>NC_136261.1:256083871-256093871 GCF_964187855.1 Myxine glutinosa | reverse complement strand
ATATTAAAGCGCGGCGTTACGCGCGCTGCTTGCGAGCAAGGAGGAAGCGGACAAGCGGTAACTTATAAGCGTCTTTATTTCAGGAGCTCACTGTAACACTGGCGCGCTCCGGGCTGCGCGCCCGGTGTATATCATGAGGCCACGCCTACCCCTCGGGCGTGGCCACCGCGCACTTGGTGCGCGGAATGATGTCACCATGCCAGTGGGCTTTTGTGTCCGCCACACGCGCCCCCCCAGAATTCCCGCGCACCTGGAGGGCCAGTTTGCGGGGCAGACGAATGACCCGGCCGAAGCGCCCCCTGGCGATCGGCGGCGTCCGGGGTGCAGGGATGCCAGGTGGGATGCCCCTGGGATGGGTGCAGGACCGGGGGGCGGCGTGGCGGCGGGGCTGGGCGGTGCCAGGGGTCCGCCCGCAGGGGGGCGGCCCCGACGTGGGGGTCGGGCCACTGGCGGTGGATGGTCCACGTCGAGGTGGGCCGGCTTGAGGCGGTCCACCGAAACGCGGTCAGGAGTACCGCCGATGTCCAGGGTGAAGTGCTTCGCCCCGGTCTCCAGCACGTGGAAAGGCCCGTCATACGGGGGCCGCAGTGGTGTCCGGTGGGCATCGTGGCAGACGAAGACGTACTCCGCCGTGCGAAGCTCCGGGGCGACGTGCGTCGGTGGGTGCCCGTGGCATGCCGTTGGCACCGGGGCGAACCTCTGGGCGGTCTCTTGCAGAGCGGAGCGCTGCTGTGCCACGGACCATGGTGCCGTGGAGTCGGGGAGGAACTCGCCCGGCACCTGCAGCGGTTGCCCGAAGACCAACTCTGCCGCGGATGCGCGCAGGTCCTCCTTGGGCGCCGTCCGGAGGCCCAGCAGGACCCAGGGGAGCCTGTCGACCCAGCCGCCGTCGCGGAGGGTGGCCCAGAGCGCGGCCTTCAATGAGCGGTGAAATCGCTCACACAGGCCATTAGCCTGGGGGTGGTAGGCCGTGGTTCGGTGCAGCCGGACCCCGAGCCCCTGCGCGACCGCCCCCCAGAGCTCCGAGGTGAACTGGGGGCCACGGTCGGACGAGATGTCTGAGGGGGCACCGAACCGGGCGACCCAGGTGGCGATGAAAGCCTGCGCGACGTCGGCCGCCGTTGTCGACGCCAAGGGCACGGCCTCCGGCCACCGGGTGGTGCGGTCCACCATGGTGAGGACGTAGGTGAAACCCCGCGAGGGGGGCAGAGGTCCCACCAGGTCCACGTGGACGTGGTCAAACCGGCGTTCCGGCACCGTGAACGGGGCCAACGGGGCCTGGGTGTGCCGGTGCACCTTGGCGCGCTGGCACGCGAGGCACGTCCTGGCCCAGCCGCGGACGGCCTTCCGGAGGCCATGCCAGACGAACTTGTCGGCGATCAGCCTTTGGGAGGCCCTCGCGCCCGGGTGGGACAGGCCGTGGATGGCGTCAAACACCTGGCGCTGCCAGCCCGCGGGCACGATGGGGCGAGGACACCCGAGGGAGACGTCGCACAAGAGGGCCGCGCCCGCGCCGTCGAACGGCACCTCGGTGACACGGAGGCCCGTGACGGCGGTCCGCAAGGCCTGGACGTCGGGGTCAGCGGCCTGGTCCGCTGCCATCCGGGCATAGTCGATGCCGAGGTGGACTGCGTGGGCGACGGCCCGGGAAAGGCAATCCGCCACCGGGTTGTCCTTCCCCGCGACGTGCTGGATGTCCGTCGTGTACTCGGACACGGCCGAGAGGTGACGCTGCTGCCGGGCCGACCACGGCTCGGTGACCTTGCCCATCGCGAAGATCAGCGGCTTGTGGTCGACGAAGGCAGTGAACGCACGGCCCTCGAGCAGATGGCGGAAGTGCCTGACCGCCAAGTGAAGCCCGAGCAACTCGCGGTCGAAGGTACTGTAACGGCGTTCGGGCGGGCGAAGCTGCCGGCTAAAGAACGCCAGCGGTTGCCAAGCTCCACGCACCCATTGCTCGTGCACCGCGCCCACCGCGTAGTCCGAGGCATCGGTGGTGAGGGCGATCGGTGCATCGGGCGCCGGGTGCGCGAGCACGGTGGCGTTAGCCAAGGCGAGCTTCGCGCCCGTGAATGCCGTGTCCATCTGCTCGGTCCAGGTAATGTCGCCTTTGCCCGGCTTACCTCGGAGAGCTTCGTGCAGGGGGCGCAGGAGCTGGGCGATACGGGGCAGGAACCGATGGTAAAAGTTCACCATGCCCAGGAACTCCTGCAGCCCTCTGATCGTGTGGGGGCGCGGAAACCCCTTCACCGCCCCCACCTTGGCCGGCAGGGGGACAGCTCCGTGTCTGGTGACACGGTGCCCCAGAAAATCGATTATGGCGGCGCCGAACCGGCACTTTGCGGGGTTCGCAATCAGGCCATGCTGGCCCAGGCGTTCGAAGAGCGTGCGGAGGTGGCGTAGGTGCTCTTCGCGGGACGCGCTGGCGACGAGGATATCGTCCAGGTAGAAGTAGACAAAATCCAAGTCGCGCAGGACGCTGTCCATCAGTCGCTGGAACGCCTGAGCCGCATTCTTCAGACCGAAGGGCATGCGCAGGAACTCGAAGAGTCCAAATGGCGTGATGACCGCCGTCTTCGGGACGTCCTCCGGCCTGACGGGGACCTGATGGTAGCCGCATATGAGGTCCACCTTCGAGAAGAAGGACATGCCCGCCAAACGGGCGGAAAAGTCCTGAATGTGGGGGACGGGGTCGCGGTCGGGAGTCGTGGCGTCATTGAGACGGCGATAGTCCCCGCACGGTCGCCATCCCCCGCCGGGCTTCGGCACGATGTGCAGCGGCGACGCCCAAGCGCTCTCTGAGCGCCGAACTATGCCAAGTCGCTCCAGGGTAGCGAACCCCGCTTTTGCCACCGCCAGCTTCGTCGGCTCGAGGCGGCGTGCCCGGGCGTAGACCGGTGGCCCGACGGTGGGGATGTGATGGGCCACCCCGTGCTTGACAGCCCCCGCCGAGAAGGTGGGCCGCGTGAGGGCCGGGAAGCCGGCAAGGAGGCGGGTGAATGCGTCCGCTGCCGGAAGCGTACAGACCAACGTGGCCAGAACCGAACCGTTCGGCAAGCCGCTTGGCAAGCCGCTCGTTGAGCTGCTCGCCGAGCTGGGCAACGCACAAGCGAGCGAGCTGAACGTCTCGGCCTGGACAAGACGTCTGCGCTTGACGTCGACCAGGAGCCCATTAGCGCACAGGAAGTCCGCGCCAAGCAGTGCCATGGGCACGTCGGCGGTGACGAACGTCCATCGGAAAACCTGCCCTCCGATCCGCAGAGAGAGGCAGCGTTTTCCGTACGTACGGATGGGCGTCCCGTTCGCGGCAAGCAGCGTGGGGCCCCCACCCGCGGCGTGCTTGTCTGACGTGCCGGTGGGAACGACACTCACCTGCGCTCCCGTGTCGCACAGGTAACGGCGCCCGGAGAAGGTGTCCGTTATGAACAGCAGGCTGCTCGAACGGCCGGCGCTCATCGCCACTATTCAGCGCCGGCCCGGGCGTTTCCCGACCTGTTGAAGGAGCATGGCGGATGACACTGCCGAGCTTCCTGGCCGAACTTGGCGTGGAACCAGCACCAGGTGGTGGAGCTGGAGGAGCGCGGCTGGCTCCGCCAGGCCGGTGGAGTTGGCGGGTTTCCCCGCGGTGGCGGTTTTCGCCGCGGCGGTGGGTGGGGCGTGGCGGCGGTCACGAGGTGCGTATCAGCATGCTGCGTATGCTGTATAAGCTGATGCTGTGGATCAGCAGCATCAGCAGCATTAGCAGCATCAGCAGCATTAGCAGCATCAGCCACGAGGGCCGTGACGGCCACGCCGACTCTCGCCCGCGTGTCCGAAGCGGCGAAGTACTTGTCCGCCTCGGCCGCCAATGCTTGGGGTTCCGTTAGCCCGGTCCCGGCCAACGCGAGGCGAACCTGCGCTGGAAGTTGGCGACGGAAAAGCGCCTGGAATAGAGAACCGGGGGCTTCGTCGCCCAACAGTGACAGCATATGGTCCATTCGGACCGACGGGCGCGTGTCACCGAGCTCGGGGAGATCCAGGAGGCGGTCGGCCCGTGCGTCATCCGTGAGGCCGAACGTGGCTAGGAGTAGCCGCTTGAGTGCCTCATACTTGTGGCCGTCCGGTGGGTGGCGAAGGACGGACACAACTCGAGCGGCTGTGCCGGGCCCGAGGGAGGCGACGACGTGGCAATAGCGCGTGTCATCGCCGGTGAGGCGCCGAAGCTGAAATTGGGCTTCGGCCTGGACGAACCAGACTTCGGCCTGAGCCTCCCAAAATTCGGGAAGTTTGATGAAGTTGGCCATGGCAATGGCGTCGCGTGTGGAAGGATCGCTCCGGCAGATCCAACGTTGAGGGGGTCATCAGTAAAGCACGGCGTTATGCGCGCTGCTTGCGAGCAAGGAGGAAGCGGACAAGCGGTAACTTATAAGCGTCTTTATTTCAGGAGCTCACTGTAACACTGGCGCGCTCCGGGCTGCGCGCCCGGTGTATATCATGAGGCCACGCCTACCCCTCGGGCGTGGCCACCGCCCACTTGGTGCGCGGAATGATGTCACCACGCCAGTGGGCTTTTGTGTCCGCCACAATATCAATGTACCGGTACCTACAAAAATACACTTATAAAAAAAAAAAATCAAACGTTGTGTTTGGAACTCAAATCAAAGGTCCGTCATGTTGAACTATTTCATTGCAAATGTAAAGTCGACATTTTGTCTGCTTGTAGTGGTTTCCACATTTCACTGATATGCTGCTTGATTTTCCACATTTATAGAAGACTTTAAAGGTAAATTTTTGTGTACGGTACCTACTTCATCTGTGCTGTCCACAAATTAATTGACCCAACATGCAAATTCTTAAAATGTCAGGTCAATCGCATGAAAATTGATGATTTTATGTGATGCTGACCTTTGACCTTTTGACAAAATTATTAATTTGCCTTCTCCATATTCTCATAATAAAGCTTTGGTGAAAGTTTGATGACAACTCAAATGGTAAAAAGGTAACAGCCCTGACACGAACACTGCAAACACACACGGACACTGCAAACACACATGGACACTGCAAACACACACGGACACTGCAAACACACACGGACACTGCACACACACACGGACACTGCACACACACACGGACACTGAACACACACACGGACACTGCACACACACACCGACACTGCACACACACACACACACGGACACTGCACACACACACACACGGACACTGCACACACACACACGGACACTGCACACACACACATGGACACTGCACACACACACGGACACGGACACTGCACACACACACACACGGACACTGCACACACACACACGGACACTGCACACACACACGGACACGGACTGCACACACACACGGACACTGCACACACACAGACACTGCACACAGACACTGCACTCACAGTGACACACACGGACACACACACACACACACACACACTTCAAAGACTTATGGGAAGTTACGGGGCGTGGGAATTTGACATCTCACCTCGAGCATCATTTTTCCTTGATACGCCACTGCTCCACTGGGCCTGGATCTGTTTTTAAAATTCCCTATAGATGATGGACCCAGATTGCATATTAGTGTAGCAGCATAGCAAACCTGTTGTGCATTTTGTGATACAAGCACCAAATTTGGCACAAATGTACATTAATATGTTGCGAACATTTTCAGATATTGGGCCACTTGAAATTCCGTAATTTTTTTTTTCAAATTTTTTCAAATTTCGTAATTTCAAATTTTTCGGGTGACACCGTCACAATTTCGGTCTTCAAGGCCGGCCGATATAGTGGGGCGGCTTAGCCCAAATATTCAAAAGAATTGTGCATTTTGTGATACAAGCACCAAATTTGGCACAAATGTACATTAATATGTTGCGAACATTGTGTGGTCAGCAATGAAGACGAGAGTCTGAATTACATGTATGCAAAAGACCTTGTGAACCAGTGAAGCAAATACACGGGTAAGCATGAATTAAATCTAGGGCATGATATAATTTCCATGATGTTTACCTCTACACTCAATGGTGGAAGGAGGTAATGTTTTGATCCCAGCTTGTCTGTATGTCTGTTTGTCTGTTAGTCCACAAAATTCCAGACAAAGCTTGTAGTAGTGGTAGTTGTAGTGGTAGTGGTGATAACAGAAATTGTTATATAGAACTGAACTTATATTATTATTATATGCAGAAAATAACTTCATTTCTATATGCCCTGCAGTGGACAGGTTAATTGGTTTATGCACTGAAGGGGTCACCCTGGTGTGCACTGCTGTGTTCTGCCTCACTGAGTTGTTCAGGTATGATGTACTCAGCACAAGCTTCCGGTCGGCCCGGAGGTGGGGGTGCGGGGCCTGTCACGGAACGTCAAAACAAACGGCCTGCCGGGGCCGCCCAAAAGTCGGGCGTGAGGGGCGCGTCCACTAATGGAACACCTCTCGCTTCCCAGATCGAGGGCCACGTGGTCAGGAGAACCTCGTCCCTTCCGGTCACACTTTGCCTATCGGCCGGCCTCGAAGACCGAAATTGTGACGGTGTCACCCGAAAAATGTGAAATTACGAAATTTGAAAAAATTTGAAAAAAAAAATTACGGAATTTCAAGTGGCCCAATATCTGAAAATGTTCGCAACATATTAATGTACATTTGTGCCAAATTTGGTGCTTGTATCACAAAATGCACAATTCTTTTGAATATTTGGGCTAAGCCGCCCCACTATATATTTTTGAATATGATTAACCACTTGGTGAACGCTATACAGGCTGCTTTTGCAAGCCATGGCGTTACAGTAGACAGAGTTGCTTTTTTGTTTTTACGTACCCATTTTTTCATTGACTAACATTCCTTGTGCGATTATAGTCACTCTAAACTTCCTCGCTCCCCCCTACTTCCCTTCCCTCTCTCTCCTCCCTGCTCCTCCCCTCCTCGCTCACCCACCCCTCCTCACCCCTTCCTCCTCTCTCCCCCTTTCCCCTTCTACTCTCCTTTCTTCTCTCTCCCCCTCCCACTCCACTTCCGTCCCTTCCCCCTCCCTTCCCTTTTCACCGTTTCCTTCCCTCCCTTCCCCTACCCCTCTCCCCTTCCACCTTCCCCCCTCCAACACTTCCCCCTCTCCATTCCCCTTCCTCCTCCCACTTTGCTTCACCCCTTTCCTTCCCCCCTTCCCTCCCCCTCTCCTCATCCTCCCCCTCTACTCTCCCCCTCTACCCTCCCCCTCTACTCTCCCCCTCTACCCTCCCCCTTCCTTGCCCCCTCCCATCACTTCCCTCACCCTCACCTCCCTCCTCTCCTCCCCTCACCTCCCTCCCCCCTCTCCCTTCCTCCCTCCCCCTTCCTCCCTCCACCTTCCTCCCCCCTCCTCTTTCCCTCTCTCTTCTCCCCTCCCCTTCCACTCCCACCACTCCCGCCTCTCCTCTCTTCTCCCCTCCCCTTCCACTCCCACCACTCCCGCCTCTCCTCTCCTCCCCCTCCCTCCTCTGCTCCCCCTCCTCATTCATATTCCCATCAGGAAGTGACTCATTGTTACCCGGCAATGCCAGGTACTTTTGCTGGTGTATATTTAGAGTATATACGTATAATATGTATATATATATAAATATAGATAGATCGATATATAAGGCAATTAGCTGTGAGCGTCTCTTGAACCTCGTCAGGGAGCCTCAAGGATCGTCACAGGCCTCCACGTCCTTGCGCGGGAACCACAGGCTGCACTGCCGCAAGCAGGAACTATGCCTCGCTGTACAGTCCGCTCCTCTCCCGCCGACTGCGAAGTCAGCAGGCTGCGCCGGTTCCACTCGACCCCGCTCGTCCCTGTCGATCTTGTTCACCAATACCAATGTGCCAAGGAAAAGAGAATGCAGCCGTGCCTTCAATCGGAACCCCACGCAAAGAGAGCCCGCAAATGTGTTCGCCTTCCACCAACACCTTCAAGTTCAGCTCAATCGGCACCGTAAGATGTGTGACCGTTCGCGATGGAGGCCAGCCCAGAGAGAGAAAAGCCACCAGAAGACAAAATGTCGAGGAGACGACTGCTCGCCACCAAATACAGAAATTGAGAGAGATATGAAATTGTCACTGTTCACCACCAAAGCCAGAAGATGAGAGACAGCCAAGAGAACAAAATGTCCGCCCTCCAACTCCTTTGTACTCAAGGCCCTGACGTCATCCTACGATGTCTGTGTGTCCGCTCCTATCAGCTAGTGCCTTCTCAACGCTCTTGGTGTCCTGACCAATCGCTGCTCTCCGGGGCGTTGACTTACAGCCCTGCCTGCTTGATGTGGTGATGTCGCGGCTGGCAGTGCCAGCGGTATTGTTCCATGTCTTCTTCCGGTCACTTTTATTTAACGTTACAAACGCGCAATTTTTTGGCTTGTATGTGTGCTGCGTTGTCACAAGGAACAGAGGAAAAAGAACAGAGCCCATTACATACATGGGATTAATTACCCATAATCCCTAACTAATTAACATAACCCCACCCCTCGTGATGGGAACGAAGATACGTGCTTACACGGCATCCGGTCTAAACGAATTTCCTACTTATGTACACGGGGGGAGGGGGGTTCTTCTTCTTCTTCACGACAGTCGGAGCACACTACCGATACAATAATTGTATCCTACCTGGCTCTAAGGAAATCATTGTCTACCCGCGACAAAACAAAGGTAACTACATATATATATATATATATATATATATATATATATATATATATATATATATATATATATATATATATATATATATATATATATATATATATATGTACAGTGCATATCAAAATATTCAGACCCCTTCACTTTTTTCACATTTTGTTATGTTGCAGCCTTATGCTGAAATCGTTTAAATTCATTTTTTCCCTCATCAATCTGCACTCAATACCCCATAACGACAAAGAGAAAACAGGATTTTAGAAAGTTTTGCAAATTTATTAAAAAGAAAAAACTGAAATATCACATTGCCATAAATATTCATACCCTTTGCTATGACACTTGAAATTTAGCTCAGGTGCCTCCCATTTCTCTTGATCATCTTTGAGATGTTTCTACACCTTGATTGGAGTCCACCAGTGATAAATTCAATTGATTGGACATGATTTGGAAAAGCACACAACTGTCTATATAAGGTCTCACAGCTGACAATTCATATCAGAGCAAAAACCAAGCCATGAGGTCGAAGGAACTGCCTGCAGAGCTCAGAGACAGGATTGTGTCGAGGCACAGATCTGGGGAAGCCTACTAAAAAATCTCTGCTGCATTGAAGGTTCCCAAGAGCACAGTGGCCTCCATAATTCTTAAATGGAAGAAGTTTGGAACAACCATGACTCTTCCTAGAGCTGGCCGCCCGGCCAAACTGAGCAATCGGGGGAGAAGGGTTTTGGTAATAGAGGTGACCAAGAACCCGATGGTCACTCTGGCTGAGCTCCAGAGATCCTGTGTGGAGATGGGTGAAATTTCCAGAAGGACAACCATCACTGCAACACTCCACCTATCTGAGCTTTATGGCAGAGTGGCCAGACGGAAGCCTCTCCTCAGTGAAAGACACATGAAAGCCCGCTTGAAGTTTGCATAAAAGCACCAAAAGGACTCTCAGACTGTGAGAAACAAGATTCTGTGGGCTTTCATGTGTCTTTGGTGAACACCATAAGGTAGTACGGAAGACCAAATGAGCTGTTACTCCAAGGCGTTCATCAAATGGTGGAGAATACGCATTACGCATGGGGAAACAAGAGGGAGGGGGAGAAACTGGAGCGCTTACCTTCACGGATCCCACCGGCAGTCCTCAAACCTGCAATAAATAAACTCAAACTGAGCAGAGTTTAAAATGTACAAGAAAATGCCGGCTTTATTAAGAAATGCCGGCAACAAAATAAAACACTGTCAAATAATAATAATTTCCTAAATTGGAGTGCTCCCAAACAGACCCGAACACAGACAAAAGATAAAATAACTTAAAATAACTACAAATAAATGTGCCTGGTTATTTAATTGCACTTAGCTCGACTCGACCGGTGCGTCTCAG
>NC_136261.1:255991371-256081371 GCF_964187855.1 Myxine glutinosa | reverse complement strand
CATATGTAGATGTCTTATTGCTTTTTCTTCTTTCTTTCTTTCATGCTTAAAAAAAAGATAATCAAAGCGTAAATTCTTACTGGACGATTATCAATTTGTAGCTTAACCTGCAGAGAGTTAACAATTGTTTTGGAAAACGCAATAAATGTGTTAATATGTGAAGAAATTTTTCTTCAGCAAACATTAAAATTGTCCTCGGATTATTTTGCTGCAAGTTAGTAGGTGGTGTTGTAGTAGTTAGTAGCCTGGTGTTGGCTTAGCGGTTAGGGTGCTGGCTTGAGATCCTAGGATCCTGGGTTCAAATCCCAGTCAATCACTGAATTAACACCAGGGGGGTTGACTCAGCCTGTACATCCCTTTGAGGTCGGCAAATTGAGTACCAGTTCACTGGTAATTCTTTGTGTGTCGCAAGAGGCGACTAACAGGGTTGGTGGCAGGAAGGGCATCCGGCCATAAAACATTGCTTCAAAAAGGGGACCACGGTGCCCAAAAAAGGCCAACCCCTGCTCTGCGGGGAAAAATGGCTTCAAATGGTGGTATATATGTAAATTAGTAGGTGGATGATTGAATAGCAGACGCGAGTGTTTTGTGATTACGAGTTGCGAGGTTGCTGGTATGTAAAGCGCCGAAATTTGATCTGGATGTATCATGAAAAATAGTAATTTAAACGTGGATACTGATTTATATGAAGTTTGATATGCCAACAAATAATATACGGTCCGGCCACCATAAACGTTGGCAGGGCGCAAAAACAAAATCTGTTTAGCCCAGCGGACCCAGCGGACCACAAAAAAAATTGACCCATGGGGTGTGATAAGTTTAATGAGCCAAATAGCCATTTCCTATCTTGCATGCTCACATCAGTTTGAATAGATTCTAAAGAACTCCCGTGTTTACAAAACAAGTTTCAACAATATTTGGATGTCCTCGTTCTAATTATAATGTAATTTCTGATGCCGAGGTCATAAAAATACGTAAATGAGAGGGTTTATACAACTTTAGTTTATAAAAGCAAAGTAATGAAAGAGATTAACATGCACATTCATATTTTTAATGCAATTTGGCCTCGTCCTGTTGGTAAACAATACTCATTGTTTTTTTAATGCAGTCCAAGTGTCAAGCACATTAAAAACGTGGTTCCTGGTGTAACAAACCTTTTTCTATGTAAACATTGAGATATGTACCCCACATACAAAAAATCTAACATTTGATGTAAATTAATATGGCAAGTGAGATAACACAAAGTGGAACACGTTTTGTATCCCACTGATAGGTCGGATCTGGATTCGAACCTGAACCAATATCTAATTGGCTTGTAAAAACCGACGCAAAATACCATGTGTTTATGGTGCCGAATGCTTCCTGAATGCCAAGTTTCGGTTCATCAACAGATGCTATACAATGTTCTGCAACCTTAGCTTTGATGTACCCCCACAGAACATTGTCACAAGTCGTCAGGTCAGCAGCTAAATGGGCAGCTAAAACCATGTCCTGGGACTTAGACTCACCCTGTAGTTTTATCATGATTCGTCCACAACTTTTTGAGATATCTTGCTATATATCGTTTATCGCAACATCTTTTCAACGATGAAGAATCACTTAATTATCATATCTGGATTCGCATCTTCACCGAAATCTAATCAATTCATCCTTGTTATACACCCAACATCTCCACCAAGTTTTGTTCAAATCCGTGCATATCGTTTTGAGATATCCTGCTCACATACAAACAAACAAGAAATATGTCGTGCATAGCACGATACTTGCGAAATCCCTAAAATAAGTTGTTGGCCTATGATGACCTCAAAAATAATTAATGGTTAAATTCAGTGACCTGGTATACAAATCCTCTTTAAATTTCAAGTCCACCCCGCATGAATATTGAGGATTTTAGAAATTTGACCTTTTGGCCTACGTTGACCTCAAAAATACTTGGTTGTTGAATTTAATGACCAGATATGCAAATCCTCTTAAAGTTTCAAGTCAATCGGATGAAAATTGAGGATTTTCGAAATTTGACCTATGTTGACCTCAAAAATAGATGGGGGGTGAATTCAGTGACCAGATATGCAAATCCTATTAAAATTTAAAGTCAATGGGATGAAAATAGAGGATTTTAGAAATTTGAAAAAAGTGGTTGACCTTTGGCCTATGTTGACCTTTTCGCCTACGCTGATCTCAAAATAGTTAGTGGTTCAATTCAGTTAGCCGATGAGTAAATCCTATTCAAATTTCAAGTCAATCTGATTAAAATTGAGGATTTTCGAAATTTGGCCGATGTTGACCTCAAAAATACTTGGTTGTTGAATTTAATGACCAGATATGCAAATCCTCTTAAAGTTTCAAGTCAATCGGATGAAAATTGAGGATTTTCGAAATTTGGCCTATGTTGACCTCAAAAATATATGGGGGTTGAATTCAGTGACCAGATATGCAAATCCTATTCAAATTTCAAGTCAATCTGATTAAAATTGAGGATTTTCGAAATTTGGCCGATGTTGACCTCAAAAATACTTGGTTGTTGAATTTAATGACCAGATATGCAAATCCTCTTAAAGTTTCAAGTCAATCGGATGAAAATTGAGGATTTTCGAAATTTGGCCTATGTTGACCTCAAAAATATATGGGGGTTGAATTCAGTGACCAGATATGCAAATCCTATTCAAATTTTAAGTCAATCTGATTTAAAATTGAGGATTTTAGATAGTTGAAATTGTTGGTGACCTTTGGCCTATGTTGACCTTTTGACACCAAAAGCAATAGGCTTCTTGCTTATGACCAACTCCATCATTTGGTTAAGTTTCGTGAAGATCGGTTGAAAACTGTGACGTGTAGGCGACAGACAGACAGACAGACAGAATAACGCACACAACCAACCAATATACTTGAAAAATCTACGATTTTTGCAAGTCATAAACGAGAAACATTGTGCAGAGCACGATACTTGCAAAATCCCTTCAACAAATTTGACCTCAAAAATACTTGGTTGTTGAATTCAGTAACCTGATGTGAAAATCCTTCTTTTACTTGAAAAATTTGCGATTCTAGAAATTGCACCTAAGTTGATTACCTTTGGCGTATGTTGACTTTCTGGTCTAGGTTGACCTCAAAAGTAATTGGTGGTTGAATTCAATGACCAAATATGCACAACCGCTTAAAATTTCACGTCAATCGGATAAAAATTGAGGATTTTAGAAATTCGACCGAAGCTGTTGACCTTTGGCCTATGTTGACCTTTTGACCTCAAAATCAATAAGCTTCTTGCTTATGAACAACTCTACAATATGGTGAAGTTTCAGAAAGATCGGTTTTAAAATGTGACCTGTAGGCGATTGATTGATAGATAGATAGACAGACGGACAGACACCCAGACAAAATAACCCACACGACCAAATCTTTGATTTTCGCAAGTAACAAACGGGTGAATACATAATGGTTGGTGACAGAGGTAACTAGAACGGCACTCAGTTGAGAGCATACCTCCGCCTGGTTGGTCATATCACTCAATGTTGAAGAATCACTTAAATTTTCTTCTAGCTGGATCCGGATCTTCACCAAAATTGAATCGATTCTTCCTTGTCACACACACAACCTGTCCAACAAGTTTCGTCCAAATCCATCCATAACTTTTTGAGATATCCTGCGATTCCTGAGATGAGATGAGATATCCTGAGATTTTTGAGATATTTGAGATATGTATACATTTTGAGATATTTGAGATATCGTTTTTGGCCCTATCTCCCAATGGTGAAGAATCACTTAAAATATTAAATAATTCTCATATCCGAATCCATATTCAGATCTTCATCAAAATCGAATCGAATCGTCCTTGACAGACACCCAACCTGTCTACCAAGTTTAGTCCAAATCCATCCTTAACTTTTTGAGATATCCTGCTGTGTATAGTTTTGACCCTATGTCCCAATGGTGAAGAATCAGTTTAAAATTCCAGTAGCCGAATCTGGATCTTCACTAAAATCTAATCATTTCGTCCTTGTCACATACGCTACATCTCTGCCAAATTTCATCCGAATCCGTCCACAACTTTTTGAGATATTTTGTTTCATTGACAAACGGACAGACAAACAGACAGGAGGGAAAACATGACCTCCATCCACCTTTGGTGGCGGAGGCAATTATGACATTTATTTGAACCAAACATCAAGACTGTTTAAAATTACAGACGATTAGCTGCACATCATACCGTTGTCTTCCTATGAAAGACATCTATATCATAGAACATCTCTGGGTAAGTATTTTTGGATGAACGAGACTTAGGATGAAGTCCTGCACTGACCATGGACATCAATGATGCCATCAATAATTCTACACTGAAGGTATACAAAATATTCTAGAGGATGGAATAAGTGCGGAACATGTGCAAAACTGAAGAACACCTTGAATAGCATGTAAGTACTGTGCCTGTATCGAGGCATATACACTTAGTTATGAGGATAAAGAATACTCAAGGTCAAATTTAAGCACCTTCATATATTATTGGAAAACAAGAAAACACAGCTATGGATCGCATAAAACAAAGTATTCCAGTGGGTCTCGTGATTAAAAGGGGATGAATGAGAAGGTACTGAGGCTATAATGTCCAGGATTATTAAAAACGGTGGAAAAATTTACCGAGCGCCATTGAGAAACACAAAAACTGTTCAAAAAAAAATGCGCACGTAAAATATTTACCATAGTTGTAGCGAGACAGTGAAACTCTTTGAAAGTCGGTGAAAATTGTGAACAGCAAAAGCAATCATTGAGTTTTCCCAACTGGTATGCTCCATTATAAGACCTTTTTTTTGAGGTCCAGACCTTGAATTGGAATGAGGGATGGTTTTGGTGCCCACGGGGAGCACGCAAAATAGTTGGTCGAATCACCATCTGTACACACGGGGCTTTGCCACAGAACAGCAAAACAATTATTGGCCAAATTGAACCCTTGCCGTGAGGCTCCCTAATAGTTATTGTGAAACCTCGGGATTGTGGATGACCTGCCACCCCAGTGGCAGAACAATAAGACGTCTCCATGGTAACAATTAATTAATGGTGAATGATAACAGAGATAGAAATGAATATAAAATGCACGTTTCTGTTTAATAAACACTACACAAAACGGCCCGAGGTATAAATGTGCCAACTTCAATTATTGTTTGACAGACACAAACCACAAACTTCGTGATAGCTAAACAATGCCTTTTCGTGTCGCAGGCATGTACACACAAAGGAAAGGGGGACAGGAATGAGAGGAAAGGGTGAAAAGAAAAAAAAGCAAACCAAGTCGTGGAAAGAACATAATGGGGAGAAACGGGGTCGAGGGAAAAATATAAAGCACCTTGTAACTGATAGTGTTGCGGGTGATGCACACGGCGGCTGGCAGCATCGGCGCTCTGCTCAATGTATCTGGTGTGGGGAGCAGTCGAGGCCAGCTAATTCTATTCTAATGACAAAATGACTTTGTAAGCTGCCTGAACCGTCATCTTCCTTCCCTAAAGTGATACCACAACTGCAAGTTCTGCCTTGGAATGCTACACCATCGTCCAATATATAATTGCTGCCCCTCATCTTTTATCAATGCACTGAGGGCTGTTTTCAATGTTTCTCCTGGCACGTTATGAATCTCTGCAGTGGCAGAGGAACCCAAGTCGGGTTTGAAACAGCAAAAGGCTTACCTTGTGTACCTTTACTTGGTTGCTTTATACAGCTTTCTTTGATTGGAAGGGCAGGAGCTTAATATTACAAAGTCCTTGCTGCAGCTAGGAGTAATTGATTCGGTGAGAGGTGATTGGTTGTTCCATCCAATTGCAGGTGAGACGTGATTTGGCCTTACTATATACAGTGCATTCAGAAAGTATTCAGACCCCTTAACTTTTTTCACATTTTGTTATGTTGCAGCCTTGTGCTGAAATCGTTTAAATTCATTTTTTCCCTCATCAATCTACACTCAATACCCCATAATGACAAAGAGAAAACAGGATTTTAGAAAGTTTTGCAAATTTATTGAAAAGAAAAAACTTAAATATCACATTGACATAAGTATTCATACCCTTTGCTATGACACTTGAAATTTAGCTCAGGTGCCTCCCATTTCTCTTGATCATCTTAGAGATTTTTCTACACCTTGATTGGAGTCCACCTGTGGTAAATGCAATTGATTGGACATGATTTGGAAAGGCACACACCTGTCTATATAAGGTCTCACAGCTGACAATGCATATCAGAGCAAAAACCAAGCCATGAGGTCGAAGGAACTGCCTGCAGAGCTCAGAGACAGGATTGTGTCGAGGCACAGATCTGGGGAAGCCGACAAAAAAAAATTCTGCTGCATTGAAGGTTCCCAAGAGCACAGTGGCCTCCATAATTCCTAAATGGAAGAAGGTCGGAAGAACCAGGACTCTTCCTAGAGCTGGCAGCCCGGCCAAACTGAGCAATCGGGGGAGAAGGGCCTTGGTAAGAGAGGTGACCAATAACCCGATGGTCACTCTGGCTGAGCTCCAGAGATCCTGTGTGGAGATGGGAGGAAACTTCCAGAAGGACAACCATCACTGCAACACTCCACCGATCTGGGCTTTATGGCAGAGTGGCCAGACAGAAGCCTCTCCTCATTGCAAGACACATGAAAGCCCGCTTGGAGTTTGCGAAAAAGCACCTAAAGGACTCAGACTGTGAGAAACAAGATTCTGTGGGCTTTCATGTGTAGATTGATGAGGGAAAAAATGAATTTAAACCATTTCAGCACAAGGCTGCAACATAACAAAATGTGAAAAAAGTGAAGGGGTCTGAATACTTTCTGAATGCACTGTATGTTATTGTGGTTTTGAAAAATGTACCCTCATGGGAGCGCATTGATGCACAGCATAGGAATCCAGAGATAGTTATTTCTTAGTCTGTGTAAAGGTATACTTTTGCCAATTGTCTTAATGTTCAGGAATGGGAAAAACATGTGTTGTTGTTGAATATGTATTGCTGCTGTAATATCTCCCCATTTCCAACAATCTTTCTTTCAATCTACCCTCAGTCTGTTCTTTCAATCCACAATTTGTCCGTTACAGCTATCTTTCTTTCAATCCACAACCGGTTTGTTCCAGCAATCTTTCTTTCAAACCACCGTTTGGACTTCCGTTTCCGGTCTTGCTGGCGAGGGTTCGTTTTTTCGCAGCACCACACGCTCTCCATCGAAATCGAAGTTAAGTAATTGTGCCCATTTTGTATTTTCGTTAAAACTGTATTTATTTTATGGTGTATGTATGTATATTGTCCCGACAAAGATTTTCGGTGCAAATCTTTCATACCTGTATTGAAAATCGTGTTAATTCGTGTCGTCTTGAGGCCTTGTACAGTGTACACTGTACAACCTTGAGGCTTTGTTTTTCTCTCAGCGGTCTGTCGTTTGTGATCCAATAACTTTCGTTCTCTGTTTTCGCAGTCTTTCCACCCCAAAGCCTACTTCCTTATGTAAATCTCAACTCAAAAAAACAAACAAAAAAAGACATTACCTTCTCTGTGCTCATTCGTTTATTCATTCTTATTCGTTCGTTCGTTCTTCGACCACGTGTTTCTCCCCCATTTCCCCAGATAGATTGTCAAATTTCAACTGGTTATTTTATCGTCCATGCGATATTGTTTGATTATAGTTAGTTTTGGTTTGAATTTCCTGTAACTCGTAATTAATTAATCGTATTCTGCTCCTCGTGTGTGGCCTTGTAGATGTACCCCCGTCGGTGTTTTGTTAACTTAAGCATGTTTTGCTTGGCTCTTGGTTTTTTCCCTTCTACTCCGAACATAATACTCTGTCTAACGTTCTAAATCCCCATCCCCCCCCCCCCCCCCAAAAAAAAACAAAAAAAACAAAAACATTTATTTTATTTTCTCCACGTGAACTGTTGTCTCATCCTGTATTTTCTGTCCAGGTGTGCTGTTCGCCCCGCCCCCATTATCTCCTTGCCATCCACCGTTTGCCCTGTTCACGTGACTCGTGGTGGTCCCTCTCGGCTCTCCCCCCGTTGGTATTTTTGTGCATATAAGATTGTTCACAGTTCTGTTTAAATATTATTTAAATATGTTTAACCTTTCCCCTTCTGTGTTTTATTCAGTAGTATATTACAACACGCTGTTTTTCTTCCTATTTAAAAGGCTTTTCTCAATTTCCTCTCCAACTCATTCCACTTCAAAAAAAAGAAATTCAATATCTTATACGTCTCCCTCACTACATGGTCTAAATTCACATTCATTCCATCCCTCCTCCATCGTTCTGAATCGGATTGCTAACTTGAAAATCACAACAAACCCAATTTGTTATCAATGTTCGTCTTTCATTAATCATCCACTTTCTAAACTCCCCTCTTGCCCCTCCCATCCAAATCCCCCCCCTTGCACCTACACTCCTAAACTACCCCCTTGCCCCTCCACTCTTAAACTCCCCCCTTGCCCCTCCACTCCTGAACTCCCCCCTTGCCCTTCCCCTCCTAAACTCCCCCCTTGCCCCTCCCCTCCAAATCCCCCCCCTTGCCCCTACACTCCTAAACTCCCCCCTTGCCCCTCCACTTCTAAACTTCCCCCTTGCCCCTTCCCTCCAAAACTCCCCCCTTGCCCCTCCCCTCCTAAACTCCCCCTCACTCCTCCCCTTCAAAACTCCCCCCCAATCCCTCCCATTCAATTCTCCCCCCATATCATTCCTCTCCAATTCTCCCTCCTCCCCCCTCCTCCTCCAAGCTGCCTCCTCCCCACTTCGTCTCCCTTCTATCTCATACCTCCAACCCCCCAAACCTTCTACTTTCCTCTGCCCCCCCTCAAACAACCCCTCACTGTGCCTCATCCCTTCACCATCAAACCTTTCATCCTCCTCATCCTTCCCTTTCTTGGAACTCTTCTGCAACATCTGACACACTATCAACTGCTCTCCCTACCTCCCCCTCTCATCCTTCATCTTACCCTACTCCTCCCCTCCCCTGTCCTGTACCCGATGCTCCCCCTCTCTCTTCATTAACGGTATGGACCTCAAACATCCGGGGCCTTCGCTCAAACCTGACTGATCCCTCCATACAGGTTGCTTCTGACAATCCAGACTTGATCTGCTTAACAGAGACTTTCCTCCTTCAAGATGTCTCTGATTCCTTAATATCTCTTCCTGGTTACTCCCTCCTCCGGTATGATAGACCTGAGCCTCGGCCTGGTGGTGGGGTGGCTATCTTTGTCAAAAACTTTCTTCCTCACTCTCCTTGCACTGCCCTCTTTCCTCCTCACCCGCAGGAGTACCTCTGGTTACGGCTTCCTCTCCGCTCCCACCTTTTGTTCATATGTGTTCTGTACCGTCCCCCAAACAGTGATGACTCCATCTACATTTCACTGTCTGACAACATGGACCAACTTCTATCCACTCATCCCAACTCTCTCTTCCTCATATGTGGTGACTTCAACTGTCATCATAACACCTGGTTGGGTGTGGGTTCCTCTCTCACCAGTCATGGCACCTCAGCAAAGGACTTCTGTGACTCACTGGGATTGACACAATCTGTCAATTTCCCGACCCGGATCTCAGCCAATGGAGTATCTTCTCTTCTAGACTTGGTTATGACAAACTTCCCTGCTAATGTCTGCTGCTCTTCTTCTGCTCCAATCGGTTCTTCTGATCATGTGCTTGTCAAAGTGGACATCTCTCTGGCCATTCTCAGAGAGCCTCCTCAGCGTCGACGAGTCTGGCATTTCACTCAGGCCGACTGGGACGGTCTTCAAGCAGCCATCAATCGTCTGGATTGGTCTCCCATCTCCACTGCCTCTGACATCAATTCTTCCTGGGAATTCTTCCAAAGCAAACTGATCTCTCTCATGCACAGATTTATCCCATCTCGCCTTCAATTGTCTTACCCTTCCTGCCGTCCATGGTACACTGAATCTTGGGGTGAGGCAGTTGCCCTGAAACAACTTGCCTTTGCCTCTTGGAAGGCTAATCCAACTGAAGGCAATCTCAGTTCCTTCCACCAAGCTCAGAACAAGTGTGTGTCTACCCTCAGGAGTGCCAGGAAGCACTATCTCTCCTCACTCAAGAATGAACTCTCAAACCTGTCTCCTTCCTCCAAATCCTGGTGGCGTCTGGTCAAATCCGTTTCTGGTGTTTGTTCCCCCTCCATCCCCTCCCTTACCTCAAATGGCCACACAGTTGACATCGCACGTGACAAAGCCGAATGCCTCAACTCTGTGTTCGCCTCAAAATCCTTAGTCCCAAACCCATCTCTCTCTGTTCCCACCTTTCCCAGTCGAACCCAACTGCTCCTGAACTCTGTGTCCTTCTCTCCTGACAAGGTGGAGGAGTTTTTGTCAAACCTCGACTCTGATTCTGCAACTGGACCAGACGGCATCAGCCCACGGGTCCTAAAATCCTGCTCTGCCGCTCTATCTCACCCTCTCTCTGTTCTTTTCACCCTATCTTTTGCTCAAGGTCATCTGCCAGCATCCTGGAAATCAGCTAACATTACCACTTTACACAAAAAAGGTGCAAAAACAGATCCTTGCAACTACAGACCAATCAGCCTGCTCCCAATTATCAGCAAAGTCATGGAATCCATCATTGCTTCGGATATGAAATCTTTCCTCTTCTCCAGTGGCTTGATCTCTGATCATCAATTTGGTTTCAGACCAGGTCACGCTACTCTGGACATGCTGCTTCTGCTGTCTCAACAATGGATGGAGGTCCTCAATGCCAAACAGGAAATCAGAGCTGTCTCCCTTGACATATCACGGGCCTTTGATACGGTCTGGCACCCAGCTCTGCTCACCAAACTCTCCTCCTATGGTATCCATGGAAATCTCCATGCATGGCTTGCGGACTTCCTCTCTGGTCGTAGTCAACGTGTGGCCCTGAATGGATTTCTCTCATCTCCCCTTCCTGTTCAGGCTGGAGTTCCCCAAGGAAGTGTGCTGGGCCCTGTGCTTTTTCTGGTCTTTATCAATGATCTCTCTGACTCTCTGGAAAATCCTCTCTATCTCTTTGCTGATGACTCCACTCTCTGCCGCTCCATTCCTCTTCCCTCAGATCGGCAGTCTGCAGCCTCCTCACTCTCTGAAGACCTGGACAAAATCACAGACTGGTCAAACAAGTGGAACATGTCTTTCAATCCTGACAAATCTCACTCTCTTACTATGTCTCTCCGAAAAGATCGACTGGACAACCCTCCCATCTACTTTCTCAACAATCCTCTCCAAGAACTTCTGTCGCTCAAGCTTTTGGGTCTCACTTTCTGCCATGATCTTTCTTGGGAAAACCACATTTCCAAGCTGGCCTCCAAAGCCAGTCGCCGACTGGGCATCCTCCGTCGTGCGAAGTCCTTCCTCGGCACACCTGAGCTCCTCACCACATACAAGGCTTTCATCCGCAGCTCAATGGAATACTGTTCTCCCCTATGGGCTGGTGCTCCTGCCTCACACCTGGCTCGGCTTCACGCTGTTGAATCCAAAGCTTTCAAAATCATTGGAATCTCCCGCGATGAAGCTATCTCTGAGGGCCTTTCACTCACTCACCGCAGGCAGGTAGGTGGTCTTTCTGTCTCCTACCGACTCCTCTCCGGCCTTGCTCCCCCAGCTCTCTCTGTGCTCTGTCCCCCAAATATTCCTACAGGTCGCACAAGATCTGCCAGCAACCCTCTGATGGTTAAACTGCCGAAATCTCGGCTCTCTGCTCACCTTCACTCTTTCATTCCTCTTTTCTCCCGCCTGTGGAACAAACTCCCACACTCCCTTCAATCCCTATCCTCCCTCCAGGTCTTTAAAACAGCTGTTCACCACCATCTCTTATCTTCCCCCATCCATAACCTTGATCTTTTCTACCCCCACTAATTCACCCCAGATCCACCTTGTTTGAAATTCCAACTTCTTTCCTGGAAATCCTGGCAGTGTCCATATGTTTATACCTCTCCCACCCCCTCGCCCCCCTTCACATGCCTCCCCCCCAAAGCCCTCTCCCTCCCACAGATCTCTCGATGTCTCCATGTCTCTCGGTCCCTGCTCTCAAATGTTGTGTTTGTGTCCTTCCCCCTCTCTCCCCATCTTGTCTACCGCTCCCGATGTTATTTGTTTTATGTGTCTGTTTGTCTTTCTGTGTGATTAATGTTCGCTCTTTCACGAGCCTCGATCTTGTATACAAAAAAAAAAAAAAAAAAAAACCCGTCAGTCCGTTTCACATGACCTCAATTCATCAACCCCTCCTTCACCCCGCAATAGGTCTTTTTCTCATTATCAATCCATCTATTTATCCGACCCTTCACTCTATTATTAATGACAATTAACCTCTGTCCAAACCCATACTGGCAAATGAGTCCCATATTAGTAACAATTAATCATATTAGTAACAATTAATCCTCCATATTGGCCATCTTACCTCCCTGCATCTCAACACTCGTCACATGGGACATCACCTTTCAAACTCGCCAAATGCAAGGAGCATGGATGTGGGATCATTCAACATACGCACTGTGGCGGGAGCCTGAACACTGAGTGTTTCGTCATCCACTGTACAAACTAATATTTGTGTGCAAGGGGAGGGGTGGGGGACTGGGGGCGTTTATTCCCGAACTTCTGCGCATGCTAGGGCCAGGAGTGAAGGCTTCGACAAAAGCCACCTCAGTGACGTGGGGTGCAGGTCCAGTGATTGCTGGACCTGCACCAATGGGAAATGGCAACATATGTTCCAAAGATGCTCATGTGTGCTGTGCTCACTCGAAGCCATGCCTGGTGGCGTGAGTATAAAGTCCAGAATGCGGCTTCGTTCGAGGCTGATCAAGAATGCCTCGGGGCACCCTAACCCACTCCCCCCCACATTACGAGCACTGCCTGCCTGCCGGATCGAGCTACGCCGTGGTTGCGCTGAGTCTAGAACAAGTCATATCTGGTCCAGGACAAGCTATGCTGGTCTGGAGTGAAGAGTGCAGTGACGCCATGCAACCCAGACGCACCACACGGTGCTACCCCATGATGCCACCACACTTGCACCACATGCATCTTACATCTCGTCAACACACATTCAGCCCATCCACCCCAAACCACTCCCCCGCCCGCCTGCTTATATCATCCGGCCGAACGCAATTCTACTTGGTTGCGTGAGCTAAACGAGGAGTTCTTCCGATACTCCAGACTCTCTTTCTTTCTACTATTCTTTATTTCTTTCTTCACGAAATTAATGAAGGTACTACGTCTCTCTGTGTGTGCTGAGACACTATAAGCATTCTTGGGTAAAATTCCAGGGGCATAGAAAAGGCCCCTTTATATAAGGGTATGTGCCATGTGGCAAAGTATAGAAAGGAAGGGACATTCCATATCTTGTAGAAAATGCCAAACAATACAAAATAAGGGGCATTCAAAAAATATCGTGTGCATGCTGGACTACCCTTGTGTTCTGAGGAGGCACCAAGTAATGCTCTAGAAAAGTTCATATAAAGGGGCACCCTACATCTAGCAAATAAAATACATTTACTTCTTCATGCAGCTGTATGAATCAAATTGGCACCCCAATATTGTATAATTCAAGACGATACAAAGGACTTGAAAAAGTAAGGGGAAAAAATATTCAACCCAGACAGGATTCAAGCAGACAATCCCCAGCTTGGGAGGCTGATGCTTTATCCTTTAGGCCAATGGGCCAGCACATTCGATTTGTGTAATAATATTTGTAAAGAGGTATATACTGTGTATATATGTATATTTATATATTAAATTTAATTTTAAAGCAAAAACGATGGCACTTAGGTGGAATTTGATTTGAAAGCCATTAACTAGACCTATTGGCCGATGTATATTCCAAATTTCAGCTAGTTTCAATGTATAGTAGTCCTTGAGATACACGACATGTCCAAAAGTATGCGGACACCCATACATCGAACATCATGGGCATTAATATGGAGTTGGTCCCGTCCCCCCCCCCCCCTTTGCAGCTATAACAGCCTCCACTCTTTTGGGAAGGCTTTCCACTAGATGTTGGAACATTGCTGTGGGGATTTGCTTCCATTCAGCCACAAGCGCATGAGTGAGGTTGGGCACTGATGTTGGGCAATTAGACCTGGCTCGCAGTCAGCGTTCCAATTCATCCCAAAGGTGTTCAGTGGGGTTGAGGTCAGGGCTCTGTGCAGGCCAGTCAAGTTCTTCCACACCGATCTCGACAAACCATTTCTGCATGGACCTCGCTTTGTGCATGGAGGAATTGTCATGCTGAAACAGGAAAGAGCCTTCCCAAAACTGTTGCCACAAAGTTGGAAGCACACAATCATCTAGAATGTCAATGTGTGCTGAAGCATTAAGATTTCCCTTCACTGGAACCAAGGGGCCTATCCAGAACCATGAAAAACAGCCCCAGACTATTATTCCACCTCCACCAAACTTTAAGTTGGCATTATGCATTCGGGCAGGTAGCGTTCTCCTGGCATCCGCCAAACCCAGATTCGTCCGTCAGACTGCCAAATGGTGAAGCGTGATTCATCACTCCAGAGAACGTGTTTCCACCGCTCCAGAGTCATGGTGATGCATTGTGCATGGTGATCTTAGGCTTGTGTGTGGCTGCTCGACCATGGAAACCCATTTCATGAAGCTCCAGATGAACAGTTGTTGTGCTGACGTTGCTTCAAGAGGCAGTTTGGAACTTCGTAGTGAGTGTTGCAACTGAGGACAGATGATTTTTATATGCTACTCACTTCAGCACTTGGTGGTCCCATTCTGTGAGCTTGTTTGGCCTACCACGTTGTGGCTGAGCTGTTGACTGAAGTGCTAATCCACAGTTCTGTAAGGTTAGTTGGGTTCCTCTTCCCTGTTTCCAGGTAATTCCTTAGGCCTCGATGGGGCTCATGTCTGGACTCTGGGGTGGCCATTCTAACACTTTGAGCACACCAGCTATAACCTTGTTCTCCAAATACTGATTTACTATATAGGAAATGTTTCTGATCATTATCTTGTAAAATGCCTTGGAATTCTACACCATTGTCCAATAATTGTTACCACTCATCTTTTATCACTACTCTGTGGGCTGTTTTGCAATTAAACCATTTTCACTCGGAACTGTACGGTGCTGCAGTATCTGCTTGTACTTCTCTTTTGTCTTTGATTCATCAGACTAGAGTACCAAATTCCATTGTTAAGTCGCCCACTCTTGGTGTGGCCTTGCAAATTCGTCTTTTCTGTGGTCTTATCAATGGTTTCTTTGCTGCAACTATGCCATGGAGACCTGCTGCAATCAGACTTTTGTGCACAGTGCTGGGCGAGATGTGAATGTTCAGGCCTGCTCTCACTCAATTTGTCAGCTGCTGACACTTTTATTCTATAGCATAAGCTCAGCAACTTCAAGTGCTTATCTTTCCTTGGAGAGATTCTTCTGCAAAGAACCTTCATGGTCTTTTCTTGTCTTGTACCGACTGAGCCAGTTTATTTCAGGTGTTGCGGGTGTACCTCACACTATTGTGGGGAATCTTCAGCTTTTCTGCTATTGTCTTCATAGTGTGCCCTTCTTCTCACAGATTTTGGATCTTCACACGTTGGTCTGTTAAAAACTGCTTACTTGGTGCTGTTCTGAACCCAATTATAGACTTTCAAGCAAAGGAACATGCTCATGAAAACTAATATCACATATTAACTAATTTGAAACTTTCATTGTGGTTTCTTGTAATTCACATTAATGTAACTGCTGTTGATTACTTCATTATTTTATTATTATTTACTGTACAAAAGCCCACAACCTGTTTCCTGCCTGTTTTCTTTGTGGAAAGTGGATATCACCAGCAGATGGTAATATATGTTTAGCAAAAATTAAAAACTTTTTCAATTCCCTAATTTATTTTATATACTTAAAGGTAACTATGATATTAAATAAACTTTCACAGAAATTAGAATTATTATCTACCTGTATTGCACACCTCTAACTTCCCACAAATGCATATTGGGGAATCGCACCACAAAAGTGAAAACTAGAAAGCATTCCAAAATGCAAAGCCATCAATGGAAATGCAGTCAGTGGGATCAAATGAGTTAAAATTGTGTTGAATAGCTTCCAGCATATTTAGAAAGCAGACACTGTTTCAATATCTCCATGTTAGTTTGAGGACACCACTTGAGAAAATCAGGGATGACATTGGTTCATTCCACTTGTTTATTCCTGGTGTAGCTTTCCAGCTGTTTGGGTTTTGCATCTCAGCTATTTATTAAAAATCATGAAATGACAAGAATCTGATTGCAATTTATTATTGTTATTATCATTATCATGATTATTGTGTATCATTCCCATTACCATTGTGTACCATTACTATTTATCAGCACAATTTTCATTATCATTATCATCACACTGCATACCTGTGCACAACATACTGTACATGACACGTGACATTTAAGTTACGTGATTTATCAATAAAAAGAGCGTTTTTACTCTTACTAGTGGGGTATGCTTATACATTGTAAACAATAACAAACCGTGCTTCATATGTAGGCACATAATAAATAGAAGCTTTAAGATTATAGGCAAGCATCACCGACCACCCACTAGATTTTTATTTTTATTTTTTATGGACGCGTTCATGGTTTTTAATGTGAATTTTCATTGAGGTTTTTATTTCACAGGTTACAGTTATAGAAATTACAATTTTCAAATGCTAGGTATTGATTGAGGTTGCTTTTTTGTTTGTTTTTTGTATAGACACTTTTACGGTTTTTTTAATGTAAATTTTCATTTATGGATGCTTTTTCTTTTTTATTTATGGACATTATTGTCATGTTTATTTCACAGTTTACAGTTACAGAAACTACAATTTTCAAATGCTAGATATCGATTGAGGTTCGTTTGTTTTTTGTATAGACACTTTTACGGTTTTTTTAATGTAAATTTTCATTTATGGATGCTTTTTCTTTTTTATTTATGGACATTATTGTCATGTTTATTTCACAGTTTACAGTTATAGAAATTACAATTTTCAAATGCTTGAGGTTTTTTTTGTTGTTTTTTTTTTTTTACAGACACTTTTACGAGGTTTTTTTCATGTAAATTTTCATTTATGGATGCTTTTTCTTTTTTTTTTATGGACATTATTGTCATGTTTATTTCACAGTTTACAGTTACAGAAACTACAATTTTCAAATGCTAGATATCGATTGAGGTTCGTTTGTTTTTACGGACACCTTTATGGTTTTTATGTAAATTTTCATTTGTGGACGCTTTTTCTATTTTTTCATTTCCAGACATTATTGTCATGTTTATTTCACAGTTTACAGTTATAGAAATTACAATTTTCAATTGCTTGAGGTTTTTTTGTTTTTGTCTTTTACGTATGCGTTTACATTTTTACATAAATTTTCATCCGACGGTTCTGTGATTTTTTTTTTCCCCAGTGTTTTGGCTTTGATATCCATCAGTATGCCAAATTTCAGCTTTCTAGGACACCCAGAAGGTACCGAACATTAATATCAGTTAGTGGTTAGAATGAGCTTCGATGATATATTAGATAACATGTCAAGTTCCCAAAATATTAGATGATAACATGTCAAGTTCACAATTTTTTTTGAAAACAACCTCTTTATAAAATCATGTCATCTCTGAGATATTTTGCCGAAACAGTACAAAATCCAAACGTTCTCTGAAGTTCCTTGTTTATTTTTACATTTGTTTGTTCACTTCCTTTTAATGGTTTTGTACTTGTATATATGCCAATGTTAATGACTTCAGTGTACAATAAACCTCCCTCCAATCCTATTTTAGAAACAAATACATGGTTAAAGATAAACGTCAGTGATTCTGTCAAAACAGAAAACGTCCTTTAAACGTTAAAAAATTTTTTTACTGCACTCAGCTGGTAAACATAAAGTAAACCTCAGTTGTTGTTTAGATCTCATCTCAAATTCTCAAAATAAAGACTCCAATCGCCAGTAGATTAAACAGACTTTCAAAAGACCCAGCGGGGCACTAAATAAGATGAACCACAAGCAAAATCTGAGCATCCCACTGAATCATCAGCGCAAATGGATTCCAGTTCAGGACAGTGAGCAGGCCTCCCTGAGCTGCATTTCATTTGCTCCTCAGCAATCACTTCTCGCACCAATGTCCCTGAGGCTAGCTCCCATCGTGAGCCGTGACTCTGAAGGCGATGAACCTCACCGCATCAATCCCTAGTTGTTTGACCCCTGTTTTACCCCGATATCAAGCACGTATTATTTGGTGAAGTGGTGCGTGGTATTGATGGATTCCATTTGTCGTCAAGAAGCATGCGTCCGTCAAGCCTTCAAGTTGATATTTCTGCAAAAAACAACATTGCTTTTGACGATTGTATACGATTTCTCTCAACTAATGTTAAAGATAATTTTTTTCACTAAATAATTATTTAAAGATGTGAAGGTGTAAGAGTAGCAAGCATTTGCAATGAGATGCTTCTCACTGCTTCATTGCAAGAATTCCTGAAGCAGGGTACCCAATTAGGGAGCCACGCTGGTAAAACTGGCAGGTAAAGCTGAAAAGAACAGATTGAATGAAAATCATCGCATCACTTGTGTATCCGCAGATGGACGACTGCAAGTATGTGCATGCATCACTTGTCCGACATCCAAGGCTAACTACACGGGCCCACTGTTACCAAATTTGCACAATGAAGAGGTCATTTGATGATGGGTTTACTACATTTATGGTGTTACGATTACAAGTTTGATAAAACCTCTAGAATGCAGTTAGTGTGGCTTGTGCCACCACGTTTGTTCAGCAGAAAAGAACAGTGCCGAAGACTGAGTTGGCCCAGCTTCATCAGCTTGCTATTCGAAACTTACGGAAGAAGAAAATTTAACATTTTGTTGTCAGAAAGAGCTTTTTCTCCATGAAAATAAATTTTGGCCTCCATTTTACATCATCACACCTGTGGTGCAAATAAGGTGAGATAGCACCTTTAAGGTAATTTATCCTCAAGAAGAATAGTACAAAAATGGATTTGACTTCACAAGGGTTGCCATATTTGTAATCACAGGTGGAGAAGCCAAAATGAACTCCAAATTGCGGAATGAGTCAACTGAGAATGAAGGCTCCATGCCTTCAGGAGTTGCTAAAAACCTTGACATCCAGAACACCGAAAAATCAATATCGAGTTTTCATTATAACTGCACTTACTCATCTTCTCCCACCACCACTCTCGCCACCCCTTTCATATCCCTCTCCATTCCCACTCTTCCTCCATTGCACAGTAATAAAACAACAGACTGGCCCACCATTTTTCACAGGTTAAATGCCCTTTGAGCGGTACCAAGCAAATCGTGTTTTGATTAAATGTCCAATCCACATCCAAAATGAACATAATGATGTTGGATTTCCTATCCGAGCTTTACATGCAACAAAATTTTAAAACTGCGTCTTTGATGACAACAAAACTTTACTAATTCGGTTATGCATGTCTCAAATGTAGTTGCGTGTTTAAACGGCGCAATGAAGTGAAATAAATTGTCATTAATTGCTCAACAATCTTCAGCATCCTCACCTACCAGCGATTGGTATCACTCAGCCGATGATTAAATGTGTAAAACAGCCAATTTACGAGAAGCTCTGGATTAATCGATATCGAATTGCAGAATAATTCGACGTCGGCGTTGAAATTGTGAAATCCAACGAGGTTAATGCAAAGTGGGTACCAAAGCACCTCACGTTTGATGGAAGCGTCTCAGGTGACAATTGCGACAGACCACCTGGAACGATGATACGTGGTGAGGGAGGGAGATTACTCATTGAAGAAAATTGTGACGTATCATAAGAGCGGGGCCCAGCATTTCCTTCCAGAGTCAAAGCAAGCCACCATTAATTGGAGGCATTCTTGGTCCCCACCACCAAATTAATTCAAGGTTCAGCCATTAGCGGAAAGCTTATGGCAATCTCGTTTTCAGACTTCAATGATCTAATGAATGTGGAGTTTATTGGGGTCTGAATAATAATGACAGCTTATAGCACAATGAAGGGAGAGGAGCATTACACAAACATAAGGTCGGTTTGCGGCCTCCGCGTGGCCTGACTGCAGGATAAGGACTGCCCTCAAATGGGAAATGTAATCACCACTACTCCAGTGAAAATGGATTGGGAAATCCTCTATCATCCCCCAGAGAGTCCTGGATAAAGACTGCTATTATAGGCTGAGGAGAGCACAGGAAAGACTTTGCCCTGTGGAGGATTTTGAGGTGGCCACATTTGAAGACCAGCTTGAAGATGTGACCCACCCAGCAAAGGTTTATAACTGGTAGTGAACGCCAGTGCTCCAGAGGCTGTGCCACTCCCAGAGGTTATCCACAGAAATAAATTGAGGAATACGCTTGCTGGTCTATATAGTGGGACAAGGTAAGAATAGGGGTCTTTTTTGCACCAAGAGACATTTGGCAGGTAGATGACCAATTGCTTTATATCCAAAATGGCAGAGAAAGATGGTGCTGCAGCCGACCTGGCAAAAGGGTGAAGAAATATCCTGCCTCAGAGTGAAATTGTCTGCAAAGTGATACCATGGATTTTCCAGTGACAGAGACATGTGTTTTTCGTTTACCAAGATCCGGATTTCAACCAGGACACTAATTTGAGGGAATTATTCCTCTCAAGTTACCACGTGGACTCACACTCCATCTAATCTAAAACAACCCACTGCTTGCAAGTGCCCAGGAAATCTGGATATGGTTAGTTGACAGTTTGGAAATCAAAGTGAGGTGCCAGACAAAATCAATTGTATCGGAGATGTCCATTGAGATATCTCTGACCTGTTGTTTGAAATTGAGGGCATCCATCCATTGCTAACATAGTTAAAACGACATGGAATAACATGAGGGGGGGGGGGGGAGGGGGGAGGGTTTGAATCTGTACACTTTTTGAGATATCCTGTTTGCAGACAAACAGACAGGCAGACAGACAGACACGGGTCAAAACATAACCACCTTCGGTGGCGGAGGTAACAAGAAGGAGAATTGCAGATCAGGCAAAAGATACTCGACATTGAAGCAGCTTGGTGGCTTGAATAAGACCAGCAGAGACGAACACTTTCAAAAGGGCATGACCTGAGAAATGACGAGACGCTGAGGAAGAACAAGAGATGTTTGAAGGGAAATGGAGAGTGGTAGCCATTTGGAGAAATATGGGTTGGGAGTCAAACAGATTGGGTCAAGCTTTAATTGTCACAAAAGGCCTCGGCTGCACTCCTACGTCTCTGTGGTGTGAAGACCCCCACCAGGCCAGCTTGAATGGTGACAGTAGAAGTAACCGCAGATTATGAAAAGAGATTGAGATGGGAAGAAAGAATGGAGTCAAGATTACCTGAGCTCATACACAGTCATCATAGTTGGCTCATACACGGTAGACTACTTACATGAACCGATTGCTGAGAGAAGAACAGAATAATTTTTAAAAATGTTTTAATGATGGCTTCACTATGCCACAGATAAAGGTAAGACTAAGTCTTCCACCGACTCCTCTCCGGCCTTGCCCCCCCAGCTCTCTCTGGGCTCTGTCCCCCAAATATTCCTACAGGTCGCACAAGATCTGCCAGCAACCCTCTTATGGTTAAACTACTAAAATCTCGGCTCTCTATTCACCTTCAGTCTTTCATTCCTCTTTTCTCCCGCCTCTGGAACAAACTCCCTCACTCTCTTCAATCCCACTCCTCCCTCCAGGTCTTTAAAACAGCTGTTCACCACCACCACCCCCCCATCCAAATCCTTGATATTTTCTACTCCCGTTAATTCACCCCAGATCCACTTTTTTGAAATTCCGACTTCTTTTCTGGAAGTCCTGGCAGTGACTGTGTTTTTTTTTTTTAACCTCTCCCACCCCCTCCCCTTCCCGTGCCTCCTACCCCCAAGCCCCCTCCCTCCCACAGATCTCCCGATGTCCCTGCTCTCAAATGTTGCACTTGTGTGCTTCCCTCTCTCTCCTCATCTTGTCTCCCGCTCCCTTTATCATATGCTTTATGTCTCAGTTTGTCTTTTTGTGATTAATGTTAGCTTTTACACGAGCCTCGATCGTGTATCCCAAAAAAATAAATAAAAGTACAGCTGCGAACATGTTTCAGCCTCATTGGGGATCATCCACAATGTGTGCCCGAACATCTGCCAATGCGGAACACCTTTCAGGGTCACAGCTTACAATTAGGTCCAGATTCAAACCCAGGTGAGGCAGCTCCAGAGCAAGTGCACATACCTCTAAGCAATCGTGATTTTTATTAAATGTAAAGCTTTACATGGGTGGAGGTTGCCTGTTTGGCCTGCTCCTGGTCATGTTTGCCCCAAATTGGGTCATGAGCAAAATTATTTTCCCCACGGGGAAGGCCAACATCACGATAAAGACTTCCAATTCTTAATCAAATTGCTATAGCAACATGAAATATGGGTACTTTCAGCGGGCTGATTGAGTACCATGATGTGTGCCACTGACGTGCGTTGCACTTCAGTCGGCTTACATCATACTCGAGTTGCTTTGACGTGAACGAAGTTGACATCAGGTGTGCGTTAAGCAGTCTGGGGATGCTTCGGAATGAGGTTTTGTTTGGAGGCCACCACACGATAACTTAGAGCTTCACCTGCCAACAAATTCACTCGTCACGTGACCCCTTCTGCGTGTTTTGGACGAGTGGGACGTGGGTGCTGTGAGCGGTTACTCCGTCAGTGGAAACCTCATCTTGCATTACTACACATAAATAACATCGAAGGTTACGTGGCAATAGTGATGTTGAGGAAAGAGATGCGAGGGGTTTTGAGGTGAAGGATCGCTGTGGGCCCGACATGCCGAGCCAGGTTAGCGTTGCTGGTTGACACGTGGCCGTGTACCTGTTGGACCTCTTCCTCGATCGCCCTGGCATAGCAGTGAACGTTTTACTTTGCTGAACTCACTTGCACACTTCTGAACATACTTGTTTATACGCCTTTTTCATGTTTTTCTTTTCTATGTCGATTACATATTTGTTTTTGTGTCTTTTAATGTTTATTTTGTGTAAAGTGCATCGAGATATTTACTTCTGCCACCGAAGGTGAAGGAGGTTATGTTTTCACCCGTTTCTGTCTGGTTGATTGTGAACAAGATATTCCATAAAGTTTTGGATGGATTCGGACGAAATTTGGCGGAGAGGTAGTATATGTGACACGGACAAAATTATTAGATTTTGGTGAATTTCCGGATTCGGATCCGGCTAGTAGAAAATTTTAAGTGATTCTTCACCATTGGGAGATAGGGCGAAAAACCATACATAGCAGGATATCTCAAAACGTTATGGACGGATTTGGATGAAACCTGGTGGACCGGTTTGGTGTGTGACAAGACCAAATCGAGTAGATTTTGATGAAGATCTGAATATGGATTCGGATAAGGGAATTATTACTCCCGCAAGGGAGTAATGCATTCGATCGTGTCCGTGTGTGTGTGTGCATGTGTGTGTTCGTGTGTTTGTGAACAAGAAATCTGGAAAAATTCTGAACGGATTTGGATGAAAGTTGGTGGGATGATTGCCCTTGGGATAAGGAAGAATTGATTAGTTTTTAGTGAAGCTCAGGATATTATTCCGGATCCAGAAATTTTTTGAAGGATTGTTTACCATTGGAAGATAGGGCTCATTTTTTTTAACATTATCTTCTATGTATTCTATATTTAACATTGTGATATGAAAATAGTTTTCATATTTGTTGTAAATGTAGTTTAAACTCGTGGTTATGCGTTAGAGCGGTGCATTGTTTAACAGCGTCGTCATCAATGTTCATTTTTTTTCTAATAAAGACATATTCTGTCATTTTAAAACCACCAAAGTGTGTATTAGGTTTCCTCGTTTCATAAAATGTATCGATTGATACGTATAATGCTTTAAAACTGTTTTTTTTTTGTTTGTTTATTTTTTTGTTTGTTTTTTACTTCAGAAGAGATATCAACATTTACCTCAGCGAATGTCAATCGCGGTGTCAGTATTTGATGAACTTATAAAGACTTAGGTGACTTATAAATGTGACAAGCATGTGCACGGAATTCCTCCCAGAAGAATGAGTGGTCGCATTAGCTTGTACGACTTAAAATGAGCGAGTTTTGTTTTGACGTTTGGGCCACTTTTACATGTTGTATCCCTAAGGAATGAAATGAACGTTTTCCTGGCTTACAATTTCATTTGAAGTCACACATGCCTCAAAATACACTCACTTATATAGAATTGAACGCTGAATCCGAAAATGTAATGAAATTGCCTTGTTTTTTTTTACATTATCTTCTATATATTCTAAATATATATCTGTGCAATGTCTGTCTTGTGTTGTCTTGTCTTGTGTCGTCACTGAACTACCCCCTCAAACTTTTGTGAAATCGTACTATTCCAACTTGACCCACGGCGGGAGTATGCGCTCTACTGAGTGGCGTTCTAGTTTCAATTGTTTAAGTGATTCTTCACCATTGAGAGATGGGGCCAAAAACGATATATAGCACAATATTTTAAAAGGCTGTGCAGAGGATATGACATAGGTATAGGACTGCAGGTGGATGAGTTTGTTAGATGACAAGAACAAACCGATTAGATTTTGATTCAGATCTGGTCTATCAGTGGGATACAAACCCTAAATAAACTGTTCAGCCTGGCGGAGGTATGCTCTCTACCTAGTTATTATTGTCATGAGTTTTTGGGAAAGCATTTGAAGGATATGGGATGTGAAGTGATTTTCTTTAAGATATTCAATCCTGGTTGGGAGTCATTGCAGATTTCTGGATGCAGACTACATTGTAGTAGAGCGACAGATGTTAAGCAGCGATTGGAGGCCTGATGTAGGGGAAAGTCGTTTGTGTTTGTGAATAAATGGAGATCCCTCAATGGTCATGCAGTCAAGTCAAGTGGTAGGGCAGTGAGGGGATGCAGTCAAGTGGTAGGGCAGTGAGGGGATGCAGTCAAGTGGTAGGGCAGTGAGGGGATGCAGACAAGTGGTAGGGCAGTGAGGGGATGCAGTCAAGTGGTAGGGCAGTGAGCCTCACCTGGTTGGACAGAAGTGATATTTTAAGATTTTCAAATGTGCAGTGGCATTTTCAGTGATCTCAGGTAACAGTCCAGGTTCTGCTTTAAGAATTTACATATTTTGGAATTGGTATATTTACCCCCAGCCTTGAGAGACCCATCCAAAAGACCCATTTACCCACACCCAAAGGGGTAAAGTAATCCACGGTTAAGAACCGCTGGCCTAGAATAAGGCACATTTACGCTTCGTTTACATCATATGACTCCGAGTTAAAGGTCACGGTCAAATGGCAGCCTGAAAAAAATAATGCGTTTTCTGTCATCGCTCAAATTTGCCAATGGGGAATCTCAAACACTGCTTGGCCTTCAAAGCTGTTCTTGCATCATAAAAGTGCAGCTGCAATGAAGTTGTGCACCTGATGTTTGATTAGTGTCCTTGACATACTTTTTTCGGATTGTGACCTAATTACCAAAAAAACCTTTTTGATCATAACTCGAATAACTTTCCTCCAATCATGATGTTGACTTTTGTGGATAGATTGTAGATGGGGCCACATTTTCTTAATTTACGCTCTACCCATGAGGGTCAAGGTGGTGGTATGAAAAGAATATGGCCGTCACTGAATCACGGGCTTTCCGTTGACAATCGCAGATCTCTAACTATGTATTCCTGGTCCCTGGTCCAGCAATCACCTTAGGATTGCTGTTCCTTTCATTATTGTTGAATTTTGAAAGCCCTCATAAAAATGGATTATGCACATCCTAAAACTAAATAAAATCGACGAAAAAGGGTGTTGTGATTGGTACTACGTACTGGGTAGTGACGTCTGGGAGTAGTTGCTTCGGTGGTTGCTGGCGGCATGGCAGGATGGCCGTATGTTCTGTGAGAGCTTGGTATCGTCTTTAATAAACAACTTGATTGATGGAGAGTCCTGAACTTACTACATGGTGGCAGTGGCAGGATCGTGAAGATCAACAAGCAGTTTGACTTTTGGTGTTGTTTTTCTTGGCGGATTACAACGGTGGCACGTTCCGTGTTTTTTCAACATGGCGAAGTTCCCGACAATGGATTGGTCCAGCTCGGAGCTGGCGGAGACTTTCAAGTTGTTCAAGCACCGAATGAACTTGGTGCTGTCGGACGAAGGCATCGATGCTAAAGCCAGACAGGCCATCAAGATTCAGATTGCTGTGGGAGACGAAGGACTGAGGCGGATCAATGCATCGACTGATAAAGGATGATAAGGATGATGATAAAGTGAGGATGATAAAAAGGATCCGGATAAATTATATAAATTATTCGAGGATCAGTTGGACATTCATGTAAACTTTCGGATTCACCGGCTGGAAATGATGAGATTCCGGCAGCAAGAAGGAGATGTCCATTGATGATTTCGTCAACCGATGCCGACGGAAGGGAAGGTTGTGCAATTTCTCCGAAGCAGAACTCTCGGAACGGATTATCGAGTTAATTGTTGCGAGCACGCCACATGATGATTTTCAAAAGCATCTGTTCGACCAGGATGTCGGGTACGACATGGACCTGGTTTTAAGCGAGGGACGCAAGTACGAAACAATGGTAATCGGAAAGCAGGCCATCCAGAAGATGGAAGAGCCTTCATCGTCTGTGAATGCCATGACACATCGACAAAAGTGCAAAAAGTGTGGACGATCACATCCACCACGGAGCTGCCCAGCATACAAAGATTATTGTAAATATTGTGGTGAACTGGGACACTGGGCCCGTTGTTGTGAAAATCGCAAACGAAGCACGAGATATGCTGATGGATACGAGTGGAGCCGCCGTCCTGCCAGGGGTGGAAGAGGCCGTCGCATCAGCAGAAGCAAGTTGAGAGGTATGCTTCGGGGAAGTACCAATAATGGGACCTCGGTGAATGAAATGTCTGGGTATTTTACTGAAGACGATTATGACAGTTACAAAAGTGACATTGACACATATGAACACACCAAGCCGTTTCACGTGATCAGGGTATCCGCACTGTGTATGAAGGAGACGAGGGATGAATGTACACATTGTTGAACATTGTATGCCCTGACATGAAAGGTGTATACAAACTGCAGTTGAAAGTGGATACAGGTGCGCCAGGGAATACTTTGCCAACGTGTATTGTGAAGGACATGTATGGAAACAAATGGATGTCAAAACTGACTCCACTTGGTGGGACCAAGCTCACTGCTTACAATGGCAGTGAGATCAAGTGTCATGGAATCCTGAAGCTCTTGTGTCGATATAAAGACTCAGATTGGTTCAAGTACAGGTTCTATGTGGTTGAAGTACCTGGCCCTGCAGTACTTGGACTACCAACGTGTGAACGGCTCAAAATCGTCACCATAAACAGCATTGCTGGACAACGGAGGACATTGCTGAAGGCTGCACCTCCAGCATCAAGGATTCCGAAACCAATGCGCCACAAGGAACAGCCATACAAGGTGAATTCCGTGGATGATTTGAAAAGGCTGTTCCCGGACAGGTTTGACTGCATTGGGAACTTTAAAGGAAAAGTGAGGCTTCATCTAAAGCCTGATGCAAAGGCATCGATTGACGCACCAAGGAAGTGTAGTGTTCACATCAAAGGGAAGTTAAAGGAGGAACTGATGAAAATGGAAAAACAGGGTATCATCAGGAAAGTGGACTATCATACGGATTGGTGCTCTTCCATCTGTAATAGTGTAAAGAAAGATGGGAGCTTAAGAGTATGTCTCGATCCGAAATGCCTGAACTCTTGGCTGAAGAGGTGTCCACATAAAATACCGACATTCGACGAACTGAACCCAGAATTTACTGACGCCACGATATTCTCAAAATTAGATGCCCGGGCTGGCTATTGGGCTGTGCATCTGGATGAGGAAAGCCAGGGTTTGACCACATTCCGCACACCTTTTGGGCACTGGTGCTTCAAGAGATTGCCTTTTGGGTTATGTGTCAGCCAGGATCTGTTCCAGCAAGCCATGGACTGCATACTCGAGCAAGCACCAGGCTGTATTGGTATCGCCAATGATGTGGCGGTATCAGGATGAACTGAAGAGGAGCATGATCGCAATCTTCTGAACCTGATGAAAGTAGCATGAGAGAGGGTCTGGTTTTCAACTCTTTGAAATGTATCATCAAGACCAACCATTAAAACTTCTTCGGCTCGATCTACAGCAAACAAGGAATCTCACCTGATCTTGGGAAGATCTGCAACATCCGGAAGATGCCGTCACCGCAGGATAAGGAAGACTTGAGCCGATTCATTGGACTGATGAACTATCTGTCACCACATACTCCCCACTTTGCGGATACGGTGGCACCCCTCCGAGATTTACTGAAGAATGGAGTGCCATTCCTGTGGCAGGAAGACCACCAGTTTGCATTTGAGAAACTGAAACGGAGTGTTGACGCAGACACCTGTATAACATACTATCATCATGACAAAGAGACAGTTTTGGAAGTGGATGCGTCACAGAAGGGCCTGGGTGCATGCCTTTTGCAGGATGACAAGCCTGTTGCTTTTGCGTCACGAACTCTGACACCCACTCAGTCTGTATATTCAAACATTGACGAGAAACTCTGGCCCTTGTTGCTGGCATACAGAAGTTCCATATTTACGTGTTTGGGAAACGCTTCAAGGTATACACAGACCACAAACCATTGGTCATGATCATCAGCAAACCGCTTTCAAGCGCCCCTCAATGGCTCCAGCGCCTTCTTGTGAAAATCCAAGGCTACGATTTTGATCTGGAGTATAAGGCCGGCTGTGAGGTGATGCTATCAGACACACTGTTGAGGCGACCGAACCCAGAGAACAATCGGGAACTGCAGTTGGACACACGTGTAGATGGTATTCAGCTTGACGAAGGGGATTATCCTCATCCCTTTGACCTCATTGATTTCAGCTCAAGGAAACAGGACCACCTCAGAGAGTGTGGAAAGGCTGATAGAACCTTTCGAACATTGCAGCAGGTTGTTCATCGAGGGTGGCCTACTAGGATTACAGAGCTGCCTGTGGACCTACGTCTGTACTGGCCATACCGTGATGAAATTGTTATTTGTGACGGGGTTCTATTCAAAGGTCGACAAGTACTAATTCCAGAGCAGCTACGTAAGGATATCCTCGACCAGCTCCATGAGGCGCACATGGGGATCGAAAAGACAAAACGTCGAGCACACAAATGTGTTTACTGGCCAAGCATACATCTGGACATTGACAGAGTTGTCAGAACATGTAAGGCATGTCAAGAGAACCAACCAGAACAAAGGCATGTCAAGAGAACCAACCAGAACAAAGGCATGAGGCTATGATAGCTCATGAGATACCAGCAGTACCATGGACAAAGGTAGCCAGTGATATGTGTGAGCTACACGGGCAGACCTACCTCTTGGTGACAGATTATTACACCAAGTACCCAGTTGTGAAGAGAATGGAATACACGACGAGCAGTGCAGTAGCCAAGGTTACATCTGAATGTTTCAGTATGTTCGGCCCACCTCTGGAGATCATATCGGAAAATGGACCTCAATATGTGGGTAAGCCGTACCGTGATATGTGTACCAAATGGAATGTAAAACACACGACAACATCGCCGAGGTATCCACGCAGTAATGGATTGGTTGAGAGACAAGTCCAAACAGTGAAGAACATGATCAAAAAGTGTATTAGATCAGGGAGTGACATATATATTGCACTACAACACCTGAGGTGCACACCTGTGGATTCCCACCTCCCAAGTCCAAGCGAAATGCTGTTGAACCGGCCTATACGCACAAACCTACCAAGCCGTCTGTTGGTTCCTGCACAGCAAAGGCATCAGGAAATTCAGGAAGGATTGAAGGAACGTGGAGACCGGATGGCGAAGCAATACAACAGAACGGCTGGGCCGGAATTACCTGAATTGGCTATTGCACATCGGGTTCGGATTCTGAACAAGGACACGCACCAATGGTACCCTGGGAAAGTTGTGGCTTGCTGTAATGAACCCCGCTCTTATATAGTACAGACGCCTAATGGGACGCGTCTTCGAAGAACCAGGGCACACTTGCGTGAACTTCATCCGCCCGATTGTTGCGCCAATTGGAAGGAGGAACCGACCCAACCAACACATCAAAGTCTACCAACTGCTCGACGCGTACATTTCAACAATGACGCTTCAGCAATGGAAACTAACGGCTGCTCCAGCTCCAAGGATGACAAGAGTGCTGAGACAACAAGGCCGGACAACTCTCCATACTCGACCAGATCAAGCCGTGTGATTCGAAAACCATTGAGATATTGTGATGGTGAATAACGACCATCAGAAATCAGCCCTTGTAATGTTGGTGCAGAGATAATGCGTTGATTGAAATGGCGGACAATGGAATGATTCTGTGTTTTCTGTGTTTGAATGATTCTGTGTTTTAGCTAATCACACTGAGCAGTAATTACATTTTGGTTAAGAGTTATAACAGTTACCCCAGATCCCATCTACAGTGCGTTCAGAAAGTATTCAGACCCCTTCACTTTTTTCACATTTTGTTATGTTGCAGCCTTATGCTGAAATCGTTTAAATCCATTTTTTCCCCTCATCAATCTACAGAGCTCAGAGACAGGATTGTGTCGAGGCACAGATCTGGGGAAGCCTACAGAAAAAATTTCTGCTGCATTGAAGGTTCCCAAGAGCACAGTGGCCTCCATAATTCTTAAAAGGAAGAAGTTTGGAACAACCAGGACTCTTCCTAAAGCTGGCCGCCCGGCCAAACTGAGCAATTGAGGTAGAAGGGCCTTGGTAAGAGAGGTGACCAAGAACCCGATGGTCACTCTGGCTGAGCTCCAGAGATCCTGTGTGGAGATGGGAGAAACTTCCAGAAGGACAACTATCACTGCAACACTCAACCGATCTGGGCTTTATCCACATACAATCCTGTCTCTGAGCTCTGCAGGCAGTTCCTTCGACCTCATGGCTTGGTTTTTGCTCTGATATGCATTGTCAGCTGTGAGACCTTATATAGACAGGTGTGTGCCTTTCCAAATCATGTCCAATCAATTGAATTTACCACAGGTGGCCTCAAATCAAGGTGTAGACACATCTCAAAGATGATCAAGAGAAATGGGAGGGACCTGAGCTAAATTTCAAGTGTCATAGCAAAGGGTCTGAATGCTTATGTCAATGTGATATTTAAGTTTTTTCTTTTTAATAAATTTGCAAAACTTTCTAAAATCCTGTTTTCTCTTTGTCATTATGGGGTATTGAGTGGAGATTGATGAGGGAAAAAAAGAATTTAAACGATTTCAGCATAAGGCTGCAACATAACAAAATGTGAAAAAGTGTGAAGGGGTCTGAATACTTTCTGAATGCACTGTATGTGTGAAACAAGTTATGTCTGATTGTTTTTATTATTTTGATTTAGTTTAGTAGTGTTTTGTTGCACACAGACATAATAATTTCAATGAAAGGGAGATGTTGTGATTGGTACTACGTACTGCGTAGTGACGTCTGGGGGCGTGGCTTCAGTGGTTGCTGGCGGCATGCCATGATGGCCGTGTGTTCTGTGAGAGCTTGGTATCGTCTTTAATAAACAACTTGATTTAAGGAGAGTCCTGAACTTACTACAAAGGGAAGCACCAATATCTTCTGAAAACATTTTCTAAATGGCAGACTGAATCCCTTTCTCGGTATGTGGAAATTGAACAAGGATCACCTGGCTTGTGGGGAATAAGGTCACTGCCTGGGAAATACTTTTATTATACTTCTTCATTTCAACAGCATTTCTCAGTTTAATAAATGATCGTACATTTACATGATGTGCGTTTCATATTTTCAAAATTTCATATTCACTATTTCACACTTGCTAGAAATAAAACTTCATGCACAAAAATATGAGGCCTAGTTACATTGTGAAAATTACTAGTTAACAATCTCATGGTCAACCAAACACCACAATAAACAGATTATGTAACAACTTTCTCGTTCACATCATCAAAAGTAGTGTCAGTATCCATGAAACTTCTGTCTCATAAACAGGTGGGTGAACACCTGAACCCACCACATTGCTATTCATGGTCTAATCATGGCTAATGATCATGGCTGATCATGATATGATATGATCATGATAATCATGATAATGATCATGATAATCATGGCTAATCTCATGGTCAACCAAACACCACAATAAACAGATTATGTAACAACTTTCTCGTTCACATCATCAAAAGTAGTGTCAGTATCCATGAAACTTCTGTCTCATAAACAGGTGGGTGAACACCTGAACCCACCACATTGCTATTAATCATCAGTTATTTCATATGTTAATACAGACCTACTTTTATTGAGGAATAGCAGGGCCGCCTGGTGCTGGGGGGTTGGGGAAGCGGGGTGGAGGGAAGGGATACCCGACGATGCCCGGCTGGATGAGTTTTTCCCAGTGGCGATTTCGGGTTCGGGATGTGTTGGACATTGAAAAATATTGGCAAAAAGCAATGGAAATATTGGCAAAAGGCTATGGAAATATTGGCAAAAAGCTATGGAAATATTGGCAAAAAGCTATGGAAATATTGGCAAAAAGCTATGGAAATATTGGCAAAAAGCTATGGAAATATTGGCAAAAAGCTATGGAAATATTGGCAAAAAGCTATGGAAATACTGCCCCAAAGCTATGGAAATATTGCCAAAAAGCTATGGAAATATTGGCAAAAAGCTATGGAAATATTGGCAAAAAGCTATGGAAATATTGGCAAAAAGCTATGGAAATACTGCCCCAAAGCTATGGAAATATTGCCAAAAAGCTATGGAAATATTGCCAAAAAGTTATGGAAATATTGGCAAAAAGCGATGGAAATATTGCCAAAAAGCTATGGAAATATTGCCAAAAAGCTATGGAAATATTGCCAAAAAGCTATGGAAATATTGCCAAAAAGCTATGGAAATATTGCCAAAAGGCTATGGAAATATTGCCAAAAAGCTATGGAAGTATTGCCAAAAAGCTATGGAAATATTGGCAAAAAGCGATGGAAATATTGCCAAAAAGCTATGGAAATATTGCCAAAAAGCTATGGAAATATTGCCAAAAAGCTATGGAAATATTGCCAAAAAGCTATGGAAATATTGCCAAAAGGCTATGGAAATATTGCCAAAAAGTGATGGAAATATTGCCAAAAAGTGATGGAAATATTGCCAAAAAGCTATGGAAGTATTGCCAAAAAGCTATGGAAATATTGCCAAAAAGCTATGGAAATATTGCCAAAAAATATCAGCAGTCTGGTCCAGTTGCAGTCTGCGTGTTGACCAGTGCGTATCCTCGGAGCTTATTCATCCCTTCAACCTCCCCTGTTATTCAAGCACCTCATCCTTTTCAGCTTAGAGTTCCCTTCTTCCTCATGGTGGTTACCTTTTGCCTACAGGTCAGCAGCAGCACTGCGTAACACAACATCCCAATATACTCTTTTAGTGGCCTTTGGGGGCCTCAATACGGAAGTTGAGGCCAATGTGTGATAGCTTAAAACCTTGGCCAGATTCTGAAGTACCTCCACCCAAAATCTGGGGGGCTCTGGGTGCTACGGTTTGGCCGTGAAAGAATTACGTACAAACGCACATATGCACAAACAAACACAGAAACACTTGAAAATATTTATAACATGAGGGAATCGTTGGTTACATTTTGGTGAAGATCTGGCTACTAGAATATTTTAAGTGAATCTTCACCACTGAGAGATAGGGTCAAGAACGATAAATAGCATTATATTTCAAAATGTTGTGAACTGATTATGACAAAACTTCGCAGATGATTTATGTAGGTGACAAAATCGAGCCAATTCGATTCTGATTAAGTTCCGGATGAAGATGCAGCTTATCGGTGAAATACAAAACGTAAACTCTTCAGCCTGGTGGATGTGTGTGCTTCAATGAGTGCTGCAGTAGTTCATCCTGTCTGTGTCCCAACTGGGTTCCGAATGAAAGGAGGAATGAGAGATGAGGTGAATGAGATGCGTTGCTAAATGTATTTGTAATGAAGGATTAAATGGATGGTGCAGAGTGGGTTATGTTTGATGAAAATGAGGAGCACAGCCCCTTGTGGGGAGAATCTCTGCTTTTGTTAGCAGTTGGTAAATTGCGGGCTTCTGCTGTCATGAAAAATGGATGCCATTCCGAAGTTCGTACTGGTAGTAGTAAAGTTTTTTTTTATTGCAATTGTGCAAGAGTTTGTTGAGGGGCAGGACGTTTGGCTCATGGGGTGTAGGAAATTGTTAGAAGGACATCCAGGCCTCAAGTGGGACCAAAGAGCCCAGAGGGGTGGGGGTGGGAGTTCGGGGTGGGCTGAATGCCCCAGGAGATCGACTTGCACGCCACGTGCCAGTGAGGGCACTAGTGTAACATTTGTGCCAGGCAGAAAGACTGCAGATGGAGCCACAAGGCCCAGCCACAAGATGTGCAAAGGCACAGAAGGAATATTTGTAGATGAGGCCTAAACTTGGTAGAGCACCCACAAGCACATGGTGCAGGAGATCCATTTGGTTACATAGAACCATAGTAGGATAGTTTGAGGTGCTCCTTCGCACCTTTGTGATGTCTGCAGACGCCGGAGGTGAACGGAGTAGAGTAAATGGATTTGCGTGGACCCATTGTGGTTCAAATTGTTAGTGTTTGAGTAGGCCCCCCGCCCCATCAAGCTACTCCACCGGCGATTGCCGTGCCACCTCATCATTTTCTGTCCCAATGCGTGCCTTGATCTTGCTCCTGGGAGATAGTTTAGCTTACAATTAAAGTAAAAACATCAGAAAATCAAAAGTCAACAACTCTCATAAGTCAGTCTATTATTATCCTTTCAACATCATCATCATCAATAATCATCGTCATCATATCCTATAGTTATTGCTTTATCAAGACCAAACTTTGATGGCATACTCAGGAACTCTTTTTTGATACTCAGGAATGCTGATGAGAATACCTAGACCATCAAACATATTGTGCCCGGTGAGAACTTCGTGCATCTCCCGGGAGAATAAGACACATTCACATATGATTAAAGTTAGTTATTGCAATGTATTCTGTTTGACAATTAAATGATTGCGTGTTTATGGGGATAAATGTGCGTTGCGAAAGTGAGTTAGGTCAAGTTCATATCCTTTCATCTTCTCTATCTACCGCATCGCACCATTTCATGCCAAACACATTCAAACCTGCATCGACATGCTCGTTCTTTAGCGGAGAGGTGAACGCAATCTCAACGGAGGCAAATTCAGTTACAAAGTAAATGAGTGCAAGTTTCAAAGCCCACAGCTGCCCCTACCTGGTGGGACGCCTCTGCAGCCCGCCAATCAGGTGCTGCCACAGCGAGGGATGCGATGCCCCATCGACAACCATCACAGGCTGCTCATCAGCCCCCGCAAACCCTGCACCAATGAAGAGATGCCAGACCGAGGAAACAGGGAGGAGGTGATGAATAAAAAGGGGTAACGTACTGAGAAAAAGAACACAGAGGGAAATCGAGCAGAGAGAGAGCTGACTCGACAGAACATAGCATACCAGAAGAGAACAGTGGAGAGTTGCAAATAAATAGAACCTAAGACTGCTTCAGCCTTCTGTTCCCTCTCCACGCCTCACACACACACACACACACACACACACACACACACACACACACACACACACACACACACACACACACACACACACACACACACACACACACACACACAGACATCGACTCACTCCAATGCTTCTTCTTCTTGTTTTGACATTTTCCTTTTCATTATTTGCGTTTTTCCAATCTTCTTTATTCTTTCCACTTTCTTTCTATCCTACGGCTTTTTCACATGACATGTACTTCACCACCCGGCGCACTTTCGCTTCAACCAGGTATCGTCACAATGCCTCAAAGTGACCACCTGCCCTCAAACAATGGCACGAGATCCCCGCAGCCACGCACATCATCACTTTCAGCTCACGGATGTCCCACAGTTTCCCCACCACAGTGGAGGAAGGAGTCCAGAGGAAGGCAAATCCGAACCGCAGAGCAGTGACTATGGTAGTCTCTGCCGTGGTTACTGAAGGTGCGTCGGGGCACGTATTGGACCCCACACTTCATTTGACATATTCTGAATTTCTTAACCCCTCTTCCCAAACTCTCCTTTCTTAATGTGGGTGTTGAGATCCATTGATTGTAAAAGTGCTAAGTCATTGTTGTAAGGCATCAGAGAGCGGATTTATCATGTAGGGGATAAAGGGAATGTATACATGCTTGTAAATTGATTATATGGCCTGCATTGTCCCATCCTGATTTCTCCCGCCACTTTACCGTTTGAATTGCGCAACTGGCATTCCTCCCACCAATTTCCTGCTCAATTGCTTTTATATAATAAATAAATGAAAGAGTTGATTTAATGTCTTGACTTATCCTGCTCGGGTTTGCTCTGGGATAGCGCTCCTGTGGCATTTGGTCCAAGAGAATAATTGAAACACCATTTTCAGACGGAGTGCGACACATGGCGTTGGTTCGCTCCACCAATTAGATATCACCCAGTCGTAGGCACGGTTCCCCCATCTGCTTCATTCATCTCACAGGTACTGTAAACTGATCCTGGGCGCAAAGATCCAGCCAGAGGTGAGTGCTATAGACGGCATCCGTGGTCTTTTATAGACACACCGGGTTTTCAGAGTTATCCACCCATGAGGTCATCACTATATATACCTTGGTCCTATCTCCTCAAACGTCATCCCTACCTCCTGTATGGTGCACAGGAACATTTGCATGTATAGAGTATGTAAAGCTTTTTGATAACTGAATAAAGCCAAGCTCTGAAGAAAACATTTGCAAAAGTCAGTGAACCCTTGTTTCTTTTCTTTTTTTACTGAACAAACATGAACGTGTCGAACATAGAAAACTGATGCATGAAGTCGACACTAACTCGTGCACAAGACTATTTCCAATATAGCTTCACATGGCAAACTGTAGTAAATCAGCAGGGCAACTCATTTATTTAAAAAGAGGAATAACTTAAGAGGGATAAAAATGCTTTGATCTTCCATACACTATTTTTTATATATTCAAGTAATGAAGTGAAATTGGAATGTTGAAAGCCATGTCAATCTCGCTCACAAAGAGCAGTGAGAAACCTGGCTGGAAATTCATACACAAAGCATAAAAGGAATAAATTTCAGATGAAATTCAAACGTTGTTTATGTTTCTCAATTTCCTCTCCAGGATATTTGGATGGAGGGGAAGCACAGGGATTACAAAGAGTTTTATCAGCATACACATATCTTTGAAAAATAAACGCTGCGATCTATCAAGCGACGTACAGGCAGGCAGCAATATTGCTAATCCAGACAGTGCTATTTTCTCAATTGCATTGCTCTGAAATCTGATTCTTCAACAAACTTTCAGTGCCATTATCAAAATGTGACATAATCGTAATTACATTCAGCATGTTTTATGTGGAATTTGATTGATTGCTTTTTCCTGTTAAACTGTCAAATTAGCAATCTTTAAGGTAGTGGGACGTAGGTTGTAGACAGCAACCGCCCAGGGTGGTACTACCTTCCTGACTTAGGAGCGTTAAAGTGGTGCCCGGAACCATCTTATACTCTCCGTGTCAGGATTGCTGGTCTTACTTTGTGTCTCACTCAAACTATCAGCTACCGGGCTAACTTTAACCTCTCTTTCTTACAAACAAACATCATACACTCTTCATCATACACTTTTCTTCTCTTTTATTTATGGCTTGGCCTCAATGAGGACTATATAGTCTGAGCCTGGAGCCTCCAACATTATAAATAATAATAATAAATAAAAAAAACTCAACCCACCAAGCGTCTCAAATAGGTAAACATACAAATACAGCTGTTGAACGTCTTTTATACATGAAGAAAATAAAGTGCAATGAAAAATCATCTCCCTTCACATTCTGAAAATAATGGATGGGTTTGTAAAGTTGGAAGCAAGCGTTACGCCTAGGTCCCCCGTCGGTGAAGTGATGTGAGTTGACAAAGTGGAAAATGCAAGGCGGCCATCTTGGATTTTGACGTGGCGACCCAATTTTCAATAGCGTTCTTCCTTATGCCTAGATACACCCACACACCAGATTAGAAGTTGGTACTTCGCTTATTTTTCAAGATATTCCGCTCACAAGGTTCAGACATACATGGCGGCGGCCATTTTGGATTTTGACGTGGCGACCCAATTTTCAATAGCGTTCTTCCTTATGCCTAGATACACCGACACACCAGATTAGAAGTTGGTACTTCGCTTATTTTTCAAGATATTCCGCTCACAAGGTTCAGACATACATGGCGGCGGCCATCTTGGATTTTGACGTGGCGACCCAATTTTCAATAGCGTTCTTCCTTATGCCGAGATACACCCAAACACCAGATTAGAAGTTGGTACTTCGCTTATTTTTCAAGATATTCCGCTCACAAGGTTTTTTTTTGTTTGTTTTTTTTGGGTTTTTTTGTATACAAGATCGAGGCTCGTGAAAGAGCGAACATTAATCACACAGAAAGACAAACAGACACATAAAACAAATAACATCGGGAGCGGTAGACAAGATGGGGAGAGAGGGGGAAGGACACAAACACAACATTTGAGAGCAGGGACCGAGAGACATGGAGACATCGAGAGATCTGTGGGAGGGAGAGGGCTTTGGGGGGGAGGCATGTGAAGGGGGGTGGGGTGGGGGTGGGAGAGGTATAAACATATGGACACTGCCAGGACTTCCAGGAAAGAAGTTGGAATTTCAAACAAGGTGGATCTGGGGTGAATTAGTGGGGGTAGAAAAGATCAAGGTTTTGGATGGGGGAAGATAGGAGATGGTGGTGAACAGCTGTTTTAAAGACCTGGAGGGAGGAGTGGGATTGAAGGGAGTGTGGGAGTTTGTTCCAGAGGCGGGAGAAAAGAGGAATGAAAGAGTGAAGGTGAGCAGAGAGCCGAGATTTCGGCAGTTTAACCATCAGAGGGTTGCTGGCAGATCTTGTGCGACCTGTAGGAATATTTGGGGGACAGAGCACAGAGAGAGCTGGGGGAGCAAGGCCGGAGAGGAGTCGGTAGAAGACAGAAAGACCACCTACCTGCCTGCGGTGAGTGAGTGAAAGGCCCTCAGAGATAGCTTCATCGCGGGAGATTCCAATGATTTTGAAAGCTTTGGATTCAACAGCGTGAAGCCGAGCCAGGTGTGAGGCAGGAGCACCAGCCCATAGGGGAGAACAGTATTCCATTGAGCTGCGGATGAAAGCCTTGTATGTGGTGAGGAGCTCAGGTGTGCCGAGGAAGGACTTCGCACGACGGAGGATGCCCAGTCGGCGACTGGCTTTGGAGGCCAGCTTGGAAATGTGGTTTTCCCAAGAAAGATCATGGCAGATAGTGAGACCCAAAAGCTTGAGCGACAGAACTTCTTGGAGAGGCTTGTTGAGAAAGTAGATGGGAGGGTTGTCCAGTCGATCTTTTCGGAGAGACACAGTAAGAGAGTGAGATTTGTCAGGATTGAAAGACATGTTCCACTTGTTTGACCAGTCTGTGATTTTGTCCAGGTCTTCAGAGAGTGAGGAGGCTGCAGACTGCCGATCTGAGGGAAGAGGAATGGAGCAGCAGAGAGTGGAGTCATCAGCAAAGAGATAGAGAGGATTTTCCAGAGAGTCAGAGAGATCATTGATAAAGACCAGAAAAAGCACAGGGCCCAGCACACTGCTTTGGGGAACTCCAGCCTGAACAGGAAGGGGAGATGAGAGAAATCCATTCAGGGCCACACGTTGCCTACGACCAGAGAGGAAGTCCGCAAGCCATGCATGGAGATTTCCATGGATACCATAGGAGGAGAGTTTGGTGAGCAGAGCTGGGTGCCAGACCGTATCAAAGGCACGTGATATGTCAAGGGAGACAGCTCTGATTTCCTGTTTGGCATTGAGGACCTCCATCCATTGTTGAGACAGCAGAAGCAGCATGTCCAGAGTAGAGTGACCTGGTCTGAAACCAAATTGATGATCAGTGATCAAGCCATTGGAGAAGAGGAAAGATTTCATATCCGAAGCAATGATGGATTCCATGACTTTGCTGATAATTGGGAGCAGGCTGATTGGTCTGTAGTTGCAAGGATCTGTTTTTGCACCTTTTTTGTGTAAAGCGGTAATGTTAGCTGATTTCCAGGATGCTGGCAGATGACCTTGAGCAAAAGATAGGGTGAAAAGAACAGAGAGAGGGTGAGATAGAGCAGCAGAGCAGGATTTTAGGACCCGTGGGCTGATGCTGTCTGGTCCAGTTGCAGAATCAGAGTCGAGGTTTGACAAAAACTCCTCCACCTTGTCAGGAGAGAAGGACACAGAGTTCAGGAGCAGTTGGGTTCGACTGGGAAAGGTGGGAACAGAGAGAGATGGGTTTGGGACTAAGGATTTTGAGGCAAACACAGAGTTGAGGCATTCGGCTTTGTCACGTGCGATGTCAACTGTGTGGCCATTTGAGGTAAGGGAGGGGATGGAGGGGGAACAAACACCAGAAACGGATTTGACCAGATGCCACCAGGATTTGGAGGAAGGAGACAGGTTTGAGAGTTCATTCTTGAGTGAGGAGAGATAGTGCTTCCTGGCACTCCTGAGGGTAGACACACACTTGTTCCGAGCTTGGTGGAAGGAACTGAGATTGCCTTCAGTTGGATTAGCCTTCCAAGAGGCAAAGGAAAGTTGTTTCAGGGCAACTGCCTCACCACAAGATTCAGTGTACCATGGACGGGAGGAAGGGTAAGACAACTGAAGGCGAGATGGGATAAATCTGTGCATGAGAGAGATCAGTTTGCTTTGGAAGAATTCCCAGGAAGAATTGATGTCAGAGGCAGTGGAGATGGGAGACCAATCCAGACGATTGATGGCTGCTTGAAGACCGTCCCAGTCGGCCTGAGTGAAATGCCAGACTTGTCGATGCTGAGGAGGCTCTCTGAGAATGGCCAGAGAGATGTCCACTTTGACAAGCACATGATCAGAAGAACCGATTGGAGCAGAAGAAGAGCAGCAGACATTAGCAGGGAAGTTTTTCATAACCAAGTCTAGAAGAGAAGATACTCCATTGGCTGAGATCCGGGTCGGGAAATTGACAGATTGTGTCAATCCCAGTGAGTCGCAGAAGTCCTTTGCTGAGGTGCCATGACTGGTGAGAGAGGAACCCACACCCAACCAGGTGGCATGATGACAGTTGAAGTCACCACATATGAGGAAGAGAGAGTTGGGATGAGTGGATAGAAGTTGGTCCATGTTGTCAGACAGTGAAATGTAGATGGAGTCATCACTGTTTGGGGGACGGTACAGAACACATATGAACAAAAGGTGGGAGCGGAGAGGAAGCCGTAGCCAGAGGTACTCCTGGGGGTGAGGAGGAAAGAGGGCAGTGCAAGGAGAGTGAGGAAGAGAGTTTTTGATAAAGATAGCCACCCCACCACCAGGCCGAGGCTCAGGTCTATCATACCAGAGGAGGGAGTAACCAGGAAGAGATATTAAGGAATCAGAGACATCTTGAGGGAGGAAAGTCTCTGTTAAGCAGATCAAGTCTGGATTGTCAGAAGCAACCTGTATGGAGAGATCAGTCAGGTTTGAGCGAAGGCCCCGGATGTTTGAGGTCCATACCGTTAATGAAGAGAGAGGGGGAGCATCAGGTACAGGACAGGGGAGGGGAGGAGTAGGGTAAGATGAAGGATGAGAGGGGGGGGGGTAGGGAGAGCAGTTGATAGTGTGTCAGATATTGCAGAAGAGTTCCAAGAAAGGGAAGGATGAGGAGGATGAAAGGTTTGATGGTGAAGGGATGAGGCACAGTGAGGGGTTGTTTGAGGGGGGGCAGAGGAAAGTAGAAGGTTTGGGGGGAGTGGAGGTATGAGATAGAAGGGAGACGAAGTGGGGAGGAGGCAGCTTGGAGGAGGAGGGGGGAGGAGGGAGAATTGGAGAGGAATGGTATGGGGGGAGAATTGAATGGGAGGGGTTGGGGGGGAGTTTTGAAGGGGAGGAGTGAGGGGGGAGTTTAGGAGGGGAAGGGCAAGGGGGGAGTTCAGGAGTGGAGGGGCAAGGGGGGGGATTTGGAGGGGAGGGGCAAGGGGGGAGTTTAGGAGTGTAGGTGCAAGGGGGGGGGGGTTTGGATGGGAGGGGCAAGAGGGGAGTTTAGAAAGTGGATGATTAATGAAAGACGAACATTGATAACAAATTGGGTTTGTTGTGATTTTCAAGTTAGCAATCCGATTCAGAACGATGGAGGAGGGATGGAATGAATGTGAATTTAGACCATGTAGTGAGGGAGACGTATAAGATATTGAATTTCTTTTTTTTTTAAGTGGAATGAGTTGGAGAGGAAATTGAGAAAAGCCTTTTAAATAGGAAGAAAAACAGCGTGTTGTAATATACCACTGAATAAAACACAGAAGGGGAAAGGTTAAACATATTTAAATAATATTTAAACAGAATTGTGAACAATCTTCTATGCACAAAATACCAACGGGGGGAGAGCCGAGAGGGACCACCACGAGTCACGTGAACAGGGCAAACGGTGGATGGCAAGGAGATAATGGGGGCGGGGCGAACAGCACACCTGGACAGAAAATACAGGATGAGACAACAGTACACGTGGAGAAAGGAAAATAAATGTTTTTGGTTGTTTTTTTTGGTTTTTTTTTTGTTTGTTTGTTTTTTGGGGGGGGGGGTGGGGATTTAGAACGTTAGACAGAGTATTATGTTCGGGGTAGAAGGGAAAAAACTAAGAGCCAAGCAAAACACGCTTAAGTTAACAAAACACCGACGGGGGTACAACTTGAACTACAAGGCCACACACGAGGAGCAGAACACGATTAATTAATTACGAGTTACAGGAAATTCAAACCAAAACTAACTACAATCAAACAATATCGCATGGATGATAAAATAACGAGTTGAAATTTGACAATCTATCTGGGGAAATGGGGGAGAAACACGTGGTCAAAGAACGAACGAACGAATAAGAATGAATAAACGAATGAGCACAGAGAAGGTAATGTCTTTTTTTTTTGTTTTTTTGAGTTGAGATTTACATAAGGAAGTAGGCTATGGGGTGAAAAGACTGGGAAAACAGAGAACGAAAGTTATTGGATCACAAACGACGGACCGCTGAGAGAAAAACAAAGCCTCAAGGTTGTACAGTGTACACTGTACAAGGCCTCAAGACACGACACGAATTAACACGATTTTCAATACAGGTATGAAAGATTTGCACCGAAAATCTTCGTCGGGACAATATACGTACATACACCATAAAATAAATACAGTTATAACGAAAATACAAATGGGAACAATTACTTAACTTCGATTTCGATGGAGAGCGTGTAGAGCTGCGAATAAACGAACCCTCGCCAGCAAGACCGGAAACGGAAGTCAAATTAGAATTCGGTCCTTCGCTTATGCACGTATGCACGGTTCAGACATACATGGCGGCGGCCATCTTGGATTTTGACGTGGCGACCCAATTTTCAATAGCGTTCTTCCTTATGCTGAGATACACCCAGACACCAGATTAGAAGTTGGTACTTCGCTTATTTTTCAAGATATTCCGCTCACAAGGTTCAGACATACATGGCGGCGGCCATCTTGGATTTTGACGTGGATTGCACCCACACACCAAATTAGAATTCGGTCCTTCGCTTACGCACGTATGCACGGACGCACGCACGGATGGACGCACGGACGGACAGACGCACACACGGACGGAGGGGAAAACCATAGTCCCCCTTTCGCTCCGCGGTGTGACGGGGGACAATATTTCCTGCCTTCTTAGTGAATCGTGTAATTTGTCTACAATACAGAGTAATGCATTGTGTGTCGTTATTTTTAACTCACATGGAACGTAGTTCCGGGGAGCTTATGGGATGGCGTGTCGTCCATCCATCAGTCCAATAAACACTTGTGACTTCTTCTCCGAAACTGCTGATGGGACTGTGACTAGATTTGGCTAAAATGATATTTGGTATGTTGCAACTCAAGTTTGCTCAAGTTTGTTTGTTGAAACTGTACACATCGTTTTGATGAAACTTGATCACAACCTTCATCACCGGTGATGTACCGAACTTTTTTCTTCATGCCATTAAAAACAAGTACAAAAAGTTTTAATTAAAACAAAAGCCGCATCGATGTTACACAATGCCTAGATGCAGCTGTGCCTATAACGTCGATGTTATAGGCACAGGACATTCCTATTGATTCGATTACTTGATGTTATTGGCGCTGAGGAAGCGCCTTTAGCGATTGACTTCCAGCCAGTGTAACGCTAATTCCTGTCACAGGAATTCTGAGATCATATAAGTGGGCGTGGCAGTTCCTGATTGGTTCGTGTTGGGGAACGCCTTCTCGCTGCCGACGTGACGTAAATTCGCGCACGCGCACTGGTGATTGGCGCTGAGGAAGCGCCTCTAGCGAATGACTTCCAGCCAGTGTAACGCTAATTCCTGTCACAGGAATTCTGAGATCATATAAGTGGGCGTGGCAGTTCCTGATTGGTTCGTGTTGGGGAACGCCTTCTCGCTGCCGACGTGACGTAAATTCGCGCACGCGCACTGGTGAAGCTTACTCGATCTTACTCGATCCCATATTACATGTACTTTCATTGCATACAAATTATACTTCCTCCTAGAAATTCCATGCCCGAACCTCAGCGCAATCCAAGAGGATTCACTTGTTTTTGTGCAAAGTGAAAATATATCTCGGCAATTTCCCGTGTGTGGCGACGAATTTTTAATATATCTCGGCATTTTCCCGTCTGTTATTTCAGGCGGTGTATGACTGACCATGCCGCGATTTAAAAAATATATATCTCGGCAATTTCCCGTGTGTGGCGACACGTGAACGAAGCTATGCTCCTCTCTCCACATTATTGTGACGACGTATAAATTAAATATTTCATCGTGACGATTGTCATCAAATGGACGAATTTTTAATATATCTCAGCATTTTCCCGTCTGTTATTTCGGGCGGTGTATGACTGACCATGCCGCAATTTAAACAAAATATATATATCTCGGCATTTTCCCGTCTCTTATTTCGGGCGGTGTATGACTGACCATTCCGCGATTTAAAAAAAAAATATCTCAATGGACTTGAAGTTACAGGCCTTTGAGAATTCATTTCGTTCTATAAAGGGCAACTTTCATCGGATTTTCTTCCCGTTTTTGTTCAACCGAGTCTAAAACTATGTTAGCGACTGTGAAAAATGAAATGATATATCGAATTTGATTTGAAATAAAACTGTGTGAGAGAGGAAGACACCACGGGCCTACAAAACAGGCCTCAAAGCTATGCGAGTTAATAAAATGGTGGATATTTGTTTATATGAAGGCTCTCCCAGAATGGGTGGAGCTATGGTTCCCAGAATGGGTGGAGCTTTGAGGTTTTGTCTTCTCTGCAAGAACAAGAAGAACAAGAAGAAGAACAACAACAACAACAACAACAGCAGAGGGCACTCTATGAGCAGCGTCTGTGACGCGGCTAAAAATCGTGTCCTAAAGGGGTATACGAGGGTGGGAGGGGGTCTTCCCCCAAAATAGGTATTTGCTTTATTCTCAGAAACTACAAATACAATTCCAATGAAACTTCACCACAACCTTCATACCTTAATCACCTATGGTATCACAAAGTTTGTTCATGGCATTAAAAAAATCAAAGGATCCACCCCCCCCCCCCCCAGCCCCCCACACCCCCAACCACTCCATCCAATAGTACCTTCTTTTCTGTTACATATTTTGTGGGTCATCCACGCTTCTACCAAGTGAGCCCAGAAGAGCAATTTGCTCTTTTTTATTGGAACAGCGATATCAATGGAGTTCAAAAAGCGACGTGAATGAGATAATCAGAATCATCCTAGAAAGGTGAACGTTATTTTTTTTCAATATCCTGTGTGTTCCAAAAAGACCGAGACAACTGTGGTTGTTAATATATTTAGAGCCACAAATGATACAACGATATACTTTGGTTTATATGATACAGAAACTCAAAGTTTTGTGCACATCATCAATGCACTTCAATGTGAGCCCGTTTGTCTCGCGCAGGACATCAAGGTGGTACATGAGTTTTTGCCATGTTCGGCTCAGCATGTTTGCGTCCACCAGTGCACATGCAGCTGTGATCTAAGAACGAAGATCCTGCAGGTTTGGCACCTTGGTGTTGTAGGCAACATCTTTGACACACCCCTCACATAAAATAAATCAAGGGGGTTATGTCTTGTAATCGTGGGGACCAGGCAGCTGGTCTTTCTCCGCCAATCCAGCGACCTGGAAAGTTTTCATTCAGGTCGGCTCGAACGACGAAGTCCAAATGAGGGGGAGCGCCATTCTGTTGAAATATTATATTGGGTTGCAGGTCTTCAATCTGTGGAAAGGCAAATCCTTCCAACATGTTCATGTAAATTGTTGAGGTCACTGTATCGTCTGCAAAGAAAAACAGACCTACCAAGCGGTCATCAAGAAGGCCACACCACACATTGACCTTTGAACTGTTGCATACACCCACGCCAAACAGGAAATTAGAGCTGTCTCCCTCGACATATCACGTGCCTTCGATACGGTCTGGCACCCCGCTCTGCTCACCAAACTCTCCTCCTTTGGTATCCATGGAAATCTCCATGCATGGCTGGCGGACTTCCTCTCTCGTCGTAGTCAACGTGTGGCCCTGAATGGGTTTCTCTCATCTCCTCTTCCTGTTCAGGCTGGAGTTCCCCAAGGCAGTGTTCTGGGCCCTGTGCTTTTTCTGATCTTCATCAATGATCTCTCTGACTCTCTTGAAAATCCTCTCTATCTCTTTGCTGATGACTCCACTCTCTGCCGCTCCATTCTTCATCCCTCAGATCGGCAGTCTGCAGCCTCCTCACTCTCTGCAGACCTGGACAAAATCACAGACTGGGCAAACAAGTGGAACATGTCTTTCAATCCTGACAAATCTCACATTCTTACGATGTCTCTCCGAAAAGACCGACTGGACAACCCTCCCATCTACTTTCTGAATAATCCTCTCCAAGAAGTTCTGTCACTCAAGCTTTTGGGTCTCACTATCTGCCATGATCTTTCCTGGGAAACCACATTTCCAAGTGGGCCTCCAAAGCCAGTCACCGACTGGGCATCCTCCGTCGTGCGAAGTCCTTCCTTGGCACACCTGAGCTCCTCACCACATACAAGGCTTTCATCCGCAGCTCAATGGAATGCTGCTCTCCCCTCTGGGCTGGTGCTCCTGCCTCACACCTAGCTCGTCTTCACGCTGTTGAAACCAAAGCGTTCAGAATCATTGGAATCTCCCGCGATGACGCTATCTCCGAGGGCTTTTCACTTACTCACCGCAGGCAGGTTGGTGGTCTTTCCGTCTTCTACCGACTCCTCTCCGGCCTTGCTCCCCCAGCTCTCTCTGGGCTCTGTCCCCCAAATATTCCTGCAGGTCGCACAAGATCTGCCTGCAACCCTCTTATGGTTAAACTGCCAAAATCAAGACTGTCTGCTCACCTTCACTCCTTCATTCCTCTTTTCTCCCGCCTCTGGAACAAACTCCCTCACTCTCTTCAATCCCACTCCTCCCTCCAGGTCTTTAAAACGGCTGTTCACCACCATCTCTTATCTTCCCCAATCCAAAACCTTGATCTTTTCTACCCCCGCTAATTTCACCCCAAATCCACTTTTTTGAGGTGACTTTTGTCTTTTTTCCTGGAAGTCCTTGGTGTCCTTGCGTTTTATACCTATCCTGCCTCCCCCCAGGCCCTCTGCCTCCCACACATCTCCCGATGTCCCTGCCCTCAAATGTTGTGTTTGTGTGCTTCCTCCCCTTCTCTCCCCATCTTGTCGACCGCTCCCACTTTCATGTGCTTTGTTTACTTGTTTGTTTGATTTGTTTGTTTGATAAATGTTAGCTCTTTCACGAGCCTCCTCGACTCTGTATCCAAAAAAAAAAAAAAAAAAAAAATGTGTTCAATAACCACGTGGGAGGTTTCAGAGCCCCAGATACTCACATTGTACTGGTTGACCTTCCCCGATAAATGAATTCAAGCTCCATCTGTGAACATGACCTTATTCAGATAATCTTTGTCATCCTTCATGCGACTTTTCTCCTGCGTTGCATGGCGTTGGCTTAGCGGTTAGGATGCCGGCTTGGGATCCTCGGATCCTGGGTTCGAATCCCGGTCGATCGCTGAATTAACACCAGGGGCGTTGACTCAGCCTGTCATCCTTCCGAGGTCGGCAAATTGAGTACCAGCTTGCTGGGATGAATGATCACGGTGTGTACCCCGATTCAGAATAGGCACACTGTATCCCTGCGCATTGTAAGAGCGGGACCAAGGGTTGGCGTCAGGAAGGGCATCCGGCCATAAAAACATTGCCTCAAACAGGGAACCATGATTGTCATGGGGCCCGCAAGGCTAACCTCCGCTCTAGCGGGGAAAAATGGCCTTAAAACGATCATTCATTCATTCATCCTTTATGCGACTGAGCATTTCCAATGCAAATGCCTTGTGTTTGGGTCCATCATTTGGCTTGGGTTCCTGCAGAATCTGCACCTTATAGACATAAAGCTTCAGTCTTTTATACAAAATCCCGTGTACAGTGGTGGGTGGTAGTCCCAATTCTCTGGATGTGCATCGGATTGATTTTCTGGAACTTTATTGAAATGATTCATGCACTGTTCAATGTCTGCTTCACTTGTGCTTAGTCGACCGGTACTTTTCTGTTTTTGACAACTTCGAGTCTCCTTCAACCTCCTGTACCACTCTCCGATAAATAGATAATAATAGTCCACAATGGCGGATTCCTTCCATACCTTGTATGGAAATTACGCTGAACTTGTGTGTCAGATCTCATCTCGATGAACCATTCGACACACTGAGCTTTCTCCTGTGGAGTCACCATTTTGTTTTACATTAAACCACCAGACCTGAAAATAAAGAAAACCTTGTGAGGTTCTGTATCATATCAACATGTGCATGTGCGGCCGCAACAAAGGGTATCGTGTCATTTGTGGGTGTAAATATATTAACAACCAAAATTGTCCGGGTCTTTTTGGAACACCCTGTATAGTCTTCATCATAATTATCATCCACATCACAATCTCTTGAAACAGTATCAGTGCTGCAAAGTAGTCTCTTGGAAAGGGTTATGATTTGCCATTGCCTTCCCAGCAGTAACTCAGGGTACGATTTTGTAATTTGCTCAGGGTGCCGGTGATAACTTGCCTCCTCTTCATGGAAGATCTTTCATGTCAACCAACGACCATTTCTGGCAGTCGGGTCCTCTGGCTTAACCTCAATCCGAGGGTGGCACACACATACTGACACATGGCCCTGTTTAGCGAAACACCATGGTGAGTTTATAACTGCGTCAATATTCGAACTCTGACTAGACATCTCAAATAGTGTTGGAGCATTTGTTTTCCCGTGGGCATTTCGTGAACATTTTATTTTCTTGGCTGGACATTGTAGTTTAGGATGTTAGAAAACAAATGAAATAGGGCGCCAATTTTTTTTCAGCGAGTTTTAGTGTGTTTTTATGCAAATGAATTATGACGTCATTTCTCGCAAAGTAAACAAGTATCCAAATCGTATAGCGCTGAATAAATAACTACGTAAATAAGGGTACGCGTTGCACACGTATAAGTCTATGGGAGGAGCGCGGTTCAACTCACCACCATGCTCTGGTCATACAAATTCCTGGTTCTTGTTCATCATTTGAACAGCTGATACTTGTGGATTGTTCTGCTTATTGTAGGTCTATAAGGGTACTGTGCCTGAAAAAATACTGTGCCCTGGCATGCCCCCAAAATTTGACAATGGTATGTATTCAGTTATTTCGCTCCTAATACGAGTGAAAATGTATCAAACTTGCCTCAGATTTTTATTTTGTACTGTTATTACTATTATATAATTATAAGTGAATTGGTCTTTCGTCACAACAATTAACAAATCTGAATAGCCCTTTATTATTGTTAGATCACTACAAAAACAACTCATGTTTCTAATGTTGTAACTGTCTATGACTCAAATGCAATACCTAAAATGTGATGTCAAACTTTATGCTTTCTTTCAGGTATCTCAAGACTATTGAACAATTAAGAAATAAAAGGCACGCCCAAGCAAACCATTACTACTGTGAGATTCAACCATGGAGAGTCCTCCTGTGAAACGACCACGGATAGAACTTTTAAACGACTACAGTATGTGTATATGTCAGAAAATATCTAGTGAGCGGCTTGTGAACGAACCTGATAGAGGAACTTTAAAGAACATTCTTCACTATGTGACAGACCGAGCAAAATATGGTGAAATTGTCTTCCATGAAGCAAGTAAACGGTTGGAAAATGCCACTGAGGATACGCTAAAACGTGACGGTGCAACTTATCATGTCAGTTGTCGAAAAGATCTTGTGAATTTACAGAAACTTTCCAGGGCCAAAAGAAGATATCAAGAAGCACTCACTTCCAAGAACGTCAACGTACTATTGCGGACATCAGGGCGGCCATCGACTTCGTCATCCCCTCAAGAATTTGAGCCTGCAGGATCTTCATATAAACAGCACCCTTCCCGTTCGTTCACTGCTAGATATGACAAGAATCTATGCTTTTTTTGTCAAACGCATAAAGAGAAAGAACCTGTCCATGCTATACAGAGTGCAAGCCGTGGAAAGCAGCTTCATGATTACGTGAAAAATTGTGACAAAGATATCTACAAAGTGTACCTAAGTAGTGCTATTCATTCCGAAGATGCACTCTCCATAGATGTGAAATATCATCGAATTTGCTGGCAAAGTCACGTTGCTCGCGGTTCTGGATGTTCAAGTTCTGGTACCGCCTCTAAGAAACAGTCGATAAATGAGAAAGAGGTTGCTACCAAGGTGGAATATCTTGATATCATATGAGATTTGCTTGAAAAGAGTAAGATGCTGTCGATGGATGCTGCGCATACAGCTTACCTGACGATCTTAGAAGAACATAACTGCAAGATTACGCCTAGTCGTAAAAGCACGCGACGTTTGCTCACAGAAAATATTGAGGGCATTGACTTTATCCCTGCCACACGTCGAAATGAGTCAGATCGGTTCTGTTTCAGTGCAGCTAAGATAGCCGCAATTGAAGCAGCTCTCTGTGAATCCAATATCAACGATGACATGAAAATGATCTTCAACTGTGCCAAAGTTCTGCGAAAGGACATTCTTGACGCCCCACGTTGGTCTTTTGATGGCACACTATGGTCAGATTTAAGTGCAAACATTCCTACAAGGCTTCTTACATTTCTCCAATGGATTATGAGAGGCGTGGCAACTGAGCTCCCAACTGAAAAGCGCAGAAATTACGCAAATCAGAAAGCATCAACGATAGCACAACATATTATGTATGAAGCAAAATCTGACAGACAGGTGCGCTACTGGCCAGAATCAACAGGAGAAGAAGCTTCATTTCGCCATCGGCGGGAGTACCCTGTCCAAGTTGGAACTGGCATCTTTGTTCACCAAAGAACTAGAAGCAAAACTTTAATAGACTATCTTCACCATCTCGGCCTGTCTGTAGACTATGACCGTATATTGCGCATTGAAACGCAACTAGCACAGGCTGTTCTGAACCGTTCTGCTGAATATGATGTATATGTGCCACCAAGTCATGTTAGAAATGAATTCATCTTCTTTGCTGCTGACAATTCAGACTTCTCAGAAGATACCCCAGAGGGAAAAGGCACCCTGCATGCTACAGCAATGGTGGTGTACCAACGAACTACTGAAGCTACCAGTGCTGTAACAGTTGACGTGAATGAGACTCCCACAGCCAGATCACTTCCGCTTGGTCCAGGCCTTACCACAGAGTTGTTGCCTTGTCACGTTCCTGCTAATACACATCCTCCGTGTCCCAAGTATGATCCTATAAATATAAATCCATCACTTGATGTAACAGAAGCTTCACAGAAAGATGATTTCGCATGGGCGATAGGACAGTCGTTGGTACGATTGGGCACAGGAAAGCAACACTTACCTACATGGAGTGCTATTAATTCAGCAAAAGGTTCACCACCATTTAAACTGACAAGGGTAGCTATAATGCCACTGCTTGCTGCTCCTGCACATGAATGGAGCACAATGCTTACAATACTCAAACAAGCGCAGAGGATCACATCGATTGTCATGGGAGAAGGCCGGAAGACGGTTATTACCTTTGATCTTCAACTCTATGAGAAGGCTGTGAAATTGCAAATGCACTCGGCACCAGCACTACTGATGACATCAGCCTACTCGAACTCGAACTCGAAGATGACATCAGCCTACTCGAACGTTACATATGTCAACTCGATGTGCCTGGAACACCAATTTCTTCAGTGAAAGACATGCGCTGGTATCTCTTCAGCAAGAGACAGTATACTGATGAAAAACTACCCCCAACAAAGGCCGCTCTAATAGAAACGATTAACAGAGCTAACTATGTTGCATTGGTGTGGAAACAATGTCGTAACCCACGTCCAAGTCTTCCTGACCCAACCTCTCATGGATGGTGCCTAGATGGTGATAGACTTCTCCCAGTTCCAACGAAACTTTTGCCAGTGCCTAAGGCAGTGTTGGAGCTTGTGAGATGCGGATGCAAAGGGAACTGCGTCACCTTGAGTTGTTCTTGCAAGAAACATAATCTGAAATGTACAGATACCTGCATCGCTTGTGAAAAAAACTGTGAGAACAGAAACGAACTATTGAGGAATGCTGGCGATGAAGACGAGAGCAACGATGGAGATCTCCACATTTAACTTATAAACGCAGGTATGGGTACAAACTAGTAGATTGTTCAAATGTACATTCCTATCCCAAACGTAATTTGCATAATCAAAGTATTTGTTCTATCTTCGATAGAAGCAAGATGTACTCTTTAAACCCAAAAAATTATTGAAACGTTTAAATACTCAAAGAACAATTTACGCTAATGTATGAACTTGTCCAATGGGTTTTATTACATCAAATGCAATTTGCATACAAAGGGTTAAAATTAGGCAATTTGCTTTCAATTACTATTTTTTAGTGGCTAAACGTATTCTAAATAACAACTACCAAAAGGAAACATTAAAATGTTTAAAACTATGAAGTGTTCAAGAACAATAACAGGAGCATATGGTCCGATACAATAGGTATTATGACGTAATCTTTAATTTGCATAAAAATGGTCGAAAATATGCATTTATAAATTGGCGCCTTATTTTAAATTATTCAGTTAGGTCTAAATAACAAATCCCAACAAAGAAAACAAAATGTCCACAAAATGCCCACGGGCCCCAATATAGTGACATACGCTCCAACACTAAAAGGTGATTGGGCATACATCTAAGCTATCCTACAAGCCCTTCAAATATATAGACCACTGTGCAAAAGTCTTAGACACATTCAGGAGTTACAATATATTCTGGAAGTCGGTCATGCGCGCCGCCATCTTGGTTTGGGGGGAAATTGCGCGAAAGTTGGCGCAAACCGATCATCGCCGCTCTGGATTCTTCAGCTTGTTGGCTGTGCAGCTGACAATACAGCAGCTTTTCGGCATTTTGCGGTTTCAAACTGTGACAAACACGCGAATGGCGCCAAATGTTTTCCCCAATTCCAAGATCGCGGTGCGTAGGTAGCTGCGACGTCACGCCGACTTCCAGCATGGATGTTATGAGCATTAATAATTTACTCAAAGTCTCCACTGGTTACTCCCGCCAGGGAGTAATGCATTCGATCGTGTCCGTCCGTGTGTGTGTGTGTGTGTGTGTTCGTGTGTGTGTATGTGTGTTCGTGTGTTCGTGAACAACATATCTGGAAAGGTTCTGAACGGATTTGGATGAAAGTTGGTGGGATGATTGCCCATGGGATAAGGAAGAATTGATTACTTTTTGGTGAAGCTCAGGATATTATTCCAGATCCCGGAATTTTTTGGGGAAATATTTTTTTCTGTTTTACTGCATTAAAGCTTTTATTCTTATTCTTAAATGATGTTTTTCTCCTCTAATTCCGAGATATATCAAAATAAATTCTCTGACAATTAGGGCTTACTTTCTTTTTCAATTATTGTTTTGGGGAGAGGGGATGTTAAACAAAACGTATTATTCCAACTTGACCCACGGCGGGAGTATGCGCTCTACTGAGTGGCATTCTAGTTTGTTTTTTTTCTGCAATGATAGCAACGTTGTTAGTTACTTTGTTCGTTTAAGCATTGTTAGTTAGTTTGTTGGGCAGTGGCTGCTGCCCCTGTCCTACATTCTGTTCCATAATGATGATCCTAACCACAGACTTCGATCTTGAGCCAATGTTTGTGCCTCCTCCTGTGATGCTATTTGTCTGGCCCTGCAATCTGCCTTGATGCAGTCCATCCACCGTCTTCGTGGCCTTCCTCTTGATCTGGTGCCATTTATTCTTCCTTTTATGAGGATTTTTGGAAGTGTATTCTGGGGCATCCTTTGAATGTGCCCAAAGAACGTAAGCCTTCTTTGTGTTATATTCTCTGTTATTGTGTTTCACTCCGAGGGTTTCCTTTATTAGAGTACTCCTTATTTTGTCCGGTCTAGTTACTTCCATTGTTTTCCTGAGGCATACCATTTCAAAAACAAGGAATCGATGTTCATCTTCTTGCTTTAATGTCCAAGTTTCTGACTCATACATCAGGATTGTAAGAACCAGGACTCCATAGATTTCAACTTTGGTGTCACGTTGGATGTTTTTTGCCATCCACATACTTTGTAGCTGCTGAAATGTTCCCAGTGCTTTCCCAATTCTATGTTTGATGTCTTCGGTGCATGTTCCATTCTGTGATATGATACCCCCCAGATAAGTGAATTCCCGAGCTTGTTTTCAAACTCTGTCATTTCTATTGATGGTAACTTTATTTGAGTGGTGTCTACTGATGACTTGTGTCTCTGTTTTCGTAATGTTGATCATCATGCCCAGATCACTACTGCTGCTGTAAGCATAATCTACGAAGATAACATCGTTGACTATATTAATACAGCTTAGTTTAGGCGAGAAGAAACCAAGCTTGTCGTTTCGCAATATTTAATTCACATCGATCAGAATCTCCAAAAGTGAGGGGTGATGCGTTTTCAATCTCCAAAAGTTCTGATCACAACTCAAAATAACCTATACATCAGCAGCTAATAGGAAGCGCTGTACTAGCTAATCCATCACATTTACCAACAAATCGAATTGATGACTCATTGCCAGGTATTCCTCCTCATTAACATCAGATGTTCCTCTCCACACATCCATAAAGCTAAAATTCCACTTTTTATACTTCAGAATGCAGATATATCACGATTAACCGTTAGCTTAAAACAAAACCGGTAAAAATTCAGGAGAAGATTGCCATATAATTGTTTGTGCGTAAAGAAGGGAAAACATTGAATGAAATAGCTGCAAAAAAAAGATTCTCAAGATGTGGTATCTGAAGTACAATCAACAAGTAGAGAGAAATATCATCTGCCATCTATTATATTGACAACTCCAGGACTGGGAGATCCAAAAAGCTGTCGAACAAGGATGACAAATACGTGAAGATAACAGCCCGGTTGCATATATAATTCCCTCATCCTTCAGGAATTATTCCCCTTAATGTACACGGTGATTCCTTAACGAAGGATTTCCTTAAGGGCTGTTGCATAAACAACCCTCGGGAAATCCTCAAGTGAGGACTTCCTTAAATTTGGGGAAATCCATAGGAGCCGTTGCTATGCTGGATAACCATTCAGATTAGACATGGGAAAACAACTGGGGATGGAGACTCTCACCCTTCACACTCTCACCCAACTATCTGTAAAGATGAAGAGGCAGCGGTTAGAAAGTGAATGGTTTTTCATTCAGGAATGAGTTACCCAGTAAAAGGTGGAGTAAAAGGTATGATACATGTGTTCAGAAATTGCTTGCAAGCAACTTGTATTGCTATTGATTTAAAATGAACACCAAATTTTTAATTGACGCTTGTTATATTTTTGCATACATGCTTGTGTACATACATTTTCTCATTTTCATGAATTTTTAAATATGTTGCATGGAGAACATGTGCTTCCGGATGAAGGAAGAATAAAATGATTATTGTATAAAATTAATTTGATTCTCATTGAGGATTTTATTGTAAATGCGTTATTGGGGTTGTAAATGTTTGGAAACTTTCTGAGAATGGTGAAAGTGTGAAATTATGAAAGTGGAATACGAGTGCGAAACAACAAGCAGAATATTCTGGATGTCCTGAAAGAGTGTAAATGTTATCCAAATCACTGCGCCACCACTCAGAGCGTGTTTCGCAATGTACAATCATTTCTCAATTGTGGAAGTATTGTTCTATCAGCCTCAGGCGTCATGCTGCGTTGTTTTGGCCCATCACTTCTCGGTACTCTTCTACTGGTATTTGGAGCTCATTTTCTCCTGGGAAGTCTGGTCGCCCATGTCTCGAAGCAATGCTATGCAGGACAACAGCTGCTATAATGACATGACAGGCCCTCTGCGGCAATAAACGTCCTTTTTGTGACCAATTTCCATGAAGTGCGCCTTTTGGAAATTCAAAAGTTGATGTTTAAGGATAGGTGGGGTGGAGGGGGGTGGGGCCTTGAGTTTAGGGAGCATTTTAAGGAAAAACTGAAGGAATATTCAAATATGCAATGATCTTCAAATTAAGGATGGCCTTTAGGGGAAATTTGAGGATAAAGATAAATTTATATTGAACACAAAGTTTTCGTTTCCTTATGCATCACAATAGAAAAATCTCACCCGTGTCTGAAGGAAGCAGTTCAGCTTGGCATTTTTAATGTGAAATAGGCAAAGCCTATTTAAGCCTAGACGAACGCAAAACCTAAACAAATGAAACCTATTAGAATTACCCATTATGACCAATTAAAATTAACCTTTAGAACCCATTGGAATTACCCATTAGAACCCATTAGAATTACCTATAGAACCCTTTAAAATTACCCTTTAGAACACATTAGAATTACCCTTTAGAACCCTGTAGAATTAAACACGGTGGGTTAGATAGGTTCTTCTTCTTCTGCTTCATTTTTGACATACAGACTGATGGACATAGTCAAATATTGAAGTGGGTTCACCACTTTAAAATGCAAAATATCTCCCACTTTTGCAGAGCAGTGTACATATTCAGAATTACGAGTATTAAGGAGATCTTTTTCTGAATAATTATATGTACTTATAGTACGTATATTGAAAAATAATAAAGTATGTGTTTTTCGGACTAGTGCATCTCGTTTGTCGAACAATTTGATCGCTCCATAAGTTGGACTCCCTGAGGAGGTTGGTCATCTAATCACAGGACAAGAACATGAAGAGACATCAATATTTTGATTTGATTCTGATATAGCATATTCTTTACATAGCATTGGTGCTGGTGAAGCAGTTCCTTGGCAAGGGTTATACTGGGTGGCTTGCCATTGTTTTCCCAGTGTTGTTTGTGCATGTTCTATTCTTACAAGCATAGTGCATTAGTGCAAGGAGGCAGCGCGTACATAACGTTTTTTTAAAGTCTTTGGTATGACTCGTACAGGGTTTGAACCAGTGACCTCCCAGACTCAGAGCGGATGCTCTAACCACGACACAGGTAGCATCAATATACTTTTTCATAAATTAGAGAACATTTGAGTGGAAAATGGACAAATCAATACAGTGAGTGGAATATTAACCTGTATATTGGCATCATGACCTATTGTTTTTTTTAATGTGAATACCAAAGAGGACAGGCCGATGCTCAAATGAATCTCCAAGGGAAGAAATCTTTTTGTTGTTGTTGTTGTTGTTGTAAATTCTCAGCATAAAACAAGAAAGAAAAACTGCACCCAGTTCACAAAACTTATTTCACCCGCCAGAGGAAGAGGGTATTGCATTTGAGTCTGTTTGTTTGTTTGTCAGCACAGAATAAATATGATTACCTTCGCAAAAGCGGAAGGTTATGTTTTTCTCTGCAACCGTTGGTCCGATTGACAGGAAATTTTCACCATAGGTGCGACTCCTCCTGTAGAATGTTTAATGATAATTATGATGTCATAGGTCACGTGGTATGGGCGCCATCTTCGAAAAACCTGAAAAAATTGCACCTCTATATCTCCGAAAGCGCTGCATAGAAAAAATTGAGACATGGCTCATTGTAAAGAACTCTCCATGGGGAATAACATATGCTAATAATGATATCATAGGTTATGACGTCATAATTATGACGTCATAATTCGACAAGTACAAAAGTTCATCCGATAAAGATGAAATTTGTTGAGCGTCATCTAGGGATAAATTGGCAGAGAAAAAAAAATGATGACGGCACATGGTTCGGCTTCCATATTTGTTTAAACACAAAAGCCTTAAAAACACTAAAAATACGTCGTGGCAAGGATCTGCAATCTCTGATCTTCAATCTATGATTGTCCTTAAAAGCATGTGGTTGTGGAAGGAAAGAATGCGGAAGGAAATTAAAAAGACAAGTAGAAAAGCATCATGGTTTTGAAGTCAGCAGTTGTGTTTACAAGTTGATGAAGTGTTTTTTTATTGAAAAAGAAAGGTTTCACTTTTCTTCTTTCTAGGTTTATAATAGCTTATGGATGGAGCATCCTACACAACACTTGGTGAAATTACTAAAACGATGGAGAATAATGTGTTGAACGTATTTGGTGACCTATAAAACTTCTTGAAATAAACATGTGCAAAAAAAAAGAAACAACACAAGGGTGTCACTTTCAAAAACTAGATGGTATTCATACTTACCATGCACAGTCTTGAGAAGGACTTGGTGCAAGCCAACACTTCTGTTTTTTTAAGGGGGTTTTTTTAAAATCCAAAATGGCTGCCAGACCAGTGACTGATGATGTCACTTTTATCAAATTATATTTCCCATGGGTAGTTGATCAATTAGTTAAAGATTTGCATTGATCGGATTTGTGTGTGGACGTAGGTGGCTCCATTATGACGTCATAATTCGAGAAGTACAGAACTTCATCCGATCAAGATGAAATTTATTGAGCGTCATCTGGGGGTAAATTGGTGGAGAAAAAAATAATAATGATGACGTCATCGGCCATGTGTTTCGGCCGCAATATTTGCTTTGACACAAAAGCCTTAAAAACCACAAACACATCCTGGCAAGGGTCTGCAATCTCTAATTGCTCTTTCCTGTTTTCCATGTAGAGGTTTCGGAGATATAGAGGTGCAAAGTTTTTTGTTTTTCCTAAGATGGCGCCCGTAATACGTGACCTATGATGTCATAATTATCATTAAAAAATTTATACGGGAGGAGGTGCTCCTATGGTGAAGATTTAGTGCCCATCTGACAAACAGTTGCGAAGAAAAAAATTAATCATTACTTATCGATTCAAGTGTTGTACTTGTCGAATCATGACGTCATAATGAAGGCACCAATGACATCATCATTAACATATCTTATTCCCCATGGGGAGTACTTGGCAATGAGCCATGTTTCAATTTTTTCCATGGAGCGGGGTCAGCGATATAGAGCGACAAAGTTTTTCGGTTTTTGCAAAATGGCGCCTTTACCGCTGAAATCTGACGTCATAATTATCATTCAAATATTCTACAGGAGAAGGCGATCCTATGGTAAAAATTTCGTGTCAATCGGTTCAAGAATTGCAGAGAAAAAAAAAATACTGATCGAATCAAGCGTTATACTTGCCGAATTATGACATCATTATTACAGTACTGATTACATCATCATTAACATATCTTATTCCCCAAGGGGAGTGCTTGACATTGAGCCATATTTCTATTTTTTCCATGGAGTGGTTTCGGAGATATAGAGGTGCAACGTTTTTTGACTTTTCCAAGATGGTGCCTGTACCATGTGACTAATGACGTCATAATTATCATTACAACAATTCTACAGGAGGAGCCGCTCATATTCTGAAATTTTCGTGTTCATCGGACTAACAGTTGTAGAGGAATTTCTTTTTACATACTGATCAGTTCAAGCGTTGTACTTGACGAATTATGATGTCATAATGGAGCCCCCTCATGACATCATCATTAACATATCTTATTCCCCAAAGGGTATACTTGACAATGAGCCATGTTTCAATTTTTTCCATTAAGCGGTTTAGGAGATATAGAAGTATAACTTTTTCCCAAGATGGCATCCGTACCACGTGACCTATGATGTCATAATTAACAGCAAAAATATCTACAGGCAGAGGCGGTCCTACGGTAAAATTTCATGTCAATCAAACCAACGGTTGCCGAGAAAATTATTTTTTAAAATGCAGACACGCATGTACGGCACAAATACTCAACCGAATGCCTAACCCTGTTTTTCGCTTCGCAAGCCCAGGGTAAAAATGGTTCATAAGAATATCAGATGGTTTAATCCCAAATTATAGTCATGAATAATATGGATGTGTGTAAGCCTGGGTAAATTGCATCCTATTTTAGCAAATATCTCATCAATAATGCGATGCGATCCGTGGTGTCTGATTGTGCGTTCGTCTGTCTCCCGTTTACAGCGGCTGCTTCCCACACGCTGCGTTTGAAAAGATGCTGATTGGTTATTTTTGCATTGACCGCTTCCCGTGCTCTACATTTGAAAAGATGCTGATTGGTTATTTTGCATTTTCATTTCACTGTTCTTGATGCAATATAGTCAGTCACTTTATTGTCCCTTCCATTAATCTTTAAAATCAACATGATCATCTGGATTAAAGTAGATTTAATACAGATATATTAAAGTAGATTTTATACAACTCCCATTTACACTCTACTTCATCCCTATTTTGTTTCCCATATTTGCAGTCAAAATGGCTTTAGTTCAGAAATATATAGTGTAAACATTTTATAAACATTTTATAATTGTCCTGTACCTTATCAGATATCATGATTGTGCACTGAATAAATCATTTCAGAGATGTTTTATGCCATTGTGAGACGGAATGTCAAAAAAGTGCCGAAAGGGAGTCGTGTATTTCATGACATGAAACCCTTTCATGAAACCCTGAAACCCTTTTTTTGTTTTTTTTCATGCTCCTCATACAAAAATTTATATAATTTCAGTATCTTATAAAGCTGAAAAATCGTTCTGCTTTTTCTATACAAAAATCGATCCTCATGGAAGAGCGAGTTGACAAATGGTACAAAGGCAATGCAGTGATAGTGAGGCCACGGTTGGAGACAACAAGCAAAGGAATGAACAATTAACAAAAGATGAAAAAGGGGCGAGAAGGAGACACAGTAACCTGCAAGTAAGAGGGCTCAGTTAGATAGGGTTAATGGGGATATAAAGAATCACAGAAAGGATGGGAGGGATGAAATGACATGGTGGTGTGCTGTTGTGGGTGCTCGTTGTTCAAGAAACAAGCATGTACATTTAACAAGCTGGTTACAATGTAGCGTCGTGCAACATAATATCGGGAAAAATTAAAATAACACGATTGATTTCAGACCAGACTCGATGATTTATTGGTTAGAGGATCTGTTCTGAGAATGGTTTAATAGGTCGCCTGCACTGAGTCCTGGAGGTCAGTGGTTCAAAGTCTACCCGAGTCATACCAAAGACTTTAAAATTAGTATGATGTGCTGCTTCTTTGCTTAACACTCAGCATTTAAAAGGATCGAGAACAGACAAACAATGCTGGGAAGGAAATGTCCAATCACCCAGTATAACCCTTGCCAAGAAACTGCCTCATCCTCTGAAGGGGGTCCCTCTCCAGGTGGACTGGTCTATAAAACTGAGAATTAAATTCTCCCCCCAGTATTGGTTGCATTACAATCCTATGTAAATGTTGGGGGCTGAAGCTCTGCATAGCTCATGCCTAATAGGGGGTGGGGGGGGGGTGAGGGAGGAGGTGGGGCATATGCAACTGTTTAGCCAGAAGAGCCTTTTCATGTATATAAATAAATATATACGTATAATCAAATACATTTTGAAAATATTTTCATCTTATTCAAAATCTATACAGTATATGAATTTCAATAAATGCTTATATGAATCTCAACTAAATTGGATACAATAGCAATTACTGCCTTTGAAGCAAATTTTATTTTGTGATCACATCTTCCTTCCATGCGTGTGACATTTTAGAGTAAATATGTGGGGTATCATGACCAAAGTGAATTGACATTCAGAGAATATATTTTCTCACTCCATGTGCAAATGCTTCAGGTGGTTTGGGTCAGTCCAGCAATCTGTTACATTTGCAGCTTCATTTTGAAATCGTATTTATTTTACCTTTCCAAACACGATTTTAAATACTGATTGATTCATCTGCAACTACAAGAATATTGTACTTTAGCCGTTTAGGTGAGCACTGAAAATCGGGGTGCTAGAGCATAATTTATCGATGCTAATGATTAGACTTATGGTGATTGGTTTAGACAATTTGTCTCCAGCAATCACCAAACGTTCAGAGGATTTAGTGTCATGGCAGAGTGAGTAATAAGATAGGCCGCATTAAATCGGGTCATTGAGTAAATCTGCCAAGGGACATGGCATTGGCTGCTCGAATTAAAGCGTAAAAGCATCAATCAAACATTCAGCTCCAGAACCCAAGGCCTAAACAGCCATAATAATGCAAGCAACCTCCTTATATTTGCAGCTGATGGTTACACCAAAGAAAAAAAAACTTTTTGGAAAAGCAACATCAATAATACTTGCATTACTAAGAATTTTTTAACTACTGATACACAAAAATTGCACAAGACTGATATGTGCCAATATCGAGTATGGCCATGAAAAGGGCTGACAGAATGTCTCATTTCAGGTCTCTGATAAATCCCAACCCCATTTTTTTTAGTGATTGAAGCTCATAGAGGTGTGTGTTTGTGTGTGTGTGTGTGTGTGTGTGTGTGTGTGTGTGTGTGTGTGTCTGTGTGTGTGTGTATATGTATATATACATATATTATTATTATATATGTAAATATATATATATATATATATATATATATATATATATATATTGTTGCGGATCTCCAAACGTCGGCCTTCCCCTTACCAAGGCGGGATTAATCCCCTTGTCTTTTATCTGGCCGACGCGATCCGGGGCTATCATGTTCCTTCCGGTCGGCGTTAAATAGGGTTGAATGCCGAATTCTTATTACCTAAGTACTAACACCGGCCGTGAAGCAAGAAAATAACCCCACCCGAACCACGGTTTTAATGGACACGCCGAGCGATAGCGAGCCGCGATTCGGGCCGTTAACAGGAACTAACCCGATTGGAGCGGTTGTGATCGTGCCACACTTACCCAATGGAGAAATCACTAAGACGGTCGAATTAAGAGGAAACAGGAAGAACAATTAATTTATTACACACTCCGTACAATGAAGAAGAAGAAGAAGAAGAAGGAGCAAGGTACAGTAAAGAAGAAGAAGCAGATACACAGGGCAGCCTTAGAACAGTCTTAACTTATCCCTGGACACGGGCCCGTTCGCACTCAGACTCAGACTCACACGGGGGTTGTAGATGGTCGGGTTGAGGGTCCACAGGATCGCGTCCACAGCTCGCTCCGGTCCCCGACTCATACGGCGGTGAAGATGATAGGCGACAGGCAAGATCTCCGCATGTCATTGGCGCGGATCGGACAATTATATGAGGGGGGCGGGGGGGTCGGTAAGCTGGGCGATTACACTGGCGTACGTAATAGATATATCTCACTGGCTTTACTGGCTTTATACGCGTTCCCAGTATAGTTCAAACCATGCGCCGCTTTCACAAGTCCTCTGCAATGCGCCGCTCCAGCAATGCTTTCACAAAGCGCTTTTCCCAATAGTCCTTTTATGCTCTTCACTTGCGAGTCCTTTGTAAAGCGCATCAGCCCTTTGTAATGAGTGCCGCGTCGTCAGTCCTCTGGTAAGCGCAATCCTTCAGACCTCTCCCTTCGCATAACTTGTCATAGCGCGTCTCTCCTCATAACTGAGGTGGGGGCCTCACGCAAAGGGTTTTATTGCCACGCCCTTAGAACCCTCTGGAACCTCTAGCCACACCCTGTCAGGCGATGTCGCCTCAGCCCTGATTGGCTGGTGGCCCTTACCGTCCCCCTGCTGCCAATCCAGATCTCAGCCTCGCTGCCGCTCCACCCCCTTTTTGGGCCTACCTCGTGTCACTGGGCTAGTTCCAGCAAACCAGCAAACCAAGAGCAGCAAACGCTGCTGGTAGTCAAAGCGTAACAAACTGCGAGCATCCCAAGCGTAACAAACTGCGAGTTGTCAAATGGGGCGTGGGATGGATTCTGCCCAACGAGGTGGAATGTGGAGGGTGGAGGCATAATGGATGGAGCCTATTCTTATTTGTTTTACACAACGCAGATGATAACTATTGGAAATGGCCTTATCTCACATATACGAAGAAATAACTAATGTTCTAAGGTGACCTACGTGTTGCATGTGGACTAACAATGGGGGCAGAACCTTTAACCTTTATTAATGAAATATGTACACCAGCTCAGAACCGCAACAATATATATATATATATATATATATATATATATATATATATATATATATATATATATAAAACACAGTTTGTGTGTGTGTGTGCGTGTGTGTGTGTGTGTGTGTGTGTGTGTGTGTGTGTGTGTGTGTGTGTAATGTTACCGATAGACTCCGAAACCGAGAGGCTCACGTGCTTGATATTTGGCATAGACATGGCCATTGAGCCTGGGACGAACATGGCTGAGACCATATTTGACGAGATCCATATTTTTTATTCATATTTATCTCAGCGCATTTCAGTGAAGTACCCGCTAATCTCAACCAGTGCGAGCAGCTCGCTGATTCGCTCAGAGCGATCACGTGATGTTCCATCCCGTCACACGTCACACGTTTGCACGTGATTCAGGGCGAAAAGCCATTGCGTTTTTCACCTTTATGCGACCGTGTTTTGTGTCGATTTTGTGCGATATGAATTAAATTTTAATTCATATTTCGTGTTTACGAATTCGAATACGAAGGATTTCCCCTTTGCCCTTTCGATTTTGAATACGAATCGAAGACGAGCTTGAGTCGAGAGGGCGAATGTACGGGTTGGGAATGTACGGGTCTCCCCTCCCCCACCCGGCAATGCCGGGTACTTCTGCTAGGATCACGTGATGTTCCAACTTTGCCGCCATAATCTCAGTTATGCGTTCGCACGTAATTCAGTTTTTTCACATTTCAGCGAGGAACATTGCCATTCACACCACATAGGTTTTTTTTCACTTTCATCTGATATTTGTGATTTATTTCAAACAAACTGTATTTCCCATCTACACGGCCATGTATTCCTATTAACGTTATGTAAAGTACATAAATTGTGTGGATTACATCATTTCTGGATGTGATCAATTGCCAGTAACCATATATATCCCTCCACTCCCCTTCCCTCCTCCCTCTCCCTTTCCCCCCTCCCCCTCCCCCTACCCTTCCCCCTCCCTTCCCCCTCCACCCTACCCTCTCCCCTTCCCCCCCTCCCTTTCCCCCATGCCCCTCCCTTTCCCCCCTACCCCTTCCTTTCTGCCCTACCCCTTCCCCATCCCCCTCCCCCCTCCCCCTCCCCTCCCCTCCCTTTCCCCCATGATCCTCCCTTTTCCCCCTACCCCTTCCTTTCTGTCCTACCCCTTCCCCTCCCCCCTCCCCTCCCCCTCTCCCTCCACCTCCACCTCCCCCCTCCTCCCTCCCCTCACCCTCCCACTCCTCTCACCCTCCCACTCCTCTCTCCCTCCCATCCCTCCCCCTCCCCCCTCCCCTCCCCCCAACCTCCCACTCCTCTCCCCCTCCCATCCCTCCCCCTCCCCCCTCTCCTCCCCTCCCCCCGTTCCCCTCCCTTCTCCCTCCACCCTACCCTCTCCCCTTCCCCCCTTCCCTTTCCCCTCCTCTCCCCCTCCCCCCCTCCCTTTCCCCCATGCCCCTCCCTTCCCCCCTACCCCTTCCTTTCTGCCCTACCCCTTCCCCATCCCTTTCCCTCATGCTCCTCCCTTTCCCCCCTACCCCTTCCTTTCTGTCCTACCCCTTCCCCACCCCTCTCCACCTCCCCCCTCCCCCTCCTCTCCACCTCCCGCACCCCCTCCACCTCCCCCACCCCCCTCGCCCTCCCCCTCCACCTCCCCCTCCCCCCACCCTCCCACTCCTCGCTCCCCCCACTCATCCCTCCCCCCACCCTCCCACTCCTCTCCCCCTCCCATCCCTCCCCCTCCCTCCTCCCCTCCCCCTCCCCCCCGTTCCCCTCCCCTCCCCCCTCCCTCTCCCCTCCCCCCTTCCCTCCCCTCCCCCGTCCGGCAATGCCGGGTACTTCTGCTGGTATATATATATATATTGTTGCGGATATGGGATTTACATCCATCCATATCCGCTTGTAAATATTCCCCTATTTCCTCAATACTTCCCAACTATCCCCAATCCCCCATTCCCTAGTCCCATTTTCTGTAAACAACACTCTGTAGACCCGACCTCCCCCTATTTCCCCCATTAAATGTCGTGCCCAGGTTCACCGCATCTCATGTAAGACAACTATAGGACATCTTGCTAGTTATTCTTAGTCTATGTCAGTTAAGGACTCGTTTCCATTAATTCTGACCCTTCGTTGCACCAGAATGTGATTGTATGGCACCGTTAGGAAGTTTAGGACCTCCCAATACCTCCCCGCAGCTCTTCCTCACGGTTCAGCAACAACAACAACAACAACAACAGCAACGGCGGCGGCGTGCACAAGGAGTGCGCGTCCTCACTCCGGCTTGGTTGGTAGGGGGTGTTGGGAGGGCATGAGGCCTTCCCAACGAGCCGCCATCGAACATGTGCTCGACGGGGTTACCAAATAGGGGCTCCCTGTCAGCTCCTCGTCAAGGGCGGAGCCCGGTAACCGCCGCACCCAATGGAAGCAGCGGACCGGTCCCATCTGGGGCGGAGCCAACCAGCCGAGGGCGTGTCACTCCCCGCTGAGCATGCGCAGGAAGAGGGAGGTGACGTCAGATGCGCGCTGAGCTTGGAGCAAGCAAGACGTACCCTCCGAGCGCTGTGAGGCCTCCCCGCATCTCTGGACTGGACCGTGCTTTATCCTGTCCCCGAGCCAAGGTGCACCTTGTGCTATCGACTACCTGTCCCTTCCTGCCATCAATCCCTGTGTAAGTCAGCCTTGTTCCGTTTGTCTGTGGTCTGTCTGGGTTAAGATAAGACGGTATTTAAGTGCCTATCTCTTCTGTGTCTTTTACCTCACTCTGCCGTGTAATCTACCCCCTTTTCTCCACCACTGTAATTATACCCTCCTCCGGAGGTCTTGAGAACTGTACCCCTTGCGTCGTTTCATCTATCCCAGTCGTTGTGTCCTTTCCATCATTGATTTAGCATAGCGCGATTTGGTCAACGTCTGGGTGGAATCGGGGTCTAGTCGGGGAATAACTGTTCGGTCGCGGTCATACCAACCGCTCGGTCAAAATAACATCTAAACCGCGTCCGTAACAATTGGTGTCGAGGAGTGAGATTTGAGGCCCGAACCAAATTTTTTTTTAAAACATCTAGGAAAAAATTTTGTCAAAATTATAAAGTACCGAAATTTGATTTTGTTTTACAAAAAAACCCGAATTTTGAAAGTCGCGCTATGGCAGATCAAGACGGCTGGGTTCCGGTAGAGGAGAGTGGGGTAGAATCGACCCAGGACTCCAGGGAAGAAGTGGGGAAAATGGTGGAGGAGAGTAAAGAAGGTGTGGTTGAGGGGGTATCAGGGGCACAAAATGGCGCTCTCGCGCACGTGGTTACAGCGGCACCAAATTTTGCCGCGCCCGTGACCGTAGCAGCGGGCTTTGATGTGGGGGACTTCATGGCGCAATTCACCGAGATGCTGAGAATAGAGGGGGAGAAATTGAGTAATAAAATGGAAGCAATAACGAACGGATTGGGAAACCAAATTGAAGCAATAACCAACAGAATGGGTGACCGCATGCAAAAATGTGGGGAGACCATGGATCGCATGGTGGGCGAAAGGGTCCCAGGGGTGCACGAGGAGGTAACGCGGGTCGAGAAGCGCTGGTTGAGCGAAGTGGAGGAAAGCACGGGTAACCGGACCGGGGTAGAAATCGCGACACTGGGTTTGGAAAAGCCGGCGACCGATGAGGTAGAGGGAATTTTATTAAAGCCAACGGTCGTCGAGGTGAGTAAAGAAAAAGTGGAAGTGGGCATTGAAATTGAAGAGACCGGGGACTTAGAAAACCACTCGCGGCGGGAGGAAAAGATGGAATATGTGCAAAGTCCCTGCTTACATCACAATGCTGTGCTTAACCCGAATGGAAGTTTGCAGGTGCGCGTGGAGAAAAGGATCCCCCAGGTGAGTCGTGCTGTATATTGTGCGGGTAGATTTTGTAAGAGGATGTTTAGCGACAAAAGAATTTTCGCGCGCTTGGGATCGAGGAAGCATCCGGGCGTTGGTGAAGGGTCCCGTGTGAGTGGAAATGGCACGCGTGGGAGGAAAAAGTGTGCGTCGGCGAGTGGGTGTGTTATAAAGTGTGGGAGTGAAACCGAGTGCGAGCGAGAATGCACGTCGGGGTGTACGGAGTGTGACACGAGGAGTGAGTTGGTGGTGGAGCGGGTGCGAGAATGCACGCTTGGAATGGTCGAGGGTGTGCGAGGAAGCACACCTGAGTTAGTGGTAGCGCGGGTGTGGGAGAGCCCATGTGAGCGCGTTAGTGGGTGGATGCAAGAGTGCACGCCCATGGTGAGTGTTACGGAGGACGTAACGGAGGAGAGGTGTGGACCAAAGTGTGCGCGAGAGGTGTGGTGTGTAACAGGGAGAGCGTTGGTGGAATGTACGAACGGCGTTGGAACGCCGGGTTTTGTGAGGGTGAAAGGGGTAGCGTATGCGTGTGAGCATGCAAGTGAAGCATCGACGGTAACCGGGTTAGCGGTTAGGGCGACGGATAGCCGATGCGAGCACTCGGGGCGCGGCGTGCTTTGTTGGATGCAGGGCCCGGCACGGATCGATGCTGCGTCGCTTCTCTTCGAAGCGTCGTTGCCGATTCGGGCTTGGCCCCGCCCTGCACGGTCGAGTCCGGGCCTTGGCGGGCGAGGCGACCGGTCCGGTTCAAGGGCGAGTGGGAGGAAGCGGAACGGTGCCACCTCGTGGGGACGGGGTTCCGACCGGGGGAGATTGAGCCATCGGGCCCGGGACCGCAAGGTGCCGCGCCGAGATGGTGCGTGGAACCTCGGCCCAACCAAACCACCTCCCTTGAACCGAAAGCCGGACGGATTCAACCTGCAGGCGACCAAACCACCCGAATTCATTGCTCGGCTTTACGAACCGAGTTTAATGATGTCATGACGCACCGAGGCTAGGATATAGCGGACTGTGATGATGATGGTAGTGATTTGATACGAAATTTATAATAGTGGGTAGAATTGGCAGTAAATGGAAAATTTTTGAATTGGTTGGAATTTGGACGAGCAAAATTGATAGTGGGACCTCCCCGATGTGGTGGGATGGGCAATCCACCATCCCTCACGGAGAGGGGGGGCAAATGCGCTATAGATTATGGGGTGTATGGCAGTGAAAACTAGCCCGGGTGGGTTAGGATATTGTGTGTAGGGATCTAGCGAAGATGACATTAGGTAACGTTAAGGTTAGTTAGTGACAATGATACCTGTAGAGGGGACGCAGGTAGATTAGTGTGGATGATAATGACGAGGGAGCGCAATAGTTTAAAGGGACGACTGGGAAGCGCAAGTTTCAGAGGGGAGTAGTTAGATGAGATGATGCTGTGTGAGAACTGGACAGGTGTGTGGAGCAGTGAGGGAGTAGTGAGTGTTGTGGATCAGCGCGAATGCGCTTGGGGGAGAGAAGGGTGCAGGTGGCACCAGGTGTGAGTGCACAGGTGTGCACCAACAGGTGAATGGAATAAATGGTTGTGTGGAAGACATGGAGTGTGGAATAAGTGGAGTATTGGAATGGATGGTCGTGGAGTGAGTATGGTGGAAACGATGGAGTGGAGTGGGTGGTGCGAAGGTGTGAATGGGGGAAGAGTGGACCCCCATCACGAATACCCGGGGCGGGTAGTGTAAGTGTTAGGTAGAGGGTATAGGAAAATTGTGGTTGGATATTGGCATCTGTGGTGCGGGTGACAGAATGGTATTTGGATGGGTGCATTAGTGTTGTGGAAATGGCTGGGCGTGTAGCCTGTTAGTGTGTGTAGTTGGTTTGGGCACTCCACCACTGTGAGGATGTCGGCCAGGTGAGGCCGCAGGTGGGCTCTGGGAGCCGGTAGTTGTGGATGGGGCCCGAGGATCCGGAGGACGGACCCGGGTAGCCCAGTGCCAGAGGGCACCGAGTGGGATGACAGAGCCAGGAGGGGCCTTCCCCAGTAGATAGGTTAGGTTAAGGAGCAGGTAAGCTCGGGTGGCAACTGCAGTGGTGGAGGTGTGCAGGTGGGTAGACCTGCTGGGAGAGCTACACGTCACAGCCCAGAAATTGTGCAAGGGCACCGGGAGATGAATCGGGGGAGTGAGACCCCAAATTGATGAGCACCACAGTTTGGTCAATGGGAATTGGTTTTTAGAACCCATAGTGTAAGCTGGCCAATGGATTGGCAGGGAAAGACCCCGGGTAGTGTAAAGTGTGTTAAAGTCATTTAGAGGATAGTTAGGATTGAAGTCTCTTCGCACCATCTGCATCCACTCACCTGAGATGACGTACCTCCACACCATGCCATGTTTTGTTATTTTATTGTGCAGATGTTTGGAATGTGAGACGCATCATGACGTGGGTGTGACATTGTGCTTGATGTTCCATCTCTTCCTCCTTATGAGGATTGATGACGAATTGGGTGATGGCAAATTTTGGCTGGAGGGATTGTGGTGACGAATTTGGTGAAAGGGAAATGTGGGGAAGACGTGACAGTAGCGACGAATTTGTAAATGTGTAGATTTTGTAAATATGGGGTAAGGGCAAGGGTAGTGTAGGTGACAGGGGGGGTGACGTACGGTAGGGACGAGCTTTCTCATTTCGCTCTCCGTACGCATTTCACCTTGCATTGCCTTATTGACGTGTACCCTTGTGACCTTACCCCTCGCTCATTTGTCTTTCCCCTTTTTTCTCCCACATGACCTGTGCGCGATTGGGCGCCGAGGGGAGCGTGCGTGAGTCGGCCATTGTGCGCCCGGAACTCTCAGAACCAGCTGTCTGCATCGATGCACCACATTATGGACCACATGTCTGTGGCCGAGCACCACTTATGGACCCCATGGGTTGGGGCATGGCCCCTCTGCTGGAACCGGCCATGAGGGCCCGGAATCTTGCTGGCGGACCTTGGCCACAGGGCACCGATGCCCCACAGGTGAACCACACTAGTCGGCCCTGTGGGCCATAAATAAATAAAAATGGACACGTTGGGTGCATTTCATTTTATGCTCAAATAGGCCGCCAATAAGAAAATGAAAGGAAATGACAACATCTGGAAGAAAGTAAATAGCCAGCAGAGGGAGCCGAAGAGCAAGAGATCACCTGCAGGGTTAGGGGTTGTTGGTTTATTTTTATTGTTGAACATTGACGAACTATGATGACTGGGCACCGATTGGTGCCTGAGGGTGTATTGCTGTGTTTTGGGTGCTTTCATGGTGCATTGATGCAGAGCAGACTGTCTCCCCCCCGGAAAGAACAATCGCAGGTCCTGGGTTAGTTTTGTAAATAAAGTAAATAATGCTCCCCACCGTCAATGTATAGTTTGAAGACCATTCCGCGATTCGGTTATCCTGTGGGTGTGTTTCTGTTAGGAGAAGGGTGCAACGTCGCAGGGGGACATATTTACTCATTTGTGAATATCTGTAAAACTGTCGCACTCAGGGTTGAGTTAATAGTAGAGGGAACTACATCTGAGTGCCACACTAAAGTAGGTAAAAATTTATCTGGTCGGGCCGCCCCGAGGTAGAGAAGGGTGCAGTGTTGCGGATATGGGATTTACATACATCCATATCCGCTTGTAAATATTCCCCTATTTCCTCAATACTTCCCAACTATCCCCAATCCCCCATTCCCTAGTCCCATTTTCTGTAAACAACACTCTGTAGACCCGACCTCCCCCTATTTCCCCCATTAAATGTCGTGCCCAGGTTCACCGCATCTCATGTAAGACAACTATAGGACATCTTGCTAGTTATTCTTAGTCTATGTCAGTTAAGGACTCGTTTCCATTAATTCTGACCCTTTGTTGCACCAGAATGTGATTGTATGGCACCGTTAGGAAGTTTAGGACCTCCCAATACCTCCCCGCAGCTCTTCCTCACGGTTCAGCAACAACAACAACAACAACAACAACAGCAACGGCGGCGGCGTGCACAGGGAGTGCGCGTCCTCACTCCGGCTTGGTTGGTAGGGGGTGTTGGGAGGGCATGAGGCCTTCCCAACGAGCCGCCATCGAACATGTGCTCGACGGGGTTACCAAATAGGGGCTCCCTGTCAGCTCCTCGTCAAGGGCGGAGCCCGGTAACCCCCGCACCCAATGGAAGCGGCGGACCGGTCCCATCTGGGGCGGAGCCAACCAGCCGAGGGCGTGTCACTCCCCGCTGAGCATGCGCAGGAAGAGGGAGGTGACGTCAGATGCGCGCTGAGCTTGGAGCAAGCAAGACGTACCCTCCGAGCGCTGTGAGGCCTCCCCGCATCTCTGGACTGGACCGTGCTTTATCCTGTCCCCGAGCCAAGGTGCACCTTGTGCTATCGACTACCTGTCCCTTCCTGCCATCAATCCCTGTGTAAGTCAGCCTTGTTCCGTTTGTCTGTGGTCTGTCTGGGTTAAGATAAGACGGTATTTAAGTGCCTATCTCTTCTGTGTCTTTTACATCACTCTGCCGTGTAATCTACCCCCTTTTCTCCACCACTGTAATTATACCCTCCTCCGGAGGTCTTGAGAACTGTACCCCTTGCGTCGTTTCATCTATCCCAGTCGTTGTGTCCTTTCCATCATTGATTTAGCATAGCGCGATTTGGTCAACGTCTGGGTGGAATCGGGGTCTAGTCGGGGAATAACTGTTCGGTCGCGGTCATACCAACCGCTCGGTCAAAATAACATCTAAACCGCGTCCGTAACAATATATATATATATATATATATATATATATATATATATATATATATATATATATATATATATATATATATATATATATATATATATAATCGTTAGATTAAATAAGACGCGGACGTAGCTTCAGGACGTCGATCTTTAATTGTCGACAAGCTTTCGACCAACAAAGGTCTCTTCTGAGTCTACAAAAACAGCAGGCATGTATATCAGTCAAGTATGTATGGTGATATGTGTGTGAGATGTGTGATGTGTGTAGAAAATGCATACAGAAGGAAGAGCCACGCCAAAGTTCACTCACCAGCCCCAAGTTCAACGGAAGTGACCGTTTGCGTTACAGTTAGGGTGCACGTGCATATACAAATATAGAGATATACATATGTTAGCCATTAGGGTTTAAACCCCATGACTCAATTGATCATAACATCTGAAATTATATATTATGCTTCTGAAAACTGATTTGAACTCAGCTGCAGAGGCGGGTGGACAAAATGTGGTTTCCAGGCTCGAGGTGCAGGATACAGGAAAAACCTGTGGATCCTTAGCCCAGTAAACAAGTCCTTGAATGTATGTGCCAGACAGAAGATAAAGAGCCCACAACCCACGTACAGGGAAAAACATGTTGCCAAACGCCTTCTTCACAAAGGGAATAATTTATTATATATCTTTGTAGTTTCCAGTGTGTCTCCTAAATCAAGGACGTAACCAACCTTGGAAAGAATATAGTCATTACATATCCTTTGATTGTTATGTATTCAGCATGTGTATTCAATCATTAATCTACTATTATGCCTAGTGTCAAGAAAACCATTGAAGGTATTATGAGAACATTTCCTTCGGCCTGAGCTCGGGTCTGATGTGTTTAGATAAAGAGCCAGAAAAGGTCACCCTATCCTATGCTTACATCTTTTCAGTCTAAGTTTGGCCTTCTGCAGGAAGGGACGATGGTAGGAGGGTCTTTACGGCCCAGTTTCCTTTGTCTTTAGCGCAGACTCTTATCTGATATTTTTGCTATATATGAAATGCCTATTTGCTGATTCTGGAGCGAGTGTCTTGAAAATGCCTGCTGCGTGTCAGGCGGTGCATTCTTGAGCCTTGCTCCACATTGTGTGTTTGTAATCGATTTCATTAAACATTGCTGCTCTGATCCTTGTTCTCCTTCCTTCCCTTGAGGTCATCGACCCACAAACCTGGTGTCAGAAGTGGGATCTTCCAGGTGTGCAGACGAGGTGGTTCCTCACGTTCCAGGTCGGGAAGGAGGCCCTGCCGGCCGGCATCTAATTGGGTAAGCTGCTTTTGCACATCGAAATTGAAAGCCTCCTACCTTACTTTGGATGTGTGGACCTCTGTCGACTGTACTACCTGGCTTGTATTCCGAACCATATTTCGTTTAACCAGAGCAGTAGTGGGTAACGAATCGATTATACAGGGCACCCGAGATAAGGAGGGATACCCCTCAGGTAAGACCCCTACGTGGGAAGCAGGTAGACCCCTACGTGGGTGATAGATAATAGGTGTTAAGTTTACTCCGGCGTGAGAACTGTGTTTAAGGTTAAGAGATCGGGGGGCGACCCGATCTTAGGACTACCAGGAGGGATTAACCCAAAGAAGGTAGGAAGATGGGTAATAAGGTAGGAAAGGAGGGAGAGCCTTTGAAGAACACTCCAGCGTTTTACATGAAAAGAGAACATGGGTATGCTGCTTTGCAACCGGGCAAAGCATGGGCTGTATTGACCAAGGGTCTGAGTACGCCTTGGCCAGAGGAAGGGTCATTTGCAATAGACAAGTTGGATGTGCTATATGGGGCTTTAGATGCCCTAGAGAAGAAGAAGAAGAGTCTCCCACCTGATTCATGGAAGGTCTATAGTTGGTGGAAGGTGGAGGCCTTGAAGAGACAGGCAGCCTCCAGACAAGCGAGTTTGCGAGGAGAGTTGGGGAAATACCAGGATGAGCGAAAACGGGGTCGAAAGAAGCAGGATAAACAGATGAAGGCGCTTGCAGCGCAGACAAGCCAGAGGCTAATGGTAGCCCGGATTAATTCCGATGAGGAGGAACAGGATGAGGAAGATGAAATCCCTGTTTCCTATTCCCCCCATGGTCCAGTCCCAGGATCTAAGGCACGTACCCGACACCAGGGCGCTGTAGGGGAAACAAATGGGAGACCCCCTCGAGTTCAAAAGACCCCACAACCATCAGCCCCTCAGGGCGAGGACGATGGAGATAGTGGCACAGACACCCCGGGGTTTCCACCCCCGATAGGTCCAGGTCGGAAAGTATACCCTTCACTAGTGGAGTATCAGGCACCAGTGGAACGTGCGATAGAAATAAAGGGGGTGTTCCCCATGCGATGCGCGGGATTAGATGCAAACGGTGCCATAGTAAGGGTACGGGTGCCTTGGAAGGAATCTGATTTAACGGCCATGCAAAAGAGGGTTCAGGAAATGTTAATCGACCAACCCATGGAGATAATACACTTGCTTCGCGATTGGGTTACAGATGATGCCCCGGATTGGAGAGATATTTGTCATTTGGGAGCATCCGTCTTACCACCGAGGGTATGGGAGAAGGCCAAAACTCTTTCATTATGGCCAGCAGACGACCCCATAGCTCGAGTGCCACCCCTGGGAGGAAACGAGTGGGTCAACTTGAAAAATCTTCTCCTGACTAGCATTGGCCAGGCGCTAGCGCCACCTGGAGGACCAGATTGGGGAAAAATTGGCAACATAAAGCAAAAGGCAGGAGAATCAATCGGCGATTACCGAGAGAGAATAGAAAAAGCAATAGCTCGATGGGGCGGATTAGGGTTAATCCAAATCGGGGACCTACCCGCTCCCCTGGTGAACAATTATCTAGTAGAAGGGCTTCGGCCCGCACTAAAGAAACAAGTGCATGCCGTCCTTTTCGGTTGGAAAGGAATGGGGACCAATGAATTATGTACGAAACTCGAACAATGTCCGGGCTCCTCCTCGGAGGAAAAGAAGGAAATTAAGGAGGAAATGTTGCAGATGTTGGTAAGGGAAAAATTGGCCCAGCAACAAGCAACAAGAACAACGGGGAGCAAGAAGAAGAAACAAAAGGGGGCAGAAATAATGGGAAGTGACAGTGAGAGTGGGTCAAGTGATGACGAGACACTCGGTCCGGCACTGCAGGCAGCTGTGATGCAAGTACCCCGGGGACCACAAGGGCCTAGTGGGCCAGGGAATCAGACGTGGGGACAACCCCAACAACCCCAACAACCCCAATGGGCCGCTCCACCATGTTCTGTGCTAGGTCCCCCGCCGGCCTATTGGCCACCACAAACACCCATGCCAGGATGGGTACCGCAATGGGGACCCTCCAATATGGGCCCCACCCCATGGGTTTCCCCCAATTCGGGCATGCCATACGGGCCTTGTGCCCCAGGCCAACAAATGCCGAGGGGAGGGCAAGGGCGCCCACCTCCCTACAAAGGGGGGCGAAGGCCAAACCAACAAAACCAACAGGGGGTTCCAGGACAGGGACCCCCAGGGAGAGGGGCATGCTTTGAATGTGGGCAAATGGGCCACTGGAGATGGGATTGTCCAAATTGTCCAAGGGGACCACGAGGGCCCCAGGGACGGCAAGGGCCGTCATATGGAAACGCCTATTGACGGGACGAATGCGGGCCGCCAAAGGAATGTCCATTGATAACGATGACCCCAGATGAGGAACCGACCTTGACGTTAGATGTAAATGGACAGCCACTAGAGTTCTTAGTGGATACCGGTGCGACTCGCAGTTCGATCAATAAGGGACAACTACCTACCTTGAAACCCACACACAAGAGCGTCCAAATCCAGGGCGTTTCGGGAAAATTAGAAGCTCTCCCCGTATCAAAAGAAGCCCGAGTAATGTTCGGACCACTAGAAGCTAAGCATGCATTTCTCATGACCACTACTGCCCCAACTAATTTACTAGGACGGGATTTGCTGTGTCGATTAGGTTGTAACATTGCGTGCACCAAAGAAGGCGTATACGTCGACGTCGGAGAATCGAACCGCGATTTGTTAATGGTGGCATTACAGCGAGCCAGCCCCACCGTGTATTGGTGGCGGTTGGAGGAAGGGGCTCTAGCAACATGGACCCATGTGATCGACATGATTGGCACGCAGACGCAAGAAATTCGCGATTGGCTAGAAGAACACCACATAGCCACAAAATTGAAATACAACCCGCCGCACTGCACCGCATGTTACGACGTGACTGGGAGTGATGATTATTATTTAGACATGGTTGCGGCAGCCTTAGGGGAAACCTCTGATCTTCAATTATCACACATATGGATTGGCCGAGAGGGAATTGGAATTGCGGTAACCTTGTCGCCGCGCCAGAGATCGAAGGCTAAGTACCCCGAGGGGATGGTAGTGCATGTTACCCTTAGCACCGCCAGAGGATGGCCACCCGAGAGCATTGGATGGATGATGGGCCGACTGCGGAAAACGCCAGTAAGGTGTCGATACGATGTTGAACACCGAACGGTCCATGTGTTGGACACCAATGAAGGGTTCATAATCAATTTGGCACCTCAGGACAGACGAGTTAGATTTGAGATGGTGGAACTACCACCCAAAGCGGCACACATGGTTAGAGCGGTCCCCACGACCCCAGGGGACTCCGATAGGTTGCTCGACACCGTCACCCCGTCACTATGGGCACAACACGAGAATGAAGTGGGGCGCATTAGGGATGCACCCCCATTGGTGATTCCAATTAAAGAGGGGTTACCTTTACCACACATTCGGCAGTACCCACTTCGGCACGAGGCCGACGCAGGCATTTTTCCGGTGATAGAATCGCTCGTGCAGCAGGGAATAATAATCGAAACCAACAGCCCATGTAACACCCCAGTTTTCCCAGTGCCAAAACCAATGACAGGAAAGTGGCGATTTGTGCAGGATTTGCGGGATATTAACAAAATAATTCAGGGTATTCATCCGGTTGTACCAAATGCAGAAGTTCTGATGACTTCCATTCCGCCAGAGGCTACACATTTTACAGTCATAGACTTGTGTTCCGCCTTCTTTTCAGTGCCAATAGCTCCAGAGTCCCAGTACCTCTTCGCTTTCACCTTTAGGGGGCGTCAATTCACCTGGACAGTGCCTCCGCAGGGTTTCGCAGATAGCCCCACCTTGTTTTCACGGGCGCTGCACCGCGATCTCGCGGATGTCCAGTTGGAAGGCGGCTCGGTGCTGTTGCAGTAAGTACATCGACGACTTATTAATCTGCTCTCCATCCAAGGCAGCCTGCGAGACGGATTCACTAGCGCTGTTAAATGCGCTCACCGAGAAAGGCCACAAGGTAGGCCGGGAGAAATTGCAATTTGTGCGGGAGATAGTTACATACTTGGGACACGCGATTTCGCATGGGAAACGTGAGCTCAACGCGAGCCGGGTCACTGCCATCATGGAAACCCCGTTGCCTCGTACACAAAGGGAGGTGTTGCGATTTTTGGGAATGGCAGGGTACTGTCGTACATGGATAATTGACTATGCGTTACTAGCAAAACCTCTGTATGAGGCGACGAAAAACGACCAGCCATGGATGGTGAACTGGACGGACAATCGAATACGCTGCTACGAAGGGCTCAAACGAGCCCTGGTAACGGCCCCAACCTTGGGCCTTCCCGACTATAAAAAGCCCTTCACACTTTTCACCCATGCAGTAGGGGGTTTCGCGCAATCCGTGTTAACTCAGACTCATGGAGATAAGGAACGTCCGGTAGCCTATTTCAGCAAAAAGCTTGATGCGGTAGAACAAGGCTTTCTGCTGTGCTTACAGGCCGTGGCGGCTGCCCGATACGCAGTTGAGCGGACGGCCGACATAGTAATGGGACATGCGGTCCTTTTACAGGTACCGCATTGCGTTCATACGCTACTACAACAGCGAAACACACAGCACCTCACAGCCACTCGACTGATGCAATACGAAACGGCATTAATTATGGCACCTAACGTAACGGTGATGCGGTGCACCGTTCTTAACCCAGCGACACTTTTGCCAACAAAGGAGGAGGGAGTCCCGCACGTTTGTACGGACGTGGTCCAGTTAATATCGACGGTAAGGCCTGACCTACAGGACACTCCGCTACAGGAAGCCGATCACACCTATTACGTCGATGGTTCAGCCAAACGGGCATGGGACAGATCCCTGTTATCTGGGTACGCAGTATGCTCGGATACAGAGATGGTCGAAAGCGGCCGCCTCCCGCCCACCTGGTCAGCACAACAAGCTGAACTGTACGCACTCACGAGAGCGTGCGAAGTAAGCGAGGAAAAGGCAGTAACAATTTATACTGACTCGGCATACGCACACGGAGTGGTCCACGACAAAGGGGCCATATGGAAAATGAGAGGGTTCCTCACTTCAGCGGGAGCACTCATCAAAAATGGGGACTTAGTGCGAAGTCTGCTTCATAGTATTATGCTACCACGTGAAATAGCTGTAGTTAAATGTCGAGGTCACCAGCGTACAGACGACGCTGTGGCCCGCGGAAACGCCCGAGCCGACGAAGCAGCAGGACAAGCGGCAAACCAACAGGTTGGGTATAATATGCCAGTAATTACGCGCAAACAGGGTGCTAAGGCGACCGCCCAGGTAGACGTTCCGACACCCGCACCTACAGAGTTCGATGTAATACAATTACAAGCCGCGGCCTCAAACGTAGAACATCAAGATTGGATTAAATTGGGAGCTCAGCGCCCCACGGAAGGACAAATGTGGACGATTAACGACAAACCCGTGGCACCGCGAGCTTTATTGCCATGGTTGGCACGCATGGCGCATCAAAATGGCCATGTGTGCCATAGGGGGGTGATGAGGCAGGTCACTTCCACCTGGGCAGCACCAGGCCTTTCGGCTGTGGTTACCATGGTCTGTCGCTCGTGCGCTATATGTCAACGGCACAATAGGGGGGCTCCCCCCAGGCGCCGCCACAACGCGGGCCACCCGGCTCCGGTCGGGCCGTTCTGTCATATCCAGTTCGATTTTTTCAATTTACCACCTTGTATGTCCTTTAAGCATGTACTGGTAGTGGTGGACATGTTCACCAAGTGGGTAGAGGCCTACCCATGCGTCAAGGCTGACGCTATAACGGTGGCCAAGTGCCTTTTGCGGCACTTCATATGTCGATTCGGAGTCCCGCAGAAAGTGTCGTCCGACCAGGGCGGGCACTTCACAGGGGACGTCATTAAAGCCGTGTTAAAGGCCTTGGGGGTGATACAGTCGTTCCACTGTGTTTACCACCCCCAATCGGCGGGACTTGTAGAACGAACGAATGACACACTGAAAGGTAAGTTGGCAAAGATTTGCGACGAGACAGGCCTCAAGTGGCCGGAGGCCCTTCCGCTAGCGTTAATGAGCGTGCGCACCACTCTAGGGCGCACCACTGGTCTCTCTCCGCACGAGATATTGATGGGTCGACCCATGAGTTTGCCGGTATCGGCGCCAGTGGATATGGCAGCACTTGAATTACCTATCATGGATGACATGCTTTTAAAGTTTTGCATAGGTCTGTCCCATGTGGCGCGCAGCATACATGAACGTGTTCGGGAGGCCCTGCCGGAGCCAACAAGCAAGCCTATCCACACCTTCGAGGCTGGAGATTACGTGCTGGTGAAGCATTTCACCCGTAAGACTGCGCTCGAACCAAGGTGGACGGGGCCATTCCAAGTTCTCCTGACCACACCAACAGCGGTGTTTTGTGAGGGCAAGTCGTCCTGGGTACATGCAACGCATTGTAAGTTGGCCATACCCACAAATACAGACACCACAAACGCACCACCACAGATCGAGGATGCCGCACCACCGCCTGTTAGGGGTGGCGATCACACTTAGTTTAATATACCGCTTTGCCAGCACTGCACCTGCCGTGTCACGCCTCAAGTGGGGGGACATGAGGGCATGGGCGGACACGGAGACATATGCATATGGCGACCAAACCGTTAAGGTCCACTGGCAGAGAGTTATCTGGGGTCAGAGGATAAATATACCCTGCTGCCCCGTAAAGGAAGATGTATGGACACAGATAATGTGGAGGGCGTTGTACACATACTCACATGGAAGGAAGACAGGTTTTGCTGCCCTCAGTCGTATAAAGCAAGCGCCACGAAGAGGCGGCACACCAATAGTAAACATGGCCAGGGCAGGTTACAAATGGGGAAAGGACTCGAACAATTTAACCACGCATGTATTACTGAACAGCGGCACTACCCTGTTATTACAATGTGAATTCATGACCTCACAGAGCTCCCCCTACGCCTACAGGCCACCATGCATCTCACACATATTGACTCCGCACCCACGGATCGAAAGCAAGAAAAAGCCAAAGGAAAACACGTATTGGACAGTGACCCGTGCAATGGCGAAGGTACAAAACCGATCACGTTGTTGGGTGTGTATGCATTTTCCTCACACCAGTACGACAGGGATAGAAATGGTAGTGCTGCCCCTGTCCCTACGAGATATGTGCTCAGGACCCTTGCGTACCCCATGTCTGACCACAACCTTGGAGCTGATAGGCCCAAAACCCCCAGCAGTGTGTTCCCGGGAGTTTCGATATACCCCACCCATTAAGCAGGCTTTGTTAGACAAACCACCTGACCCAGTCTGGGTGACAGAGCAAAAGGGACGGGTGTGTCTTATAGGAAAGGGACACATCCAGATGGGAACCTCGGAATGCACCCATACCCTGCCATCCGCTAATCTGCCATCCGACGCCAGAGGGAGACAAAAGGGAGGCCCCCTTGTAATAACCATAGATGACCAGGCCCAGCATAACGTAACCAAGCTAACCATATCTTGGGGACCACCAAGCGCCACCCGCGTTGAAATTAGTAAATGCATGGCCTCGGCCCTTATCCCACCCCATGGAGTGATGTTTATTTGCGGAAATAAGGCATATCCATACCTACCCGAACAGTGGGGAGGGACTTGTTATCTGGGATCCATCTTTCCCAAGGTAAATTTGGTAGATCATTTTAATGAAACAGGGTACACCCCTACCCACGAGAGGAAGAAACGATTCTCTCTTTGGAACCCGGATGGAACAGTAAGACTGGACGGACGTTGGTGGCAGGTCCTACTAGGAGCATTTTTTCCCCAGGCGGGAGTGACTATGAATGATTGGCGAATAGATAGTCTCGCATTAGTAATGGAACGAATTGGAAACGAAACCCGAATCGCAGAACTACAATTGGAAGACGAATTAGTGCATATGCGAACGATGGTGATGCAGAATCGAGTGGCTTTAGATATGTTGTTGGCAGAAAAGGGAGGAGTATGTGGGGTAATCGATGGAAAATGCTGCACATATATCCCCGATCACTCGGAAGGAATAGAGGCCTCAATCATTCGGCTTAAGGCCGCGACCCAGGATCTCACGGATAGCCGAAAGGGAAGGGAAGAAGCCAATAATGTATGGTCCAGCATAGCAGCCTGGTTCCGAGGATGGACAGGGGTCATTGTAAAATGGCTATTGACAGGCCTGGCCATAGTCGTGGGAATCGTACTCGCCGTGGTTATAATGAAATCCCTAATCATGATTTGTGTGAGAAAATGTTTCACAGGATGGACCCCATCCACCGCCACCACCGAGATGTTACTTTCACTATATGGGAAGGATCCAAAGGCCATTGGTGAACCGGCCAACTGTATCGTCTCGGACCCCCACGATTGGGTTGATGGCCTCGACGTTTCGTGGCAAGAGGATGTGGCTTTAGGGGTCTATGATTCCTGGCTTGAAATCAATGAACCTGCTGATGCGTGGGATTCTGACAATAATTATGATTTTGATTGGGATGATTTTACCTGTGATTTAGAAAGTGTAGGTTCTTTTAAGAGCTATTGCTATTATGCCAGTAGTGAGGAGCGGATGGCAAACATGTATCCGGGATATCCGGGAGAACCACCTTCACCACCACTTACACCACCCGTAACAAGCAATTTGGGATCGTCTCAGCTTAAGGCACCCAACACCTTGAATACTGACGTTGATACAGACTATGTGGAGATGGAGATTTGTGATTATGAGGAGATGGAGATTGATGTTGATGAATGTGCCTCCTTTTCTTCCACAGAGCAATTACACGTACAAGGCTTGATGGCATTGGACGTCGATTGTTTGCCCTGATTCGCGAGGACCACACCTGCATAAGGAGGGCCCCTAATCTGGCTGGCAACTGGGTCGCACCTACGCCGTTGCAAGGGTGGATTCGGAATCCGGCCGGGCGGCAGCTATCTCCTAACCAGGCGCCTTCGTCGCGAATTATGGCTAACAATTTATGCGTTGAATGTTAGACGGCCACAATTAGGGCCGGTATCTCTCTCTGAGCATGCGTGACGCTTTGTCGCGCCTCGCATGTGACTGATTGAGATGCTGACCACTGGGGTATACGGTGTCTTTTCAAGGAGTTGTCTTGTAAAGACAAAGGGAGGAAATGTTAGCCATTACGGTTTAAACCCCATGACTCAATTGATCATAACATCTGAAATTATATATTATGCTTCTGAAAACTGATTTGAACTCAGCTGCAGAGGCGGGTGGACAAAATGTGGTTTCCAGGCTCGAGGTGCAGGATACAGGAAAAACCTGTGGATCCTTAGCCCAGTAAACAAGTCCTTGAATGTATGTGCCAGACAGAAGATAAAGAGCCCACAACCCACGTACAGGGAAAAACATGTTGCCAAACGCCTTCTTCACAAAGGGAATAATTAATTATATATCTTTGTAGTTTCCAGTGTGTCTCCTAAATCAAGGACGTAACCAACCTTGGAAAGAATATAGTCGTTACATATCCTTTGATTGTTATGTATTCAGCATGTGTATTCAATCATTAATCTACTATTATGCCTAGTGTCAAGAAAACCATTGAAGGTATTATGAGAACATTTCCTTCGGCCTGAGCTCGGGTCTGATGTGTTTAGATAAAGAGCCAGAAAAGGTCACCCTATCCTATGCTTACATCTTTTCAGTCTAAGTTTGGCCTTCTGCAGGAAGGGACGATGGTAGGAGGGTCTTTACGGCCCAGTTTCCTTTGTCTTTAGCGCAGACTCTTATCTGATATTTTTGCTATATATGAAATGCCTATTTGCTGATTCTGGAGCGAGTGTCTTGAAAATGCCTGCTGCGTGTCAGGCGGTGCATTCTTGAGCCTTGCTCCACATTGTGTGTTTGTAATCGATTTCATTAAATATTGCTGCTCTGATCCTTGTTCTCCTTCCTTCCCTTGAGGTCATCGACCCACACATACATAAACACACAAGCATATATTCATATCCCATTTATATTCATATAATATATTTATATATTTATATAAATGACATATAAAGGTAGAATGAATGAATGAATGAATGATGAATGAATGAATGAATGAATGAATGGGTTACGGTTAACAATTTGATTGGGTTGATGTGGGAACATGCTTTAGTCATCAAAATTTATGCCATGAGGGACTTTTGTCCGAAGTTTGTGTATCCAAAAGGACTCACGTTTCAGAATCGTGGTGTGTGATCGATTTTTGATTGATTCAATGGCAGAGATCTGAATGTCATTTATAGAGTGATCCGGTTGATTAAAGTGTATCGTGTAAGGTAGAGATTTGCCCTGACTGGTGTGGAAGTTATTGATTTCTGACCGGGTGTTATTAAATCGTGTGTAGAGTGTATTTTCAGTTTTTCCAACATATTGTTTGGTGCACTTTTGGCAAGTGATTAGGTATATGACCCATGTAGATTTGCAGTTCATATAGGAGGTGATGGGGAATTTTTGTCCAGTGCTAGAACTACAGAATATGTTTCCTTCTAGTAAATGCTTGTGAATAATGCATTTGTTTGCTGTGCATTTATAGAAGCCAGGGATCCTAGTTTCTTTGTTGTGGGGCTGTGGGTGCTTTGCTTTTACCAAGAGGTCCCTGAGTGTCCGACCACGTCGAAATGATGTTAGTGGAGGTTGAGGAAATGTGGTGCCGAGTGTTTCTGATTGATGGAGGAGAGGAAGGGCCTTATTCAGAATACTTGGCAATTGGGATGAGGTAGCAGAGTAGGTGGTTACCAGTGGGACACGGTTAGTTGCAGGTTTGGGTTTGTAAGTCAGAAGGTCTGCTCTCGGTATGTGTTTTGCTCGGGTTATTGCTTCTTGCACAGAGTGAGGGTCATAGTTTCTTGCAATGAAGTGTGTTTCTAATTGGCAGAGAGAAGTTTCTTCTGCCATTTTTGTTGAGCAAATGCGTCTTACTCTGAGTGCTTGACTGTATGGTATGCTTGCAATTGTATGTTTAGGATGAGATGAAGAAGGGAGAAGGTAAGAGTGAGTGTCTGTTGGTTTGGTGTATAGTTCTGTTTCGAGTCTGTTATTTTGAAGCGTGAGTGATGTGTCTAGAAAGTGAACTTCGGACTGGGAGCTGTTGAATGTGAACTTGATGGTCGGATGAATCAAATTTAATTCATTTTGGAATTGTGTGAGACTACGGTGGTATTTTGACCAGATGAACTGGATGTCATCAATATAACGTACCCAGGATTTTTCCAAGATTCCGTGATGAGGTTGTGCATTGATCTTGGCCTCTATCATTCCCATGAAGATGTTAGCGTACGATGGTGTAACCATATGGGTACCCCTGTTGCACCATCGTACGCTAACATCTTCATGGGAATGATAGAGGCCAAGATCAATGCACAACCTCATCACGGAATCTTGGAAAAATCCTGGGTACGTTATATTGATGACATCCAGTTCATCTGGTCAAAATCCCCCCGTAGTCTCACACAATTCCAAAATGAATTAAATTTGATTCATCCGACCATCAAGTTCACATTCAACAGCTCACAGTCCGAAGTTCACTTTCTAGACACATCACTCACGCTTCAAAATAACAGACTCGAAACAGAACTATACACCAAACCAACAGACACTCACTCTTACCTTCTCCCTTCTTCATCTCATCCTAAACATACAATTGCAAGCATACCATACAGTCAAGCACTCAGAGTAAGACGCATTTGCTCAACAAAAATGGCAGAAGAAACTTCTCTCTGCCAATTAGAAACAAACTTCATTGCAAGAAACTATGACCCTCACTCTGTGCAAGAAGCAATAACCCGAGCAAAACACATACCGAGAGCAGACCTTCTGACTTACAAACCCAAACCTGCAACTAACCGTGTCCCACTGGTAACCACCTACTCTGCTACCTCATCCCAATTGCCAAGTATTCTGAATAAGGCCCTTCCTCTCCTCCATCAATCAGAAACACTCGGCACCACATTTCCTCAACCTCCACTAACATCATTACGACGTGGTCGGACACTCAGGGACCTCTTGGTAAAAGCAAAGCACCCACAGCCCCACAACAAAGAAACTAGGATCCCTGGCTTCTATAAATGCACAGCAAACAAATGCATTATTCACAAGCATTTACTAGAAGGAAACAAATTCTGTAGTTCTAGCACTGGACAAAAATTCCCCATCACCTCCTATATGAACTGCAAATCTACATGGGTCATATACCTAATCACTTGCCAAAAGTGCACCAAACAATATGTTGGAAAAACTGAAAATACACTCTACACACGATTTAATAACACCCGGTCAGAAATCAATAACTTCCACACCAGTCAGGGCAAATCTCTACCTTACACGATAAACTTTAATCAACCGGATCACTCTATAAATGACATTCAGATCTCTGCCATTGAATCAATCACAAATCGATCACACACCACGATTCTGAAACGTGAGTCCTTTTGGATACACAAACTTCGGACAAAAGTCCCTCATGGCATAAATTTTGATGACTAAAGCATGTTCCCACATCAACCCAATCAAATTGTTAACCGTAACCCATTCATTCATTCATTCATTCATTCATCATTCATTCATTCATTCATTCTACCTTTATATGTCATTTATATAAATATATAAATATATTATATGAATATAAATGGGATATGAATATATGCTTGTGTGTTTATGTATGTATATCTCTATATTTGTATATGCACGTGCACCCTAACTGTAACGCAAACGGTCACTTCCGTTGAACTTGGGGCTGGTGAGTGAACTTTGGCGTGGCTCTTCCTTCTGTATGCATTTTCTACACACATCACACATCTCACACACATATCACCATACATACTTGACTGATATACATGCCTCCTGTTTTTGTAGACTTAGAAGAAGACCTTTGTTGGTCGAAAGCTTGTCGACAATTAAAGATCGACGTCCTGAAGCTACGTCCGCGTCTTATTTAATCTAACGATTATTTATTCAATACAAATGAGACGCCCTGCTCGTACTTTGGAGTTTCTACTATTTCTTACAGTTATATATATATATATATATATACAGTGGTACCTCGGCTTACGAGTGCCCCAACGTACGAGTTTTTCGGGATACGAGCCGTCGCTCGGGCGGTTTGTTGCTTTGGGATACGAGCCGAGATCCGATGTACGAGCTCAAAAAATTTATTTTTGAATTTTCCGGTTGTGGCTTCCGGTTCCGGTCACGTGGTTATCTTGCCGTGAAAGCATCTCTGCTTGGATATAAAACACGCAATCGTCGAAATACATTAGCGAGGAATCTCCTTGCTCCAGCCGGTGACGTCATCGGCGGGGATCCCCGCCAAAGCGTGTCGCGCGTGCGGGTATAATGAGCTACACCTGTGGATCACGTGACCACGGAAGCACGCCTCGCTTGAGAGGCATGGCTTTCGGTTTGCGTTTTGCTTTATAAGGCGCGATAAATGGGCTTTTGAGTGTTAGCGGTTCATGGCGTTGACGGTTCATGACGGTTCATGGCGTTGACGGTCAAAAAACCCATTACATCAATTTTACCAGGCACTGTACAGTAAGTACAGTGGACACCAAATGCACGGTGGAAGGCTAGAAGTAGAAGATCGTCCAAGACAAGTGAGAATAAGCCATACTTTGGAGATGACGTCATTCGCTGGTCCGATAACCAAAGATGTGGTATAAAAAACCAGGTGAGCTAACAATGCAGCAATGAAGGAATTCGCCAAGGCACCGGCACACAAACGACCTACCTACATCGAAAGACTCAATGCCAATGGTGACAGAAGCCAAGACGGCCGGCTTAAACACCGCCGAAAGACCACGGTGTACCAACTTACGATGCAGAACATCTTGCACTTAATATGATGACAACAGGTGCCATCCTCTGACGTACCATTACAGGTACAGGTACAGTACACGTGAGCACAGAGCAAAAGTTCACTGAAACCGAGATTAAGAAAAAAGAAAAAACACCTCGTGGTCCGTGCTCGATATCCGAGTTTCAATCTTTTCAAACACATGATGCTCTCGGTCACGGTATCTCCTGCGAGCTGCTTCTCCTTCAACCACACAAACAACAACTTCTCCATATCTTCATGGATAGAGGTCCAGTTTATTTCTTTACATTCTCTTGTATTATGTACAGTATATACGAGGTCGTGCTTGTTTATACATTATTTGTTATTTATAAAGTACATTTTTGTTATTTAAAAGCACCTAACAAAAAAAATTGGTGTTTTTTTTTTGAGGCTGGAACGGATTAATAGCATTTCAATGCATTTGAATGGAAAATTTGCTTTGACTTACGAGCGATTTGGCTTACGAGCTCCGTCACGGAACGGATTAAACTCGTAAGCCGAGGTACCACTGTATATATATATATATATATATATATATATATATATATAATATATATTATATATATATATATATATATATATGTACATTCGGGTGCGTCAAAAGGCATGAAGTTGTCACACGCGTTCACTTCGCTTGCAATTTTGAGCCACTTAATGAGAAAACCTGGCAGTATAAAAATCAGTTCAATATATCAATGTTTAGGGGTCGCGGAAAGTGAATTAATAACCCTATTCATCCCGGGGTGGTGCCATATGATCTGGGTTATCAATATACCAGCAGAAGTACCCGGTGTTGATGGGCGGGGGAGGGGAGGGGAACGGGGGGTAGGGGAGGAGAGGGGGGGAGGCGGAGGGGAGGAGAGGGGGGGAGGCGGAGGGGAGGAGAGGGGGGGAGGCGGAGGGGAGGGGGGACGGGGAGGGGAGGGGAACGGGGGGGGAGGGGAGGAGAGGGGGGAGGGGAGGAGAGGGGGAGGGGAGTGGAGGGGGGGAAGGGGAGCAGTCAGAAGTGGAGGCTCTTTTACGGAGAATTTATATCTTAAAGGGAAAGGGAGGGGGGGAAAGGGGGAGGGGGAGGGCCTGCCTGTCTGGCCTGTTTCGGTTATAGTCCGTCCTTTGTCATTGAATACCGCTCGCTCGTGAACCATCGTCGTCTCCTGACTTTTCTTTTTTTTAACTCCAAAAAATCGAACTCTTCACTTCAATGTTTTTTTTTTTTTGCAGAAAACACTCCCAGGCACTCACTGATGAACCTCTGAAAGTTTGATGAAGATCCGTTCAGCCATCTCTGAATAAAACGTGGACACACACACAGACAACTCGCGTTTATATATATATATATATATATATATATATTTATATATATATATATAAATATATATATATATATATATATATATATATATATATATATATATATATATATATAATATATAAATCTGGATTTACATGTAATTCAAAAATTGATCCAGATGTCTATTCTCTTTCAAACATTCAAACCGTCAGAGGTAGTTATTTATCACAGCATCTGTAGATTTTCATCCTTTTACTCAACTCTGTTTCGCTGTTATTTGGTGGAGCATACATACAGGGTGAGTCAAAAGTAGTGCCCGATTTATATATATATATATATATATATATATATATATATATATATATATATATATATATATATATATATATATATATATTTCTGTCAGTTGATTGTTTGTTTGCCATTTGTATTACAGTGTACAAGAAGGTAGAAATAAATGAATGACATGCTTATCTAACCATTTATTCGGGGAAAATTATTTCCTTACACCTCCAGATTACAGTTTACACCCCAGACCTTACACCTCCAGATTTCTTTCTTTGGGGCTCATGAAAGACCTTGTTTATCGTGAAAAGCCTCATACCATTCAGGAATTGGAGGCTCAAATCACTGCAAAGTTTGAGGAAATTGATATGGAACTCTGCAAACGTATGTGCCACTCTGTGCCTGCTCGGC
>NC_136261.1:255960931-255988671 GCF_964187855.1 Myxine glutinosa | reverse complement strand
CTTCTCCCTCCACCCCCCCCCCCACCCCCCTTCCCACGCCTCCTCCCCCAAGCCCTCTCCTTCCACACATCTCCCTGCTCTCAAATGTTGTGTTTGTGTGTCTTCCCCTTCTCTCCCCATCTTGTTTTCCGCTCCCTCTTTTTGTGCGTTTTGTTTGTCTGGTTGATTTGTTTGTGAAGTAAATGTTAGCTCTTTCACGAGCCTCGATTCAGTATACAAAAAAAAAAAAAAAAAAAAAAAAAAAAAAAAAAGTTTTGCCATTAGTATGTGTTTCAGGTAAGGCTGTGTTTCCAATAGTTGACTCTACATTGCATCAAACAAATAAGATAGTTCCCCTTTCAATTTTCCCCAATCGCCTCTGCCAAGTGCCAGTGACAGTTGGGCTGTTTCGTTGGCATTATATACCGCCAAAACTCCATTGCCCACGAGGTCAGGATCGGAGAAGAAGGGCGTGGCCCCACCTCGTCATCAAAGGTGGAGCCAGAGAGCCCCTAACGACCATTCAGGGATCGGTGGGCATAGCCTGAAAGGGCGTGGCAAGAAACGTCTGGTAGGTTCGAGAGGGTTCCAAGGCGTGGTTATAAAACCCTTGGCGCGAGGCCCCCACGAGAGAGACGCGGGAGGAGTTTCAAGAGCCACGGTGTTGGAGACAGATGAGCAAGGAGCACCGGAGAGAGACGCGATACCAACCAGCACTGACGACCGGGTTTTCGCCACTTGCACCGGAGCATGATGCTCACGTGGGCCACCAACGGCGTGCCACGATTCCCGAACCACCACTGTGGATTCCCCACCACTGTGGACCGTCTGCCCTTCTCATCCTTCCCGCCATTCCTGCCTGAAAACCCCATTAGTGTACGTGAGTTTGTTCTGTTTGTCTTGTCCCTGGGTATAAGTAAGCTTGTATAAGGATTTGCGCTGTGTCTTCTTCCTCTTCTGTAAATTACTTTCGTTTCTCCTTTGGTTTCTTTGGTTTTTGTGTGGTAATTAATAAATACCTGTTGCTCCTTATTCTTTGGTTTTCATTCTCGTTCCGAATCGTCTTCGTGTTTTCCCTATTGAATATCTGTGGCACGATTTTGGCAGAAACGCTTATGAATCGGGTTAGTCCTTTGCTAACGGCTCGGATTCCGGATTGCTGAACCGCTCGGTAAACTCCATCTTGTCCGGGGATTCGAGCGGTACTTGTCTCCCTGTTTTGCGGAGGGATTGATAAAGGTATTCGGGCTAATACCTGGACCAATAACCCTGATCGATCCCCACCCCGCAAAAGAGTGTTACAAGTACCAGGACCGGTCGGTACGGCCAGCTTAACAAGACAAGGGAGATTAACCCCCCCCCCCCCCCCTTGCTAACGGGAGTGCCGTCCCCCGGATCCGTAACAATATATATATATATATATATATATATATATTATATATATAATATAATATATATATATATATATATATATATATATACGTATATATATACTGTATATTATATATATATATATATTATATATATATAATATTATATAATATATATATATATATATATGACCCTGTTCAACTGTTCCTTTCATTAAAATACCCTGGAATACATGGGGTTAAGATTTTCTATGTGAGGCTTTCTATTAATTGTTGGTTCACGAGTTATCAAACAGAGTGACCACTATATTCGTCATGGGTGTGTGTCTGGCTGTCTGTCTGTCCGCAACATAACTACCCGATGATATCATCCGATTTTGATGAAACTTGGGTGGGAGGTTGATATCATGATCTAGTTGTGTCCTGCCTAGAGTGGGCGTATTGCGCCCATTGTGGGCGGAGCGATGCCCGAAAAAGATGTCTTTTTAGGGGTAATCGAGTTCAGGCTACATCTTCTCCGAGGGAGTTGGTGGAACCTGACAGGGGTTTCGGTTTTGGTTCGGCCAATGTCATGTGTCTAGCCCCACGGAGCTCGATTTTTCATTTTCGCCCCAAGGTCAAGGTCACAAGGTCACAAAATTTAGAAACGTCGATTTTTAATGGTTTTATTACATTGTTCGCTTCCTGATTGGGTGAAATGTCGTACATGATCTTATATTATCACATACATCATGAAATACAAGTTTTAAAAACAAATTTCAGAATCTTCGACCTTTGACCTTTGAAGGTCACAAAGGTCAAATTTTCAAAGTTGTTGGAATCGAACCGAATTTTCGGTATTGTGTAGCTAACTAACCTCATAACTGATTATAACATTATTTTTCTATCTCATTTCAAGGTCAGTAACCTTCGTTTTGACATTTCCAGGCCAGCACCATACACAATTACGTACAGCTGGCTCTTAAAGGCCTGCGCATGCAGCGCATTGGGGCCCCTTTGTAAATAGGCATGTACACCGCATGTTGGGGGCCGTCACCTGCCACGTGGGCCCCCGACCCCCCCAGTCCGGGCCTGTTTCGGTTATAGACCGTCCTTTGTCATTGAATACCGCTCGCACGTGAGCCATCATCGTCTCCTGACTTGTTGGTTTATTTTCTTCCACAGGTGGTTTGCCCTCGTATTTTGGCCGTCGCAAGAGACGTCGTGGCAAAAGATCTTCCGGACTTCTTCACCTCCACAACTAAGAGGATCGTCCACAATCTTGAAATCGATACTGCGTTCTTGTCAATGCCCCCTGCAGCCTCGATAACATCAGACGGGTACAATCTGGGGAAGGAACGGGTTGGGAAGCTCCTCTAGACGAACGACACTGCTCAAAGAGGAGCGGCCCTTATCCATGAGTTCACGGCAAATGGGCATACCAAGCATGACGATAAGCTCCAACACATGATTCAGGTGGCAGAGGATCATCAGCGAGCATACCCGAAGACAGCAAACAAGAAGGACCTTCTTCGCTAAAAAATGCAAAAATTCTTAAAGTGTATTAGCAAAATGTATTTTCATAAATATGAAACACGAATTATGTCTTCATATGCTGTAATGTTTTAAATATTAAGAGTGTTAAACCAGACATCGTTTTCATAGTTACTTCCCCTGAAAAGAATCAATACGGGGAAACCAATCCCAGAATATATGTACTGGTAGTAGCTATGTAGTGTACAAACTTTGTAGTGGATGCACGACCCAAAATAAATGGCTACTCAAATTAAAATTTGTCTGTGGTGTTTTCTCCTTCGGTGGCTTTATTGAGAAAGCAGGCGAAAGAAATGGACCACCTTCAGGTTATTTTCCCTTATGCAGTGACACACCCTGAGATACATACATATACATATATGCGTATGTATGTGTGTATATATATATATATATATATATATATATATATATATATATATATAAAATTATATATATAAATCTTATAATAATAATAAAAGGCAGTGTCCGTCCGTCCGTCTGTCTGTCTGTCACTCCTCCATAACTCCAAAACAATGAAAGCTAGCGGCCCCAAACTTTGCATGCACACACCTGGATCTACAACAAATTGCACGGATGACAACTGGGTGTTTGGGTGTGTTATAACACCCTTTTTGAAGATGATTAACGAGGTGCTCATAACAACAAAAAAAACCTGATGTGGTGGCCTACAAATATGGTGGCCTGCTATATTTGTCATCACACTGCACCTCGCTGGGTTCTTAAGCCACCATTTTGTTTCGGCCTACTCAAACGTGCCTTGCCTTGGAAATACGATCGATTTATCATTACATAATTGAAGCATACTAGTACCCGACTGCAAAGCCGCAATGAGCCGGCGAAGCCAAAGCCTCTTGCCACTATTTTACCCTTCACTATGGCATCAGTAGGTTAGGTAGTTGGTAGTAGGTAGGTGTATTAGGTACCGTACATGGTTCAAAATGACACCATTTGCATTCTGGATGAGATTAAAATTTATAAAATTTCCTTCTTGATTAATTCGGTGAATTCCGTCTCAACTTCGGATATTTCCGGCCGTGAAAAACTATCCCCTCCGGCCGCAAGATTTCTAAAAAATAATTCTTCGTCAATTTTAGAATATTTTGACGCCGTTTTCAGCCTCCGAAATAAGCTTTGTACCGGTAATAAGCTTTTTTGAAATATTTTTTCAAATGCTCGAATCTCATTGGTTCCGGTGTTTGGTGACGATTTTCGTTGAAGATAACCAGGGCCCATGCGGGCCCGGGGAACGAGGTTGGTCTTAAAGTATTTTAATTACAAATTAGAGGTGCATGAGATTGTGTATCAAAAAAAGACGGGTGAAACAAACTCCTATTGAACTTTTTCGCAATTTTTATGCATACTTCCGCATCCGGAAGATGGTGGCCTCCATGGAGCGATTTGGTTTTTTAAATATTTTTTCAAATGCTCGAATCTCATTGGTTCTGGTGTTTGGTGACGATTTTCGTTGAAGATAACCAGGGCCCATGCGGGCCCGGGGAACGAGGTTGGTCTTAAAGTATTTTAATTACAAATTAGAGGTGCATAGGATTGTGAATCAAACAAAGATGGGTGAAACAAACTCATATTGAACTTTTTCGCAATTGTTTATGCATACTTCCGCATCCGCAAGATGGCGGCCTCCATCGAGCGATTTGGTGCGTCAAAGCTTCGAAATTCTCAAGGGATCCAGAAAAATCTGGCTTTTCAACATAATACGTACGCGTTCATTCACAACACTGGCTTCGCCGGCTACTAGTACCGACTGCAAAGCCGCAATGAGCCGGCGAAGCCAAAGCCTCTTGCCACTATTTTACCCATCACTATGGCATCAGTAGGTTAGGTAGTTGGTAGTAGGTAGGTGTAGACTGTAGTAGGTACCGTAGCTGGTAAGACTTGGTAAAAGAGAAGAGCAGACAGTCCTCCCCAATAGTAATACCTGCATACAATAAATGTCACAAGAAGCTTAAGGAAGTAACTATACGATGTGCTAGCTTAAGGCCTATTTTAAGAAATTTTAACTGGGCTTAACATACGTTTTCACAGTATGTGTGTAGTCTTCTAACTTCAGTCGGTGTCAGGGCTGGTTCTCTCTGGGCACTGCGGCTTCCTCCACCAGAAGAAGTTAGCTTGCAGTGATTAATTCGGTGAATTCCATCTCAACTTCGGATATTTCCGGCCGTGAAAAACTATCCGTATTTCTAAACTAAATATGTAAACCGCTTATACCGTATTTCTGGCAGTGAAAAACTATCCCAGACGGCCGCGAGATTTCGAAAAAATAATTCTTCGTCAATGTTAGAATATTTGACGCCGTTTTCACCCTCCGAAACGCGTAATAAGCTTTAAAAAAAAAAAAATTCAAATGCTCGAATCTCATTGGTTCTGGTGTTTGATGACGATTTTCGTTGAAGATAACGAGGTTGGTCTTAACGTATTTTAATTACTAATTAGAGGTTCATTAGATTGTGAATCAAAGAACGATGGGTGAAACAAACTCCTATTGAACTCTTTCGCAATTGTTTTATGCAAACTTCCACATCCGGTCGATGGCGGCCACCATTGCGTGATTTCATTTTAGAAATATTTTTGCAAATGCTCGACTCTCATTGGGTCCTCCGGTGTTTGGTGACGCGTTTCGTTGAAAATAACCAGGCCCGTGCGGGCCGATGTTGGTCTTAAAGTATTTTAATAATACATTGGAGGTGCATAAGATTGTGAATCAAACAATGACGGGTGAAAGAAACTCCTAATGAACGTTTTAAATTTGTTATGCATACTTCCGCATCCGCAAGATGGCGGCCTCCACTGCGCTTCGGAATTCTCGAGCCAAGGCATAATCAGGTTTTCAACATAATGCGTACGCGTTCATTGACAACACCGGCTTTGCCGGCTATCATTAAAATCTGGATTTGGATGTGAGGATTGGATGCTGTAAACTAAATATGTAAACCGCTTATACCGTATTTCTGGCCGTGAAAAACTATTCCAGACGGCCGCGAGATTTCGAAAAAATAATTCTTCGTCAATTTTAGAATATTTGATGCCGTTTTCACCCTCCGAAACGCGTAATAAGCTTTAAAAAAATATTTTTTCGAATGCTCGAATCTCATTGGTTCTGGTGTTTGATGACGATTTTCGTTGAAGATAACGAGGTTGGTCTTAACCTATTTTAATTACTAATTAGAGGTTTCATTAGGTTATGAATCAAAGAACGACGGGTGAAACAAACTCCTATTGAACTTTTTCGCAATTGTTTTATGCAAACTTCCGCATCCGGTCGATGGCGCCCACCATTGAGCGCTTTCATTTTAGAAATATTTTTGCAAATGCTCGACTCTCATTGGGTCCGGTGTTTGGTGACGCGTTTTGTTGAAGATAACCAGGCCCGTGCGGGCCGATTTTGGTCTTAAATTATTTTATTAATACATCGGAGGTGCATAAGATTGTGAATCAAACGACGACGGGTGAAAGAAACTCCTAATGAACGTTTTAAATTTGTTATGCATACTTCCGCCCACGCAAGATGGCTGCGCCCACTGCGCTTCGGATTCTCGAGCCAAGGCATAATCAGGTTTTCAACATAATACGTACTCGTTTATTGACAACACCGGCTTCGCCGGCTATCATTAAAATCTGGATTTGGATGTGAGGATTGGATGCTGTAAACTAAATAATCTCCAAATCTGACAAAATTTACCATATCTTGCGATTTTATAACCATGTGTATATTTTATATAACCATTTTATAACCAAGGCTCTATACATGCATTTATTTAAGCAAGGCTGTGATTCTCATTCTGGGGTTAGTTTTTTTATTTATTTAACTTAATAATCGTTTTTAACTTAATTGGTACTTCCATGGGAGCTGCTCGGAGACGCGTTTTTTTAATGTAACGTTTTTAGCAAAGAACCCTTTTTTCGTCGTTGGGATAGCTGTTACTGTTCGAGTTACTGTTGGAATTTTGAAGATCGGTTCAGATTAAAAGTTTGTGGAGCTTATCGCATTGTGGTTTGTAACCGTGTGTGGAAATGAAATAAAGGTGGTGGAGTGAGGGTCAGGGTGGGTGAGGGCCGAGGGGAGGTCAAACCAGTTGCAACTGCTAAACTAGAACGGGCACTCGGTAGAGCGCATACCTTCGCCGCAGCTACTGTTCTGTACTTGGCATGGGAGTGTAGGGAACAGAACAGTGAACAGTTTGGTGCTGATTTCATGCAAATCGGATAAGAATTGACCGAGTTATGACAAAAAACGCACATTTTGCAAGGTCGTGACCCCCCTGACCTTTGACCCCCAACCGCTAACAAGGGTAATGTCTTCACTGGGTCATGTCGTATATCACAAGATCGGGCATTGAATTCTGAACATTTTGGCATTAGTTGCATGCCAATTGGATAAAAATTGACCGCGCTATGGTAAAAATACGATTTTGACCTTTTCGTGACCTTGACCTTGACCTTTGACCCGATTGCTCCCAAAATCTAATCAAATGTGTCCCGTATAATAACCAATCATCCCACCAAATTTCATGCAATTCGGTTGAATACTTTTTGAGTTATGCGAATAACATACACACACACACACACACAGACATACAAATAAATACACAGCGATCAAAACATAACCTTCCGCTTTTGCGAAGGTAACCAGAAAGCATCGGAAAATGCAAACGCCCATCCATGATCCACGTCCGTTTGTATCTAGGCGTCTTCTTCTTCTTCTGTAAGTTCAAAATAACGAAAATAGTTTTTAAACTAGAACGGGCACTCGGTAGAGCGCATACCTTCGCCGCAGCTACTGTTCTGTACTTGGCATGGGAGTGTAGGGAACAGAACAGTGAACAGTTTGGTGCTGATTTCATGCAAATCGGATAAGAATTGACCGAGTTATGACAAAAAACGCACATTTTGCAAGGTCGTGACCCCCCTGACCTTTGACCCCCAACCGCTAACAAGGGTAATGTCTTCACTGGGTCATGTCGTATATCACAAGATCGGGCATTGAATTCTGAACATTTTGGCATTAGTTGCATGCCAATTGGATAAAAATTGACCGCGCTATGGTAAAAATACGATTTTGACCTTTTCGTGACCTTGACCTTGACCTTTGACCCGATTGCTCCCAAAATCTAATCAAATGTGTCCCGTATAATAACCAATCATCCCACCAAATTTCATGCAATTCGGTTGAATACTTTTTGAGTTATGCGAATAACATACACACACACACACACACAGACATACAAATAAATACACAGCGATCAAAACATAACCTTCCGCTTTTGCGAAGGTAAAAATACAAAATGAAAATTTATGATTAAATGTAGCCTTGACATTTGAGCTTTAGATCTAAAAAACCAATCTGCTTCTCGCTTTTGATTGGTGAACAAATTAATTGACCCAATATGCAAAGTGTTAAAATTTCAGGTCATTCGCATGAAAATTGATGATTTTATGTAACGCTGACCTTTGACCTTTTGACAAACTTATTAATTTACCTTCTCCATATTCTCATTTAAAAGCTTTGGTGAAAATTTGATGACAAAACTCAAATGGTAAAAAGGTTACAGCTCTGACACGGACACTGCACACACGGGGACGGACACACACACACACACACACACACACACACACACACACACACACACACACACACACACACACACACACACACACACACACACACACACACACAGAAGCAGGATAATGTGGAAACATTTTAAAGTGCTGTATTTTGTAGATGCCATGATTCATTTGTATGAAAATTTCTCCATAACATTAAAGCAAGCACTTCATATTCTTATTTTTGTGGGGAACCCTTGACCTCGAGATGGAAAATACTCAACTCATATTTGAGCAGAGGAAAAATATCTTGAAGTGTTTATACATTATTCTGACTCGTACTCACTCTATGGGCGATCTTGTTCTGAGCATGCAACATGTTTTTCTGACGCATACCTTTATTTGGGTGGTGTATTGGCAAATGATCACTCCCTCAATCGCTCCCCAATTTTTTTATTTTATTGAAAATAACGTTTTACGTGCATGAAGCAAAAACATGCCTACTGCTTATCTATCTATAATTCCACTAATCTCTGTGTGTATGTTTGTTTGTATGTTTGTATGTTTGTATGTTTGTATGTTTGTCTGTGACCGCTGTTTCTCGACAACTACCGGTCCGATATACTTGAAACTTGCCAGGTATATTGCTGGGGACCCGAGGATGTGCCTTTTCAAGGTTTTAAATTAATCGCAGAAGTAGTTACCGAGCTATGTCCAAAAAACGATTCAACCAATCAGAGAGCAGCGAGCTATCACGTGTGCCGAACGTGGCGAACAGACTCTGCCTCGGATGGCACATTTGAGAGCGTATTCATTTATTTCCCGTCGGCAAACTATGTTGCCGTTAAACTATGTTTTAAAACTAATTAAAACTAATTTGCGATTCATCGTATTCATCGCTTCACATTTGCGACAGTGAAGACTTCACTTCCGGCAGCCAATCACAGAACGCGTTGTTGCGAGCCCGAGAGCCTGCGCCATTATGGTTCGTAATTCGATTTCTTCCGGAGAAAATAATAATTTCTCGATTTCTTATGCGCATTATTTCTCCCAATTCAGTCAGAGCGAAGGGCGGAAGCGAAGAGCGTTGTTTTTTTTTGTTTACGGGCGTACGGGCGGGGTAGAGCGTACGGGTAGCGTTTTTTTTTTTTTTTGGCAAGGAACGGGCACCCACGTACGGGCATGCCCTAGTAATTCAAAACACCTCACTGCCCTGGAAAACGTGTGGACAGGAATACTGGACTGTAAAGGGTCGCACTTTTTATACCGTATCCCACCTGGAGGCGGTACGACATGATACACATTTACATAGAGAATTTGTGCACCCCTCTACCGTACCCAAGACAACCAGCAAAGAAAAAACACACCTATACACTAATTGGGGTCATACACAACAACAACAACATACATTTTAAAGGCCATTTTCCCTGCTAGAGCGGGGGTTAGCCTGGTCATAGAGGGGTCATAGAGGGGTCAATATATGGTTGAACCCCCCAAAAATTGATACAAAAGGTTTTTCAATGGATTCTGGTACCATTGGGCATGCTAAATAACATACTAAAAATCTAGTAACATCTGACTTCCGGAAAGGGGTCATTTTCAAGATGGCGTCCAAGATGGCTACCGGGAGCTTAAAATGGCCATATCTCAATTATTATTCAACCTAGAAAGGTGGTTTTGGTGTCTAACCCTAGGTTTTAGGGCCCAAGGAATCCAATTGAATCAATAAAATTACCATCAGTTAATTATTTATTGACAAGTCCAAGATGGCATCCCAAGGTGACATCCTGATCCACTAAAATGGCTCTGTCGAATAGTAGTCAACCTAGAGAGATTTTTTCAGTGTGTATACCTAGGTTTAAGGCACCCAGAAAATCATCAAAATTACTTAAATAAGCACAAAGTAATCAGGTAATCCAGTAAGCCAGGTTTACCAGCCCATTAGGCATTTGTTGTCTTATACAGTTAGTCGCTATTCATCGTCATCCTCCGACTCACCAGCTAATGAACCAAGTGTGTGTTTCAGATTGGAGATAAGAGTGTAATGTGTCTACACCACTGCCACCTGTGACTCCAGTCCACAGTATTCAGTGATCATTACAGACAAAGGTTTGTACAAAGCTTGAGAGGTTATGCCAAGGGACAGACTATTTTATATTGGGGAGGGGGGGGGGGGGGACTGAAAAATCTGACAAACAATTTATTTTCATCTCAAAAGGAATAAGTATATTATTTGGTACATGTATGCATCAACAAAATCCATATTATCAGCCTTCAAAATGACATTCAGTTGAAACTTAAGGCAATCTGTCACAAATTTCTGGAGTCTCGTGGATACCGAAAGGTATAGAGGGGTCAATATATGGTTGAACCCCAAAAAAATTGATACAAAAGGTTTTTCAATGGATTATGGTACCATTGGGCAATGGGCATGCTAAAGAAGAATGTGACAATCCACATAACAAGTTTCTTCCAGAGGAGTCGGAGGATGACGATGAATAGCGACTAACTGTATAAGACAACAAATGCCTAATGGGCTGGTAAACCTGGCTTACTGGATTACCTGATTACTTTGTGCTTATTTAAGTAATTTTGATGATTTCCTGGGTGCCTTAAACCTAGGTATACACACTGAAAAAATCTCTCTAGGTTGACTACTATTCGACAGCCATTTTAGTGGATCAGGATGTCACCTTGGGATGCCATCTTGGACTTGTCAATAAATAATTAACTGATGGTAATTTTATTGATTCAATTGGATTCCTTGGGCCCTAAAACCTAGGGTTAGACACCAAAACCACCTTTCTAAGTTGAATAATAATTGAGATATGGCCATTTTAAGCTCCTGGTGGCCATCTTGGACGCCATCTTGAAAATGACCCCTTTCCGGAAGTCAGATTTACTAGATTTTTAGTATGTTATTTAGCATGCCCAATGGTACCAGAATCCATTGAAAAACCTTTTGTATCAATTTTTTGGGGGTTAGGTGAGTTTTTTTCGTATATTGACCCTACTATCATGCTGATCCTATGCAGAAAGTCTGGATGTAATCGGCCCAGAACTGTAGGAGGAATAGCGCAACGAACACACACACACTGATCTGTGAGTTATAGTAGGGATCCACCCTGTGTATATATGTACTGTATATACTACACACACGGTATTTGTCCATATGTATCACGTCCAGGACAAAGGCATTCCCAGACATCAGTGTAGGCTAATTTAACACCAAATACTCGTACCCGACTGCAAAGCCGCAATGAGCCGGCGAAGCCAAAGCCGCTTGCCACTATTTTACCCATCACTATGGCATCAGTAGGTTAGGTAGTTGGTAGTAGGTAGGTGTAGTAGGTACCGTACCGAGTTCAAAATGACACCATTTGCATTCTGGATGAGATTAAAATTTATAAAATTTTTCTTCTTGATTAATTCGCTGAATTCCGTCTCAATTTCGGATATTTCCGGCCGTGAAAAACTATCCCCGACGGCCACAAGATTTCTAAAAAATAATTCTTCGTCAATTTCAGAATATTTGACGCCGTTTTCAGCCTCCGAAACGCGGTAATAAGCTTTTATGGAATATTTTTTCAAATACTCAAATCTCATTGGTTCCGGTGTTTGGTGACGATTTTCGTTGAAGATAACCAGGGCCCGGGGAATGAGGTTGTTCTTAAAGTATTTTAATTACAAATTAGAAGTGCATAAGATTGTGAATCAAAAAAAGATGAGTGAAACAAACTCCAATTGAACTTTTTCGCAATTTTTTATGCATACTTCCGCACCCGCAAGATGGCGGCCGCCATTGAGTGATTTGGTTTTTGAAATATTTTTTCAAATGCTCAAATCTCATTGGTTCCGGTGTTTGGTGACGATTTTCGTTGAATATAACCAGGGCCCGTGCGGGCCCGGGGAACGAGGTTGGTCTTAAAGAATTTTAATTACAAATTAGAGGTGCATACGATTGTGAATCAAACAAAGATGGGTGAAACAAACTCCTATTGAACCTTTTCGCAATTGTTTATGCATACTTCCGCATCCGCAAGATGGCGGCCTCCATGGACCGATTTGGTGCGTCAAAGCGTCGGAATTCTCAAGGGTTCCAGCAAAATCTGGTTTTTCAACATAATACGTACGCGTTCATTCACAACACCGGCTTCGCCGGCGACTAGTACCCGACTGCAAAGCCGCAATGAGCCGGCGAAGCCAAAGCCTCTTGCCACTATTTTACCCATCACTATGGCATCAGTAGGTTAGGTAGTTGGTAGTAGGTAGGTGTAGTAGGTATCGTACCTGGTTCAAAATGACACCATTTGCATTCTGGATGAGATTAAGATTTATAAAATTTCCTTCTTGATTAATTCGGTGAATTTCGTCTCAACTTCGGATATTTCCGGCCGTGAAAATCTATACCCTACGGCCGCGAGATTTCTAAAAAATAATTCTTCGTCAATTTTAGAATATTTGACGCCGTTTTCAGCCTCCGAAATGTGGTAAACAGCTTTTTTGAAATATTTTTTCAAATGCTCGAATCTCATTGGTTCCGGTAATTCTTGACGATTTTCGTTGAAGATAACCAGAGCCCGTGCGGGCCCGGGGAACGAGGTTGGTCTTAAAGTATTTTAATTACAAATTAGAGGTGCATAAGATTGTGAATCAAACAAAGACGGGTGAAACAAACTCCTATTGAACTTTTTCGCAATTTTTTTATGCATACTTCCGCATCCGGAAGATTGCGGCCTCCATTGAGCGATTTGGTTTTTGTAATATTTTTTCAAATGCTCGAATCTCATTGGTTCTGGTGTTTGGTGACGATTTTCGTTGAAGATAACCAGGCCCGTGTGGGCCGAGGTTGGTCTTAAAGTATTTTAATTACAAATTAGAGGTGCATAAGATTGTGAATCAAACAAAGACGGGTGAAACAAACTCCTATTGAACTTTTTCGCAATTTTTTTATGCATACTTCCGCATCCGGAAGATTGCGGCCTCCATTGAGCGATTTGGTTTTTGTTATATTTTTTCAAATGCTCGAATCTCATTGGTTCTGGTGTTTGGTGACGATTTTCGTTGAAGATAACCAGGCCCGTGTGGGCCGAGGTTGGTCTTAAAGTATTTTAATTACAAATTAGAGGTGCATACGATTGTGAATCAAACAAAGACGGGTGAAACAAACTCCTGTTGAACTTTTTCGCAATTGTTTATGCATACTTCCGCATCCGCAAGATGGCTGCCTCCATTGAGCGATTTGGTGCGTCAAAGCTTCGAAATTCTCAAGGGATCCAGCAAAATATGGCTTTTCAACATAATACGTACGCGGTCATTCACAACACCGGCTTCGCCGGCTACAAGAAACATGGTGGACAATGGGCAAGCACATATGGTATATCTAGGATTTGAACCCAGGTGTGGCCCACATGACGAGCCAAGGGTCTAGAAAGGAATGCTATCGGGGTCAACCTCGGCCGTCATGTATGTAGAGCAGACAGAATCACAAAGGAAAGCCCAAGTTACTTCAACCTAGTACCTTCCCACTGCAATTCACACACACCAATGTGCTTGGAGGGAGAAAATACGAAACTTCAGATGAAAGATTACAAAGAACTCTTTCTCATAATCTCGTCACATGAATGAAAAATATTGGAATTGCGTTTTGAAAATCCATCCTAATTTAATCGTATGTTAGCAGGGAAGGTCAGGCTTTCGTTTTGGGAGGGGGAGGGTGGGGGGTTGAGTGATTGGCGCACTGTATCCAACTGTAGTCTTCAATGACGTAAGGAGAACACAGTGAGAACATCTGTAGAATAATGAAGCAGGAGCGGCTAAATGTGTATCATATGTGGTACGACAACATCTTATTATAATAGAGCAAACGTGTATGGTTAGTTATGTCGTTATGTATGTTTGTTTGTTTATATGAGACTAAAACGTCGTCTTCTTCTTCTTCTTCAAATAACATTACCACCCTCTTAATTAACCCTCTTAATTACGTTTAGACTGCTGAGACCCCTCAGACCTTTGACAACCCTTTAATTCCCCCAAGACCCTTAAGACCACCAAGACCCCTGAAGACCCAAAATACCCTTAAAGACCCAAAAGACCCTGAAGACCCCAAAGGCCCAAAATACCCTTAAAGCCCCAGAGGATCCAAAAGACCCTGAAGACCCAAAAGACCCCAATGACCCAAAATACTCCAAAGACCTGGAAGACCAAAAAGACCCCAAAGACCCAAAGACCCTTACAGATCCAGAGGAAACAAAAGACCCTTAAGACCCAAAAGCCCTGAAGACACCGAAGGCCTAAAATACACCAAAGACCCCAAAAGACCCAAAGACCCTTAAAGACCCAGAGGAACCAAAATACCCCAAAGACTTTAAGACCCAGAGAAAACAAAAGACCCTTACGACCCAAAAGCCCCTGAAGACACCGAAGAGCCAAAACACCCCAAAGACCCAAAATACACTTAAAGGCCCACAGGATCCGAAAGACTCTGAAGACCCAAATGGCCCTGAAGACCCAAAACACCATGAAGATCCAAAAGACACCGAAATGGTCAAAGATGCCTATCCCTCTGAAACGACGTGTGGTGAGGTGCGCGGAGTGCGCCGAGTCACGCTAGTTTTAGGAATACAACATCGCAGGGAAGCCATCACGTGCTCTTTAGTTAGCCATAACACGTACATATTTAATCCCTCCCTTTCAACACAAACACACACACACAGCCAAATACACACACACACACACACACAAAAACAAGTGCACACACACACACGCACGGATATACACACACATACACACACACACACATACACACAAGCGCACACACACACACACACACACACATAAACATGCGCAGTCGCGCGCGCACATGCACACACACGCGCAGTCGCGCGCACACACACACACACACACACACACACACACACACACATATACATACACACAAACACACACATACACAAACACAAACACACACACAGACACACACACACACAAGTTCAGATCCACATCCACCCCACACAGACAAGACACAAGTTCTGATTCACCGAATTAGCACAGCTCGCCACCTCGTCTTGGTACCTCGTAATTCCAAGCAAGGTCTTCTTGGCGAAGTTGTCTCGGGGTTGAGGCGGTGCTCCCTCCGATGCCACCTGCAGGGTGGGCAGCGCTGCTAAAGGAAATGGTTCGGCTGGAAGCGAGACGGGGGGTGGGGGCGCGTGCTGGGATGGGAGGGCGCGTGCTGGGGGTGGGGGTATCCAGCCCCTCGGAGTCGCGATCGTGAGAAAAGAGCGCGTTTCATCCGTGGTGGGGCGGGGACGAGCGAATGAAGATCGCGCGCTGCACGCCCCCAGCTGGTTGCACCATCTCTGGATGGGGCTTCGATGGGCTCGCCTAGTGATTGGCTGTGACTGCTTGCGCTGAGTTTTGGTGCATTTTTGTCCCGATTGGATGGGCACTTTTGTTCCACATCGCACTAGTTTCATAATGAGCAACATATTACATTATATGGGTTGGTCGTAAGGATTTTACTGGTATTTAAATGGTCAGCAATTCCGCAAAGAAGGCTGGAAATTAAAGGGGATAGCTGGGAATATCTGGAAGAAAGCTCCTTGGTTTGTGTTGGTATTCATGGCATTTTCCTTGATCCTTCACGATGCTTTATGTTCTTCTCCATCCCTTACGAAGCACCTGTTTAAACCTCCTTTATCAGTGGAAGAAATATATGGTCGGCTTAAATCAAGGTGGTGTGTGTGTGTGTGTCTGTGTGTGTGTGTATGTGTGTGTGTGTGTGTGTGTGTGTGTGTGTGTGTGTGTGTGTGTGTGTGTGTGTGTGTGTGTGTGCGTGTGTGTTTATGTGTATGTGCGCGCACTCGCACGTGTGTGTATATGTGTGTGTGTGCGTGTGTGTATGTGTGTGTGTGTGTGTGTGTGTGTGTGCGTGTGTGTGCGTGTGTGTGTGTGTGTGTGTCTGTGTGTGCGTATGTGTGTATGTGTATGTGCGCGCACTCGCACGTGTGTGTGTGTGTGTGTGTGTGTGTGTGTGTGTGTGTGTGTGTGTGTGTGTGTGTGTGTGTGTGTGTGTGTGTGTGTCTCTGTGTGTGCATATGTGTGTATGTGTATGTGCGCGCGTGTGTGTGTGTGTGTGTGTGTGTGTGTGTGTGTGTGTGTGTGTGTGTGTGGCTTATTGTGACAATATCAGGTACTGAAGGCTTCCAGTGCTTTGCTTTCGGGTGATAGCTCCATATAGATTACTGCACTTGTGCAGAGTCGTTAACATGGTGAGTGGCTGGGGCGATTTACGCAAACACTCCAGAGAAACACACCAAGGTAAGGACTCTGGAGTTCGTGCTAATACCTGGTGATAAGGTGCATTCACGACATCGACCAGGTGATTCACTTCGTTTAATAAAGCAAATGTGCTTCCCTTAATGACGTGTCTACAAGATGCGAAACTTATCGAAATTTATTGCAAGTTTTTACAATCTTTCCTGCTCGCAGGAACAGAGAGAGCATGGATTACGTGGGTGTGAATCAAACGTCCCGTGAACACCATGTGCCGAAGTCGCTGATCTGGTGAGGCAAAGTTTCCCGCTAATATTGTCACACACTGACTGCGAACTTGAGTGTCGATTTTCTTGTGTTTTCTTCCCCCGTGAAGACCTATAATTAAGGCAGTCTTGTTTGTAGAATCAATTATCAACTACTTAAAGGGAAATAAATACAACAAACAGTATCTCATTAAATTCAACCAGACGCTGGGGTGTAATGGTTCCAACCCCGTCAGAGGGTCCGCTCCAAGTCTGGGAAGTCATTGGTTCGAATCCGGCCGAGTCATACCAAAGTATTTAAAAATGGCACGTGCTGCTTCCTTGCTTGAAGCTCAGCATTTAAGAGGATTGAGGCTTCCTCGTGGCCTCCTGCATCAAAGTTCAATGTGAGGGAAATCATATTATTAACTCACCCAGTCCGGGCAGTCAAACCTGCTCAGTGGAAACTGTCCGCCCGTGAATACTGGACTTTCGAAATGACATATGAATGCTAGACGAGGCATTTTGAACATGAGCTGTGTGTGTTTACACTGATTCGGTTCTGCCTTGCTGGGCGGGCACTTTTAACCTGCCGTTGCTGGCGCAAAATCTGTAATTCAAATTGTCTTTTAAAAATAATTTTCAGCATTTAGACAAAAGAGTGGCAATCTCGAAATGGCTAACCATAAATGTTCTGTACCTGAATGCAAATCAGACTCACAGAAATATACAGTCGTGGCCAAAAATATTGGCACCCTTGCACTTTTTTCAAATAATGCACCATTTCTTCCAGAAAATTGTTGAAATAAAAATATATTTTGGTATCCACATATGTATTTCTTTGGTTTGCAGTGGAACAAAACAAAAAAAGCTGAAAAAATACTAAATCTTGGCTTAATCCACACAAAAATCCTAAAATGGGCCAGACAATGTTGGCACCTTTTAGAAGTTGTTTAAAATAATTAGATTTCAAGCAGGTGATTCTCCTTTACTTTGGAATTGAACTCAACTATGGTGAATTGCAGGTGCCTGCAATATAAAAATCACTCATTCAACCAGTTTGAATGGAGAAAAGGAGTCATTCTGCTGTTTTGTGTCACTGTGTGTACCACAATGAGCTTGGAGAAAAGAATGAAAACCAGAGAATTGTTTGAGGAGATCAGATACAAGATTGTAGCCAAGCATGGACAATCTCAAGGCTACAAATCCATCTCCAGAGACGTTGATGTTCCTGTGTCCACTGTGCGCAATGTTATCAGGACGTTTAAGGCCCATGGCACTGCAACAAACTCCCTGGTCGTGGCCGCAAGAGAAAACTTGATCGAAGATTGCAGTGAAGGATTGTTCAAATGGTGGAGAAAGCACCTCGATCAACTGCCAAAAAGATTCAAGGTGACCTTCAGACACAGGGTACGACAGTTTCAACTCGCACCATCCGTCGTCAACTCAATGAAAGGGGGTTCTATGGTAGGAGACCCAGGAGGATCCCACTGCTGAGAGGGTGACATAAGAAAGCCCGATGGGAGTTTGCCAAAACATGCCTGAACAAGCCAAAATCCTTCTGGGAGAATGTGCTGTGGACAGATGAGACCAAATTAGAGCTTTTTGCTAAAGCACATCATCTCTATGTTTACAGAAAACAAAATGAAGCCTTCACAGAAAAGAACACCTTCCCTACAGTCAAGCATGGAGGAAGTTCAGTGATGTTTTGGGGTTGCTGTGCTGCCTCTGGCACTGGGTGTCTTGAATATGTGCATGGTATCATGAAATCAGGAGATTACCAAGGCATTTTGGAGTGCAATGTTCAACCCAGTGTCAGAAAACTGGGTCTCTGTCGAAGGTCATGGGTCTTGCAGCGGGAAAATGACCCCAAACACTTCAAAAAGCACCCAGGAATGGTTGAAGACAAAACGCTGAACTGTTCTGAAGGGGCCAGCAATGAGTACAGATCTAAATCCCATTGAACACCCGTGGGGAGATCTGAAAACAGCAGTTGGGAGAAGGCACCCTTAAAATCTGGGAGAACTGGAGCAGTTTGCACAAGAAGAGTGGGCCAAACTGCCAGTAGAGAGGTGTCGGAAGCTCATTCATGGCGATAGGAAGTGATGACTGCAGTTATTAACTGCAGTCATCGCTTCCTATCGCCTGCAGTTATTTAACTGCAGTTATTTTGTCCAAAGGCTGTGCTACCAAATACTAATTCTCGGGTGTCAATATTTTTGTCAATGCCATTTCCTTTTATTTTCTGATTTAAAAGGATATATTAAGTTCTGAATCAAAAACAAAGGTTCTGCAATATTAACAGTGAAATAAAGAATTGTATTATTATTATGTATACTAGGGCGTGCCCGTACGTGGGTGCAAAAAAACATGCGTGCAAACAACAACAACAAAAAAAAACTTTGAAACCACGTGGCAGTAACGACCACAGAACCCCCCCCCCCCCCCTCTATTTACATGAAATGGTTTGGTCCATTCGCAAAGCCAAAGCGAACGGCTTGCGAGTACGGTAGAACCCCCCCCCCCCCCCCCTCTATTTACATGAAATGGTTTGGTCCATTCGCAAAGCCAAAGCGAACGGCTTGCGAGTTTGGTAAATAAATCGCCATAGCTCGGTAACTACTTCTCCGATTAATATGAAACCTTGAAAAGGCACATCCTCAGGTCCCCAGCAATATATCTGGCAATTTTAATTGAATTACTATCCGTAATGGCGCACGCGCTCTCACATCGGCCACGCCTACGCAACAACGTGTTCTGTGATTGGCTGGCCTACCCCGCAACCTGTTCTGTGATTAGTTTGGTAAATAAATCGCCATAGCTCGGTAACTACTTCTCCGATTAATATGAAACCTTGAAAAGGCACATCCTCAGGTCCCCAGCAATATACCTGGCAAGTTTCAAGTATATCGGACCCGTGGTTGTCGAGAAACAGCGGTCACAGACAAACACACAGACACACACACAGACACACACACACACAGAGATTACTGGAATTATAGATAGATAGATAGATGTATATTATTGTATGTATATGTATGTATTGTATGTATATATTATATTGTTATAATTATATTATTGTTATTATATTGTATGTATATTATTGTATGTATATGTATGTATATTATGTATTGTTATGTATATTATTATGTATTTGAAAAAGGTGCAAGGGTGCCAACATTTTTGGCCACGACTGTAAGTAATACCGTATGAGAAATATTATTGATTGAGAGATGACACATTTGCATCAGCAGTACATAACACACACACACACACACACACACACACACACACACACACACACACACACACACACACACACACACACACACACACACACACACACACACACACACACACACACACACACACACACACACACACACACAGTCAGATGATTCAACTTTTAGAAATAAATGCAAAAAGTATAATTTATATTATGGCCCCTGAACCAAACAAACAATATTGTGACAGATTTTGGAGACCCCAAAGTACCGCATAACAAAACACAAAGAAACCCTCATTTAGTTATTTTGGAGTATATTGTGTAGTTAACTTTGGAATCCAACGTGCAGTTTGGGAAGGGAACATGTGTTGTGCTTGTAATAACGTCAGGCCCATTGTGGTTCTTTATCTCTCTCTCCTCATCTCTACAATGCATCCAAAACATTTTACAACAAGCTTTCCACAACACCACACCACAAATTCAACAACTTGACACAGAGAAAGCATGTAATCATCATCGAAACGGCACCAAAGGGAAAGAAACAAACTACACAGAGTCCCACCCAGAACCATTGCTGAGCCTCCTCCAGAACCGTTGCCGAGCCTCCTCCAGAACCGTTGCCGAGCCTGATCCAGAACCGTTGCCGAGCCTCATCCAGAACCGTTGCCGAGCCTCATCCAGAACCGCTGCTGAGCCTCGTCCAGAACCGTTGTGGAGCGCGTCCAGAACCGTTGCGGCTCCTCGTCCAGAACAGTTGCCGAGCCTCTTCCTGAACAGTTGCCGAGCCTCCTCCTGAACAGTTGCCGAGCCTCCTCCTGAACAGTTGCCGAGCTTCGAGGCGACCAATGAACATTGACCAGATCATATGGCTGACCAATGGGGAAGCAATCGCATCAGGAGACGAGTGGGTGTGGTGGAGGACACATCTTTGGCTATAAAAATTTGAGCTTGAGTTTGGAGAAGAAGCCGTGCCTGGGAGCTGAGGGGCTGCGCCTGGAAGATGGAAGTCATGCTTGTGAGCTGAGGGACTGCGCCTCGAAGATGGAAGCCACGCTTGTGAGCTGAGGGACTGCGCCTGGAAGATGGAAGCCATGCTTGTGAGCTGAGGGACTGCGCCTGGAAGATGGAAGCCACGCTTGTGAGCTGAGGGACTGCACCTGGAAGATGGAAGCCACGCTTGTGAGCTGAGGGACTGCGCCTGAAAGATGGAAGCCATGCTTGTGAGCTGAGGGACTGCGTCTGGGACCCTGGGTGGAAAGATTTGAGGAGCCGGGAGAGGGAGCTGGAAGAGTGCAAGGGCCAATCCACAGCAGACTGATCAAGTGATTGCTCATGGGCATGGTCGCCAAATACAGACTTGCTTTCTTCCTCCGTTTACTGTCTCTACCTCATTCCCTTTGGATGCAGAGCTATCAACGAAGCACCAACTGTCCTTTTCAGGGCTAACTGACTTTTACACCTCACACTCCCATTTTACACCGCACATTCACCCTCAGCACAAACCCAAGCACCCACACACCACACCCCGTTTGGGCACACATGAACCAGTCGGTTCACGTATGGGTGAGATCGGGGTCGACCCTACACCCCCATCATCCTCTCTATCTTCTTGCTCTTAGCGGTACTTGGCCAAAACATTACGGCATTTTACATCATCTCGGCCAATTAAATTTGCAGCTCGCGGACCCACCCATGGCCTTTTTTATCAAGTCTGCGTGGGTTAAGGTGTTCCATTAACTCTCTAGCATCTAGTTTATTTAACATTTGAGCTTCGCTGCTTCAGAGTGTCTGCCCAGGCCTTAATATTTTTACCATTTCAATTTTTGTCATCAAAATTTCAACAAACCTGTATTGTGAGAATATGGAGATCGCTTTATGAAAATTAATTTGCATTAAAAAAAATGTTTTTTTTAGTTGTTGTTTTCGTCAAGTTCGTTGTTCAGTACAAAGCAGACGTGGATGGGCTTTGCATTTTGAGATGCTTTCCAGTTGAGAATGCAATTGGAGTGGAACTAATGGAGGAGAGTGCTGACTGCGGAGCGAGCGGGGCATACTTTGAGCAGTAGGATATGTAAAACATGTGCTTTACATGCTCACATTCTTCTTCTTTTTTCTATGGTTACCTGAAGCTTTTGCTTTGCAAGGTAGTTTTCGTTAGTAACGATCACTACTTTTTGCAATGTTCTGCTATTGACACGACTTGCATTGCGTTAAAAAAAGAAACATCAACCTGTTCTCTTCTTGGGTTTTGGTGCCTTTCAAAGAGAAGTGCATGTCGCAGAACATTTGACTTGCATTCAGCAATTGGTTCGTGTAATCTGGCGATTGAAAACGAGCCATAGGTCCCCATGGGGATGAGAAAGATGGCAGACATGGTGTATTTGCAAAGAGCGCTCAATATCGACAATGGGTTTGGTTCGTTTAATAGAAACGGCCCCAATTGATGTAAAGGTAGCGATTTTCGTTTCTCATTTGCTACCTTTCCAGAAATACTTTATTCAGAGGTTAAACAGCGAGTTTTAGAAAACAATGATGAATGCGGTTAAGTTCATGGTTAATGGCAAGATTAAGAACACAAAAATGCGAATTAGATTTTGTGGTTTTCTTATGGCTTATTATTCAATTGTAGAGACGTGACAACTGAGCCAGATGTTGAAACTCAAACCCAACCTCTACCAAGATCATATCAAAAGCACTTTATGGAATTATTAATCTCAGCATTACTAATTTTGTGTAGGAAATATATTTTTAATCTGTACTAGCACACTACCGGTAGGGTGATTGCGTCCCTCCCGCCCCCCACAGTGACACACATACTCGTACGCACAGACAGACGCACGCACGCATGGCTCATTTTATAGTGCAGAATACTTTGTCACGTTCACAAATTATACGTCTCAATATTTATTGAATATCATAATCTCGCACTTTGCATGCATGCTACACAGCAAATGCACAAATTACAAAACGAAATATTTCAAGCATTATTAGACTGAGATATTTTATATATGCAATGTATAAGATAATATCCACATGTTAGTGCCAGCATACCTGACAGCCGGTTTAATGTCTCTTCGGAAAAGATTGCAGAGTTTATGACTGATCAATACGCCTGCAGAGCATCAATCAAGCTAGTAGGAAGTTGGATGTTATTCAACTGTGGGGAATCAAACCCATAATAAACTAGATGGTATTCATAGAACACTTACCCTGCGCAGTCAACTTGGTGTGAGCCAACTCTTCTGTTTTTGAAGTTTTTTTCTATGATCCAATATGGCTGCCAGACCACGTGAGTGATGACACCATACATTTATATTCTCTAATGTAATTGTTGTGTAGATCACGTTCAAAAAATTTCAAACTGATCAGGTTAAGCATTGTCCCTGTCAAGTACGACGTCATATTTAAGGCACCAATGACGTCACCGTTAACAACACTTATTCCCCATGCGGGGTTCTTTACAATAAGCCACGTTTCAATTTTTTCCATGAAGCGGGTTTGGAAATAAAGAGGTGCAACGTTTTTCGTTTTTTTCCAAGATGGTGCCTGTACCATGTGGCATATGATGTCATAATTGCAGAGAGTTTAAAAAAAATCCTTATCAGATCAACTGTTGTACTTGTAGAATTATGACGTCATAACGAAGACACTGATGACATCATTATTGACATATCTTATTCCCCATGGGTAGTACTTGACAATGAACCTTGTTTATTATTTTTCCATTTAGCAGTTTCAGAGATATAGAAGTGTAATATTTTTCCAAGATGGCGTCCGTAACACGTGACATATGACATCATACGAACGAATAAAATTTCTACAGGTGGAGGTGCTCATATGGTAAAATGTCGTGTCAATCGGACCAACGGTTGCCGATAAAATTAATTTTAAAAATACAGACACGCACACCACATGCATGCACGTACTCAACCGAATGCCTAACCCTGCTTTTCGCTTCGCGAGTGCAGGGCAACAAGACAGAGCATTTAAACATTCGATGCAGTGCCTCTTTGGGATATATGTCTCGGTAACGATTTTGCATGCGGTCTCGGTCTGTCTCTGTCTCTGTCTCTGTCTCTGTCTCTGTCTCTGTCTCTGTCTCTCTCTCTCTCTCTCTCTCTCTCTCTCTCTCTCTCTCTCTCTCTCTCTCTCTCTCTCTCTCTCTCTCTCTCTCTCTCTCTCTCTCTCTCTCTCTCTCTCTCTCTCTCACATCTGCATGAGGATACACACGGACACACAAACACACACACATCTGCATGAGAATACACACACACACACACACACACACACACACACACACACACACACACACACACACACACACACCTGCGTGAGGATACATACACCAATTGCAATATCATCTCCCTTTTGAATAAAGAATTAAATAGTCTACCTATGAACTACGTGTCTGACGCACGGAAATCCTGGCACATACAGCAATATACTGCAAAAAAACGATCAATTGACTTAAACACAGACAAACCTTTGTACCTTTTCCATAACCTGAACCACAGGTTAAAATGCCGTTTTACATGACAACAACATCCCATAATTAACCTATTGACAAGATTTACATGACAACAACGTCCCATAATTAACCTGTTGACAAGTTTTACATGACAACATCACATAATTAATAGCAACATCCCATAATTAACCTATTGACAAGATTTACATGACAACAACATCCCACAATTAACCTGTTGACACGTTTTACATGACATCACATAATTTACCTGTTGATAAGTTTTACCTGTCAACATCATCCCATAATTAACCTATGGACAAGTTTTACATGGCATCACATAATTAACCTGTTGATAAGTTTTACATGACAGCAACATCCCATAATTAGCATGCTGGCAAGTTTTACATGACAACATCATCCCATAATTAACCAATTGATAAGTTTTACATGACAACAACATCCCATAATTAACATGCTGGCAAATTTTACATGACAACAACATCCCATAATTAACCTATTGACAAGTTTTGCATGACAACATCCCATAATTAATCGATTGACAAGTTTTACTTAACAACAACTTCCCATAATTAACCTCTTGGCAAGTTTTACATGAGAACATCCCATAACCTATTGGTAAGTTTTACATGACAACAATATACCATAGTTAACCTATTCACAAGTTTTACATGACAACGATATCGCATAATTAACCTATTCACAAGTTTTACATGACGACATCCCATAATTAATCGATTGACAAGTTTTATATGACAACAGCATCCCATAATTAATCGACTGACAAGTTTTACATGACAACGATATCGCATAATTAATCGATTGACAAGTTTTACATGACAACGATATCCCACAATTAATCGATTGACAAGTTTTACATGTCAACATCCTACAATTAATCGATTGACAAGTTTTACATGACAACGATATCCCACAATTAATCGATTGACAAGTTTTACATGTCAACATCCTACAATTAATCGATTGACAAGTTTTACATGACAACATCATCCCATAATTAATCGATTGACAAGATTTACATGACAACAACATCCCATAATTAATCGATTGACAAGTTTTACATGACAACATCCCATAAATAATCGATTGACAAGTTTTACATGACAACAATATCCCACAATTAATCGATTGACAAGTTTTACATGACAACAATATCCCATAATTAATCGATTGACAAGGTTTACATGACAACAGCATCCCATAATTAATCGATTGACAAGTTTTACATGACAACAGCATCCCATAATTAATTGATTGACAAGTTTTACATGACAACAACATCCCACAATAAATCGATTGACAAGTTTTACATGACAACAACATCCCATAATTAATCGACTGACAAGTTTTACATGACAACAACATCCCATAATTAATCGATTGACAAGTTTTACATGACAACAACATCCCACAATAAATCGATTGACAAGTTTTACATGACAACAACATCCCATAATTAATCGACTGACAAGTTTTACATGACAACAACATCCCATAATTAATCGATTGACAAGTTTTACATGACAACAATATCCCACAATTAATCGATTGACAAGTGCTTATTTGGTAACATCATCAACGTCATCTATATTATAATAGCCGTAGATGATTCTGTCTGTCTGTCTGTTGGGTGTCTGTCCGGGGTGTGGTTTGCAAAGTAGCTCCACCCATAGCTCCACCCATTCTGGGAGTGGCTTCATATAATTATAAACAAATATCCACCATTTTATTAACTCGCATAGCTTTGAGGCCTGTTTTGTAGGCCCGTGGTGTCTTGCTCTCTCTCCCAGTTTTATTTCAAATCAAATTCGATATATCATTTCATTTTTCACAGTCGCTAACATAGTTTTAGACTTGGTTGAAAAAAAACGGGAAGAAAATCCAATGAAAGTTGCCCTTTATAGAACGAAATGAATTCTCAAACGCCTGTAACTTCAAGGCCTTTGAGTCTCTCTCACGCCTTTATCTCCAATCTAACTCATCATATGATTTCATTTTTATCGATGGTTTCAGACTCGGTGTCAGCAATAATTGAGAACATTCCACACACGCGGGAAAATGCAGAGATATATTTTTTAAAATCGCGTCATGGTGTATCATACACCGCCCAACATGACACCGACGGCAACGTGTCGATATATATTAAAATTTCGCTTTTGCTTTTCCGTTAAGATATATTACTTTTTCGTTTGATGACAGTCGTCACAAAAACGTCAATGATGCCGACATATATTTCTTCGTTTTTATTTCATTCAACATTATTAGCCGGAAGTAAAATATGTTTCATGAAATTACCGAGAGATATTTCTTCGTTTTTTTTATTAGTTATGTGCGCATACACTTTAAATAGGTTTATTTGAAATCTTTAATTTTCCACAATATAATTTACTTGCCATTTATCATTTGATGATTACGAGACACTTCCTCTTGAGGATCGCGACAATTCATGCGCTACGTGGAAACTTCTATTTCCAAAATGAATGAGACGATCGATGAAGAACGCAGACTTGAACAGGCTGCAGCCCTGTTCGAATGAGCAAGAAAACGAATGAGACGGCGAACGAGTCCATCGACGAACGTCAATGCAAACTTGCGGGGTCACCCTTGGGAATCCCACGGGCATGGATGTGTGTGACATTTCGACATATTGAGTTAGATGCTGCACATTCATTTTTACAAAATGGTTACTGGCAAGTCATCAGATCCAGAAATGGTGTAATGAACACAATTTATTTATGCGCAAGCAAGAAAGCAAGACGGGCCGATTCCGACGGGCCGACGGGCGAGACGGGCCGATTTGGAGCAAGAAAAAGAACGAGACGGGAGAAAAACGAGAGAAACGAGACGGGGAAAGTCGATTGGAGAGGCAAGTGAGGAGCGATTGGAGAGGCGAGTGAGGAGCGATTGGAGAGGCGAGTGAGGAGCGATTGGAGAGGCGAGTGAGGAGCGATTGGAGAGGCGAGTGAGGAGCGATTGGAGAGGCGAGTGAGGAGCGATTGGAGTGGCGAGTGAGGAGCGATTGGAGAGGCGAGTGAGAAGCGATT
>NC_136261.1:255438431-255950931 GCF_964187855.1 Myxine glutinosa | reverse complement strand
CCCCTAACACACACACAAACACATGCACACATCCCCCCTCCCCCCACACATACACACACACACACATCCAACCCCCCCTCCTCCACATGCACACCCCAACCCCCCCCCCCACCCCAACATGCACACATATCCACCCCCCCACCCCCACACACACACCCACAAACACATCCACACACATGCACATCCCCACATCCGCACACATGCACATCCCCACACACACAAACACATCCCCACATGCATACACACACAAACACACACACACACACACAAACACACATATATGAAGGCTGCTCACTGTGAATGCAAAAATAGAGGAGCATAACCATTTTTTGAGCTAACAGCTTCTAAGCACGTAGCAAATCAGTTCAATGTCCTGTTTTGCATAATTAAAAGGCAGTCTTATGTAAATTAAACCAGTGCGTTCATCACATTCACAGAAGTTAATATAACTGATGCACTGTCTGCATTTTTCAAAGATTCATTAATCATACCTTGTTGGTTGTTTCACAAACTATTTGTTTCTACCTAAGGTGTCATTTCCAGTTACTACAGTTGCCATTAAAGTAATTCCCAAAGGCTCCCTAAACTATTCAGGGTTCGCTCGGTCTCAAAATCCGGAGCTGATTGTTCAAACAGGGGTTCAGCAAAGAACGGGTTGTGATCGATAAATATATTTCACATTGCTAAATAAATAATCGGTTTCGTATTGATCATTCGATCCCATAATCAATTGCAGTTTTATTTCATGCTATATTTTAATATCACGTAAATATGGTGTACATTTTGCAAACAACTGCATTCCACACTCTCACACCATCCCCCTTCGCCCATCCCTCATCCCCCACCACCATGTCCCTCATCCCACACCCCACCCCAACCCATCTCACATGTCACAACTCCACTCCATTAACCATCCCAAAACCTCACCCGGTCCCACATCCCACACCCCATCCCTCATCCCACACCACCACCATCCCGTCCCCCATCCCACCACCCATCCCACACCCCCACCACCACGTCCCACATCCCACACCCCCACCACAGCGTCCCCCATCCCACACCCCACCATCCTATCACCCATCACACACCCCCACCACCCGGTCCCCCATCCCACACTCCACCATCCTATCACCCATCCCACACCCCCACATCCCACATCCCACACCCCGACCCCCATCCCACACCACCACCCCGTGCCAGTCCCCCATCCCACATCCCCACCACCCCGTCCCCCATCCCACACCCAATTCTTATTTTATTCCTGTAGTTATAACTTTTATTTGATAAACTTTGTATTATAACAATATAACTTGTTCTGTACAAACGTGTTTACCTACATGGAAATAATATTGTCGTCTCCCCGGGGTTAAGACCCCAAGAGGACGAATGACCAAAACAAACTTTACTCCGAGGCGGATACCCAACTTGGCGGGAGTGACACGCGTGGGAAGGTTCGAAGTCTTACCTGATCAGGAACACATGCAGGGGATATCCAATCCCACAAACACATAGACGGGGCAGCAAAATCCACAATACAAGAAAAGTAAGATTCGACAAATAATTATATAATGAAAATAAATGGGGTACCATCAAAATGAAAGTTGAGGTAAAACTATAACTCGAATGTGAGACGACTCCATTCCGACTCAAATACAGACAAGGGGGAAATAAAAGAAAACTAGAACTGCCACTTTAAAACTGCTGGCAGTGATGACCGGTTTACTCGCACCCACTTTTGATACAACCCCACTTTTGATACAACCCCACTTTCATTGGACATGCTTTGACACAACCCCCTTGGATACAACCCTGACACACACGCGCACACACACACACACATCCCCAGACCCCCCCCCCCCCCACACCCCGCCCCCCACCACCACACACTCACACACACACACACAGACCCACACAAACACACGCACACATCCCCCCACCCTCACCCCTAACACACACACACACACACACACACACACACACCCCATCCCTAACACACACACATACACACACCAACCCCCCCCCCCCCCACCCACACACACACATCCCTCCACCCCCACACACACACACATCCCTCCACCCCCACACACACACACATCCCCCCTACACACACACACACCCCACCCCCAACACACACACACACACACACACACACACACACACATCTCATTTTTTCATTTCTGTTCCTCACAATTCTATCCCTCTCTTTCATTCACAGACACACACACACACACACACACACACACACACACACACACACACACACACACACACACACCCCACCCCCAACACACACACACACACACACACACACACACATCTCATTTTTTAATTTCTGTTCCTCACAATTCTATCCCTCTCTTTCATTCACAGACACATACACACACACACACACACACACACACACACACACACACACACACACACACACACACACACACACCCTCCACACATACACACACACACAGACACATCCAACCCCCCCTCCTCCACACACACACCCCAACCCCCCCCCCGCCCCCCACTCCCCAACATACACACATATCCCCCCCCCCCACACACACACACCCACACACACGCACATCCCCACACCCACACACACATCCACACACACATCCACACACACACACACACGCACACACCAACCCCCCCGCCCCACCCACACACACGCACACACCAACCCCCCCACACCCCCCCCCCACACACAAATATCCCCCCACACACACACATTCCCCCTACCCCCCACCCACATAAACACATGCACACATCCCCCCACCCCCACCCCCAACACACACACACACACACACACACACACACACACACACACACGTATCCCCCCACCCCTAACACACACACAAACACATGCACACATCCCCCCTCCCCCCACACATACACACACACACACATCCAACCCCCCCTCCTCCACATGCACACCCCAACCCCCCCCCCCCACCCCAACATGCACACATATCCACCCCCCCACCCCCACACACACACCCACAAACACATCCACACACATGCACATCCCCACATCCGCACACATGCACATCCCCACACACACAAACACATCCCCACATGCATACACACACAAACACACACACACATCCACCCTCCCCACCCCCCCCCCCCCCCCACACACACACACACACCCTCCCCCCACCACACACACACACACACACACACAAACACACGCCCCCACCCCCACCCCTAACACACACACACACACGCACACACAACCCCCCCCCCCACACACACACACACACACACCCCCCTCCCCCACCACACACACACACACACACACACACACACACACACACACACACACACACACACACCAAACACACGCACACATATCCCCACCCCCCACCCCTAACACACACACACACACGCACACACCAACCCCCCCCCGCCCCCACACACACACACACACACACATCCCTCCCCCCCCCCCCCCCCCCGACACCCACACCCACACACACACACATGTCAATCCATGCACTGATTGCAGAAAAAGCCATTTTAAAAAGAATATTAACCTGAAATTGCAGACAGAATTATTTATTTTATCTGAGAAGCCAACGATTCTTCTTCTTCTTTAGTGGCCCAAAACTTTGTGTGAAATGCGATCGAGTTTAAAAAAAGTCAGAATTTGAGCAAATCTGTTTCATTCATTTGTTAATAGACCTCATCTATTGACAAATCCTCAATTGGAATTTCATTTGAGGTTGAAATGACCGCGGGAGATCGTGTGATAGTGATCACGTCCTGGAAGGACAAAAGGGTGCGTTCTTCTTCTTTAGTACCTCAAACTTTGGGTGAAATGCGATCGATATAAAAAAGTCAGAATTTGAGCAAATCTGTTTCATTCGTTTGTTAATAGACCTCACCTATTGACAAATCCTCAATTGGAATTTCATTTGAGGTTGGAATGACCGCGGGAGATCGTGTGATAGTGATCACGTCCTGGAAGGACAAAAGGGTGCGTTCTTCTTCTTTAGTACCTCAAACTTTGGGTGAAATGCGATCGATTTAAAAAAAGTCAGAATTTGAGCAAATCTGCTTCATTCGTTTGTTAATAGCCGGCGAAGCCGGTGTTGTCAATAAACGAGTACGTATTATGTTGAAAACCTGATTATGCCTTGGCTCGAGAATCCGAAGCGCAGTAGGCGCAGCCATCTTACGGAGGCGGAAGTATGCATAACAAATGTAAAACGTTCATTAGGAGTTTCTTTCACCCGTCGTCGTTTGATTCACAATCTTATGCACCTCCGATGTATTAATAAAATAATTTAAGACCAACATCGGCCCGCACGGGCCTCGTCATCTTCAACAAAACGCGTCACCAAACACCGGACCCAATGAGAGTCGAGCATTTGCAAAAATATTTCTGAAATGAAAGCGCTCAATGGTGGGCGCCATCGACCGGATGCGGAAGTTTGCATAAAACAATTGCGAAAAAGTTCAATAGGAGTTTGTTTCACCCGTCGTTCTTTGATTCATAATCTAATGAAACCTCTCATTAGTAATTAAAATACGTTAAGACCAACCTCGTTATCTTCAACGAAAATCGTCACCAAACACCAGAACCAATGAGATTTGAGCATTTGAAAAAATATTTTTTTTAAAGCTTATTACGCGTTTCGGACGGTGAAAACGGCGTCAAATATTCTCACATTGACGAAAAATAATTTTTTAGAAATCTCGTGGCCGTCGGAGAACCGAATCAGCCAATCAGCACCCTCGACACAGGACATCTTACCAGCGCCCTCGACACGTCTGCGACGCCGGGAACGAGGTTGGTGCAAAACAACCGAATCACGTGTAAGCATATACTGCTCGAAATAGTTCTCATCATATGCTCAAATTTCCTAAGCTAAATCGTCATTGCTTTGGGCACTGTTGTCTGTTACGGAGAAAGAAAAAGAACCGAAATGAAAGGAAAAATGGTACAACCTCCACCAGTGCTATCATCACTGAAACATGATTCGACAACAGTCCGTGGTAACTTGAGAGAGGTTTTTACGTTGCACCAAGTAAAGCCATCGGATGTGACACCATTGTCTTCTTTTTGGGAATATACTGCAGTAGATGTCCCTGGTGATGGGTCATGTTTTTTTCACTGTTTGAGCTTGAGAATTTTCCTACTTCTTAAAATAGGCCTTAAGCTAGCACATCGTATCGTTACTTCCTTAAGCTTCTTGTGACATTTATTGTATGCAGGTATTGGGGAGGACTGTCTGCTCTTCTCTTTTACCAAGTCTTACCAGGTACGGTACCTACTACACCTACCTACTACCAACTACCTACCTACCTACTACCAACTACCTAACCTACTGATGCCATGGTGATGAGTAAAATAGTGGCAAGAGGTATGCAGGTATTGGGGAGGACTGTCTGCTCTTCTCTTTTACCAAGTCTTACCAGGTACGGTACCTACTACACCTACCTACTACCAACTACCTAACCTACTGATGCCATAGTGATGGGTAAAATAGTGGCAAGAGGCTTTGGCTTCGCCGGCTCATTGCGGCTTTGCAGTCGGTACTAGTAGACCTCATCTATTGACAAATCCTCAATTGGAATTTCATTTGAGGTTGAAATGAACGCGGGAGATCGTGTGACAGTGATCACGTCCTGGAAGGACAAAAGGGTGCGTTCTTCTTCTTTAGTACCTCAAACTTTGGGTGAAATGCGATCGATTTTAAAAAAGTCAGAATTTGAGCAAATCTGTTTCATTCGTTTGTTAATAGACCTCATCTATTGAGAAATCTGCAATTGGAATTTTATTTGAGGTTCAAATGACCGCGGGAGATCGTGTGATAGTGATCACGTTCTGGAAGGACAAATCGGTGTGTTTCTTCTTCTTTCAACAATAAAGACTTATAGCTTCGAGACCATACATCCAATCATCTTGAAATTTTTCCCACTTCTTCCGCTTGATGAGAGCTACATTGCATTAAATATTCAAGTCGATCCATACAGTGGTTCAAGAGTTACAAGCTTTTTAAAATTTAACTTCCATTATTTATTGCGGCCAAACCATGTGACTTTTCAAAACGTCTCAAGTAACGTTGAAACATACCCCCATGAGGAACATTTGTGTAAAGTTTCTACTCGATATCTCCACAAATTATGGAGGGGATACCATTTCTAGTTTGAGCTTTAAAACGTCATAACTCTGAAACCACGTGTCGGATGACGTCGTGCTCACTACCCTTTTTGTTCGACATGGGTATGCGAATATGCATGCCAAGTTTGGGCTCGATCCGTTCAGCCGTTGCGGAGAAAAAGGGGTTTTTATGTTTTTTCACGAAAAACAAGATGGCGGCCGAACCATGTGACGTATGACTTCGAAAATTTTTGCATTCTGAGTTTTTATTAACAAAGCATCTGGGGAATAAATCCCATTTTCGGGGGAGAAAATGTTTTGTTTGACGAATTCTAACCTGTTAACGTTAGCATTTTAAATATACTCGATACACATGTCTTTTGTTCCCATTGAAGAGTTCTTTAGAATGCCATTCCTCAAATTTTTCCATTGAGCCGTTTCAGAGATACAGAGGGGAAAAGTTGAATTTGTTTTACAAGATGGCGCCCACACCACATGACCTATGACGTCATAGTTAGCATTAAAAAAATTTAGGAGCCGAGACGATCATTTGATGAAAATTTCCTGTCAATCCGATCAGTGGTTGCTGAGAACATTAATTATGAAGTTTTCGGAGGTGCAAAATAGGGTGGAAGAATAATAAGAAAAACTCTAGCAATAATAATAGGTTTCCTCTCCATTTCATGGAGTAAACCTAATTAATATTCCCTGGTTAGGGCTCTCAGCTCTGGTCTCGACAAGCACTTTTGGGACGCTTTGTGGTCATTGAACGGGTTCCCGAGTCACTGTGCGGTAACTGCACAAGATGGCACAATCACCACAGGGGCACACCGAGCGGCGAAGTGAGGCAAAACGTCCCCCCACTCTGAAGTTTGGCAGATGTGTTGGTTTGGCGGATGTGTTGGTCTGGCGGATGTGTTAGTTTGGCGGATGTCTTAGTTTGGCGCATGTGTTAGTTTGGCGGATGTGTTAGTTTGGCGAATGTGTTAGTTTGACAGATGTGTTAGTTTGGCGGATGTGTTAGTTTAGTGGATGTTTTTGTTTGGGGGATGTGTTTGTTTGGTGGATGTGTTGGTTTGGCGGATGTGTTGGTTTGGCGGATGTGTTTGTTTGGCGGATGTGTTCGTTTGGCCGATGTGTTGGGTGGCGGATGTGTTGCGTTGGCAGATGTATTGGTTTGGCCGATGTGTTAGTTTGGCGCATGTGTTTGTTTGGCGGATGTGTTAGTTTGGTGGATGTCTTAGTTTGGCACATGTGTTTGTTTGGCGGATGTGTTAGTTTGGCGGATGTCTTAGTTTGGCGCATGTGTATGTTTGGCGCATGTGTATGTTTGGCGCATGTGTATGTTTGGTGCATGTGTTTGTGTGGCGGATGTGTTTGTTTGGTGGATGTGTTAGTTTGGCGGATGTCTTAGTTTGGCGAACATGTTTGTTTGGCGGACGTGTTAGTTTCGCGGATGTCTTAGTTTGGTGCATGTGTTTGTTTGGTGGATGTGTTAGTTTGGCAGATGTCTTAGTTTGGCGCATGTGTTTGTTTGGCAGATGTGTTAGTTTGGCGGATGTCTTCGTTTGGCGCATGTGTTTGTTTGGCGGATGTGTTAGTTTGGCGGATGTGTTAGTTTGGCGGATGTGTTAATTTGGTGGATGTGTTAGTTTGGCGGATGTGTTAGATTGGCGGATGTGTTTGTTTGGCGGGTGTGTTTGTTCAGAGGATGTGTTAGTTTGGCGGATGTGTTAGTTTGGCGGATGGCTTAGTTTGGCGCATGTGTTTGTTTGGCAGATGTGTTAGTTTGGCGGATGCCTTAGTTTGGCGCATGTGTTCGTTCGGCGGATGTGTTAGTTTGGCGGATGTGTTAGTTTGGCGGATGTGTTAGTTTGGCAGATGTCTTCGTTTGGTGCATGTGTTTGTTTGGCAGATGTGTTAGTTTGGCGGATGTCTTAGTTTGGCGCATGTGTTTGTTTGGCAGATGTGTTTGTTTGGCGGATGTGTTAGTTTGGCGGATGTGTTAGTTTGGCGGATGTGTTTGTTTGGCGGATGTGTTTGTTTGGCGGATGTGTTAGTTTGGCGGATGTGTTAGTTTGGCGGAAGTGTTAGTTTGGCGGATGTGTTTGTTTGGCGGATGTGTTTGTTCGGCGGATGTGTTAGTTTTGCGGATGTGTTAGTTTGGCGGATGGCTTAGTTTGGTGCACGTGTTTGTTTGGCGGACGTGTTCGTTTGGCGGATGTCTTAGTTTGGCGCATGTGTTTGTTTGGCGTATGTGTTAGTTTGGCGGATGTGTTAGTTTGGCGGATGTGTTAGTTTGGCGGATGTGTTTGTTTGGCGGATGTGTTTGTTCGGCGGCTGTGTTAGTTTGGCGGCTGTGTTAGTTTGGCGGATGTCTTAGTTTGGTGCACGTGTTTGTTTGGCGGACGTGTTAGTTTGGCGGATGTCTTAGTTTGGCGCATGTGTTTGTTTGGCGGATGTGTTTGTTTGGCGGATGTGTTAGTTTGGCGGATGTGTTTGTTTGGCGGATGTGTTTGTTTGGCGGATGTGTTTGTTCGGCGGATGTGTTAGTTTGGCGGCTGTGTTAGTTTGGCGGATGTCTTAGTTTGGCACATGTGTTTGTTTGGCGGACGTGTTAGTTTGGCGTATGTCTTAGTTTGGCGCATGTGTTTGTTTGGCAGATGTGTTAGTTTGGCGGACGTGTTAGTTTGGCGTATGTCTTAGTTTGGCGCATGTGTTTGTTTGGCAGATGTGCTAGTTTGGCGTATGTCTTAGTTTGGCGCATGTGTTTGTTTGGCAGATGTGTTAGTTTGGCGCATGTGTTAGTTTGGCGCATGTGTAAGTTTGGTGGATGTCTTAGTTTGGCGGATGTGTTAGTTTTGCGGATGTGTTCGTTTGGCGCATGTGTTTGTTTGGTGGATGTGTTAGTTTGGCGGATGTCTTAGTTTGGCGCATGTGTTCGTTTGGCGGATGTGTTAGTTTGGCGGATGTGTTAGTTTGGCGCATGTGTTTCTTTGGCGGATGTGTTTCTTTGGCGGATGTGTTTGTTTGGCGGATGTGTTTGTTTGTCGCATGTGTTTGCTTGGCGCCTGTGTTTGTTCGGCACATGTGTTTGTTTGGCGGATGTGTTAATTTGGCGGATGTGTTAGTTTGGTGGATGTGTTAGTTTGGCGGATGTGTAAGTTTGGCAGATGTGTTAGTTTGGCGGATGTGTTAGTTTGGCAGATGTGTTAGTTTGGCCGCATGTGTTAGTTTGGCGCATGTGTAAGTTTGGCGGATGTCTTAGTTTGGCGCATGTGTTAGTTTGGCGGATGTCTTAGTTTGGCGCATGTGTTTGTTTGGCGGATGTGTTAGTTTGGCAGATGTGTTCGTTTGACGGATGTGTTAGTTTGGCGGATGTGTTAGTTTGGCGGATGTGTTTGTTTGGCAGATGTGTTAGTTTGGCGGATGTGTTAGTTTGGCGGATGTGTTAGTTTGGCGGATGTGTTAGTTTGGCGGATGTGTTTGTTTGGTGGATGTGTTAGTCTGGTGGATGTCTTAGTTTGACGGATGTCTTAGTTTGGCGGATGTCTTAGTTTGGCGGATGTCTTAGTCTGGCGGATGTGTTAGTTTGGCGGACGTGTTAGTTTGGCGGATGTGTTAGTTTGGCGGATGTGTTCCTTTGGCGGATGTGTTAGTTTGGCGGATGGCTTAGTTTGACGCATGTGTATGTTTGGCGCATGTGTTTGTTTGGCGGATGTGTTTGTTTGGTGGATGTGTTAGTTTGGCGGATGTGTTAGTTTGACGGAGGTGTTAGTTTGGCAGATGTCTTAGTTTGGCGCACGTGTTTGTTTGGCGGATGTGTTAGTTTCGCGGATGTCTTAGTTTGGTGCATGTGTTTGTTTGGTGGATGTGTTTGTTTGGCGGATGTGTTAGTTTGGCGGATGTGTTCGTTTGGCGGATGTGTTTGTTTGGCGGATGTGTTTGTTTGGCGGATGTGTTTGTTTGGCGGATGTGTTAGTTTGGCGGATGTGTTAGTTTGGCGGATGTGTTAGTTTGGCGCGTGTTTGTTTGGCGGATGTGTTTGTTTGGCGGATGTGTTAGTTTGGCGGATGTGTTAGTTTGGCGGATGTGTTAGTTTGGCGGATGTGTTAGTTTGGCGGATGTGTTTGTTTGGCGGATGTGTTTGTTTGGCGGATGTGTTAGTTTGGCGGATGTGTTAGTTTGGCGGATGTGTTAGTTTGGCGCATGTGTTTGTTTGGCAGATGTGTTTGGTTGGTATATCCACTTTGATGGATTTGGTTTGGGGAATGTGTTCGTTTGGCAGATGAGTTGGTTTGGTGGATGGTTTTGCTTGGCGGATGTGTTGGTTTGGCGGATGTGTTGGTTTGGCTTTTTTTTTGGTTTGGCGGATGTGTTGGTTTGGCATATGTTTTGGTTTGGCGCATGTCTTGCCTTGGCGCATGTGTTGACTTGGTGGATGTGTTGACTTGGTGGATGTGTTGGTTTTTGACGGATTTGTTGGTTTGGCGGGGTTGATGGTTTGGGGGATGGGATGGTTTTCCGGATGTGCTGGTTTGGCAGATGTGTTGGTTTCGCAAAGTGATGGTTTGGCGGATGTGTTGGGGTTGGTGGATGTGTTGGTTTGGCGGATGTGTTGGTTTGGTGCATGTGTTGTTTTGGCGCACGTTTCCTTTGGTGGATGTGTTGGATTGGCACATGTGTTGGTTTGGCAAAGTGATGGTTTGGCGGATGTGTTGGTTTGGCGCATGTGTTGGTTTGGTGCATGTGTTGGTTTGGCAGATGTTTTGGTTTGGCGGATGTGTTGGGTTGGCGGATGTGTTGGTTTGGCCAATGTGTTAGTTTGGCAGATGAGTTGGTTTGGGGGATGTGTTAGTTTGGCAGATGAGTTGGTTTGGTGGACGTGTTCATTTGGCGGATGTGTTGGTTTGGCAGAGTTGATGGTTTGGTGGAGGGGCTGGTTTGGCTGTGTTGGTTTGGCAGATGTGTTGATTTGGCGGATGTGTTGGTTTGGCAGATGTGTTGGTTAGGAGTATGTGTTTGTTTGGCGGATGTGTTGGTTTGGCATGTTTTGGTTTGGTGGATGTGTTGGTTTGATGGATGTGTTGGTTTGGCGCATGTGTTACTGTGTTAGGTTTAGCGTGTGTGTTGGTTTGGCTGATGAGTTGGTTTGGCGGATGTGTTGGTTTGGCGGGTTTAGGTTAGAGTAAAGGCCAATCTTTTAACACGAATGGGTGTTCACTATGATCAATATTCGAGGATAGACAAACTTGAAAAATATTTTCCATAAATGAGTAATTACATCTCTTCTATTGGAATTATCGATGGTGGCTTGCAAACTGAGCCTCAAGGGCGGTGTCCAGAAGCGTTTTTTTTTTTAAATAACAATAAATACAAGGCACAGGTAGGTGAAATCACTGCAGGTGATGTGCAGCACACGTGTTCATTTACATTCGTGTGATGTCTCATAAATAAAGACGATATAAGCACACCTGACACTGGGCTGAGGCTTCCGAATTTGGCACGCTCACGAGGCTGCACCATCAAATAAACTGTATCAACACGTCATTTTTGACGGGCTTTTTCACTAGTAGGTATATAATTCAATTCGCCTATTGCACAAAAAAAACTTAGTTCAACTCGCCTGTGTTGGTCGTATATTGTCGAAAGACCTGCCTTTCCTTCATGAACAAACATCTTCGTACATCATTGACATTGTCTGCCTCTGCCCATCAGTCATACAGTAAAACTTTGTAACGTTCCAATGTTTTGAAGTGGACAACATCTGCAGTAAAAGGATGGATGGGATTGTCTGCTGTGAGCAAGATACATCTGTCACTTCATCAAAGTGCTCCCAAGTTGACCATGCAGTCTTTTTTTCCCCCTTTCCCTGAATACAGATGTAGTATCCGTCCTACTGAAACTGTGGAAGTGCTCTGGACTCGTTTCTGCCAAGTTGAAAGCAGATTGTTCTTACGTAATACATTTTTTCCATCCTTTCCATTTCCAAAGTCAACTGTTATTTCCATTTCAGGATTTGTGTCACTGAGGTCATAGAAGTGTCTGATGAGTAGAAACAACACGTCAGTGTCTGATGTCTGCACCTTAATATTTTTATATCCACTTTGAAGACCATGTTGCAAGTGTGCACATCAGCTTCGTCATGTGGTGAATATTCCATTTCAGGTCCCGGACCTCCGTGTGCTACTGATTAATGTGCAGTAATGTGGATATATTTGCCTAGTTTTTTTTTTTTTTGTATACAAGATCGAGGCTCGTGTAAGAGCTAACATTATCACCAAAAAAAACAAAAACGGACACATAAAACATATAATAAGGGGAGCGGTAGACAAGATGGAGAGAGATGTGGAAGTTTGACAAGCACAACATTTGAGGGCAGGGACATCGGGAGATCTGTGGGAGGGAGAGGGCTTGGGGAGAGGAGGCGTGGGAAGGGGGGTGGGGAGGGTATGAGTATAAAAGGGTATAAAACATATGGACACTGCAAGGACTTACAGGAAAGAAGTTGGTATTTCAAAAAAGTGGATCTGGGGTGAATTAACGGGGGTAGAAAAGATCAAGGTTTTGGATGGGGGAAGATAAGAGATGGTGGTGAACAGCTGTTTTAAAAGACCTGGAGGAAGGAGTGGGATTGAAGAGAGAGGGAGTTTGTTCCAGAGGCGGGAATAAAGAGGATTGAAAGAGTGAAGGTGAGCAGAGAGTCTTGATTTTGGCAATTTCACCAGAAGAGGGTCACTGGCAGATCTTGTGCGACCTGCAGGAATATTTGGGGGAGCTCGGCTCAGCACAGACAGAGCTGGGGGAGCTCGGCCGGAATTCTGCTTCGCTGATTGTGTGGCTAATAGGTTCATTTATTTTTTCTTTGTTGTGACTTTTTCAAGAAGTTTTTAAAATTTGTTTTCATGGAGATTTTTGTAAATCCTGCTACTTTGATTCTACCCCCTACATCCTCTGTTATCACGGGTTCCACTTTTAATGCTTGACTTAAAGTAACGGTCCTGGACAACATCTTCCTGTTTGACAGTGCTTAGTTGGCGTTAGATTTGGCAAGTTCCACTTTTAATGCTTTTTTTTTTTTTTTTTTTGTATACTGAATCGAGGCTCGTGAAAGAGCTGACAACCGCGAGGGAAAGACAGCACAGGGGGACCACGAGGGAAAGACAGCACAGGGGGACCGCGAGGGAAAGACAGCACAGGGGGACCGCGAGGGAAAGACAGCACAGGGGCACCACGAGGGAAAGACAGCACAGGGGGACCGCGAGGGAAAGACAGCACATGGGGGACCACGAGGGAAAGACAGCACAGGGGGACCACGACGGAAAGACAGTACAGGGGGACCACGAGGGAAAGACAGCACAGGGGGACCGTGAGGGAAAGACAGCACAGGGGGACCGCGAGGGAAAGACAGTACAGGGGGACCGCGAGGGAAAGACAGTACAGGGGGACCGCGAGGGAAAGACAGTACAGGGGGACCGCGAGGGAAAGACCGCACAGGGGGACCACGAGGGAAAGACAGCACAGGGGGACCACGAGGGAAAGACAGCACAGGGGGACCACGACGGAAAGACAGTACAGGGGGACCACGAGGGAAAGACAGCACAGGGGGACCGCGAGGGAAAGACAGTACAGGGGGACCGCGAGGGAAAGACAGTACAGGGGGACCACGAGGGAAAGACAGCACAGGGGGACCACGAGGGAAAGACAGCATAGGGGGACCTTGACTTAATGCTTGACTTAAAGTAACGGTCCTGGACAACATCTTCCTGTTTGACAGTGCTTAGTTGGCGTTAGGTGTGACACACAACTTTTTCTGCAAAATCTTTGAAGGTGTGACCTAGTGTTTGATGTATGGCATGTAATAGTAATCCTCCATCCTCTATTGTGCAATCAGATGTGCCATAACAAACTTATTTGATGGCTCAAATAATTTGAGTAGATCTGATTTGTTGCCTGTATAAACGTTTCCAAAATCAGAAAAATAGATGGCGGGCACAACTGATTCTCATGAGAGAAGAATTCGGCCAAATCCTCTTGCCTCTGCTGATTTACAATGAACATCATTGAGCACAGTGCCACATTAGACTTCAATGATGCTACTTGTTTCCTGGTGGTGTCTTTTCTGTGTTTGTGTGTTTTGAATAGGCGAACAGACAGATACCTGTTACTGGAAATGCTACCCACTTCAAAACAGTGGAACGTTACACAGTTTTGTTGTATGACTGATGGGCAGAGACAAGCAATGTCACCAATGTATGAAGATGTTTGTTCACGAAGAAAGGCAGATCATTCGACAATATACCACCAACACAGGCAAGTTCAACTAAGTTGTGTTTGTGCAATAGGCGAATTATATACCAATAATATTTCTGTGAATGCTTCATTATCGATTGCCTTTTTCTTGTTTATTTGCATCAATATCCATGTAGTTATAAGTACTACTGAGGTACCCGTGCTATGCACGGGTGGGAGGCCAGAAGCAAACAGACAATGCAGAAACGGTGAATGCTAAAGCATGAAACCAAAAAATTCCACATTCCTGTAGAATCTTCAGTCGCACGTCAGACATAGACAGCAAGTTCGTGAAGGACTTCCATGAAAAACGTACCCGTTCGCAAACAAACGGGTATGTTCACGTATAGAAACATTGATCGTGGGTCCGTGGCGAATCTGCATATGGCGATCCGCGAATTTCACGTTTAGAAAGTAAAAACCATCACGGCATTTCGTCATTCGCTTGAACTCGATATCTCTTTTTTTCATACCAAACAACATAACTCCAATCACAAATTAAATAGCATTAATATAAAAAATAAACTTTTAACAACATTCGTGACATAAACAAATTTTAAATCCTGATGTGAAGTTCCGTACGGTTGGATGAATACAATTACGAATTCAAAATCGTAATTGTATTCACTCAATTCCAATCATCAATTGATACATTAACAAAATACTGTTTTAAATGACGGTTGTATTGGGATATTATCAAACCCGCTCATTGCTGTCATCTGTTCACTTCCGCATTCGTGGCAGGTTCACAATTCTCATCAAAAAAGAAACAGTATTTGTGGAATTTCAATAAAAGCCACATCACTGTTCATATCGGTAAATATTATTCCATCGTGTTTGGAAAAACTGGAAAATTGGAATATTGGAAAAACAATATAGCCTATTTTACTCCAGGGGGTCCCAGGATTACCCACCCAAAATATCGTTGCGATCAGTTCAGCCGTTTTTGCGGTACCTGCGAACAGAAGTACAGACGGACATTTGGTGAATTATATTAAGATAACTTACAATAACTGTCTCCTATACACAATGCACTTATACAGCATACCAAGAGAAGAGCATACATGTCGAATATGGACATTCGGTAGACAATCCCAAGCAACTATTCCATCACCTGGTGACGAGGGTTGGAAGAACGACAATGGTGATTGGGTGCCTGTCTGGATAACGATAGGTGAGGCTGGGACAAGTTCCATTTTGATCAAGTAATCATGCAAAGGATTCACCTGCTGTATTTGCTGCAAACTTGAACTTCAGTGCAGAGAAATGTGCACATGCAAATGTGAACATTGAGATTTAAAAAACAGTAAGTGTTGATATGAACTAGGACTGCTGAAAGTACCGAACAAATATGTAACTATTGCTCAAATGACTCAATGACAAAAATACTAAATTTAGCTATTAAAAAATATACATGTATGACTTCAAATGCCACAATAAATTAGTCGAAGTGTTTCTGATAGATGTCGTTACTAATTGCTGATTTCACAACTCAATTTCACAAAGATTTGAAAAGAGTGAATTAAAAATAAAATGATAAATATTATTTAAATCCAAGGTAATTCTTAAAAGGCAGCCATTTTTCAAAATGTGACATAACAATCTATGTAATTAAAACGCTTATTTCTGAAGTTTGTCGTCGGAACTTCTCTCCAGCTATTGCTCCTGTCGCCCTAAGATATGTGTGATACTATGTAGTTATGACTAACCCTTCCATATAAGCATACCTATGTCTCCAAATGTCTATAAGTGTGGAATAAAAGCTGAAAATCAGTGAAAAGTTTGGAATAACCCACGCCATTTTGTTTTACGCACAGTGAGACGCTGCACTTGATACCGAGGAGAAGAAGAAGACGTCCCGATGTGTGCCGGACGCGCAGCGACTCAAGAGGCATGCTACGCCTTTTAATACAAATATAAATGCGATCAGAAATGTAAAGGGGATACTTACCAGTAACCACACTATAAGAGACAATACTGCAGTTGAATACAAAGCGATATTCAGGAGATCCGCCAGAATGAATGTTGGTGCCAACTGACAATTATTTTGAAAGGAAGCGGAAAGGAAGAGGAAGGGCAAGTTAGTTTATATGAACATAAGCACTATTTATGCCCGTGATTTTCACGGGTTACCGCTAGTGGATAATAATATATATTTCCCTTGGAGCCATTAAAATATTAAAATCTATACCGTTGTGTACAATCACTGAAAGGTTGGTACTTTTGTCCAGCAAATAACACGATATTCACCGAGGGAGTATACTAACAGGCAGGATGGGGCAGCGGTCGTGCACTTACAGTCTGGCCAAAAATATTGGCACCCTTGCACTTTTTTCAAATAACTCACAATTTTCTCTAAAAATAAGTTGAAATTGATGAAAGTATGTGGTCTCCACAATTCTTTTTTTCACTGTTCATATTACAAAACCTTTGGTTTTGATTCAGAACTTAAGATATCATTTTAAATCAGAAAATATAAAGACATGGTTCAAAGTTCAAAGTTCAAAGTGCCATAACTTTGTCAAAAATGATCGAAACGTCGTGAAGTTCGAACTTGATCTGTAACTTATCATGAGGAAACCATGTGCCAAGTTTGAAATCATTAGCATTTAGAGTTTAGAAAAAAAAGTCCGGAAACTGTTCTTTGCGTGACGGACTGATGGACGGACAGACGGAGGGACGGCGTGCAAACCGAAAGTCCCCTCCGGTGTACACCGGTAGGGGACTAATAACTGCAGTCAAGTGCTTCCGATAGCCATTAATGAGCTTCCGACACCTCTCCACTGGCAGTTGGGCCCACTCTTCTTGTGGAAACTGCTACAGTTCTCCCAGATTTGAAGGGTGCCTTCTCCCAACTGCTGTTTTCAGATCTCCCCACATGTGTTCAATGGGATTTAGATCTGAAATCATTGCTGGCCACTTCAGAACATTCCATTATCTTGGCTTGAACCATTACTGGGTGTTTTTGAAGTGTGTTTGGGGTTATTGTCCTGCTGCAAGACCCAAGACCTTCGATGGAGACCCAGCTTTCTGACTCTGGGTTCAACATTTCGCTCCAAAATGCCTTGGTCATCTCCTGATTCAACCATGCACACATTCAAGACACCCAGTGCCATATGCAGCACAGCAACCCCAAAACATCACTGAACCTCCTCCATGCTTGACTGTGGGGAAGGTGTTCTTTTCTTTGAAGGCTTCATTTTGTTTTCTGTAAACATAGAGATGATGTGCTTTACCAAAAAGCTCTAATTTGGTCTCATCTGCCCACAGGATATTCTCCCAGAAGGATTTTGGTTTGTTCAGGTGTGTTTTGGAAAACTCCAGTTGGGCTCTCTCAGCAGTGGGGTCCTCCTGGGTCTCATACCATAGAACCCCCTTTCATTGAGTTGGCGACAGATGGTGCGAGTTGAAACTGTCGTAGCTCATGTCTGAAGTTCAGCTTGAATCTGTTTGGCAGTTGATCGAGGTGCTTTCTCCACCATTCAAACAATCCTTCGCTGCAATCTTCGATGAAGTTTTCTCTTGCGGCCACATCCAGGGAGCTTGGCTACAGTGCCATGGGCCTTAAACTTCCTGATAATATTGCGTATGGTGGACCCAGGAACATCCAGGTCTCTGGAGATGGACTTGTAGCCTTGAGATTGTCCATGCTTGGCTGCAATCTTGTGTCTGACCTTCTCAGATAATTCTCTGGTTTTCTTTCTTTTCTCCATGCTTATTGTGGTGCACACAGTGACACAAAACATCAGAATGACTCCTTTTCTCTGTCCAAACTGGTTGAATGAGTGATTTTCATATCGCAGACACCTGCAACTCACCACAGGTGAGTTCAATTCCTATACCTAGTGTTGGCCTAATAGTTATGGCAGCGGGTTTGGGATCCTAAGGTCCTGAGTTCGAATCCCGTTGAATTAATGCCAGGTGGGGTTGTTGTACATTAGTCCTGTCATCCTTCCGAGGTTGGCAAAATGAGTACCAGATAACTGGTAATAGCATCAGTGGCAGATGCACCCACAGAAAAATGATGCAACCAGCAGATGGGTGGCTGCACATGAACCACCACTAGTTAAATTCCAAAGTAAAGGAGAATCACCTGCTTGAATTCGAATTATTTCCAACAACTTCTAAAAGGTACCAATAATATTGTCCGGACCATGTTAGGATTTCTGTGTGGAATAAGCTAAGATTTAGTAATCATTTCAGCTTTTTGGGGGTTTTTTTCCACTACAAACCAAAGAAATACATATGTGGATACCAAAATATTTTTTAATTTCAACAATGTTCTGGAAGAAATGGTGCATTATTTGAAAAAAGTGCAAGGGTGCCAATATTTTTTGCCCCGACAGTAGCTTTGAGCTGTCTGGTGTTGGTTCGATTTCTGACTTGGATATAAACTCTGATTGGTGTTTCACGTTGGCTGCATCACAAAGTGCAGTGTCGCTCAGACGGACGTTAAGCTGGGTGTCCCTTCTGCTAGCATCACTTGGTGAATGTTAAAGACCCTACAGTATCTATCAGGAAGCATAGGTGAGTTCTCTCTGGCACCCTGAAAAGGTAGTAGCAGGAATTGTAGTACATTAGTCATATTCGAAGTAGTAGTTGTAGTAGTATTAGTAGTAATTGTAGTACATTAGCAGTAGTCATAGTAGTAGTAATGGTAGTACATTAGTAGTAGTAATTGTAGTACAGTAGTAGTAGTAATTGTAGTACAGTAGTAGTAGTAGTAGTAGTAGTAGTAATTGTAGTACAGTAATAGTAGTAGTAGTAGTAGTAGTAGTAGTATAGTAGTATAGTAGTAGTAGTAGTAGTAGTAGTCATAGTAGTAGTAATGGTAGTACATTAGTAGTAGTAGTAATTGTAGTACAGTAGTAGTCGTAGTAATTGTAGTACAGTAGTAGTAGTCGTAGTAATTGTAGTACAGTAGTAGTAATTGTAGTACAGTAGTACAGTAGTACAGTTGTAGTAGTAGTAATTGTAGTACAGTAGTAGTAGTAGTAATTGTAGTACAGTAGTAGTAGTAGTAGTAGTGGTAGTAGTAGTAGTAGTAGTAGTAATTGTAGTACAGTAGTAGTAGTAGTAGTAATTGTAGTACAGTAGTAGTAGTAGTAGTAATTGTAGTACAGTAGTAGTAGTAGTAGTAGTAGTTAGTAGTAGTAGTAGTAGTAATTGTAGTACAGTAGTAGTAATTGTAGTACAGTAGTAGTAGTAGTACAGTAATAGTAGTAGTAGTAGTAGTAGTACAGTAATAGTAGTAGTAGTAGTAGTAGTAGTAGTAGTAGTAGTAGTAGTCATAGTAGTAGTAATGGTAGTACATTAGTAGTAGTAGTAGTAGTAGTAATTGTAGTACAGTAGTAGTCGTAGTAATTGTAGTACAGTAGTAGTAGTCGTAGTAATTGTAGTACAGTAGTAGTAATTGTAGTACAGTAGTACAGTAGTAGTAGTAGTAATTGTAGTAGTAGTAGTAGTAGTAGTAGTAGTAATTGTAGTACAGTAGTAGTAGTAGTAGTAGTAGTAGTAGTAGTAGTAGTAGTAGTAGTAATGGTAGTACATTAGTAGTAGTAGTAGTAGTAGTAGTAGTAATTGTAGTACAGTAGTAGTAGTAGTAATTGTAGTACAGTAGTAGTAATTGTAGTACAGTAGTACAGTAGTAGTAGTAGTAGTAGTAGTAGTAGTAGTAGTAGTAGTAGTAGTAGTAGTAGTAGTAGTAGTAGTAGTAGTGCTTTTGTTGGAAAGGTTACAGAGATTTGCGTTCAGAGCTCATGCAAGCTCAGGCAAACATATGTTCCCAGTTTAATGTCGCTCAATTCCTCATCTCTGCAAGTCCATGGTTTGAACTACAGTAGACATGGTAGAGCATTTTGAAGAGAAAGCACTACCAAGACAGATAAGGGGAAGGTAAAAGAACGCCAAAGAACACCAAAAAAAAGAACGCCAAAGAACACCAAAAAGAATGCCAAATAACACATTTATACAAATAAGAGCAAAATATCTTGTGGGGAGACCGTACAAAGTGCATCATTTATAGTCCAGGTTTCCTTAAACTTTTGAACAGTGTTACTATATTCTGCCGCCTTGTACTCCGAAATAATGCGTGAGCGTATTAAGCCCTTCAGACATACAGAACTGTGTTCCACCACATCTTTCTCAATTTTTGCCTTCCTGGTTTTATATATTGCCATTTTTGCACAGGCTAAAATAAAGTTAACAAGGAGATCTCGTGACTTGCTTAGTTTCTTTACCGGGTGCCCGATGATAAAAAGTGTTGGAGAGAAGTGAAGCCAGAAGCGCAAGAGAAGTTTTTCATCAGTAAGAACACTGGTTCAAGACGGTGGCATTGAAGGTATATGTGAAATATAGTTTCCCTTTCACCACAAAAGCAGCAATCCTCTGAGACGTTAGTGAAGTGCCGCATCATAGATCCAGAGCTCAGTGCACCATGTAGCAACCTCCAACTTAAGTCTGCCATCATTCTTGGCGTTGGGTAGAGATAGAGCGAATCCCAACGTGGATGAACAGTCGAAGGAAGTGGAAGAATCTCACGCCAGGGAGTATCCAGTCGGGTTGCAAGAGCTATATAATGGAGCGAGTGGATCACTAGCAGGTATATATTTTTCCTTGATAGCCCACAGAACGACATTTCCACTGTGCCAGGGGTCTTACTCATATTGTTTGCAGGTATTGGCTGAGAGAGCTCGCAACATCGTGGTCGGATTTTAAAATCCATGGAGTTACCGATGGACATCTGTCCAGATCCATCACCCTCTTTGGGATTCTCTAGATATTCCAGACAATCGGGAGGCAAGGAGCTTTTGACCTCTTCAAGTATCCTGGAGGGGATCCTGATTGTCCTCAGGCCCATTTTCACTGCGAGTTCCTTGGGTAAAAGCGTTCTCTTACCATCGTTCAGAAGGTCTCCCACTGTGGATATGCTACCAGCTAAGAGGCTCCTTCTTACTGAAAAGGAAGCCAGAGTTGGGCCCTGTAGAAGAGGGTTGAGAATGAGCGGTTCTTCTAACAGGTCCTTGCCTGGATAAGGAACTGTTCTTTGTATGTCAACTACATTCCAAGCCTTCAGCATTTCTTGATAAAAAGGAGGCAATGTAGCACTAGACAGGCTCCGAGATGTAATGATGAAAAGATTCCTTTTGTACCCAAGATTGAGCACTTTGCTGAAGAAGTATGATGCCAGTGAGCACCATTGCGGTGCAGGGTTCACATGTAGGTAACGTTGTATGGTCTTCAGCCTGGATGCGTGGTAGTGGCTTCGCAGGCAGGGAAAAGACTGTCCACCTTCTGAAAAAGGCAAGCTCAGAATGCCCAGGGAAACCCAGTGTTTACCATTCCAAAAGTAGTCCAGTAGCTTCCTCTGCATCTTAACCAGAAACTCCTCTGGAGTGCTTATGCAAGAGAGCCTGAATACTAACTTCGGAATTATAAACTGTTTAACAAGGAGTGTTTTTCCCCTCAGAGACAGGACTTTTAGTAGTCCACTCCAGTCTCTCAACTTTGCTTCGATCTTGTCCCCTAAAGTGTTCCAGTTAATGAGTGGTGAGGACCCATGGGAAGTGGATAAGTGCACCCCCAAATATTTGAGCTCATTGCGACTCCAGGTCAATTTCTGAAAAAGTGTTGGTAACTCCTTTACCTGCATTTGTCCAATTAGAAGCCCCGAGCTTTTCCTCCAATTGATTGTAGCAGACGATGCTGCTGAATAGACCTGCTGACAATCATAAACTATTTGCATATCCCTTGCATTACTGGCAAACATGAGAACATCATCTGCATATGCAGAAAGTTTGAGGTTGACCCTGTTGTGTGGCACCACAATGCCAGTTAGCCTTCTTCTCATCAAACAAAGGAAGGGTTCGATACATAGGGAATATAATTGGCCGGACAGGGGACATCCTTGTCTTATTCCTCTCTCAAATGGAAAGGGCGCGAGCAAGAAACCATTGACTTTGACTAGGCATTCTGCCGACATGTACAACGTCTGAATCATGCCTACAAATCTCCTCCCCAACCCAAATGTTAGCAAGGTTTCAAACAGATACTCATGGTTCATCTGGTCAAAGGCTTTCTCCTGATCCAAGGAAAGAAATCCGACTTGAGTCCGAGTCATGTCCGCATACTGTATCAGGTCTCTGACAAGGGATATGTTGTCATGTATTGTCCTGCCTGGAATGGCATAAGATTGGTCCGGGCTGACTAATTTTGTCAGGACTGGTCCGAGACGGAGTGACAACATTTTAGCCATGACCTTATAATCCACACACAGCAGAGACACAGGGCGGTAATTCTTCAAATCTCTCAAGTCACCCTCCTTGGGAATCAAGACCAGCATCGCTCGACGCCAAGAAAGGGGCATTATACCTGTATCACATGCTTCCTGAGCTACGCTTAGGTAATCAGGTCCAACCAAGTCCCATACTTTTGTATAGAATTCACATGATAAGCCATCCATGCCAGGGGCTTTATCTCTTGATAGGCTGTGCAGGGCGGTTTTCAATTCTTCCAGAGATAATGGAGTCTCCAGCTGCTCCCGGTCTTCTACAGAGGCTTCAGGAAGACTACTCCACAAAGTGCCACCTGCACCTGCATCTGTGCTCTTACCCGAATACAGCTGAGCGTAAAAGGCTCTAATTCGTTTTTGAACACCCTCAGAGCCATTGAGCAAGAGACCATCTTCTGCGAGAACACTCACTATAGCCCTGAATTGACCTTTGCGTTTTTCCACCCCTTTGAGATAATTCAGGACATATTCATCCTCAGAAATAAACTGCAAACGAGAGCGCACATATGCCCCTCGTGCCTTCACACGACTACATGCTTTAAGGGTGCTCTTTTTTTCTTGGTATGCCTGCAGTTCAGTAGAGGTAAGTGTGGCCAGGTGCTTCACAAGGTGCAGCAGTTCCTCTTCCAGTCTTTTGATCCCTAACCCAAGTGTTTTGCTCGATCCATACGAGTATTCCTGACACAGCAATTTCAATCGTACCTTGCCTACATCCCACCAGAATCCAAGTGAGCAAAAATCTCCTTTTTTATTCCTCCAGGCTTGCCAAAAATTCAAAAAGATTGACAAAAAGGCTTCATCCTGACTTAAAGCATTGTTCAGGTGCCACAAGCCAGGGCCTCGCCTTGTTTCCGCCAGGGAAAACTTAATCCAGGCCAAGTTGTGATCTGTGAAATGGGCAACTTTTATGCTGGAGTCACTGACACTCTTACACCAACGGTGAGACACGTAAATTCTATCGAGCCGGGATTGTGATATATGACCACCTCTGATACTCGTATACGTGAATGTTCTGTCTGTGGGGTGTTGTATGTGCCAAGTATCCCTCAAGTTTAACAGTGTTATGGTTTGTTGTAATATTCTTACAGAGGGATTATGCGGCTCCTGACCTATTCGATCAAGGGAGGGGTTTAGAGTGCAATTAAAGTCTCCTCCAAGAATTACACACTCTTCACCAGGCAAGGTGAGCATGAATCTCTGCAACTGGTTGAAGAAAATCCCCCTTGCAACTCCTACACAAGGTGCATAAATGTTGACGAAATTGACAACAAATTCTTCAAACTTTGCTTTTATATGTAGCAACCGCCCCACACTGGCTTCCTTTACGACAAGTATTTCAGGTTTCCTCTTTGGTGAAAAGAGGGTAGCCACTCCACAAGATGTGTCCGTTAGGTGACTGAAAAAGGCCAAGCCTTCCCATTGGTTTTCCCATCGGGATGCAGCCTCTGGGGTCGTGTGGGTTTCCTGCAAAAAGGTTACTTCAAGTTTTTCCTTCACACAGAATGACAATACCTGGTGCACACGGAATGCATCCTTACAGCCATTGACATTCAATGATCCTATTCGTAAGTTTGATGTCATTATTGTATTGAGAGTTTTGTTTCTGTGAAATTCATCCTCCTAAACGAATTTATATTCAGGCCCGTAACTCAACAACTTTGCTAGAAACTTCCTGACTCGGGCTTGTTCGGCCGAGCCTGAAGTCCTTGTTTTATGTCCCTCTCTCCTTAGTGCATACAAGGAATGCACTAGCAAGTCATAATCTTTCCACCGTTTCAGCGCATTTTCCACTTTCTTCCTGCTATGCAAGCTTTGTTCCAGGAACTCGAGTATCTCCTGGCTGGGAATGCAGGAATGGCGTCCTGCCGGTAGGTCTGTCTCTAAACCAGTCAGTGACCCTTGATAGTCTTCCCCATCACCAATACTTTCCTCATCATCGCTGTCTGGAGGTTCAAGATCCTTCTCCTTTGGTGTACTTGTACAATGTGTCAAGTCTTCTGCCATGTCGTCTCTCAAGGCTGACTTGGCATAATCTTCTGGCGCAGAGGAACGCTCCTTTCGCTCTGATGCGGCGGACGTTGCTACACCTGTGGGAATGGATGCCTCCTCCTCAGTTGGTATAGGAGATCCAACCTTTTTGGGTCGTAAAATAGAGATGTGCTCAACTATTCCCCTTTCTGCGCCAACAGTGAGTGAAGTGACATCACCTGAGATGTCGGTCAGTGCCAGCAACTTTATTGATGCTTGTGTATCTGGTTCCCTCTCTCTGTCTGTCCCACCGATGAATGCTACTTCAGAATCCTTTGAAACTTCGGTGTTAATCCTTCGGTTCAGAACTGCTCTTGTAGATGTTTCAATCCCTGGTTTATTTTGAAGCTTCGTTGCAGTTATTATTGGATGCATTTTCTCAGGAGCCAACATCACAGTATCGTTTGGCCCTGTCAAGTCAGATACCTCTAGGTTGTTTGTCTTTTCCGTGCTGGGTTTACTACCTGACGGTCTCCCTTCCTGTTCATTCTTCAAACTGTCTTTGGGTGGATCTGAGAGAGAAGACTCTCCATATCCTGTCGTTTGATGAATAGTTTCCTCTTCTTCTTCTTCTTCCATTTCTTCAGATTGGGTTACCACTCTTTTCTCCTTCAGAATACTAGGCTTTACAAATCCCTTTGACACATTACTTCCCGTGTCATCCTCAATTGTACCAGGGTGTTCCGTGGTCCCATCCTCTGCGGGTTCTGATTTCCTCTTCTGTGCTCTCTTTGCCTTCCCTGCTCCCACTGCCTGCCATTGATTTATGGCAGCAGAAGAGTTGGGATGAGAAGCTGGTATAGAACTTTCTTGAGGGTCCACTGCCCTCGAGCACAAAGGAGCAACCGCCTCTCTTAGGTTACCTACAGTGACGCTGGGATCCTCTCGAGGCTGATCTGGACGTTGAGGAGCTGCCACCTCTTTAATGATGGTGGGGCAGTCTGCTCTCCTGTGATCCTTCGCTTTGCATACAAAACAACGGGGTTCGTTTGTCATATAAAACACCCTGTAATTCTTTCCGTTAAAAGGAATAACAAACGACCCCTCACATTCAGCCTCCTTTCCCAATTCAATGGATACTTGTCTTTTTAAAAGACCAGAAATGTTGTAGGGAGGGCTCATGACAGCCCAAAGACACAGGCTTGATGGGTGATCTCAACACTCCCAGTCGTTCCAGGAAAGGCACCACGACATTGTCAGGCACGTAAGGGGGTATATTAGATATAATTATCCTTGTACCAAGACTTGAGAGCGGCTCGACTTGTACAAAGAGTCCTCCCACACTAATCCCTTTCTCAATGGCCTTGTTTGCTGCAGCCTCTGAGTTAAGAAAGAACACAGCTTGTCCATACATTTTCGAGGCTGCAACTATCGTTGCTGGATCAACCACACTAGCGAGTGCTTTCACATAGGCCTCTATTTGGGTGATTTGTCCCAACTCGCATTTCACCCCGTGCTTCCTTGTTAACGCCTTAAACGGGTGGGCAGGGCGGTTCCCACCTGCACCAGAGGTAGTAGCGGCCATTTTTGCCCACGTACCATCCAGAGGCATGATTGCTATTAACGGTATATTTCCCGTCAAATGAAAATGGAAAAAAAAATATCAAGTAGCTCGTTCGCGAGCTTTTGCTTATTTCAGCACGACCAGACCGGTATGCTGATGATTAACTCAAAAGGATAAACAAACACGAGTTGAGCAAATAACTTATCGGCTTAATCGCCAAAACTATGCAAATTTAGCACAGAAAGTCAAGGGTCATTAAGCAAAAACAAGGAAGTCAAACAGTTTGTGATACGCCACAAATCGGGCGCGGCAAATCTAGTCCCACACGGGTGCGGCCGCACGCCGCGGCTAGGCCCGAACACAAAGGGCTAATAACTCAAACGGGACGTCAAAGTAAACTAACAAAATGAACCAACTCGGTTCAAATAACCCAAATAAACCAAAAATACAAACGAAAACGGAAGAGGGTGAGATGGAAATGTCGAAAATAGCACGGCTCGAGGAGCAGCAAAATGGCGTGGCGTGGTAGTAGTAGTAGTAGTAGTAGTAGTAGTAGTAGTAGTAGTAGTAGTACATTAGTAGTAGTCGTAGTAGTAGTAATTGTAGTACATTACCGACTACAGCTGCTGTGGGGTGCATGAGCAACAGAGTGAACAGTGAGCAGTGTTGTCGGTGTAGGGGACACTGTCCTTTGCAGGGGACGTTAATCTGGCTGTCCTGTCAACAGCCATGTGGACCTTAAGGGCCCAAAAATATATTTGACAAAAACATAGCTCACTGCGTGCATGCGCTTACCCTGTCCAAGTTCTAAATCTCTGCCTCTGGTCTCGAGTATTACTCACATGTTGTGGTCACACTGTCTGTGTGTTATTGGTACATGGTGCGTAATGGTGAGAGAGTGGTGCTGTTGTTGATAAGGCAGTGACACTTAACTCCTTTCACGCCGTGGTTGAGTGAGTGTCCTTCCTTGCGATGGGTGCACAATTATACGTTCCTGAAGGAAAATACGAAAATGTCCTTTCTCTATGTTTATATATAATTGGAGTGCTGTGTATATGGTTTGCTGCAGTAATGTTTTCCTTCTTTGCGAATGCGTTTTCAACGAATCCTGCTTCTTTTTCCCCCACATTTTTCTTCAGATAATGTTGCCCATTTTTCTTTACTTTTATTGATTTCTTTCCAGTCTTTCTTCTCCAAGCTGTCTGTACTCAGAATATAGGATGGTGTAGCGGCTACCGCTGGGTTTACACAATCGCCTTGCACCTACCAAGGACGCGGAGCGATCACCATGCCGGGCTCGTCCAGGACGCCCGGGCAGGCCCGCGCTCAACTTGCCAGGCCTCGGCCGGGACGCCCGGGCATGCCCGGGCACGCCCGCTCTTGACTTGCCAGGCCGCGTACGGGACGCCCGGGCATGCCCGCCCTCGACTTGCCAGGCCGCGGCCAGGACGCCCGGCCACGCCCCCTCTCGCCTTTCCCGGGCAAACGCTCCGGGATAATGTGTGTATATATATTGCTGCCCGATAAACGGGCTTTTCAGAGAGGACCCGAGTTGTTTTGTGACAATAAAGAAACTCGGACGAATTCCAGCTTTTTGTCGCGTCCATTCTTCTGATTATGTGGGAGCACAGCTCCTTCATTGGTGACCTACCGACATGGACACGGCAGTTGCCCTTAAACTGCCTACCTTCTGGGAGGCTCACACGGCGGTTTGGTTCGCCCAGGCGGACTCCCTGTTCGCCCTGCGAGGCATCACGGCCGACGACACCCGCTTCCACCATGTGGTAGCAGCGCTCGGTTCAGCCACCGCGGCCCGCGCCCTGAGCCTCCTCGAGAGCCCGCCAGCCGCTGACAAATACAGCGCGATTAAAAAGCTCCTCCTCGACGCTTTCGCCCTCCCATCGGCGGAACGCGCACGGCGCCTGCTCGACCTGCCCGAGCTCGGCGACACGCGCCCGTCCGAGCGAATGGACTACATGCTTTCACTGCTCGGCGAGCACTCTCCGGCATTCCTGTTCCGGGAGCTGTTCCTACGTCAGCTGCCTAGCCCGGTACGCCTCGCCCTGGCGAGCACGACGATCACGGATCCCCGCGCCCTCGCCAGGGAAGCCGACAAGATCTCCGCGGCAGGCCAACGCATTGCAGCAGCGACCTGGGGCCCACCGCCGTCCGACGCAACGCCCATGGCGCCCGAGCACCCGGCATGGTCGACGACTGAACTGCCGACGCAATTTGCGGCCGCAATGCCGAGCCGACCACCTCCAGCACGACGACCGGGGCCTCCACCTAACCAAGCGTGGTGTTACTATCATGCCAGGTTCGGACAGAAGGCCCGGACATGCCGACCCCCGTGCACCTTCGGCAGGCCGGGAAACGGCCGGGCCGGCGTTCATTACCAGCCATGAGCGCCAGCCACACGGGCAACTTACTTTTCATCACGGACAAAGCGTCCGGACGGCGCTTCCTGTGCGACACCGGCGCCCAACTGAGCGTCATACCCGCCTCCGATCAGGACAGGCAGTCCGCGGTTTGCGGCCCCTCCTTGGTTGCGGCCAACGGATCGGCCATCCGCACCTTCGGCCCATGCAACGTCACCCTCTGCTTCGGCGGCCAACGCTTTACTTGGACTTTTGTAACCACCAGCGTGCCCATGGCTCTGCTAGGCGCCGACTTCCTCTGCGCACACGGACTGCTGGTGGACGTCCAATGGCGTCGCCTCATCAACGCCGAGACCTTCAGCTCCCTGTTATGCACATTGAGCAGCTCCGCTCCGACCGAGCTGGCATGCGCCCTCCCGGCGGCGGACGAGTTTGCTCGCCTGCTCACGGAGTTCCCGGCCCTCACGCGGCCGACGTTTTCGGCCGTCGCAGTACGACATGGGATCGAGCACCACATACCAACCACGGGCCCGCCGGTCTACGCCAGAGCCCGCCGCCTCGACCCAGCCAAGCTCGCCGTGGCCAAACCCGAGTTCGACGCTTTGGAACACCTCGGCATCGTGCGGCGCTCCGATAGCGCGTGGGCTTCGCCACTACACATCGTCCCAAAACCAGGGGGCGGCTGGCGCCCATGTGGCGACTACCGCCACCTTAACAACGCTACCACCCCCAACAGGTACCCGATCCCGCACATCCAAGACTTCTCCGCCCGTCTGGCAGGACGGGTCATTTTTTCAAAAATCGATCTCATACGGGGATATCACCAGGTACCTGTCAGGGCGGCCGACGTCCCTAAAACGGCCGTCATCACGCCGTTCGCTTATTCGAATTCCTACGGATGCCGTTTGGCCTCAAGTACGCGGCTCAGGCGTTCCAGCGCTTGATGGACGGCGTGCTGCGTGACCTGCCGTTCCTCTTCGTTTACCTGGACGACATCCCCGTCGCCAGCACGTCCCAGGCCGAGCACCTCCTCCACCTCCGAACACTGTTCGAGCGACTCAGCGAGCACGGCCTCATCGTCAACCCGGCCAAATGCCACTTCGGCACGACGGCCGTTGATTTTTTGGGCCACCACATCACCAAGAACGGGGCCGTGCCGTTGCCAACCAAGGTCGAGGCCATCACCACGTTTCCGCATCCCCGCTCCATAAAGGCCCTGCAGGAATTCCTGGGAATGGTGAATTTCTATCACCGCTTCGTGCCCCGCGCTGCTCAACTCATGCGGCCCCTCTACGAAGCCCTCCGGGGCAAGCCGGCCAAGCACGACATCGTCTGGTCCGCAGCAATGGACGCGGCCTTCCAAAGCTCAAAGCGGGCCCTCGCCGACGCAACACTGCTCGCTCACCCGGTGCTCAACGCTCCCATCGCCCTCACCACGGATGCCTCCGACTACGCGGTGGGCGCCGTACATGAGCAATGGGTGAACGGGGTTTGGCAGCCACTCGCTTTTTTCAGCCGGCAGCTCCGGCCGAACGAGCTCAAATATAGCACGTTTGACCGTGAGCTCCTCGGTCTACACCTGGCCGTTCGCCATTTCCGCCACCTCCTGGAGGGCCGACCCTTCACGGCGTCGTCGACCACAAGCCGTTGGTTTACGCAATGGCCAAGGTCACGGAGCCGTGGTCGGCCCGCCAACAGCCGTGTCGGAGTTTACCACGGACATCCGGCACGTCGCCGGCAAAAACAACGCCGTGGCCGACTGTCTTTCTCGGGCCAGCGCGAATGCGGTCCACCTCGGCGTGGACTTCGCGCTTATGGCGGGGGACCAAACCACCGACACCACGGTGCAAGCCCTCCGGGCGGCGGACATGGGCCTCCGCCTGGCCGACATCCCCTTCGCGGACACTGTCCTGCTCTGCGACGTCTCCCAAGGCCAGCCTCGCCCCATCGTGCCCGTTACCTGGCAACGCCGCATCTTCGCCTCTCTCCACGGCCTTTCCCACCCGGGCCGGAAAGCTTCCCAGAAGCTGGTGTCGGCGCGATTTGTCTGGCACGGCCTTCGACGGGACGTCCGCAATTGGACCAGCACCTGCACAGCCTGCCAACAGGCCAAGGTCCACCGACACACCCAGGCCCCGCTGGCACCTTTCACCGTGCCCGAACGACGTTTCGACCACGTCAACGTGGATCTGGTGGGCCCCCTCCCCCCATCACGGGGGTTCACACACCTGCTCACCATGGTGGACAGGACCACCAGGTGGCCGGAGGCCGTTCCCCTCGTCTCCACCACCACCGCCGATGTGGCGCAGGCTTTCATCGCCACCTGGGTCGCCCGCTTCGGCGCACCGGCGGACATCTCGTCGGACCGCAGTTCACCTCCGAGCTGTGGGGCGCGGTCGCCCGCAACCTGGGGGTCAAGCTCCACCGTACTACAGCCTACCACCCCCAGGCCAACGGGTTGTGCGAGCGATTCCACCACTCCATGAAGGCCGCGCTCATGGCCGGCCTTCAAGACGGCGGTTGGGCCGACCGGCTGCCGTGGGTCCTTTTGGGCCTCCGCCCGGCCCCCAAGGAGGACCTCCGGGCATCCACCGCCGAGCTTGTCTACGGCCAGGCGCTACGCGTCCCGGGCGAATTCGTGCCCGACGCTACCAGTCCCTGGTCCGCAGCTCACTAGCGCTCGGACCTCCAGGAGGCCGCCCGACGGTTTGCCCCCGTGCCAACATCCCACCACGGTGACCCCCAGTCCTACGTCCCCCCAGCGCTACGCACAGCGGAGTACGTTTTTGTGCGTCATGACGCACATCGGGGGCCACTCCGGCCGCCGTACGACGGGCCCTTCCGGGTCCTGCGACGAGACGACAAGTCGTTCGTCATCGACATCGGCGGCAGGTCGGACCGGATTGCGGTGGACCGCCTCAAGCCGGCGCACGTGGACATCGACCAACCGCCACGGTTGGCCCTTCCGCTGCGGCGAGGCCACCCCCCATCCACGGTGCCCCCCACTCGACCGCCCACCACCACACCGGACCCCTCCCCCCCCCCCCCCCCCCACGACCCGCCAGGGGTCGCTTCAGCCGGGTCATCAGGACCCCCCTCAAATTTACCCTGCCGGTGCAAGTCGATTCTGGGGGGACGTGTGTAGCGGCTACCGCTGGGTTTACACAATCGCCTTGCACCTACCAAGGACGCGGAGCGATCACCATGCCGGGCTCGTCCAGGACGCCCGGGCACGCCCGCTCTCGACTTGCCAGGCCGCGTTCGGGACGCCCGGGCATGCCCGGGCATGCCCGCCCTCGACTTGCCAGGCCGCGGCCAGGACGCCCGGCCACGCCCCATCTCGCCTTTCCCAGGCAAACGCTCCGGGATAATGTGTGTATATATATTGCTGCCCGATAAACGGGCTTTTCAGAGAGTACCCGAGTTGTTTTGTGACAATAAAGAAACTCGGACGAATTCCAGCTTTTTGTCGCGTCCATTCTTCCGATTACGTGGGAGCACAGCTCCTTCAATGGACACTATTAATATAAGTTAACACAGGGCTTTCCTTGGCCTTTGCATGCCCATTACTTTAGTTATATAGTGAATGCATATTTTGATGGGATTCAATCATGAATATTCCACATATGATGTTATTTGGAAGGGTGGGATCCATAGTTAGAATGTAGTGAGCCTCGAGTATAGACTGTGTGTTTTGACTATGTTAGATTGCCATGCAACAAGGACCTGTTCGGCTAAGTTGTATGTAATATGTGCACTGATGGGAGGGCAGTAAGTGTAACCTGAAGGATAGACAGGGTAAGGTAGTCGGTGTGAAACCTCCCCTGAAGCAGAAGATGCTGGGTAGAGGATTTTCTCTCAAGACACAGAAGAAGCACTTCACACTTTAGATCACGATCTATTCGGTCATTGAGACCAAGCCATGGCAATGAGGTAGGCAGCAGTGTCAGTAAGGCGAATCTGCGGAGAGCAAGAGGTGGACAATGAATTAGCAGCCTCGGAGCTGCAGATACGTTCCGAATGGGGGGTTGTGAGAGTTGGAGTGAGACGAACGCTTGGCAAATACATGGTGCGGGCTCATAAAAACTAGCGCACACATGTACACACTGCTCTTCAGCCGCATGCTCTCTCACTGCACTTCGCTCTTTTCATTTCCCACTTCTTTCTACCCCCCCCCCCCCCCCCCCTCCTACCTTCCCATTTTCCCCTCACTGCACTTCACCTTCATTGCTCTCCCGCTATTTTTAGTCTGGTTTTTATGGTGCCGAGGGGGTAGGATTATTTATTTATTATCCTGTGCTCACAAAGCGAAAAGCAGGGTTAGGCATTCGGTTGCGTACGTGTGCCGTACGTGCGTGTCTGCATTTTTTAAATTCATTTTCTAAGCAATCGTTGGTCCGATTGACATGAAATTTTACCGTAGGAGCGTCTCTGCCTGTAGTGGTACGGACACCATCTTGGAAAAACGTTACACCTCTATATCTCCCAAACCGCTTAATGGAAAAAATTGAAACATGGCTTATTGTCAAGTGCTCACCATGGGGAATAAGATATGTTTAATGAAGATGTCATAGGTGCCTCCATTATGACATCATAACTCGACAAGTACAACGCTTGATCTGATCAGTATGAAAAAAAAATTCCTCAGCAACTGTTGGTCTGATGGGCAGGAAATTTTCCCCATAGGAGCACCTCCTCCTGTAGAATATTTAAATAATCATGACGTCATAGGTCATGTGGTACAGGCGCTATCTTGGAAAAACCGAACAATGTTGCACCTCTATATCTCCAAAACCGCTGCATGGAAAAAATTGAAACATGGCTCATTGTAAAGAACTCCATATGTGGAATAGGTGTTGTTAATGATGACGTGATTGGTGCCATAATTATGACGCCATAATTTGACAAGGACAACGCTTAGTCTGATCAGTTTGAAATGTATTGAGCATGATCTATGCAACAATTATATTGGAGAATATAAATTTATGATGTCATCGATTACGTGGTCTGGCAGCCATATTAGATCAAAGAAAAAAAATGTTCAAAAACAGAAGAGTTGGCTCGCAACAAGTTGACTGTGCAGGGTAAGTATTCTATGAATAGCATCTAGTTTAACCATGGAATACAGTAGTACTCCATATGGAGGGATGGCACGGATAAAATGGCCGCCCATTTAAATGTGTGCAAAAATATGGGCTTAAAACTTCTATGGAGTGAAGCCATAAGCTTATAAAATCAATACCTTTTATTCTCGAATGTTTGCCTCACTAACAAGAATGAAAAAGCCACCAGGATACATCAATATAGGACCAAATTTAGAGATAGCAAAAATCGCTGATTTGTTCATGTGCACAGAACTGTTGTTAAATGTCACCTTAACTAGCACAATAATGGCTGAAGCCATTACCATGATTCCAACGGAAGGAAGCGACATTCTCACTTAGATAGTGCACCAGTACCATAAAAAATATATATATCAGATTTTAAAAAGAATACACCACAAAAGAGCATCAAAGCGATGACATTATGTTGGCATGACAACACAGTGCCTGGTTTTACCTAGAATATATATTACTAGAATATTTTACCTAGAATTTTACCGAGAATAGTTTTACCTAGAACGAAAACGAAATTTTACTGCTCATCTAACAACATAACTCTCAAGGGTGAAAACATCGTTTGTACAAAAAATCACCCACGTGACACCATCTACAAACCGCCACATGCCAATGCGTGAACCCTCCAACAATCACATCACAACAAGGTGAGTTGTTGTTTTGCTAGTTTGTTTGTGATCATCAAAAGTCCTCTTTCATGACTCCTTTCACACACAAGAACATTCCACCTGTTCTGTTATGCAGTAAGTTTGGCACGGGGACCTTCACAAGTCACTGTCCTCCAAGGACGATTTCTCGCACTGGCCAACACATTCGGAGTTGAAGTAGCCTGACTCCGATCCTGATTTCTCCTTTTCCCTGGAAGGTAGGTCTGCCTTGAACAGTCAGTCTTTTGATCACTAAAATTTGAGATACCAGATTTTTCCTGATACTCTTCTCTGGGCTGCCTCCATGAGAATTTGCTCTCCAAGCCTGATTTAATGTAACTCCCCTGGCTAACTCTCGGTGGGAAGTTAGGTTTGTGAAACCCCATCCTGTGTGTCAAAGCATAGTCATCTGCCACTGTTGCTGCCTCATACAACTCAGGTACTTTTCTTTCAACCAAATGTACTTTAATGTCCGTGTGGACACACTGTTTAAATTCTTCCACCAAAATCAATTATCATAAACGGTTAAAGTCTTCCCCAATCTCTTTCGAGTCACACCACCTATCAAACATAGTTCTTTCTCTCTGGCAAACTCCACATGGGTCTCATTCTCCCGCTTCCTGGCATTCCTAAATTTTTGTCGGTAAGCTTCAGGGACCAATTCATAGGCTTTGAGAATGGCTTTCTTGACTGTCTCATAATCTGCACATTGGTCAATCGGTAAAGCCGAATAGATATCTTGAGCTTTACCCACCAGAACACTTTGTACTAACAGAGTCCATGACTCCACATGCCATTTTAACATCTGAGCCACCTTTTCAAAGTGTAAAAAGAACTTGCCTACCTCCTTTTCATTGAAGGGTGGAACCAGTCTTACATGCCTTCCAATATCCCAAGAGTTCTGACTGGTTGTCGAACTAGCCGGCAAGGATAAGATTTCTCTCCGTCCTCCCAGTAATTCAAGCTCCTTGAGTTTCATTTCCTTCTGATACTCCATGTCCCGTTTCTTTAAGTCCTTTTCAGCTTTCCTTTCCTCTGCTCTTTTCTCCTCGAGTTCTCGTTCCTTTTCTGTTTTTCTGTTCTCTCGTTGCTGCCTCCTCTCTTCCAATTCTAACTCTTTTAATCTTTCCTGGCTCTGCAGTTGAATCTCCATTTTCCAGAGCTCCATATTTCCTTTTTCCTCTGGTAACCACTCCAATGCTACCTCTTCCCATTTTCTCTCTCCCACTAAATATTCTACCACCAACGTCTGAATCTCTGTCTTCTTCATATTAACTCGGACCTCCAAGTTACAGTATTTGACCAACGCCCTAAGTTCCGATCTTTTTAACACCTGGAACTGTGCCTCGTTAGGGGACGTCACAAAATTTTCCATGTCAAACACTATTGTGACTATTAGTTAGCAAATATGTTAACCTTCACACAAAAATTGTCAAATTTGGGAGTTAGGGAATGTCAAATTTGGGAATGTTAGGGAATGTCAAATTTGGGAATGTTAGGGAATTCAATCCCAGACGAGAATGTTAGGGAATTCAATCCCAGACAACGAGCCCCCAATTTCTGTTACATATTACCTCCACAAACTCTGGTTACGGTGCCCCTCAGAGTCTCGAGAGAGAACGTGGCAGAAAGATTTGTTATTTTGAGTGATCTAATAAACCATGGTAAAACCACACCAATGCAATTGTGTAGAACAAACAAGTAATTGTATTAAAAACTCTCACCCACACAATAATAACTCTCTTAAAGAAAGTACCATGAAAATATCACTTGTATAAAATGAACAATACATATGATGGTACTATCATTCCCCAATGCTCTCAAAGCAATAAATTCACAATACGTCAAATGTGAATGGAATGTAACATTCCCCAAAGTCTGTGCACGAATCCCCACGCTGAGTGAAGGTCGAAGTCATGCAAAACGACAAGAACAGGCAGGTATCGGCACGGCTGCGAACGAGGAGTTACGAGGTGAGAGGTCGATATGGGAATTGAGCCGATATGGGAGCCAACGGCGATCCACACGATGATGTCGTTTTGGGAATCCCAACAACAAAACACGAAGCACCAGGCAGACGGCCTCTTCAAGGAAAAAATGTCAGATGGGCCTGCAATGGAGGCTCTTGCTTTCCCACCAATAATAGCTCACGCTTGGTCATAAAACCTGAGTCATAGGTTTAATTGAAATATAGGACGATGTCGTGGGCAATCCCTTTCACAAGAAGCCTCAACTCATTCGCGACCAATATCAAAAAAAGTCCGCTCGCCGCCTCGATGTGACTCACGGCTGTATATCTCAAGGCCGTCTCCTCTCCCTCTGATCTCCTCCTCCCTCCTCTTCCGGTTTCTTTGCCGTGTTTTCCTTTTTCCTTCACAAACATTTATTTTTACCTTTTACTCAAGTCATCTCCATTTCACACAGAAATGTTACCAACAATATTACCTGAAACTAAAAATCCTACAAGTATATAATAAAGGCGGAAGCGACGAATCCATAACAATATATTGTTGTGGTTTTGAGTTTTGTATAATAAAGGTTAAATTTCACCCTCATAGTTAGTCACACAAACAACACGTAGCCTCGCGATAGTTCAGTTATTTCATAGTATGTGTGAGAATAGTCCTTTTCCTGTGTTAGTTCTGCGTTAAGTAGAATAATGAGAGTAGGTCCTTCTCGTGCTTCCATTGCCTTATCCCGCCTCCATTGCCTCATGCCTCTTATGACTCTTTGTGCTGCCTTCGGCTTTTTGGTGCGAATTAACACGAGGCCGGCCTAGCAGGTCGGGTCGGGACCGAATGGGGGCGGCAAAGAAGTTGACGGGTAAGCGCGAGCCGCCAATCAGGACTCAGAGGGTGTGGCGGCAGCACTGCGTCACAGGGCGTAGTTGGAAGGTTCGAGAAGGCTCAGGGCGTGGCAGATATGAGCCGTTGCGCAAATCCACCAGCAGTTCGGAGCAGCAGTTGAATTCCAGCAGTAAGTGGAGTCGAGCGACGAGCAGTTGGAGGACTGAGTTGGATTGGAGAGAGCAGTGCAGTGAGTTGGCGGTCAGCAGAGGACTTTGAAAGATATGAGGTCGGCGAAAGACGCGCATGAACCAGGATACGCGCTTGTATGAAAGTGACGCTCGGTTGAGCTTGAAGCCGAGCCGCATATAGTGCATTGAGTTACGCGAGTGATAACGCGCTGTGGAACCGCCAGCCGCGCTGAGAGACACGTACTTTGCCATCCTGCCTCATCAGCTGCCTTTTTGTTCGACGGATGCGCTACGAGGATCCTTCCACCGCTTGCTGGCCATCATCACGGGACGTGCTGTGACCGAGGAGAGCCACACGGGGCCGTTCCTGGACGTCCAAGTCGGCGCATTTGGCCTGCACATCATCCTGCCTGCAATTCCCTGTGTGAGTGTGAACGGGCCCAAGTCTGGGAACAAGGATAAGACTGATTAAGTGCTGCTCTGTGTCTCTGCTTATACCGATCCTTGTACATAATATTGGGAATAATAATTAAACCTGTGTTCTTCCTTCCATTCGATCGTTCTCGTGTTTTCCTCATTGACTAAGCGTGGTACGAATAGAACCGCTCTAATCGGGGTCCAATATTTAACGGTGACTGCACGGACAACGTGGTACGCAATCCGCTCGGTGTACTCAAATTGCACGTGGCTCGTGCGAGGCTTGGTTCCCCGCTTCTGTGGCGGCGCAGGTATTTAGGTACGAGCGAGACTTGGTCCCGAAACCCTACCTTGCGTTTGCCTGGAAGAGGCGTTTCAAGTCTCTCGGTTCCACCAAGCCCAGAAAGAACAAGGGGCTTAATCCCCCCCATGGCAAGGGTAAGAAGGGTGGCGGAAAACCGTAACTATATATATATATATATATATATATATATATATATATATATATATATATATATATATATATATATATATATATACGAATACCCTCCGGTTAACACCAGGGCTCGCGAATGACCAAAACGGCTTTAATTGAGGCGACGACCAAATACGGAATTTCCTATCACAGCACGGGGGGAAATGAAGAAGAAGAAGCGGAAGTGCTTATCTGGAGAGGGAACGAACTCAAACGGGAATCCGGGTTTAGAAAGAAATGGAAAATAATACAAGGATTTATTTACAAGGATAGCGGGACAGGAAAATACGCGATGATAAATAAAATGTCCTAATCGGGACGTCCCCACTCACACTTCGGATACAGCACAGGGGAAATGAATTAATAAAAATAAAACGTCGTGCAATGTTCTGTGGGGTGCGGCCTTATCTGTCAGTCGTCAAGGAATCGTCAGCTCCAAGCGCACAAGCCCACCGCGGCTTTGATGTCGGCGGGATACAGGCCTCGATGCGCGCCTGTCCGCGCGCCGTCAGGACCCACCGAGTGCCTCACTGAAAGCCACTCGCCAGTCGCACCCGAGTTCTTGTCCGCTCGCAGCACCGAAAGCACCAAAAAGCACTGAGCACCACACCGAGTCGAGCACCGAAAAAGCACCGAGTCGAGCCCGGGCATAGACAGGCGGGCCGGTGGTCGGAATGTGATGCTCCACCCCGTGCTTGATGGCAATGGCCGAAAAGGTGGGCCGTGTAAGGGCCGGGAACTCGGTGAGGAGGCGGGCGAACTCATCGGAGGTCGAGAGCGTGCACGCGAGCCTCGTCGAGGCGGACCCGCTCAGCGAGCATGGAAGAGAACTGAATGTCTCCGCATTAATGAACCGCCGATTTTTAACATCCACCAATAGGCCGTTGGCACAGAGAAAATCAGCGCCCAGCAAGGGGTTGGACACCCTCGCCGTGACAAAATCCCATGTAAACCGCTGCCCGCCTAAGCACAGTGCCACGGTCCATTTGCCAAAAGTCTGAATAGCACTGCCGTTGGCGGCTTCCATGGCGGGCCCGTGACTCCCTGCCTCCCTGTCCAATGCCGACGCAGGTAGAATGCTCACCTGGGCCCCTGTGTCGCAGATGAAACGACATCCGGAGTCGGTGTCCGAAATGAACAACAAACTGCCCGAACGGCCGACGCTCATCGCAGTTAACGAGCGCCGGCCACCCCGTTTCCCGACTCGCTGAAGCTGCAGGGTGGCCGGCATGCTTTGGCCTTTGGCCCAAACCTTGCGTGGTAAAAGCACAAGCCTGGGACCTTCCGCCGCTGGGCCGTATTGGCGGCCGCGACGGTGTCCGCCAGCGGTGTGGGTTCGACGGGGCCAGGGTCCCATGCAGCTGCACTACACATTGCTGTCTTGTCTGTGGACTTGTCTTGTCTGCAGAGAAAAATTTGTCTGCTTCCCTGGCCAGGGCACGGAAATCCTTAACAGACGAGTTGGCCAGGGCTGTCTGTACCTGACCTGGCAGCTGTTGCAGGAACAGTTCTTTGAAGAGGAAACATGGTCGGCGGCTGCCCAGGAGAGACAACATGTGGTCCATAAGCTCTGATGGCTTGGAGTCACCCAGCCCGGGTAGAGAAAGTAGTTCACAGGCGCGCTCGGCCTCAGTGAGCTCGAAGGTTACGAGCAGCAGCGCCTTTAGCGTCTCGTACTTGCGGCCCTTCGGAGGATCCTGGAGAAGGCTCACCACTCTGGTCGCAATGGAGCCGCTGAGTGCAGACACGACATAATAATACTTCGTGTCGTCGGCAAAAATGTTCTGAATGGCGAACTGGACATCAGCTTGTGCGAACCAAACGGCAGCTTGTCGTTCCCAAAACTCCGGCAGTTTAATCGAAACTGCGCTTGTCGCCATGTCCGTTTGAAGCTCCGAAAACGTTCGAGAGCAAGACGGGGTCACCAATGTAGGAGTTGCGGATGACGAGAGGACGAGACACTTCTCAGCTTGTTCAAAGCTTCTTTATTCCAACAGAACTAACTCGCGACCGGAACTCATGCATCTTTTATAACACACCAAAAACTTAGGGGGGCATGGCTCCAACAACCGAGCGCACGCCACGCCCATACCATCAATATCCCCACTGGTCCCGTGCCTGTGGATTATGTCCCAATGGGGTAACCCCCACATTATATGGACAGGTGTGTGCCTTTCCAAATCATGTCCTATCAATTGAATTTACCACAGGTGGACTCCAATCAAGGTGTAGAAACATCTCAAAGATGATCAAGAGTTCAGAATCATCTTTCAGAATCATTGGAATCTCCTGCGATGTAGTCAACTCCGAGGGCCTTTCACTCACTCACCGCAGGCAGGTTGGTGGTCTTTCTGTCTTCTACCGACTCCTCTCCGGCCTTGCTCCCCCAGCTCTCTCTGTGCTCTGTCCCCCCAATATTCCTTCAGGTCGCACAAGATCTGCCTGTAACCCTCCTATGGTTAAACTGCCAAAGTCTAGGCTCTCTGCTCACCTTCACTCTTTCATTCCCCTTTTCTCCCGCCTCTGGAACAAACTCCCCCACTCCCTTCAATACCACTCCTCCCTCCAGGTCTTTAAAACAGCTGTTCACCACCATCTCTTATCTTCCCCCATCGAAAACCTTGATCTTTTCTATCCCCGGTAATTCACCCCAGAGTCCTTGCAGTGTTCATGTTTTATTCCTCTCCCACCTCCCCCCAAGTCCTCCCGATGTCCCTGCTCTCAAATGTTGTGTTTGTGTCCTTCCCCCTCTCTCCCCATCTTGTCTGCCGCTCCCCTTGTTTTTTGTGTTTTGTGTGTCGGTTTGTCTTTTTGTGTGATTAATGTTAGCTTTCACGAGCCTCGATCTTGTATACAAAAAAAAAAAAAAAAAAAAAAAAGAGAAATGGGAGGCACCTGAGATAAATTTCAAGTGTCATAGCAAAGGGTCTGAATACTTATGTTAATGTGATATTTCAGTTTTTTCTTTTTAATAAATTTGCAAAACTTTCTAAAATCCTGTTTTCTCTTTGTCATTATGGGGTATTGAGTGTAGATTGATGAGGGAAAAAATTAATTTAAATGATTTCAGCATAAGGCTGCAACAAAACAAAATGTGAAAAAGTGAAGGGGTCTGAATACTTTCTGAATGCACTGTATATACTGTATATATACATAATATATATATATATATTGTATTTATCATAACTAGGGCATGCCCGTACTATATCTATATCTAAAATTATATCCCCCCCCGCCCCCTCTATTTACATGAAATGGTTTGGTCCAAAGCGAACGGCTTGCGAGTGGTGACAATCCCCCCCCTCTATTTACATGCAATGGTTTGGTCCAAAGCGAACGGCTTCCGGAGTTTGGTAAAGAAATCGCCATCGCGTGCACAAACGCGCAGGAAAGCGAATGAAACGCAAATTCGTTTTTATTAGTTGTAAAACATAGTTTAACGCCAACATAGTTTGCAAACGTGAAATAAATGAATACGCTCTCAAATGTGCCATCCGAGGCAGAGTGTGCCCGCCACGTTCGGCACACGCGATCGTTCGCTGCTCTCTGATTGGTTGAATCGTTTTTTGGACATAGCTCGGTAAGTAATTGTCCGATTAATATGAAACCTTGAAAAGGCACATCCTCGGGTCCCCAGCAATATACCTGGCAAGTTAAAAGTATATCGGACCCGTGGTTGTCGAGAAACAGCGGTCACAGACAAACAAACGTACAGACAGAGATTACTGGAATTATAGATAGACTAGGGCATGCCCGTACTATATCTATATCTAAAATTATATCCCCCCCCCTCTATTTACATGAAATGGTTTGGTCCAAAGCGAACGGCTTGCGAGTGGTGACAATCCCCCCCCCCTCTATTTACATGCAATGGTTTGGTCCAAAGCGAACGGCTTCCGGAGTTTGGTAAAGAAATCGCCATCGCGTGCACAAACGCGCAGGAAAGCGAATGAATCGCAAATTCGTTTTTATTAGTTGTAAAACATAGTTTAACGCCAACATAGTTTGCAAACGTGAAATAAATGAATACGCTCTCAAATGTGCCATCCGAGGCAGAGTGTGCCCGCCACGTTCGGCACACGCGATCGTTCGCTGCTCTCTGATTGGTTGAATCGTTTTTTGGACATAGCTCGGTAAGTAATTGTCCGATTAATATGAAACCTTGAAAAGGCACATCCTCGGGTCCCCAGCAATATACCTGGCAAGTTAAAAGTATATCGGACCCGTGGTTGTCGAGAAACAGCGGTCACAGACAAACGTACAAACGTACAAACGTACAAACGTACAGACAGAGATTACTGGAATTATAGATAGATGATAATTGTCAAAGAAAATAAAAAAAACAAGGAGCTGATATTCGAGGTCCCCCACCTTTTGGGTGGTATGAGGAATAGATATGTGTAATATGAAAACGAAATCTGTAACAATTTTTGTCACATCATGTGCAAAATTGATGTTTGTTTCTCATTCTCATCTCATTACGCTCGCCAGAGGAGAGGGTATTGCATTTGAGTCCGTTTGTTTGTCTGTCTTTCTGTCTGTTTGTCTGTTTGTCCGCACAGAATAAATATGATTTTCTCTGCAACCGTTGGTCCGATTGACAGGAAATTTTCACCATATGTGCAACTCCACCTGTATAATTTTTTGATGATAATTATGTCGTCATAGGTCACGTGGTTCGGCCGCTATCTTGGAAAAACCGAAAAACTTTGCACCTCTATATCTCCGAAAGTGCTCAATAGAAAAAATTGAGACATGGCTCATTGTAAAGAACTCTCCATGGGGAATAAAATATGTTAATGATGATGTCATAGGTGCCTCCATTATGACGTCATAATTCGAAAATTACAAAACTTCATCCGATCAAGATGAAATTTCTTGAGCATAATCAAGGAATAAATTCGGTTAGGAAAAAAAATAATGATGACGTCATCGGTCACGTGGTTCGGTCGCCATATTTGTTTTAACACTAAAGCCTTAAAAACAACTGAAAATACATCCTGGCGAGGGTTTGCAAACACTGTTTGCTCTTTTTCTTGTTGATGTTTGTTTCTTCCCCTCCACTGCCAAACTCTGGAACTCTTTACCTTCCCATGTCTTTCCAAACACTTATGATTCTCCACTTTTCAAAAAGCAGATTTTCTGCATTCTCAAAAACTCTTGGACTATTCTCTCCTTCTTCACTTTTCTATCAATGCAGCTCTTTTATTTCGGCCTGGCCTCGATGAGGACTACATAGAACTCACCTAGAGCCTTTTACATTAAAAAAAACTTTAAAAAACACAAGCTAAGTTACTGAGATGGTTGCCATGACATCATAATTCAGCCAATCACAGCCATGATCTAATCAGGTTGAGATAATGTCATGAGGAACAGATATTTACAATATGAAAGCTGAATGTTCAACGGTTTTTGAAATATCACGTACACAAAAGTACATGGACAGATGATCGGTTGGATGGTCGTTCGGTCTGTCAGGTGGCCTCAGTCGGTCATTTTATTGCCCCCATCTCCGACCTTGTCGGAGGGGCGGGGGAAGTTTATATTGTGAAGCGATGTGCAAATAATTTCCATATTCGACTCCATAGGTACACATTAACTGCGTTTTCAAATTTACATGTAGTGTGATAGCTGTACATATAGTAAATGTTCAGTTGGTTGGTCAGTTCTCAAACAAAATTCTGACCAGGTTCTAGAATTAGTAAATGCAGTTAATCAAGCAATCAATCAGTTCCATACAAGTCCGACTATCTCATTTTAATGAGATGATTTTAACTGCTCACCAGTAGAATTACTATCATCTTGAACATTCTCAATAGAGACTTTTTCAACTGTTGTAATAGTATTGTGACAGTCAAAACAGCCACAAAGGTAAGTACAAGACAAATAATTTGCATGACAAGAACAATAGTGGTTTTCAAATTGACTACGTTTGCAGTCACAATGGGCGTATTAATACGTCCTCTGGGGCAGGATCAAGGGACATCCAGTGTACTGCCATTCCATTGTTTGCAATTGTCCAGCCATACCCATTTGGACTCGGTGCATTGATCTGCTGCTGAAAAGGGCGACAATGGATGGCTGCCTGGAAATTGGAATACTTTGAATGAAGCAACAGAGTATTGTCAGGGTTGTGAGCCCCAGGGATGACAAAGTGCATCCACATAGATTAAAGCGAGTTATGCTTTAGTATTCTGTTTAGGTATTAAGTATATATCATATTCATGTGGATAAATATGCATTGTGAACGTTAGTTAGCTTAAGAATATGTTGTTTTCCTTTCTACATTCTGGACTCGAACCTACATCCTGCCAACTCCACACAAACATCACGCCATCTTAAAATCATTCCCTTTTTGCTCTCGTGGAGAATCTTGCACAACGGGCTCCCCAGCTGACTCGAAGGACATCATTGAGGCTTCCTTTCATAGGAAACCATCAATTATAAAGTGACAGGCAAGCGCCAATTCTCACCCTCTCTCCCTTCCCAGAAAATCAACCACGAAGGCCCATCCCAATGATCAGGCTCCATTGCCAGGCAGATGTATGGGACCGGCCAATCACCGGCAGTGAGGGTCAGTCCATCCTCGTAGCCTATGCACCAATGAGGGTCAGAGAGCTGAGAGGAAAGGGGGGAGGTTGAGTGAGGGAATGAGGTGATAAACTCGGGGAAGAGACAGATACTTTGGGACTTGGAGACACTTTGAGACCTTTTACACTTTCGTCTTCACTTTGAGACTTATTTGACATTGGGGATTTTAAGCACTTCTTTCTCTTTCCTTCTCTTTATACAGCTCACTCGCATCACTTCACTACGCTCGCCTCCTTCGCACTCTTCATTATTTTCGAGCCTTTCATTTCTCCTCGCCTCACTGTACACATCTCTCCACACCAAACACTTCCCGCATTCACCTCAGCCCAGTTGTCTATCTCTCCTCCAGGTCATGTCGGAGTTCTCCACCTCACCTCGCCTCACCGGCAGTGTTCACGTCAAAGCTGCACAGTCCACCGTGTCCAGCCAGATACCATCGGACAGGGTGCCCCAGGAGAGCGGGGGAGCGATCAGAGCGGAGAGAAGAACCCGGAAGGAAGCGTGAGGGAGACGAGATACAGCCCATTACGCCAGAGCACTGGGTGGCCGTAATCCAGCCAGGTTGCAGCAAGGTGTGTCAGGGCTCGCAGACAACCCCTCACTACTTCTCTCTCACATATTCTTCGTCATATTCACTCCTTTCCAATCTCTCACTTATTTGGGTGTATGTCTTAGTGCCAATTAATTCCAGTGCTAAGTGATTGATTAAGGCATCCAATGGCAAGAATGCCACGTAGCAGACAAGGGCAAATGTATACATGCTGTAGTATTTGTGTATAATTATCACCATTGCCTGTGCTCGCTTTCCCACCATTTCTTGTATAATTGCCATTGCTGTGTTTTCTGGCCATTTCATATTGGAATTATAATTGCATGTGTTTTGAAAAAGCCCTGCTTGCTGATGAAACCCCATGTGGTATAAAGAACTGTGTCTTGACTTATCCTGCTCGGGTTTCATCTGGCATAGTGCCCCTGGGTGCAATTAGCCCAAGCGGTTGATTGGCCTCTGATAGGTGATAGGGTGTGGCACATAACGTTGGGTTGGTTCGCTCGGCCAATTGTCATCCGTTGCGCGACCGCCAGCATGGCTCCCCATCCACTTCAGTCATTTTACAAGTACGGTAAATTGACACTAGGTGCGAGGATCTGACCAACGGTGATTGTCGTATACAGGCGTCCGTAGTCTTTATATAGACATGTCAGCCTTTCACAGAGCTATCCGAGCCACATTCCATCACAGTACTTTTAATTGGTGGAAGACTTTGTTCATTGTTGGCCTCAAATGCATCTTGTATCGCATTTTGTACCCATGCAGTTAACATACAAATTTATATAGAGAATATGGTACACTGTCTGGCAACTCAAAGTTTTCACCAAGTCTGGTGAACGTCTTCTGATGAGAAGCACTATCAGCAACAAGGTCAAGTGGCCTCTTATTTTCTTTTCCATGAAAAGTACTGGTGGTTTTGCAGCTAGTGAACACATGAAGCCCTTCGGAGGGGTGGGGACCAATTGTATTTTGGGTCCACACCAATCAGGGGATGGGGGCTGATCACAGCAGGGGAAGGTCCATGGACCGGCCCTTACCCTCTTTTCTCTTTTCTCCTCTCTCTCCTCTCTCTCCTCTCTCTTCTCTCTCTTCTCTCTCTTCTCTATCTCCTCTCTCCCCTCTCTCTCTCACCTCTCTCGCCCCCTGCAGGCCGTTTGTGTTGGGCGTGGCGTCATGGCGGCTGTGAGCAACTGCTCTGTGTTTTGGTGAGTCCGTTGTGAGTTTTTCCCCCTCTCCTGCCCTCCCCTGCCCCCCCTCCCTCTCCTTTTCCATCCTGTGTGCTTCGGCATTGTGTTTTCATCCGTTCTGCACCCTTGTCTTCAAGAGAGAGAGGATTGAGAGCGGGCCCATTTTGGGTGCGGCCTACTGGCTTTGACGGCGCTTTGTAAGCCATTTTTGTGCTTATAATGCACGTTTATTATTTACTTTAGTTCGATTATTTAGGTTTGATACCTTCTTGTCCGGTTCGGACAAGGGGGGGGGGGGGTGGGGGAAATTTCGCTGGTATGGCGAATACACGCTCTCGTTATGAGGCGTTCGAAAATTTAATGCGTAAGCATGCATTCGCATGTGTTCCGCCTGAAGGAGCTCCTACTGAGGACATTATCCTGGCTGTGGGATCCATCATAGGAGACGGTAATGTTTGAGCGGCATCACGTATGAACCAGAAATTTGTTGTCTTCGTGTCAGAAGAAAAGCTCGTCCATGACGTCGTGAGTACCGGTCTAACCATAAAAGGGGGTCATTCTATTACGGTATCCCATATGGATACGCCGGCGACCAAGATAACAATATCCAACGTTCCACCGTTCATGCCAGGCGAGAAACTCCTATCCGTTCTGTCTCGTTATGGTAAAATTGTTTCCCGAATCTCAATGATTCCGCTCGGGTGTCGCAGCGATCGTGTCAAACACGTAATGAGCTTTAGGAGGCAAGTATACATGATTCTCCCGGATCGCGGAGCCGACACAGGTTTAAATATATCCTTTAAAGTATCGTTGGACGATCGGGAATACCACATGTATGCTTCCTCAGCCTCCTTAACATGCTTTAATTGTGGAGAATTCGGACACGTTAAAAGATTCTGTCCTAAGGCCTCTTGTCCGAAGTGTGGTGAACTGGGACATAACGAAAGGGATTGTAAAAAGGCCAATCCCTCCACCGCGCCTTCTGACACCCCGACCGTGCTCGCTGACACCCGGACCGTATCTCCCGTGACCCCTACCGTACCTTTCGTCACCCGGACCGTATCTCCTGTCACGCCTACCGTACCTTCCGTCACCCGGACCGTACCCTCTGACACCCTGACCGCACCTTCGGACGACCCAACCGTACCTTCTGACACCCTGACCGTACCTTCTGACACCCCGACCGTACCTTCTGACACCCCGACCGTACCTTCTGACACCCCGACCGTACCTTCTGACACCCCGACTGAGTCGTCTGACACACCGGTGCTTTCCGATTCCAATGTGATGACACCCACCGATGTGACTGACACAACTAGCATTGCCCCCTTTCCCGAACCCATGAACGAAGAATCCATAGTGTATTCTAAAAAGCGAAGAGCACCAGTGCCAAGCAATTTCGCTGGTGCTGCAAAGAAGGCGGTCATGGGCGGCACCATTCCCGGTGCACATGTGTCCGAGTGTCCCTCTGACATTCCCTCACTAACTGAGTACATGAATACCGTTGTCAATGACACCAGCGAGTCTCATTATGTAAACTAGGGCATTGCCCGTACTATATCTATATCTAAAATTATATCCCCCCCCTCTATTTACATGAAATGGTTTGGTCCAAAGCGAACGGCTTGCGAGTACGGTGACAATCCCCCCCCTCTATTTACATGCAATGGTTTGGTCCAAAGCGAACGGCTTCCGGAGTTTGGTAAAGAAATCGCCATCGCGTGCACAAACGCGCAGGAAAGCGAATGAATCGCAAATTCGGTTTTATTAGTTTTAAAACATAGTTTAACGCCAACATAGTTTGCAAACGTGAAATAAATGAATACGCTGTCAAATGTGCCATCCGAGGCAGAGTGTGTCCTCCACGTTCGGCACACGCGATAGTTCGCTGCTCTCTGATTGGTTGAATCGTTTTTTGGACATAGCTCGGTAAGTAATTGTCCGATTAATATGAAACCTTGAAAAGGCACATCCTCGGGTCCCCAGCAATATACCTGGCAAGTTAAAAGTATATCGGACCCGTGGTTGTCGAGAAACAGCGGTCACAGACAAACAAACGTACAGACGTACAGACGTACAGAGATTACTGGAATTATAGATAGATGAGCCGAAAAATAAAATTTGTACCTCTCACCTGGAAGTTTCCGAGTGCGAAACCTCCAGTGAAAGTATTACCATTTCCAAGCTGGGAAATGTTTTTCCGCTTGTCCCCTCTTTAAATACCGAGCAGACTATGGATTCAATAAACGTTCCCACTGTACAAACGGGGCCGGTAAATCTGAGTTTGCTGGGATCTCAAACCCAAGCTCCAACCCCAGATACAAATATCCACCAAAGTGTTAACGAGTGCTCTCGGGAACACCTTGGGAAACTTGTGAAGGTGCCTCCAGACAAGACCGCGGGGGCAGCGGGTAATACCCCAGAACCTGACGACATGTTATCTGACGTGTCTGAGTCCGAAGATGACATTGAGGCAACCGAGCTGTCACAAGCGATGACAGGTCACTCACAGGTACCCCCTCAACTCATTTTTACCTTCCTTAACGAAACGTTTCGTCACCGCAACATCGTAATTAAAGACTATTTCCCTGACTTGGCTGCATTCATTTGCACCGCAAAGTCAATAATCAAAGCGCATGAGGATTTTGACCTGACGAAATCTCAATTCCACAGGTTAAGAAAGTTTGTTACCCGAGCAGGTACGGAGTGTTCCCAAGCACAGGGCGATTTCATTAACACGGAATGAAAAACATTTCCTTTGCGACCTTAAATATGAATGGTGGGGGTGCAAGTCACCTCCGTCAGGCCCAAGTTAAAAACTTGTTTGATCGTAAAAAGGCAAATGTTCTTTTACTGCAAGAGACCCACCTCACACCTAACGTGGAACATGACTGGTGCCAAACTTTCAAAGGACAATGCTATTTTAGCAATCTGTCAGCCTCATCTGCTGGGGTTGGGTTTTTTCTAAAGCCAGGTCTAGCTTTTGAGTCTTGCTATTTTCTGGAAGTCATAAAAGGCCGGCTTATTTCCCTTCAGCTCGTACACCAAAACCTCCGCTGCACCATTTTCAATGTGTACGCACCTAGTGAGAGCAGGGACCGAAAGGCCTTCTTCACCTCCATGGTAAACCACCTGAAATCAGTTGATCTCGACCAATGTGTGTGCATTGGTGGTGACTTTAATTGCACCTTTGACCCTTCGAAGGACAGAAACTCTGCAGAACCCCACCCCGAGTCCCATGCGGACCTATCCCGTTTAAGGCGGCCGGTCTACTGGATGTTTGGCGATTGCATCACCCCAACATAGCCCAGTATACCTGGTGTCGATGTGCCAATGGCCGGGTGTCTTCGGCAAGACTCGACCGCTGGTACATTAATGTACCTTTTAGGAATGTCGCGGTCTCTTCAGGTTGTTTTCCGTCATTGTTTTCAGACCACCATATGGTAACCTTAGATCTTTCTTTTCCTCGACCCACATGCAGAAATAGTTACTGGAAGTTTAACGTTAAACTTTTAGAAGATAGTGTAGCGACCCATGGGTCCCCCAAGCAAGACCAGCATCAGAATCTCCTTGCTCCAGCCGGTGACGTCACCGGCAGGGATCCGCGGCGTCAGAGTGGCTGGTCACGTGACCACCGAAGCGCGCCGCGCGTGCGGGTATAATCAGCTACACCTGTTGATCACGTGACCACCGAAGCACGCCTCGCTTGAGAGGCGTGGCTTTCGGTTTCGGTTTCGGATTGTGCTTTATAATGCAGCCCGATAAACGGGCTTTATAGTTACAGTGTTCCCGAGTTGGTTTTGAGAATAAATATCTTCTCGGACGAGTTTGTGCCTTCCCATCCTTTTGTCCGTATTCTGCTGGAGCCCGGACTCCTTCACTGGTGACCCCGAATTTGAACACGCAACCCCGACTGCCCCCGCACGGATGCGGGGGCTGCGAACGGACACGGCGAGCACGCCCTAGCCAGGGAAGCCACCTAGGCTGGTGACGCCGGCTTCTCCCGCACGGCTTCAGGCGCAGTTTCGAAATGCCGGAGTTTCGGAAACAACGACGGCCATGACTATGAGGTTCGCGCCCTGCGCTCGGCTCCTCCTCTACGACCGGAGGGGCGAAGCTATTCTAAGACCCTCTGAAGGCACGGCTGCTTCTTCACCTTCGCGCGCACTGACATTGGCAGAACGGCTGCTTCGTCACCTTCGCGCGCACTGACGTTCGCGGCACGGCCGCTTCGTCACCCTCACGCACCTACAACTACAACCGCAACTACTTCTCCGACCCTGCAACCTCGGGAGGCCCGCGAGGAACCTCGGCAGCCTCCCCCGAGGCCTGGACCAGCCCCTCGGTTGGCTCACCCGCTTTTCGCGTGCACCGCTCGAGCCTTCTCGGCACTGCCCCCGCGCACTGCAACCTCGGGAGGCCCACGAGGAACCTCGGCAGCCTCCCCCGAGGACTTGCCCGGCCCCTCGGCCCGTCCACTGCATCCCCCGAGGCCTTGACCAGCCTCGCATCCTCAGGAGGCCCGCGAGGAACCTCGGCAGCCTCCCCCAAGGCCTGGACCAGCCCCTCGGTTGGCTCACCCGCTTTTCGCGTGCACCGCTCGAGCCTTCTCTGCACTGCACCCGCGAACTGCAACCTCGGCAGCCTCCCCCGAGGAGTTGCCCGGCCCCTCGGCCGCCCCCCCGTCCGACCACCCGCCACCACACCGGACCCCCCCTGCCTGCACCCCCCCTCCGACCACCCGCCACCACACCGGACCCCCCCACCCCCCGCGACTGGCCAGGGGTCGTTTCGGTCGGGTCATCCGGACCCCCCTCAGGTTGACCTCCCTGGACCAAGTCCATTCTGGGGGGGCGTGTGTAGCGACCCATGGGTCCCCCAAGCAAAACCAGCATCAGAATCTCCTTGCTCCAGCCGGTGACGTCACCGGCGGGGATCCGCGGCGTCAGAGTGGCTGGTCACGTGACCACCGAAGCGCGCCGCGCGTGCGGGTATAATCAGCTACACCTGTTGATCACGTGACCACCGAAGCACGCCTCGCTTGAGAGGCGTGGCTTTCGGTTTCGGTTTCGGGTTGTGCTTTATAATGCAGCCCGATAAACGGGCTTTACAGTGTTCCCGAGTTGGTTTTGAGAATAAATATCTTCTCGGACGAGTTTGTGCCTTGCCATCCTTTTGTCCGCATTCTGCTGGAGCCCGGACTCCTTCAATAGTTTATTTACAGACTCCTTTCGTGATTTCTGGGCTGAAATGAGTACTAAAAAATCTTCTTTCTCCTCATTTAGTCTTTGGTGGGACAACCTAAAGGCCCAAATTCGAGTATTTTGTCAACAATTTAATTCGCACTGCACCAATGTAAAACATATCACGATGGCTTGCTTGGAAGCAGACATCTTTAGGTTAGAGGTCAAGTTGGCCAATGAGAGCAACCCAGTGAACTATCGGTTGCTACTCGAGAAGATGGCCCAATTAAAGGATTTGATCCATGAAAAAGCAGCGGGCACACTGGTCAGGCTAAGAATACAGAATATAAAGGTTTCAGATACCCCAACTAAGTCTTTCTTTCACCTAGAAACTGTAGAGAAACCAGCACGACTTATATCTTCGGTTTTGGACCCAGGGGGGAACATCCTAACAAATCCAAGTGATATAAGATTAAATGTAATCGATTTCTTTTCTGATCTTTTCAAGGCCAAAACAGTTTCTCACGAAATGATGAATGTTTTGACCTCTCATCTTCCTTCTGTGGCTGAGGCCCAACGTCTGGAACTAGATGCTCCAATTACCCTTCCAGAGCTAACCGGTGCACTTGCTGAGATGGAGTCAGGAAAGGCCCCTGGCATCGATGGCCTACCCGCCGAATTTCTTTCGGCATTCTGGGACATTTTGGGCCCAGAGCTGCTCAATGTTCTGGATGCGTCTCTTTTATCCAGAGAATTACCGCTCAGTCTTAGAAGAGCAGTACTCTGCCTGCTACCCAAGACCGGCGATCTCCGACACCTGTCAAACTGGCGTCCGATCTCTTTGTTGTGCACGGATTACAAACTGTTTTCCAAGGTCCTTGCGAACCGGTTGAAGACAGTCATTGGGGACCTGGTGTCACCTGATCAAAGTTGCGGCATCCCTGGCAGATCCATCTACGACAACATATTCCTAATCAGATATTTGTTAACTGGTAAATGTGTCAAAGAGGATTTTGGATTGGTGTTTCTTGACCTTGCAAAGGCCTTTGATAGCATTGATCATGAGTTTTTGTGTCATGTGTTACAAGCTTGCGGGCTCGGTGCTAATTTTAGAACCTTAATAGCTTTGTTATATGCAAACATCTCCAGCTTGATCAAAGTTAACAACGAATTTTGCCCACCCATAAAGGTTCAGAGAGGGGTAAGGCAAGGTTGTCCACTTTCAGGTCTATTATTTGCACTCACCTTGGAGCCTCTCTTAATCGCCCTCAGAAAGGATATCCCTGGACTTGTCCTTTCTCCAGGACACCCACCTTTGACCCTGTCTGCTTATGCCGACGACCTATGTGTCATTATAAAAAGAAAATGCGACAGTGACGCCATGGCAAAGTGTTTGTCGGACTTCAACCTTGCCTCATCATTAAGGTGTAATTGGGGGAAAAGCAAGGCTCTGTGGTTCCCCTTTCCAAAAAATGACTTACCTGTGCCACCGTTATTACCACCACCTCCCCTTCCTGCAGAGCTAGTGTGGGCAAATGATGGCATCAAGTATTTGGGCGTCTTCCTCGGTCCTCCTCAGTATGCCCAGAACAATTGGGACAGGATCATTGACCAGGTAGATGGGCGTTTGAGCCGATGGAAAAGAGCTCTACCCCACCTTTCCTATAAGGGTCGCGTGCTAGTTGTCAACAACCTCGTCACTACCCTTTTGTGGCACCGGTTCATCTGCCTGCAACCACCGGAGGTTTTGCTCCAAGCTATCCAGAGGAAACTGGTGGATTTTTTTGGGGAGGCTACCACTGGCTTCGACCCAGCGCTATATGTTGTCCCTCGGCCGAGGGTGGTCATGGCCTAGTCGATTTGAAATGCCGCCTGTTGGCCTTCCGGCTCCATCCAATGCTTGCTTTATGCAGAACACCTACCAGGAAAGCCCTTTGCCTGCTCCATTCTTCAACGAGCTGGGAGGCTCGGATACGGACAGGAACTTTTCCTGACCAACCTTCAAAACGTCGATACATCTCTGCTTCCAGCCTTTTATCAGAGCCTCTTGAATGCCTGGCAGGGCGTTTGGATAAGTCGCCAAACAGACTCGTATGGCACTAACATGTATGCACATGAGCCTTTATTTTTCAACCCACTTTTCCCCGATATCCCGAGGAGTCGCGACTTCTGCCAGCATTTTATAGTGGCCAACATCCTGAAAGTGTGTCATCTCCGGCACGACTCTGGACAGGGATGGAAGCCTGCGAACGAGCTGGCGGACCTAACTGGTGTTCGGTCCAGGAGGCAAATCGGGAACATACTAAGAGCGGTGATCCGAAGGAGCCACCAGCTAGGCCTACATTGGACCCAGGACGCAGAGGTTGAGCCCACAGTTCCAAAATTAGTTGTGGCTTTTACCCCAAACGAGCTGCCCCCCATGAGCGCAGGGTCACCCCCCTTCCATGCTATGAGCAGCAAGAGTATTTATAGGTCTTGTGTGAAACTTCTTCTTGGGGACCCACCTCTAGCTGGGGTTACCCGGTGGAAAGGACTCTTGCCTCCCGGTCCCCCCTCTGAGCCTTTATGGGATACAATGTATGCTGGACTTATTTCTAAAAGAACAGGTGACCTTCAGTGGCGTTTGGCCCACTGGATTGTTCCTTCCAATGCTGTCATTCGTTTTTTTCCCCCATTTCCGGCTGTTGTCCCTTTTGTCCGGTGAGGGAAGATTTGTTTCATGCTTTCATTAATTGTGAAAGACTTTCTCCTTTGTTTCATTGGTTAAATTTTATTTCCCATAGATTGCGGGTTACCTTTTCTTTGAAAGCTTACATCTTTGGCTTTCCTCCCAAAAAGGGAACCACATCTATTGTATTCGGGTTCCTAACCGCTACTACCGCTAAACTGGCCGTATACCTGTCGCGGAAGGTGAAGCTGGGCGGCAGACCCATGCAGGAATGCAGTATTATGGTGTTTTCAGTTCGTTGGTGTCAGCAAGGCTCAAGCTTGAATTTGGCTGTGTCCAAACTGCAAACGACCTTGCCAATTTTGTTGCGACCTGGTGTGTTGGAGGGATTTGTGAGGTCCAAGATAACAAATTGTTAATTTCTGTATAATACAGTGCGGGTGTTTATTATACACTGTTCCATGCTTCTCATTGCCGGCTTTTTTCTCCCCCTGGTCTTGACCTACTCTTTCTTTCTTCCGTCTCTCCTCAGGGTTGCAGATGCGATTGTAAATTTGTACATATAAAATTATGCCTAGTTTAGAAATTATGCCTAGATTTTCTCCTCGTGTTTTTTTTTTGGGTATTTGCACCTTTTCTGTTGCTTGGTTTGCAGTGCACTGATTGTTTTTTCCTTCCGGGATTTCTATGATTTTACTGATTTTCCTGGATGAATTGCCTTTGGCGGTACTCTTGTTTTATACTTTTATAATAAAAAGAGTTTAAAAGTCAAGTCAAAGTCTCCTCTCTCTCCTCTCTCTTCTCTCTCTTCTCTCTCTTCTCTCTCTTCTCTCTCTTCTCTCTCTCTCCTCTCTCTCACTCTCTCTCACGGCCCTGACTTTGTGAAGGCAGGGGTTCACCATCCTGGATGATGTGGGGGATCTCTGGGTTGCTCCTGTGAGATCGATCAGCTGTCTCCATGCTGCGGGCTTGTTCGAGAGAACTGTTCTGGGCTATACAACAACAACAACAACAACAACAACAACAACAACAACAACAACAACAACCCATTCCAGCATATGATAAAGCAATATTGTTGTGTATTTTGTGTACACAACTGTAAGATCACAGGCTTTTGGAGAGCAAGACCATTGCAACCCTTTAGTCTGAGTCAACTCCTTCCTAAGTAAGCATCATGGATGGGGTGTACAATACATGAAGTGACATACCACTAGAGCTAGGACTTTTGGACTTTCATACCTTCAACTTCAACCTCACCATCAGTGCTTGTCATTTTCTTCACTGAGGCAGGTGACCCTGCCTCAGTCCCTGATGATAATGTCACCCTTTCGAACAAACGACCGTGTGATGTATTCCGAGTGAAAAATATTTCACTCAGGAACTTATTTGATGGTGAATGAAGAGCTATCTGTTAGTACTTTTCCTGAAGCCTATGCTTCGACTTTTAACCCATGAAAAAAAAAATTCATCAAAAAAAAAAAGTACAAAGAGTTCTATAGGCCTGAGGATATAATTATCAAACTACAATATGATATAGTGCTAACTGCTAAGCACCGTAACTACATAACCTGATGCATCCAATCCTTCATGTTCATTGGCCATCCTCAAAAACATATCAAACCATTTTGTCAGACAGATCACTTTTTGTCCTTCAATAAAAAAAAATTCAATTATGTCTACACAGAACACAACAAACATTTTCTGGAAGCTTTCCCATTCTGCAGTGACAGTTGACCTGAAATAATACAACATGCATTTTAAGGCCATTTTCCCTGCTAGAGCGGGGGTTAGCCTTGCGGTCCCCATGACAATCTTCTCCATTTTGCCCTATTTTCTGCATCTCTCCTTGTTAACCCCCTTGCCATGTGACTGACCTGAAATAATGCCATGGAATATTGCATGTGAACAGAGATAACAATAATTCTCACAGGAGATTTTAACATGGCCTTGGTCATGTGTGATGAATGCAGTTTTAGAATGTAAAACTTACTCTTTAGTATGTTTCAATTTTGACGGGAATCATGTGTATTCAGGGTAACAGCCGTTGTGGTATTTCACCTCAATGGCAACCCAATCTTTGTCACATACAGTATGTGTATAAGGATGCCTTCATCCCTTTTCATACCAGTTGCTTTTCGGAGAAGACCTGGGGGAAGAGAAGGAATAATAAAAGTAATATTACTTGAGCAATGTAAGTAGTATTGGATAGTTGGGCAACACCTTGCATGATTGGGTCAAGCGCTACACTCAAATAACAAATCAAAATGCTCAGTGTCAAGCCCTATTCACCAACGCCCAAATTACTGACACTGGGGAGATGCCAATTTAATAACCCAGGTCCCTCAGACGACAACATCAGTTTCATACTCGAGCTCCCTATGTAACAAACTCTGCATTTATAAAACTAAAACAATTTTTTTTTTTTTTTTTTTTTTGTATACAAGGTCGAGGCTCGTGAAAGAGCTAAATCGTGAAAGAGCTAACATTAATAATCACACAGAAAGACAAACCGACACATAAAACATATAACATCGGGAGCAGTAGACAAGATGGGGGGAGAGGGGGAGGAACACAAACACAACATCTGAAAGCAGGGACATCGAGAGATCTGTGAGAGGGAGAGGGCTTTGGGGGGGGGGGGGGAGATTTCCCAACAAGTCCGTTAAATAGAGGTTTGACTGTGATGAGTCATGAAACTTGCCTTTACCTACGTCTGCAGTTTCAGCCTGAACCAGCTTGTCTCTCTGCCTCTTTCCCCTGACAGCAATGTATTCTATTGGTGTCTTGCAAATGATGCAAATGGATGGTAATACGTGCTGTGCTTGCAGCGGTAGAGTGGAGAGAAAGAGAGAGGGGGGGGGGGCAAGGGGCTGAGGGATGACTGGATAAGAGCCGGTTTTTTGGTGATGGGACTCCGGCACAAATTTGAACATGGGAACAATTGAATTTTTGTTCAGCACTTAAAACACTGTGATAAAAGTGATTAAAATGTATTAGTACCCCATTGGGTGCAACATAAGTGAACTATAAACAGTCACATCTCATGGTCTATTACCTTGTGTAACTTTTCTCGGTTGCTTTATGCAGCTTTATTGGGCTGGAAGAACAGGAGGTTAATTATAAAGATCCTAGCCACCTGGGGTAATTGATTAGGTGACAGCCGATTGGTTGTTCCCTCAAATTGAGTGAGATTTGATTGGGTCTTGATATTCATGTGATGACTGCTATTGGCATTGCTTCTGGTACATGTTTGGGACCCTCAGTGGTGCACGATTCTGATTACGCTGTCACTGACGACTCGCTAATAAGCGAGGAAACTGTTCTGGCCGCTGAATATCGGTCCAGCTACGAACTCTGTTCCCGGTGTTTCACGGGCAGATGATTCATCAATGTGTGTTGTACCTTGAATGGACGTTAAACTGGGCGACCCATCTTCCGGGATTAGTTGGTGGGAATTAAATATCCAACGGTGTCCTTCATGAAGATTGGCAAGTTACTGCCGGTATCCTGGCCAAATTCCACATTCCTGCTGTAACTATTGCTGGAAAGGCAATGGCAAACCACCCAGTATAAACCTCACCATGAAACGGCTTCGGCAGCACTGACACTCGAACAGGATATGGTACATCAGAATCTAATATATAAAACAGAGCAGTGTCTGCACGTCTGTAGGTCCGGTAAATACTCCAAGACCCTGGCTACAGTGAACACCAAAATTTCAGAGTATACTCGTGGGATTTTTTATTTTTTTATACCCGGGGTAAGGCTCGTAATAGAGCTGACAAACACACACACACACACACACACACACACACACACACACACACACACACACACACACACACACACACACACACACACACACACACAGACAAACAGTTAACAGAGCCACTGAGCTTGGGGAAGTGCCGTCACCACCATCACTTCCTGGGATACTCTGGGTACCAGCGACATCATAACAATGTCACTAAGCATAACAATGGCGCTTTTCTCACCATACTCAGCAGGGCATTTCCTCAAGTGGAATTTCCTCCTCCCCATGGATGCCAACCGAAGCGGATTGTGCTCTGTCCTTTTCAAGCAAGGAAGCAGCACGTACCATTGTTAAAGTCTTTGGTATGACTTGAACCAGTCCAAACCGAATGGGTGTTTTTTAGGAGACACCATCTCCTTACTGGATGGTCGTTGGCTCCCGACGGGAGCTCATCCACCATTTGCAAGGTGTTGTTTTTGGTCCTAGCAGGGTGTCACAGTCACCCTCCCTACTAGCAAAGCCGGGTAGGGGTGTCGGTTTAGTCGCCGTCAATCCACCCTCATGTGTTCAGAAAAGTATTTTTCAAAAATAATTTTGAACATTGTTTTTCGGATTTCTCCTAGGTGTTCATATTTGGGTTATTTCTCCATTGTGGTGAAGGCAGTGTACCCAATCGTATCTATAATAATAAAAGAGAAAGTGTGTGTGTGTGTGTCAGTGTCTTCACCATAACTCCAAAACCAGGAAATGTAGCGGCCCAAAAATGTGCATGCATCCTAAGGCAATTCCAAGGGAGTGAAAAACTATGTATTTGGGAAATTTAAACACCCCTTTTGAAGATCATTTAAGGGTGCTCATCATAAAAAATGAAAAAGCCGAACCAAGATGGCAGTGCACAATTTTTGTCAGCCTGCTGTCAGTGTCACCTCGCTGGGGTCTTAAGCCGCCATTTTGTTTCGGTCTGCTCAACAATACCTCGAGTTTGAACATGCCGCAACGGTTTATGTACTATGATAAAGCGCTCAAAATTTGTTTATTTCACTTTACTCACTCATTTCATTGAATGACTGATCTTCGTACCTATAAATCGATGATTACCTCACTTTTGTAGGTGGTTTTGTTTTCAAATTAGGAGCGTGGAGCAATTTAATGCATTATATGATGGGATTTTCCATGATCACCTCTCATGGACTAATTAAAGTACAGTATATAATCAAAAATTGTCTTCAGATTTGAGGATCCGACCTCATGACCTGATTAAGTGTCGCAATCTGAAGTGAAATCCAAAAATTAAGAAACTAGCGATTCTTAGAACTAAGCGTATTTACGTATTTACTGTAAGCAAGGAAGGTTTTGCTCCCTCCTTCTCCATATTTACACAAGTAAATGTAAAATTGCCAAAGCATTAAACTTAACTTTTTCTGCTGTTCGAAAAATTATATTGAGTGAAAAATCGATTGCGGAATGTGCCCAAAGTCTAACTTCATTGAGTGCAACAAAATAATTAAGCCACGGTATTCTGGCCAAGTTCCAAATTCCTGCTGTAACTACTGCTGGAAAGGCAATGGCAACTTTGTGGACATGTTGAATGTTTGAGAAAGAGGGATTTATTCCATTTCAGTGAAGATCAGAATCTGCAGCAGAGGTGGATACTTTGAGTCCTGGGAGAACTCCTTTACACCTCCTGAAACCTGCAAATGGAGATAATAACCAACAGTGCGCACGCGCACACACACACACACACACACACACACACACACACACACACACACACACACACACACACACACACACACACACACACACACACACACACACACACACACTTTTGTTGGTCAATAATGGGAGAAGATGCTTTGCCTGGGCAACACTAAATTTTGGAGACGTAGTTATAATGTGTATTTTGTATAATTTTGGAAAGGAGGGTTTGGAGGGTGGAAGTCGTGCCAATATGATGTTTACAAAGTGCAGAGTGGCAGAGTTAAAGTTTGATTATTTATAAGTACTTGTGCAATTGTGCATGTATGGTCTTCAAAAATTATTCACACTTGACTTTTACATTTTGTTGCGTTACAGCCTTAATGTAAGTTGGATTGAATTGAGATTTTTTTTTTTATCACTGATCTACACATAATACCTCATAGTGTCAAAGTGTCATTTTTTTTAGAAATTTAAACAAAATAATTCAAAAGGAAATATAGAAATATCTAATTTACAAAAGTAACCAAACCCCTGAGTCAATACTTCGAAGAAGTGCCTTTGGCAGTGATTACAGCTTCGAGTCTTCTTGGGTATGTCTGTATCAGCTTTGTACATCTGGATTTGGGGAGTTTTTCCCATTCTTCCTTGAAGATTTGCTCAAACTCTGTCAAGTTGGGTGGGGAGCGTCGGTGAACAGTAATCTTCAAGTCTTTCCACAGATCAATGAATTGAATTGGCCACAGGTGGATGCCAATCAAGATGTCGAGACATGTCAAGGATGATCAAAGGTAATTGGATGCGCCCGAGCTCAATTTGGGGGTGTCATAGCAAAGGGGTTGAATATGTGTGGACTCAAGACATTTTAGATTTTTCATTTTTAATTATTTTGTTTAAAAAATTATATTAAAAAAAATTCCACTTTGACATTATGTGGTATTATGTGGAGATCAGTGACAAAAAATGTCAATTTAATGCATTTAAAATTCAGGCTATAACACAACAAAATGTGAAAAAGTCAAGGGGGAAATACTTTCTCAAGGCACTGTATGTAGTTTATAGTTATACATGGGAGTAGCTTCATTTTCAAAGTGTAAGAAAATACTGTAGAGTGATATATTTTAACAAGGCTTTGCTCTTCATTTTGCATTTTAGAATGCTCCATGAAATGATTTATTCTTTCACAATCTTGTAACTTACATGAAGTTTTTCTATGTTGATTCTTATTTGCGAAGTAAGTTTGACATAACGAGACCTTGGTGATGCCTTTGCATGCTCAGCGCTTCATGATGAATGGTCCTGTCTGATAATAAATATACAATATCTTCCCCCCTTTTTTATGAAATGGCCATTTTAACTCATTTGAGGCAGCAACGAATATCCATCAAATCAGCCAGCCTTGCCTTGGACTCCTGAATCTTAACAATGCTGGATATGTGGGCGCCTTATGCTTCGAACAAGAGAAAGACATTTTTTGATTTGCATCTGGAGTGACTTTTTTCCTTTGCATTTTTGCTAATATTTGTAATAAAGCAAACGTGCTGAACACTAACAGAAAAATCAATGGCATTTTTGCAGAGAGCAGATCAGCGTAGCAGACACTGCAAAGTGGAACTTAAAAAGAGCGCTCGTCATCACGACACGTGAGAAGCTCGTGCGCTTTTCCTTACAAACTCTTTCTCATTCATGAGTCACTCAGCTCGACTCCGTTCTACATCATCCAGAAAATTGAGCTAAAGAGGATTTCGCCGTTTGGTGAACAATCACGACGGAAACGGACGAGTCTCCTGTTCTGCTGGCTATCTTTGACATCATTACTTCTGCCACCAAAGGTGGATGGAGGTTATGTTTTCACCCCTGTCTGTCTGTTTGTGAACAAGATCTCAAAAAGTTGTGGAAGGATTCGGACAAAATTTGGCAGAGATGTAGCATATGTCACAAGGACAAAATGATTAGATTTTGGTGAAGATCTGCATTCGGATCCGGCTAGGATAATTTTTTAAGTGATTTCTTCACCTTTAAGAGACAGGCCCAAAAACGATACATAGCAGAATATCTGAAAAAGTTGTGGACGGATTTGTACGAAACTTGGTGGACCGGTTGGGTGTCTGACAAGGACAAACAGATTCGATTTTGGTGAAGATCTGAATATGGATTCAGATATGAGAATTATTTAATTTTTTTTTTAAGTGGTTCTTCACCATTGAGTGATATGGCCAACCAGGCAGAGGTTCTAGTTCTAGCGAGTGCCGTTCTAGTTCAAAGCTGCGCTGGCTCAACGCCAATAAACTTTTTTTCTTCACTCACCACTTGAGAAACAGAGGATTATTTTCAGCCAGATTTAATATATATATTTTTATACATGTGTGACGTGGGAAGAATGAAGCAAGACATGATGGTGGTTGATACTTGCTGTATTCGAATATGCAGGTATGAGGTAATGAAAGAACCCTAAAAGATACAAAAGCACTATTCAGCAAAGATACATTGCAGGTAGCAGATTAAATAACTCAATCAATGGATGATATAATGGTTCAATGTTTACAATAAATACATCGAGTATGCAACCACAAGTGCATCCAAATACAAGTCCGACAGGCCAGACGAATGTGCAACCATGAGATACATCAGGGGCAGACAATGTCTACATACTATCGCAAGACGTGCACCAAGGCACACCTGGACAACCAAACCCCTTTCTTTCCCAACATCAACCAACAAATTCAGTAACAGAACATGAGGGTTGCTTAATTAGTTAATAGTATCAAATCAACACGTGTGACTAACCCACACAAACTGGATAATTTGTACTCACATAGAATAGATCACATAAATCATGGACGTTTCAGTTCCGTTTACAATTGAATAAACTGCTCGTTAAGCCATAACCATATTAGTTTCATCACACGAACGACGTGAGTAATCATGAAGCATCTCGGTATCCTGAAGGAACTTAACCCTGTCTGACCAGGGTACAGAGCAAAATGAGAATGCTGGTCGATCCGTCCGAATCTCACGTCAGCAAACAATTAAATCTCCCGTTTTCCTGACGATCATCAATCCATTCGCCCAACAACGAAATGGCGGCAGCGTTTCGAACATGCCGGATGTGACGTAAGGGAGAAGGCTAAATAAGTTTCGACCAGGATCAGGATGTGACGTATGCCACGAAGCGTGCATGCTCAAAATTAATCACTTACACATGAGCTGAGGCTCGTAATAGAGCTCACACACACACACACACACACACACACACACACACACACACACACACACACACACACACACACACACACACACACACACACACACACACACACACACACACACACAACACAGCCACTGAGCTTGGGGGAGATGCCTTCACCAACGTCACTTCCTGGGAACCAGCGACGTCATCATCATTTACAACGCGTCATTGCGTTTTGAATGTGAGTGAGATTGATTTTGGTCTGGTTCAAACACCATCTTCAAAACCAGCACACTAAAAGGAATTATCACCACACGTGCATTACGAAGTGGTGAGGTAACGGGATGCTTCTCACCAGAACTATGCCTCACACAGCCAGCACTTTGTCCCTTTCTGTAAAAATAAACTCAAGCAGAGCAACAACCATCATGCGACTAAGCTGTCAAGTACATTTCTGTGATGACTTTCTAATGAATGCTGAAACCTTAAAGATTCCTGGCCGGCCTCTGCAGATTCCTGGCCGGCCTCTGCAGATTCCTGGCCGGCCTCTGCAGATTCCTGGCCGGCCTCTGCAGGCTCCTGGCCGGCCTCTGCAGACTCCTGGCCGGCCTCTGCAGACTCCTGGCCGGCCTCTGCAGACTCCTGGCCGGCCTCTGCAAACTCCTGGCCGGCCTCTGCAGACTCCTGGCCGGCCTCCGCAGAGTCCTGGCCGGCCTCCGCAGACTCCTGGCCGGCCTCCGCAGATTCCTGGCCGGCCTCCGCAGATTCCTGGCCGGCCTCCGTAGATTCCTGGCCGGCCTCCGTAGATTTCTGGCCGGGCTCCGTAGATTCCTGGCCGGCCTCCGCAGATTCCTGGCCAGCCTCCGCAGATTCCTGGCCGGCCTCCGTAGATTCCTGGCCGGCCTCCGTAGATTCCTGGCCGGCCTCCGTAGATTCCTGGCCGGCCTCCGTAGATTCCTGGCCAGCCTCCGTAGATCCCTGGCCGGCCTCCGTAGATTCCAGATTCCTGGCCGGCGTCTGCAGATTCCTGGCCGGCCTCCGCAGAATCCTGGCCGGCCTCCGCAGAATCCTGGCCGGCCTCCGCAGAATTCTGGCCGGCCTCCGCAGAATACTGGCCGGCCTCCGCAGAATACTGGCCGGCCTCCGCAGAATCCTGGCCGGCCTCCGCAGAATCCTGGCCGGCCTCCGCAGAATCCTGGCCGGCCTCCGCAGAATCCTGGCCGGCTTCCGCAGAATCCTGGCCGGCCTCCGCAGAATCTTGGCCGGCCTCCGCAGAATCCTGGCCGGCCTCCGCAGAATCCTGGCCGGCCTCCGCAGAATCCTGGCCGGCCTCCGCAGAATCCAGGCCGGCCTCTATAGATTCCTGGCCGACCTCTATGGCCCTTGATGTTGCAGTTTTCCTTGTGTGAAGCTGCAAAGCATCCAGAAAGGTCCTTAAATCAAAACAACTTATTAATAACTCCCAGGAAACACTTGAAGCAACTGAGAAAATGTTATCACACATGACTATCAATAGTAAAAAGTGTGAGCATAAAATTGTGAAACTCAAATGGATAAAAACACATGGCAGGCAGAAAGAAGTTCAGAAGGACATTGCACTCCTGCTTTCCAACTTTTGAGTTGATTCTCTTGAAACACTCATTGACAACAAAGAAGGTGAACAGGAAGAAAACTCACATTATATAAAACAACCACGAGATGGAGTGCACTGCAAAATTCATTTCAAAGGCCAAACAGTCTGGTAATGTAGGGTGCTCGTACCCTCAGTCGAGGTAGGGCAAAATGTCCCCATGTACAGGATATGGTAAAAAGATGGCACAGATTTTAGGGTGGAATATTTCTGTGATAATCTCAGGTAATGTTTTTTTTCTCTTTTCAGGTTACATCAGATGAACTGGAGATTAAAAAGAAAACAATGAATCCTCAGGGGTGGCAAATGTGACACGTGAACAACTAGCATTGTGATCGAGCAGTGTTTCTTCCATATCTATTCTACGATTTTTCAGAAGACATTTCCAAGTTCGTGACGCACCATCAAGAAAAGTAATACACAGATGTGTGGCAAGCTTGCGTGAAACGGGGAAATGATGCATGGAAATGATACAACAATTATGCAGGGAAATTGTGCTGAGAGCATTAAAATCTCAACAACTGGAGATGCACATTGGCCTCCCCAGATCTCCTGATCTCAGCCCTCCTGATTACCTCCACCACCCAAGGTGGATGGAGGTTATGTTTTCACCCCTGTCTGTTTGTCTGTGTGTGTGTTTGTTTTTGAACAGGATATCTCTTTTTGAAAGAAAGTTGTGGACGGATTCGGACGAAATTTGGTGGAGAAGTTGGGTGTGTGACAAGGACGAATCGATTCGATTTTGGTGAAGATCCGAATCCGCATACGAGAGTTTTTTTTATTTCTAAAGTGATTCTTCACCATTGAGTGATCGGGCCAAAAACCGATAAATAACATGATATTTCAAAATGTTGTGGAAGACTTATGATTAAAAAAAAAAAAAAAAAACTCAATGGAGGAGATGAGTAGGTGACAAGAACAAGCCGATTAGCTTTTGGTTCAGGTCCGAATCCAGATCTGGCTTATCAGTGGGATTAGTCAGGTTCACTATGTTAACAAATATAATTTCGTTCAAAATTTTGGTAGATTAGCAAAACTATACATTTTTGGCATACTCAGAGCATGAGGAATCCAAAAATTAATGTTTACATTTGCGTAGACACCTTTGCGAAAATGACACTCAGGACAGTGACGAAGATAGTCAGGTTCACTATGTTAACAAATATAATTTCTTTCAAAATTTTGGGAGATTAGCAAACCTGTACATTTTTGGAATCTTCAGAGCATGGAGAATCCGAAAATCAATGTTGGCATTTGCACAGACACCTGCATGGCCGCCATTTTTGATTTTCAAAATGGCCGCCATAAAATACATATTTTGCGCGATCTCGGCTTCTAGTCAACCTCGAAACTTAATTAAATATGCTAATCCTATGTTTTCTGGGTCAAGGAATCCAATAAAGGCCTCAAAATAGTGCTCAGGATTATAGAAAAGCAACAAACAAAGGTAATTGAAAACCATTGTCTTTATATTTGTGATATAACTGTATTACATAATACATGATATTGGAAGTCCTTTGAAGTTATAGGTTGTTATAGGAAGTTATAGGTAATATCAGATTGAACTATAAGTCCTATACACAGGATCTACGAGGTCTATACCGTTCAGGAATATGCTTTTACAGATCTTCATCACTGTCCTGAGTGTCATTTTCGCAAAGGTGTCTACGCAAATGTAAACATTAATTTTTGGATTCCTCATGCTCTGAATATTCCAAAAATGTATAGTTTTGCTAATCTACCAAAATTTTGAACGAAAAAACATAGTGAACCTGACTAGATAGAAAAGGTAAACTGGTCAACCTGGCGAAGGCTTGCTCTCTAACGAGTGCTGTTCTCGTAATTCCTGTGTGTATATCTAAAAAAACAGAGTGCACAGGAACAGGACACACACGGACACACACACACTGAACTAAAATAAAACATTACAAGTGAAATTCAGGCTATTTCGACAGACTATTATTGTGAAGGTTAGGAGGTGTATGGGTACCAGAACAGCGGAATGTGTTACCCGCGAAATCTAGTATATTCTGAAGAAATTTCAATGCAAATTTCCATATATGAAGAAGGCTTGTGAATCTATTATTATTAGTTTGCACATTACAACGGACGTGCTGAAGACATTTGAGCATGGGGAGCGTTCGATAGACATTGCACGTACACTCAGCCATCCTTCCTCAACTGGGAGGACAATATTACTCATAAAGCCACCAAAATAAGGGCGGACGCACGAAAATCGAGTGCCTCATCGTCTCCACCAACAGCCGCACCTCCCAGGCCTGGACATCGCTACGTGCCGTGATTATCGTACTCATTTACTTAAAGCCGTCCATAACTTATTCATTACTCCCGCTAAGGAGTTGTGTGTGTGTGTGTGTGTGTGTGTGTGTGTGTGTGTGTGTGTGTGTGTGTGTGTGTGTGTGTGTGTGTGTGTGTGTGTGTGAACAAGATATCTGGAAAAGTTCTGAACGGATTTGGATGAAAGTTGGTGGGATGATTGCCCTTGGGATAAGGAAGAATTGATTAGTTTTTGGTGAAGCTCAGGATATTATTCCGGATCCAGGAATTTTTTTACCATCGGAAGATAGGGCTCATTTTTTTTTAACATTATCTTCTATATATTTTATATTTAACATTGTGATATGAAAACAGTTTTCATATTTGTTGTAAATGTAGTTTAAACTCGAGGTTATGCATTAGAGCGGTGTAGCAGCGTCACCTTCAATGTTAATTTATTTTTTTTCTAATAAAGATAATTATTAGAAAGATAAAGATAATTATCTAATAAAGTTAATTTCTTTTCTGTCATTTTAAAACCACCAAAGTGTGTATTCGGTTTCCCCGTTTCATAAAATGTATCGTTTGATACGTATAATGCTTTAAAACCCGTTTTTTTGTTGTTTTTTTTACCTAAGAAGAGATATTGTAGCGGCTACCGCTGGGTTTTCACAATCGCCTTGCACCTATCAAGGACGCGGAGCGATCACCATGCCGGGCTCGTCCAGGACGCCCGGGCAGGCCCGCGCTCAACTTGCCAGGCCTCAGTCGGGACGCTCGGCCACGCCCCCTCTCGCCTTTCCTGGGCAAACGCTCTGGGATAATGTGTGTATATATATTGCTGCCCGATAAACGGGCTTTTCAGAGTACCTGAGTGTTTTGTTTGAATAAAGCAACTCGGACGAATTCCAGCTTTTTGTCGCGTCCATTCTTCCGATCGACGTGGGAGCCCGAGCTCCTTCATTGGTGACATACCGACATGGACACGGCAGTGGCCCTTAAACTGCCTACCTTCTGGGAGGCTCACGCGGCGGTTTGGTTCGCACAGGCGGACTCCCTGTTCGCCCTGCGAGGCATCACGGCCGACGACACCCGCTTCCACCATGTGGTAGCAGCGCTCGGTTCAGCCACCGTGGCCCGCGCCCTGAGCCTCCTCGAGAGCCCGCCAGCCGCTGACAAATACGGCGCGAATTAAAAAGCTCCTCCTCGACGCTTTCGCCCTCCCATCGGCGGAACGCGCACGGTGCCTGCTCGACCTGCCCGAGCTCGGCGACACGCGCCCTTCCGAGCGAATGGACTACATGCTTTCGCTGCTCGGCGAGCACTCTCCGGCATTCCTGTTCTGGGAGCTGTTCCTCCGTCAGCTGCCTAGCCCGGTATGCCGCGCCCTGGCAAGCACGACGATCACGGATCCCCGTGCCCTTGCCAGGGAAGCCGACAAGATCTCCGTCGCAGGCCAGCGCATCGCAGCAGCGACCTGGGGCCCACCGCCGTCCGACGCAACACCCATGGTGCCCGAGCACCCGGCACGGTCGACGACCGAACTGCCGACGCAATTGGCGGCCGCTACACCGAGCCGACCACCTCCAGCACGACGACCGGGGCCTCCACCTGACCAAGCATGGTGTTACTATCATGCCAGGTTCGGACAGAAGGCCCGGACATGCCGACCCCCGTGCACCTTCGGCAGGCCGGGAAACGGCCGGGCCGGCGTTCATTACCAGCCATGAGCGCCGGCCACATGGGCAACTTACTGTTCATCACGGATAAAGCATCCGGACGGCGCTTCCTGTGCGACACCGGCGCCCAACTGAGCGTCATACCCGCCTCTGACCAGGACAGGCAGTCCGTGGTTTGCGGCCCCTCCTTGGTTTCGGCCAACGGATCGGCCATCCGCACCTTCGGCCCACGCAACGTCACCCTCTGCTTCGGCGGCCAACGCTTTGCTTGGACGTTTGTAACCGCAAACGTGCCCATGGCTCTGCTAGGCGCCGACTTCCTCTGCGCACACGGACTGCTGGTGGACGTCCAACGGCGTCGTTTAATAATAATAATAATAATGCATTTATTTTATATAGCGCTTTTCAGGAAGCCCAAAGACGCTTTGACAGAGTGCAAAACATAACGCATAGCAAAACATAAAGACAATTGCAAAAAAGAAGAATCAATAGGGAAATATTCAAAGCACAAAGGAGGGAGAAGGAGAGGAGATAGTCAGGGGTTAGATGCTGTGGGTTAAATGTTGAATGCAGTGTTGAACAGGTGGGTCTTGAGTGATGTTTTGAATGTGGTGAGTGAGGAGGAGTCTCTGATGGTGTGAGGTAGCGAGTTCCAGAGGGTGGGAGCAGCGATGGAGAAGGCCCTGTCCCCCCAGGATCTAAATTTGGTCCGGATGGGGGGGGTCAGGAGGTTGGTACCAGCAGAGCGGAGGTTGCGGGTGGGAGTGTGTCTGGAGAGGAGGTCAGCCAGGTAGGATGGGGCCAGGTTATGGAGGGCTTTGTAGGTCAAGAGGAGGATTTTGTACTGGATTCTCTGGGAGATGGGGAGCCAGTGAAGCTTGTAAAGGACGGGGGTGATGTGGTCACGGGTCCGGGAATGGGTGAGTAGACGGGCAGCGGAGTTCTGAATGTATTGGAGTTTATTGGTGATTGTTGAGGGTGAACCATAAAGGAGGCTATTGCAGTAGTCCAGACGGGAAGTGATGAAGGCGTGGATGAGGGTTTCTGCAGCCACAGAGGAGAGGGATGGACGGAGACGGGCGATGTTTTTCAGGTGGAAGAAGGCTGTCTTTGTGATCTGTTTAGTGTATTTGTCGAAGGAGAGGGTTTGGTCAAAGATGATGCCAAGATTCCGGATGTGAGGGGAGGTGGACACTGGGAAACCGTCGATGTTGAGGGCAAAGTTATGGGTGGACTTGGTGAGCGTTTTTGGGCCAATGATGATTATTTCAGATTTATCACAGTTAAGTTTGAGGAAGTTGATTTGAAGCCAGGATTTTATTTCAGTGATGCAGTTTGTCAGGATAGAGTGGGTGGCGGTGGAGATGGACTTGGTGGAGATGAAAAGCTGGATGTCATCGGCGAAGCAGTGGAATTGGAGACCATGACGGCGGATTAAGTGACCGAGGGGGGACAGGTAAAGGATAAAGAGGAGGGGGCCAAGAACTGAACCTTGGGGGACACCTTGGGGGAGGGGAGCAGTGGGGGATTTGCAGTTATTGATGGAGATGAACTGACGTCTGTCAGAGAGGTATGATTTAATCCAAGAGAGGGCAGTGCCGGTAATGTTAAAGGTGGTTTCAAGTCGGGTGAGGAGGATGGTGTGATCGATGGTGTCAAAGGCAGCGCTGAGGTCGAGGAGGATGAGAATGTTGAGGTTGCCAGCATCAGAGGAGAGGAGAAGGTCGTTGGTGATTTTGAGGAGAGCAGTTTCAGTACTGTGGTTGGACCGGAATCCGGATTGGAATGTTTCATACAGGTTATTGGCAGAGAGGTGATGCTTGAGTTGAGTGGCTACAGCGCGTTCCAAAACCTTTGACAGAAAGGGTAGGTTGGAGATGGGTCTGAAGTTATTTAGGGTGTCAGGGTTTAGTCCAGGTTTTTTCAGAATGGGGGTAACAGCAGCAATTTTGAGGGATGGTGGGACGATGCCTGTAGACAGGGAGGAGTTTATTGTTGCAATGATAAGTGGAGAAAGAGCAGGAAGGGAGGCCTTGACAAAGCTGGAGGGGATGGGGTCAAGAGTGCAGGTGGCAGTTTTCATTCCGATGAGGAGTTCAGAGAGGTCAGTAGGGGAGACTGGGGAGAATTGAGACAGGGGATGGCAGGATAAGGGGGGGCAGGTGGTTTGAGGGGGAGCGGGTGCGGCGGTGGTCAAGCTGTTGTAGATGTTTTCAATTTTGCGTTGGAAGAATGAAAGGAAGGAGATGCAGTTGTCTATTGTGAATGACTGGGTGGTGGTGTTCAGGGGGCTGAGGAGTTTGTTTATTGTAGAGAAGAGTGCTTTTGGGTTTCCGGAGCCAGAGTGGATAATTTGAGAGTAGTAGGCGGAGCGGGCGCGGGAGAGGGCATCTTTATAGTGTTGTATGTGGTCCTTGTAGGCCTGGGAGTGAACTGTGAGACCTGTTTTATTGCGGAGTCTTTCAAGTTGGCGAGCACGAGTTTTCATTAGGCGGAGCTCAGGGGTAAACCAGGGAGCAGAATGGGTGAAAGAAACTGTTTTGGTTTTTATAGGCGCAATTTGGTCAAGGCAGGAAGAGAGAGTGTGGTTGTAGTAGTCAGTGAGGTCAGAAGGGGTGTGGAGGTCAACGAAGGGAGAAGTGGACATTTTTTCAGAGAGGGTCGATGAGAATGAGGCAGGTGAAAAAGCGTTTAGCTTACGGAAGTTGATAGTGCGATAATGCCTTGGTGCTGGGGTGGGGATGTTGATGGTCAGAGTGATGGCTAGGTGGTCAGAGAGAGTGAGGTCGGAGCCAGAGAGATGGTGCAAAATTAGTCCAGTAGAGCAGACAAGGTCCAAAATGTGACCACGGTTATGGGTAGGAAAGTTGACATGTTGAGTGAGGTTAAAGCAGGTGAGTAAATCAGTGAAGTCAGTGGTTAGCGTGGAGTCAGTGGAGTCCATGTGGATATTGAAATCACCAAGGAGGAGGATTGAGGGGGAGAGGGAACATAGCTGGGTCAGAAAGTAGGAGAAGTCAGACAGGAATGATGGGTGTGGTTTGGGAGGGCGGTAGACAACAGCCATGACTGACTGTGTGTGACCAGAGAGTTTAAAAGCCAGGTGTTCAAATGATGGAGCAGATGAGATGGAGATGAGGTTGGTCTTGATGTCTTGTCGGTGAATAACGGCAATTCCACCACCTCGGCCCTCCGAGCGTGGTTTATTGATGTAAGAATATCCATTGGGTGTGGTGAGGTTGAGCGTGTAGTAGTCCAGTGGTTGTTGCCAGGTCTCAGTGAGACAGAGAAAGTCCAGTTTATTTTCCAGGATGTAGTCGTTCAGGATGAGGCATTTGTTGTTGAGGGACCGGGTATTGAACAGGGTGAGCTTGATGTTGTTTTGTACGGCGGGTATGAATCCAGGTGATTTGGCCAGGGTTCGCAGACAGGAGGTGCGATTTTGTGCGTTGTTGTGACCAGGTGTGTTGGGACGATGAGTGGGAGTGCGCTGAGCCGACCAGAGGATGGGGATGGAGTGACCTGATTGTAAATAAACAAACTTACGACCGGAGCCACGGTGAATGTACCTGGGTCGACGCAGGAGTCCATTCGATCTGATTGCAGAGATGCATGATGGGGTGGAGCGGGTTTTAAGCAGGAGAAGCCTTGCGGCAGAGTACCGCAGAGCCATGCCAGCAGGAGCGAAGGCAAAGCGAGCACGCGGCCAAGGGTGAGGAGGCGAAACAATCGACACAACCAACGGGAGTGGGCCCGAGGAAACAGCGATGGAGCCGAGCAGGTGAAGCCCGGAGCAGCAGAGCAGAGCCGGGACCGCGCAGAGGAAGACTCAATGGCCATAAATCCGCCACGACCACCAGGAAAGCAAGACACGGACAATGGTCCAGTCAGAGAAGCGGCGAGCAAACGACGCCAGCGTCCTCTCACGACCGGACCGGAAAACGGAAGATCAACCCAGTTTAATCAACGCCGAAACCTTCAGCTCCCTGGTATGCACATTGAGCAGCTCCGCGCCGACCGAGCTGGCATGCGCCCTCCCGGCGGCGAACGAGTTTGCTCGCCTGCTCACGGAGTTCCCGGCCCTCACGCGGCTGACGTTTTCGGCCGTCGCAGTACGACATGGGATAGAGCACCACATACCAACCACGGGCCCGCCGGTCTACGCCAGAGCCCGCCGCCTCGACCCAGCCAAGCTCGCCGTGGCCAAAGCCGAGTTCGACGCTTTAGAACACCTCGGCATCGTGCGGCGCTCCGATAGCGCGTGGGCTTCGCCACTACACATCGTCCCAAAGCCAGGGGGCGGCTGGCGCCCATGTGGCGACTACCGCTGCCTTAACGACGCTACCACCCCCGACAGGTATCCGATCCCGCACATCCAAGACTTCTCCGCCCGTCTGGCGGGACGGGTCATTTTTTCGAAAATTGATCTCGTACGGGGATATCACCAGGTACCTGTCAGGGCGGCCGACATCCCTAAAACGGCAGTCATCACGCAGTTTGGCTTATTCGAATTCTTACGAATGCCGTTTGGTCTCAAGAACGCGGCTCAGGCGTTCCAGCGCTTGATGGACGGCGTGCTGCATGACCTGCCGTTCCTTTTCGTTTACCTGGACGACATCCTCGTCGCCAGCACGTCCCGGGCCGAGCACCTCCTCCACCTCCGAACACTGTTCGGGCGCCTCAGCGAGCACGGCCTCATCGTCAACCCGGCCAAATGCCACTTCGGCATGACAGCCGTTGATTTTTTGGGCCACCACATCACCAAGAACGGGGCCGTGCCGCTGCCAACCAAGGTCGAGGCCATCACCACGTTCCCGCGTCCCCGCACCATAAAGGCCCTGCAGGAATTCCTGGGAATGGTGAATTTTTATCACCGCTTCGTGCCCCGCGCTGCTCAACTCATGCGGCCCCTCTACGAAGCCCTCCGGGGCAAGCCGGCCAAGCACGACATCGCCTGGTCCGCAGCAATGGACGCGGCCTTCCAAAGCTCAAAGCGGGCCCTCGCCGATGCAACACTACTCGCTCACCCGGTGCTCAATGCTCCCATCGCCCTCACCACGGATGCCTCCGACTACGCGGTGGGCGCCGTACATGAGCAATGGGTGAACGGGGTTTGGCAGCCACTCGCTTTTTTCAGCCGGCAGCTCCGGCCGAACGAGCTCAAATACAGCAAGTTTGACCGTGAGCTCCTCGGTCTACACCTGGCCGTCCGCCATTTCCGCCACCTCCTGGAGGGCCGACCTTTCACGGCGTTCGTCGACCACAAGCCGTTGGTTTACGCAATGGCCAAGGTCACGGAGCCGTGGTCGGCCCGCCAACAGCGCCACCTCTCCGCCGTGTCAGAGTTTACCACGGACATCCGGCACGTCGCCGGCAAAAACAACGCCGTGGCCGACTGTCTTTCCCGGGCCAGCGCGAACGCGGTCCACCTGGGCGTGGACTTCGCGCTTATGGCGGCGGACCAAACCACCGACAGCACGGTGCAGGCCCTCCGGGCGGCGGACACGGGCCTCTGCCTGGCCGACATCCCCTTTGCGGACACTGTCCTGCTCTGCGACGTCTCCCAAGGCCAGCCTCGCCCCATCGTGCCCGTCACCTGGCAACGCCGCATCTTCGCCTCCCTCCACGGCCTTTCCCACCCGGGCCGGAAAGCTTCACAGAAGCTGGTGTCGGCGCGATTCGTCTGGCACGGCCTTCGTCGGGACGTCCGCGAGTGGACCAGCACCTGCACAGCCTGCCAACGGGCCAAGGTCCACCGACACACCCAGGCCCCGCTGGCACCTTTCACCGTGCCCGAACGACGTTTCGACCATTCAACGTGGATCTGGTGGGCCCCCTCCCCCCGTCACGGGGGTTCACACACCTGCTCACCATGGTGGACAGGACCACCAGGTGGCCGGAGGCCGTTCCCCTCATCTCCACCACCACCGCCGACGTGGCGCAGGCTTTCATCGCCACCTGGGTCGCCCGCTTCGGCGCACCGGCGGACATCTCGTCAGACCGCGGACCACAGTTCACCTCCGAGCTGTGGGGCGCGGTCACCTGCAACCTGGGGGTCAAGCTCCACCGTACTACGGCCTACCACCCCCAAGCAAACGGGTTGTGCAAGCGATTCCACCACTCCATGAAGGCCGCGCTCATGGCTGGCCTTCAAGACAGCGGTTGGGCCGACTGGCTGCCGTGGGTCCTTTTGGGCCTCCGCACGGCCCCCAAGGAGGACCTCCAGGCATCCACCGCCGAGCTTGTCTACGGCCAGGCGCTACGCGTCCCGGGCGAATTCGTGCCCGACGCTACCAGTCCCTGGTCCGCAGCTCACCAGCGCTCGGACCTCCAGGACGCCGCCCGACGGTTTGCCCCCGTGCCAACATCCCACCACGGTGACCCCCAGTCCTACGTCCCCCCAGCACTTCGCACAGCGGAATATGTTTTTGTGCGTCACGACGCACATCGGGGGCCACTCCGGCCGCCGTACGACGGGCCCTTCCGGGTCCTGCGACGGGACGACAAGTCATTCGTCATCGACATCGGCGGCAGGTCGGACCGGATTGCGGTGGACCGCCTCAAGCCGGCGCACGTGGACGTCGACCAACCACCACGGGTGGCCCTTCTGCCGCGGCGAGGCCGCCCCCCGTCCACGGTGCCCCCCACTCGACCGCCCACCCCCACACCGGACCCCCCCCCCCTCCCCCCGCTTCGGCCAGGTCATCAGGACCCCCCTCAAATTGACCCTGCCGGTGCAAGTCGATTCTGGGGGGACATGTGTAGCGGCTACCGCTGGGTTTTCACAATCGCCTTGCACCTATCAAGGACGCGGAGCGATCACCATGCCGGGCTCGTCCAGGACGCCCGGGCAGGCTCGCCCTCAACTTGCCAGGCCGCAGCCACGACGCTCGGCCACGCCCCATCTCGCCTTTCCTGGGCAAACGCTCCGGGATAATGTGTGTATATATATTGCTGCCCGATAAACGGGCTTTTCAGAGTACCTGAGTGTTTTGTTTGAATAAAGCAACTCGGACGAATTCCAGCTTTTTGTCGCGTCCATTGTCGGGAGCCCGAGCTCCTTCAATATCAACATTTACCTCAGCGAATGTCAATCGCGGTGTCAGTATTTGATGAACTTCTAAAGACTTAGGTGACTTATAAGTGTGACAAGCATGTGCACGGGATTCTTCCCAGAAGAATGAGTGGTCGCATTAGCTTGTACGACTTTAAATGAGCGAGTTTTGTTTTGCCGTTTGGGCCAGTTTTACATGTTGTATCCCTAAGGAATGAAACCAACGTTTTCTCTGGCTTAGAATTTTATTTGAAGTCACACATGCCTCAAAATACACTCACTTATATGGAATTGAACGCTGAATCCGAAAATGTGAGTGAAATTGCCTTTTTTTAAACATTATCTTCTATATATTCTAAATATATATCTGTGCAGTGTCTTTCTTGTGTTGTCTTGTCTTGTCACTGAACTACCCCCTCAAACTTTTGTGAAATCGTACAATTCCAACTTGACCCACGGCGGGAGTATGCGCTCTACTGAGTGGCGTTCTAGTTACCTCCGCCACCAAAGGTGGATGGAGGTTATGTTTTCACCCCTGTCTGTCGGTTTGTCTGTCCGTTTGTGAACAAAATATCTCAAAAAGTTGTGGACGGATTCGGACGAAATTTGGCAGACAGGTAGTGTATGCGACGAGGACGAAATTATTAGATTTTGGTGAAGATCCAGATCCGGATCCAGCTAGCAGAATTTTTTAAGTGATTCTTCACCATTGACCAACCAGGCGGAGGTTTGCTCTCTACTGAGTGCCGTTCTACTTTAAACATTTATTTGCGTTCTTTATTGATTTATTTAGTTATATCTTTAGTATTTATTTACAGGAACTGTGTTTACACATTTACTGGCTTTACTTAGGTTAGAGTTAGGTTAGGACCAGATATTTCCGTCCAGGAACACATCCTCAATTTATAACATTATTCCTATGGGAATAACGTTTTCTATCAACATATTTTCATTCTACATTCAGCGTTTTAGGAACGCATCTCGAGTGTAAATCGAGGAGACCCTAGTATATAATTCAATTGAAATGAAATAAAGATTTTAAAAGTTGTTGGAGAAACCTTTTAAGAGGTTTACCGCCGTTGATGCAGCGTCTTTTACACCGCCTTATTTAACACCTTACATTAGTTATTCGTGCCTGTTGTTTGTGTCACTTGTGACATCCTTAAAAACAGTAGGTTTCCTGTTTGCAATGCTTTTCGATTTTGTTTGACTGCCAGACAGGCAAACAGAGTTTTTAAAAAAATCTCACTCCTCTCTGCACACGCACGATTGGGATGAGATTCCATACAATTTGCCAAAATCAAAGCTAAAGTACTGCAAAAATGCAGGTTTGCATTCCGATTGGTGCTCTTCAGGCTTCAAAATACAACACTCAATTGAAATTAAGTAGTTATTCGATTATACAGTGATGTTTTTATACAGACAGACAAAGTGACCCAATTGCTTAACCCCACTTTTTGCTTCACGCATGTGGGGTAAATATCTAAGACGCAGGAAATTCCATACATTATTCTCTGGCAGCTGCATAGACAGGCTTTTAAAGGGCCTAATGGGAAACTATTTAGATCTCAGCAGTGAAGATGGCAATCACTGTATAAACTAGAACGGCACTCGGTAGAGCGCATACCTCTGCCAGGCTGAACAGTTTACGTTTTGTATACCACTGAGTATACAGTGATGAATGTAGAAGACGGGGAAGAGTGATACAGAGAAGAGTGATGGAAATGAATGTAGAAGGAAGTAGAAGACGGGGAAGACCGAAAAAGACTTGGCTAAAGATGGTGGAAGAAGAAATGCGGGCAAGGGGGTTAACAAGGAGAGATGCAGAAAATAGGGCAAGATGGAGAAGTACCAGTTCAAGATTGAGTACCAGTTCACTGGTAATTCCCTGGTTGTCGTTAAAAGGTGGCAAAAAGGGTTGGCGTCAGGAAGGGCATCCGGCCGTAAAACATTGCTTCAAAAAGGGGACCAAAAAACAACAACTACCACGGTCCCCGAAAAGGCCAACCCCCGCTTTGCGGGGAAAAATGGCCTCTAAACGGTGGTTTGGTTTATGGAGAAGATTGTCATGGGGACCGCAAGGCTAACCCCCGCTCTAGCAGGGAAAATGGCCTTTTAAAATGCATGTTGTTGTTGTTGTATACCACTGATAGGCCGGATCGGAATCTGCACCTGATTCGAAATCTAATCAGCTACTTCTTGCCAAATAACCAACTCATCCACCTAATTTTGTCATAATCCATCCACAACCTTTTGAAATATCATGCTATACATCGTTTTGGCCCTATCACTCATCCGATTGACTTGAAATCTGAATAGGATTTGCATGTCAGTTTACTGAAACCAACCACATATTTTTGAGGTCAACATAGGCCAAAAGGTCAACATAGGCCCAATTTCTAAAATTGTCAATTTTCATCAGATTAACTTAAAATTTGTAGACGATTTGCATATCAGGTCACTGAATTCAACCACTGATTATTTTTGAGGTCAAAAGGATTCTCGACTGAGTGCCATTCTACTTTGTTCTCTTTTGCCAAGTGTCGCTCTATGAGTGATTTTTCATTTATTTGTTTCTCTGTCTGTTTGTCCGCACAGAATAAATATGACTTTCTCTGCAACCGTTAGTCTGATTGACAGGAATTTTTCACCATAGTTTTTCTTTTTAATGTCAATGTGATATGTAGAATTTTTGTACTGTAGTGATAATGTTGTAACAAGTAACAAGCAAATGATAATGTATAATTTTTTTAATGATAATGTTGACGTCATAAGTCACGTGGTATGGGCGCCATCTTGGAAAAAGCGAATAACTTTGCACCCCTATATCTCCGAAAGCACTGCATAGAAAAAAGTGAGTGTGAGACAGTGAGTGAGAGACAAAAAAGTGAGTGAGACAATATGTCCCACCTTCTGCGTTGAGTAGCTAACTGACAGACTCGCCCACAATTAACCGAATTGCGGAATTATTTTCAAACTAAACATAAAGCCGGTGGGCAGCATTTTATTTACAAGCACAAAACCTAACCTTATTTTACATTTCTATGACCCAGGACCTGTCCTTGTTGGAAAGAAGATTGGAGGGGAAGAGAAAAGCACAGCAATGCACAAAAACACATTTCAAAAGTCACATTTCAGTTGCTGGTGTCTGGCATCTTCTTCTTGCTTCCTGCATCTTCTGTGTGCATAAAACGTACAGTTCTTCTTTCCTAGCACACCAATAATAAAAATGTACAAAACACGTGTTCGTTTTATGTCTTTGCCACGCAGGGCCAATCTTATGTGGTCCGACTGCGTGACCTTAATGCCACTCAAAACAAGTGGTCCGAAGATGCAAGGTGAGTTTGCAGCAAAGTGTAAGGCCACAAAATTTGTGGTCCATAATGTTTAATGTGACAATGTGCAGAAAAGCGTTTGTGGCAAAGTGCTGCACAGATGCAGCAAAGTAACAACAAAGGATACGGCAGCAAAGTGCCACGCAGTTCAGCTGCACAGATGTAGCAAAGTGCAGCAGGGGTGCTGCACAGGTGTAGCAAGGTGCAGCTGCACAGTTCCACCTCCAAAATGGTCCTGGGGTGGGAGAGAGACACAGCACCACCAGCAAAGCGGAAAGGGCACAGGGGTACACAGCAATACAAGGTAATGCAGCATGAGGGGCGCGGAAGAGCAAGCAAAGCAAGCTCGTCCCTAACCGTCAGTGCCCCCCAACGTCAGCTTACACTTCCCTGGCCCTTCCCTGTATTTACAAATTCGTCACTACGTCCTGTCTCCCATATCCCCCTCTAAGCCAAATTTGTCTCCCAATCCCTCCCTGGAAGGAAGGAATGGAACAAACACATTGTCTCATCACGTCATGATGCGTCTTACTCACTCAACTCGTTCACTTGGTCCTGGTGTGGAGCTTCGTTCTCCTTGGTCAATGGATGTGGATGGCGCGAAGGGAATTCCTCTTCCTAACTACTCTAATGACATTAACTCTTTAACTACCCGGGGTCATGCCCTGCCAATTGGCCATCTTTAAACTATGTGGTTCTAAAAACCGAATTCCCCATTGACCACTCTGCGGTGCCCTACGAATTTGGGTCTCACTCCCCAATTTTTCTTACTGTGCCCTTGCACAATTTCGGGGCTGGGTCATGTGGCTCTACTAGCAGTCTACCTACCTGCGCACCTCCGCCACTGAAGTCGCCACCCGAGCTTACCTGCTCCTGTGACTACCCTAAACTGGGGAAGGCCCCTCCTGGCTCTTTACCCCTCTGATGCCCACCTGGGCAACATTGGGCAACCCGGGTCCTCCCTTTGGTTCCTCGGGCCCCACCCAACAACTCACACTACCCTAACTGGCTCCCAGAGCCTACCTGCGGCCTCACCTGGCCGACAAACTACCAGTGGCGGAGTGCCCCAATAACCATACTCACCAATTAAGCCACACGCCCAGCCATGTCACTGACTCATGCACCCAACCAAAGCACTACTTGCCACTTCCCGCACCACAGGTGTCAATATCCAAACAATTTACCTGAGCCCTCTACCTGGGTTCACACTACCCATCACGGGTATTCGTGAATGGGTCCATCTCCCCCCATTCACTCCTTCGCACCATGCATTCCACACCTTTTATTCCCACCAAGCATTCCACACCTTTTACTTTCACACACCATTTATGTTGCACACCACTTTTCTCACACACCTCTTACCTCGCACACCTTGTGCTCTCATACCACATATCTGGCACACCTCTTGTGCTCACACACTACTTGTGCTTACACACCTCTCGTCTTGCACTTCAACACAACTCCATTGATCTCAATACACAATTTCTCAAACACACAGCATCATCTATCTAGCTGCTTTTCCCCTAATACTCGTGCTTCCCCGTCATCCCATTAAACTAAGCACACCCTCGTCATTAACATCCATCTAACCTCTCTATGTCCCCTCTATAGTTCAGATGTCACTACTTAAATCTTTCGTCTTCTACCAGTCTGCCTTCTAATTCCCTAACAATTATCCTAAACCGCCCTCGGCTAGCTGCGGTGCCCCATGGAGGTAACCATCGCTGGTCCCTCCATGTGCATGTCACTGCCATCCCCCTAATCTAATGCTCATGAGCCCGGAGTGAGGAATGGTAAAACTACCATTCCCCCATGCCGGGCACCATTCCCCAACACTACTGCTATTCGTCCACTATACTCGAGCCTCTTCATGCGGAAATACATCGTCGTCACAGCTCGGCTTCGAAAAGCCGAGCGATGCATACAGGTGGTTGGTCTACTGTTGGTTGGGTCCGTCCGGCATTTTCGATCCAGGGAAGGAGGCATGGAAGGGCCGAGGTGTAGCGGCCCATCTCTACGCAGGGCCTCGCGATCCCACGCACGATGGCCCAAGCGCCCACGGTCGGAGCACCGCACCCACCAGGGGGCGCGGCTCCGAACTCTCCCACCTCTCCTTAAACCGTGCCGATCGCCTTTACTGCCACGACACGGCACCAACCATACAGGGCGGGGGCCGGCGCGAACCGTGCACGGCAGTCCTTGTGAAACCGCCGCGGCATCGATCCCCGCCGGTCCCCGCAGCAAACAAAGCACACAACTCACCGAGGGCTCACGTCGGCTATACGTCGCGCTAAACGCTACCCTGGTCTGCGTCGATGCTCGAGCCGCGTTCTCACCACACACGACCCACTCCTCACTCGCACACCGCGGCGCCCCAGCACCTCCCATACACTCCCTGCATTCTGTTACGGAACTCTCCTGTGCACACTCTTCCCTTACACACTCAGGTGCACACCACCCAGGCGCACTCATGCCATTCGCACACTCCATTATCACACACCCTCGCGCACTCATACCACACACACTCCGTTACACACGCTCTTGTTACGTACACTACGTACACACAACCGTACGTACACACAACGTACACACAACCGGACATCGCACACTCTCGCGCACACCCTGGCGCACACTCTTCCGTTACGTCCTCCGTAACGTCCACGGGTGTGCACTCTCCTGGTACACACCCAATAACATGCTCTGGTGTGCACTCCTGCACACTCTCTAAAACATGCCCTGGTGTGCATTCTCTCTCACTCTCCTCAGCCATCGCACACTCTGTAACACACTCTCCTGTTACACACTCTTCCCCGACACACTTCATCATACCCTCGTGCTCCGGTGCACACTTTTCTCGCACATGCGCACCAGTCACCCTCGTACACTGAACAACAGCCCTTCCACGAGCGCCCGGGTTTTGTCTCTGCCCCAAGCGCGCCAAAAATCTTTTCCCGCCAAACACTTTCGCGCCATACACGCCCCTACTCACCTTGGGGATTCTCTTCTCCGGCAACACCTGCAAACCTTTATTGGGGTTAGCAAGCCCGACATCACGATGCAAACACAGACTTTGCGCGGATTCCATTACTACCCTCGATTCATTTTCTATTTCTGCCGTCTCTTCGGCCCCAATTTCAACTATATAATCATTTCCTTTAGTTTCATTATTTCCTCGACGACTGCCGGTGCGCATGAATTTTCTTTTTCCAATTCGACGGCCATCGGCCATTTCCTACACCCTGAGTCATGATTTCTATACCCTCGGTCAACCCAGCTGCGCTCTGCTCTACCCCGCTCTCCACGCGTTCCTCGCACCGAGTTACCCCGTTGCGTCCCTTTGCCACCTCCTCGCTCAACCTGCGCCTTATGTCCTTACCCGCTTCTTTTATTTCTTTCTTTGATGCCACCCTCATTTTTTCCAATTCGTTCTTTTGGGTGTCCATTTTGTTTTCCAGCCCCTTTTTTACCTCTTCCAATTCCCGGGTGGATTTGTCCCCCAATTCTTTCAATTGGCCACCCATTTTGCTTTCCAATTCATTTTTTAACCTCTTTCAATTCCCGGGTGGTTTTGTCCCCCAATTCTTTCCTTTCCCGGGTGGATTTCTCCCCGTCACGCCTTGCTTCGTCCCTCTGCATCTATCTATAATTCCAGTAATCTCTGTGTGTGTGTGTGTGTGTGTGTCTGTGTGTGTGTGTGTGTGTGTGTGTGTGTGTGTGTGTTTGTCTGTGACCGCTGTTTCTCGACAACTACCGGTCCGATATACTTGAAACTTGCCAGGTATATTGCTGGGGACCCGAGGATGTGCCTTTTCAAGGTTTCATATTAATCGGAGAAGTAGTTACCGAGCTATGGCGATTTATTTACCAAACTCCGCAAGCCGTTCGCTTTGGACCAAACCATTTCATGTAAATAGAGGGGGGGGGGGGGGTTCTGTGGTCGTTGCGAATGGACCAAACCATTTCATGTAAATAGAGGGGGGGGGGGGTTCTGTGGTCGTTACTGCCACGTGGTTTCAAAGTTTTTTTTTGTTGTTGTTATTTGCACGCATGCTTTTTTGCACGCACGTACGGGCACCCACGTACGGGCACGTCCTAGTTTCTATAGATGCTCATAGTTGCTCTACGAGTAAATACAGGTCCCAACCCGCTGGCACCGCGGGCTCGGCTCTCGCCGCCATGTGCGAGGTGCCGCCATTTTCTACCCCTGCTGCCGGCCCTTCTTCTGCTTCCTCCTCTTCTACCCCCACCGGCATTCGACCGCTTTGGCTAGCCATGGCACGAATTTTAAATTTTGATTTAAAAAACTACATTTCGTCCACTCGCAATTTCAAGTGCATGAAGCGCACTCTGGGTCCAATCCCACTCCCAGACACCAATTGTTACGGCCAATATGTAAAATTGGTGTCCAAAATTTTGTCTACAAATTTTGTCCCAGGTTCCAAATCCCACTCCTGACTACCAATTGTTACGGTTCTCTACGCCGCCCTTCTTCCCCTTATCAAGGGGGGATTAATCCCCTTGTCTTTCTGGGCTTGGCGGAACCGAGGCTTATTACGTCCCTTCCGGACAAACGCGGAGTAGGGTTTCGGGACCACTTCTCGCTCGTACCTAATTCCCCGCGCTGCCCTGGGAATGAGGAAACAAGCCTCGCACGAACCACGTGTGGTTTGAGTATGCCGAGCGGATTGCGTACACATGGTCCGCGCAGTTACCTAGAGGTTGGAACCCAATTATAGCGGTTGTGCTCGTGCCACGCTTAGTCAAATGAGGCAACCACAGGAACGATCGAATCAGGAAGAAAGGAAGACCAAAGGGGTTTCATTATTTCCCACACGTATATACAATGTTCAGGGACGCAGAGACACAGAGTAGCCTTAAACAGTCTTAACCAAAGCCCAGACAACGGGCCCAGCTCACACTCACACAGGGAATTGCAGATGGGTAGATGTTCCCCAACGCATCCACGTGGTCGTCCAGAGATGGACGTGCTCTCCACGGCCCAGGCACGTCCCGCGAAGATGGTGGCAGGCGAAGGCAGGGACTCGTAGCGCGTCTCCCAAACAAGCAGATGATGGGGCAGAACGGCGAAGGGCAGACTTTAGCACGGCTGGCGGTTACTCAGCCGTTCTCACTCGCGCGTCTCAAATGCGCTGTATTCGGTTCAGGCGCGTCTGGCTGTGCCCGTGTATCTGTAGAGTTCACACGCGTTGCCAACTCCTCTTCCTCGTCCTCCGAGCTGGTTAGTGCGCGCGAGTGCTCGTGCAAGTTCTCTGCTTTAAGTCCTCTCACCAACCCTTGTGCAACGCGAGTCCTGTGTAATCCTGTTTGCCGCAAGTCCTTTACTCATCGGTGTTCCCGCGCTAGTCCTGTCGAGGGCTTTTGCGCAGCGGGTTTTATAGCTACGCCCCCCGAACCTTCTGGAACTCACTCGAACCTTCTCACCACGCCCTGTGACGCAACGCCGCCGTCACCACCTCCAAGCTCTGATTGGCGGCTCGTGCTTACCGTCAGCGCTTCTGCCGCTCCGCCCTCGACTCCGCGCCGACCTTCCTAGCTTGCCTCGTGTTAACTTGCCCAATCATGTCTAGCGCAAAAAGGATCGAGGCTCCGGACGTAGGATGATCGGTGGCGGTAGGGCCTATCTCCTGGCTCTTACTCAATGCAGACCAACAATGGAAAGGAACTAAGCTCACAAATACTAAGACATAACTATACTATCGCGAGGCTACATGCTGCTTGTGTGACTAACTATGGGGGGCAAACTTTAACCTTTATTAGGCTCACTTTACAAACTCAAAACCGCAACAATATTTAGACTGGCAATGCGTAGTTTCATTTTTGATGAGACATCGGCAGGACATCAGCCCTAGTCTTTGAGTTCGCTCCGAAGTCCGAACACGACTTAGAAATTTCCTTAACCGGTGACGTTGAGGGTCTGCAACGTTGTATCGATCTGATCCGGTCCAGAAATCATTAGTCGAGCCACTTGAATGAAATATCTAGAACTGGAAAATGATCTTTAATTTTGACCCCCTTTTTGTGAAAACTTTTGTGTAATAAGGCATGAACGGCATCGGGAGATACTGAGGAAACAACCTCAAGGTTGTGAGGAAGAACATCGCTGCCTGTGTCACTTAAGGTCGAATCAACAGAAGATGTTCCATCAGACACGTAACCCATGCTGTCAACCACAAGTTCCCGTGGTTCTTCAGTAGCAATTTGTTCAGATTATGCAGGTACAGCCACCTCCAGATCACAATCAATTTGTACATCCGGTGCATCGATTTTAACTGTGGCATCTGTGCATGGTGGGGGTTGGGAGAGGGTCTCAACAACTCCACGAGGGATCTCCGGTTCATCGAGCACAATGGGAGTAAGTTTCACGTGTACTCACAACAAGAGCACACGGCTGCTCAGAAGGTGAGTCCGTGGGAATGGGTTCAGGTGATTGTTTGACAGGTGTTTTTCTGCTTGCGCACAGGAAGGAGACCTCTTGGGTTTCACTTGATTGTCTAATTTGGTATAAATTGCCCGCTTCTGTGCTTTATTCCGGGTGACAACCGTGAAGCCATCACCTGCATCATTCGTCTCTGCTGGGTGAGCATTTTGTGAAGGAAGTGATTCCTGTCCCTCAGGTGAGGAAGAAGAATCCTGTCTTTCAGGCGAAGGAAGAGATTCCTGTCCTTCAGGTAGTGTGGTGCTCTGATTGGACGCTGAATTAACCTCAGGAAGATTATTCGGACAATCCCTTCACAGGTGTCCATGGTGATTACAGGCATAACACGTTAACACCTCTGTTGTTGCATACATTTGATAATCGTAGTTATCATGTTTCATCGTGAATTTAACGTCAAGATCAAGACGGTTCACGTTCAAAACCATAAATATAATTGACGTCTAAAGGAATAAACGTGTTTATAACGATCATCACGGCACCGTAAGGGAACCATTGAAATGCGGGACACGACTGTGCCACAACGACGAAGAGCAAGCTCGACTTTTTCGTCCTCCAAGAATGGCGGAATGTTGGAAACCAGAACTTTTACTGATGGCGAATCAAACGGTGAAACTGGGATGAAAATATCGGGCTCGACGGATAAACCCGATTCCACAACACTCGCAACCATTGCTTGTTGTAACACGAAAACAACAACTTTCTTGTTCATCCTCGAAGCTGCGAGGACATTTTCAGCTCCGATAATTTCACCGACGGCGATAATAATTGCTTCGACCGCAAAATGAGCTGGAGGGACATATGTGAGGCCATACTTCCTGCTTAACGATCCGAACGTGGTACTGCGAGAACGGACGCTCGTCATGCCGGCCTGGGGCCGTGATAAGTATAGCGACTGCAAAGGGAGAAAGTAATTAATTCAAAAGAACAGTTTTCATCACTTTACAGTTACACGAAGCGATAAAAACATGCAGATGCAATGGAAGCAACGAACTCACTTACCATCACCCACCGCATGCGCTCTGTGTCTCTCTCTCTCTCGTCTCGAAGAAGGGAAGGGAGGGAAGGATAATACAGGGGAAAGGTTCGAGCACAGGGGAGAAAGCACGAATACTAATGGAGTAATGATATGAGAACAATAGGGGGGTGGTGGGGGAGAGGGAAAGGTTGAAAACAATGTGAAAAACAGATGGAGCACTCGACAGCCAGAGCAACTCACACCTCGCCGAACTGCACAACCGCCATCTTGCCATGCCCAACAAACAACAGCCAGCAGGAGGTGAGAGAGAGAGAGACTTTGACTTTTGAGTCTTTTCATGACAAAAATACAAAAACTAATAATAGAGGGCAAAGGGGGGCATTAAGCTCCAGGGGGCATTAGGCTCCACTACATTGTAAATGCATTTTATTTACCTTCAAGATTTACAATGTAGTGGAGCCTAATGCCCCCTGGAGCTTAATGCCCCCCTTTGCCCTACATGTTTTACGATCAAATCAAATCAATAATGCTCACAAAAAGAAGAACCACCCAATGATCATCAAATAAAAGAAACAATCAGCATCTCATAACAGTATTTTAAATTCGTTTTCTTCAACCTCACAAAAACCACCGACACACCAAGTATCAATAAAGTTTTGAAAATTTCCGGCCTCGGAAAAGGTAAACTCAAGTTTCAATCTTGCTGAGACCAATGCACTAAAAGACAACATGATATTACAGTGCTCTGTCGGTTTGCCAGATAGTTTATCTTTACTTGTTAAATAAACAGCAAGTTTCGCAGTTGCTATGAGAAAACTAAACAGTTTAGATACAGGATCTTGTTTAGGAGCAAAACCAAAGATGAAATTTCTCAAAGAAAAAGTAATATGCATTTTGTGTGCAATATAATTCAACCAATGAAACAAAGGAAATAATCATACACAGTCTATGAATGCATGAAACAAGTCTTCATTGACTGTACAGAAGGGACAACAAACAGATACAGGAGAAAAATGTCTAATAAATATGTTGGAGGGAACAATCCAGTGGGCCAAACGTCACTGGAGATCACCTGTTCTTTTTGATATGGGCTCACTATACATGGCTTCCCAGATAGGTTCGGAGGGGGGTCCTCCGGGTAACAATCCTTTCCATCGGGTAACTCCATTTAACGAAGGGTTCCCATGTAACAATTTAAGGCACATCTTATAGATTCCCTTGCTGCCCATAGTCTGGAAAAGCTTTGACCCATCGCTAACAGGGGGTAAATCATTTTGAATGGGTTCAACAATCAATTTAGGCAACCCCTGCTCTGCCAACCCCTGCTCTGCGGGGAAAAATGGCCTCTAAAGGTGGTTCAATCAATTTAGGCACTGTTGGCTCATTCAAATCTTCTTCTGTACCTTGAGTCCAAGTTAAGCCAAGTTGCCGTCCCACCTGAATCGTTTTCCTCAAAATTTTTGCAATCACCCTATAGGACCAAATCCCTGTCAGGTCTGCGATTTCACTTATGGATTTTCAACCATACCATGAGTCATGTTGGAGATGCCGCACCTTCATGATACCAGCTGCTATAAAGTGTTGGAAAAAAATCTCGACTTTTTGGAATGTCGGGAAAGAGAGGGTTATAAAACAAAGGCTCGTGTGCTAGCATTTTTGTGACATATGTGTCTGCCTGACGACTCACAGAAAGGCTCTGCCAGGCATTCAAGAGGCTTTAGTAAAAAGCAGGGAGGAGCGATATGTCGACATGTTGGAGGTTCATTTGAAAAAGTTCAAAATCGTACCCGAGCCTACCCGCTCACTGTAGTACAAGGCGTGCAGGGACCCGGCCTGGCAGATGTTCCATGTAGAGGAGACGTTGAATGGACTGCAGCCGGAAGGACATTAGGCAGGCTTTGATGTCGACGAGGTGGTGGCCACCCTCAGCCGAGGGGCGACATATCACATCGGGTCGTAGCTAGTGGTAGCCTCTCCAGAAGAAGTCCACCAGTTTGCCCTCGAGTGCTTTGAGCAGGGCCTCCGGCTGCTGCAGGCAGATGAACCTATGCCACAACAGTGTGGCAATTAAGTTGTTGATCACGAGCACACGGCCCTTGAAAGACAAATGAGGTAAAACCCTTTTCCATCGGTTCAATCTTTCTCCCACTTGCTTAATTACCCCGTCCCAATTTTTTTGAGCATACTGTGGGGAATCAAGGAATATGCCCAAGTACTTAATTCCCTCACTTCTGCACAGTAACTCTGCGGGGAGGGATGGGGGCAGCAGTGGTACAGGCTGAGGAAGGTTGCGATAAAGAGAGGGTATCCATGACGTCTCGCTTTTGTTCCAGTTGATTTTTAAAGAGGAAGCAGAGTGAAACTTTGTTAGGCACTCAACAAGGATATCAATATCATCTTTATATTTTACAAAGATGCAGACGTCATCCGCATAAGCAGATAGGGTTAGTGACGGACTCATGGGAGAAAGTGCTATTCCAGAAATCTTCTTTCTCAGTAGATTGAGAAGGGGCTCTAAAGAAAGAGCAAACAACAAACCAGAGACTCGACACCCTTGCCGTACCCCTCTACGAACATTGAAGGGGGGAGCCAACACATTATAATCTTAAGTAAACTAAATATGTCTGCATATAGCAAGGAAATGTAGGATCGAAAGTTTGCTCTGAGGCCGCATGCCTGTAATACATGATGCATAAACTTTGGTCAATACTATCAAATGCCTTTTCAAGATCAAGCAACATCATTCCAAAATCTTTTTGCACACGGTTACCATCAATGAGATCTCTGATTGAAGAAATATTATCATGGATGGATCTTCCAGGAACAGAGTAACTCTGTTCTGGTAATACCAGATCACCAATAACCTTTTTTAGACGATTAGCCAGTACATTTGAAAAAAGCTTGTGGTCTGTGCACAGAAGGGAGATCGGTCGCCAGTTCGCCATAAGTCGGGGATCTCCAGTTTTCGGGAGCGAGCATACTACAGCCCTTCTTAGACTCAGTGGCATTATACCAGTCTGTTTATAAGCGTCCAAAACATTCAGCAACGCAGAGCCTAAAAGGTCCCAACAGGTCAAAGAATTTGGGAGGTAGACCATCGATACCCGGAGCTTTCCCCGAATCCATGGCAGCAAGAGCACAGGTTAGCTCAGGGAGGGTGATTTGTAAGTCTAGCTTCAACCGTTGAGCTTCAGTTAGGGAGGGGAAGTGAGAGGTTAAATCCATCATTGTATCATTACAAACAGTCTGCTCTTCAAAAAGTTTTGTATAGAATTCAATAATGTTTAGTCTAACATCATCCTCGTTGACAACAACGTTGCCTCGAGTCCAAAACAGAAGAGATTAGCCGTGATGGCTTGCTTAAAGATTCTAAATGAAAGAAAGACTTGTTTGGGGTGTCTGATAATTTTACATTCTGTATTCTAAGTCTAATTAATGTACCGGCTGCTCTCTCTAGAACTAAATTCCTTAAAAGAGCTTTCTTTTCAAGCAATAACCGGTAATTGGCGTCATTATTTTCATGAGCCAATTTAGTCTCCAATTGTAGAATATCTAATTCCAACCGGGCCATTGTAATGTGCTTGTCGTTTGTGCTGTGCGATTGGAAACCCTGACAAAAAACCCGAATTTGAGATTTCATGTTATCCCACCATATGCTGGATGAAGTAAAGGAGGATTTCTTTGCAACTAGACTTGCCCAGAAAACACGAAAGGCTTATTTAAACACACTGTCTTCTAGAAGTCTAACATTGAACTTCCAAAAAGTGCTCCTATTTGTGGGTTGAGGAAAGGAAATGTTTAGGGTTCTCATATGATGGTCCGAAAACAAGGAAGGGAAAAGATTTGAAGAAACAGCAGTATTCTTAAAGGGTGTAATAATGTACCATCGGTCAAGCCTTGCCAAAGCTACCCGATTATTGGAGCATCGACACCATGTGTATTGAGATACATTAGGGTGGTGCGACCGCCAAACATCGAGTAGACCTACAGTGTTAAAGAAATGGGATAAATCTACATGGGACTCGGGGTGGGGTTCATTAGAATTTCTATCTATCGATGGCTTGAAGGTGCAATTAAAATCACCTCCGATACACACACAATTATCAAAATCGACCAATCTCAAGTGATTGATCATAGAGATGACAAATGACTTGCGTTCTAATAGTCCAAGAGCATTAGCACCAAATAAGGTGAAACCCGGAACAAATTCAAACAAAGCTGAAAATTTCAGGATATGTTCAGAAAATTGTCCTGAATAACATACTAAAAGTCCCCAGACATCCCCCTTGTGCTTCAGCGGAAATTCAAGATGGCGTCCAAAATGGCGGCAATTTTGGCATTTTATCATATTACCACCTAAAAACATGATAGAAATGCAAACAGGGTGTCAAAATACATGTTTTCAAGCACGAGGATTGTTTTAAAGATTACATTATGAGTTTATAGGATTTATATGTTTCATTTTCAAGGTCAAATTATATTTATCAAGGTCATTGTTGGCCAAAAACGGCCGTAACTCTGAAACATATTATCTAGGCTCTTAGGACCTAGGTTTATTCTATTATAGGTTTATACTAGGTTTATTTTATAATATGTCTTATTCCCACTGGGCGACACGATGGTATTGTGACGTCATAGGTGAATGACGTCATAGGCGAATGACGTCATAGGAGAATGATGTCACGCTAGATGACCTGACTTCTCAGTAGTAGTCTCACGTCACTGTGTTGTCACTTTTAGCATCATCATCACAAATCAATGTATTTGATTGTGATAGAGAAATGAACAAACTGTATCTAAAGTACTCAAGAACATACTACTGGTAAGTTTATGATTTTTGGCACATTGTGTCTCCGCTAAGACATTATGCTCTTGACCTTGCTTGAATTGTGTTGCTTGTGCCAAGGACAATCTAAAAAAGAAATATATGATATATCCGCTATGATAGAAACTAGTAGCAAAATCGCACTCAAACGAAGGAAACCCTTCAGCAATGTTCAGACCATTGAATATAAGGACAGTGTTTCGAAACGAGCAAGAGAAAGATTCCTAGTATCATGTTTCTGCATACATATTTTGTCTGCATACATTTTCAAGCATTAACTTTCCTTTGACTTTACTAACTCTACATTTGTTCGTCTTTCACAGATGGCGTCGTGTGTAATATGTCAAGAAAATTTGGGAAGTAGTTACGTCTGTGTTGAAGAGAGGGGGCGCAGGACTCTGGTGGAAGCAAGTTTGAAAAGACAAGATGGACTCCACGACCTGTTTCAGTCGGCAGACCCTCTGCAAGTGCACGCTGCTTGTCGCAAAGGGTACACCCGCGAAACCAGCATTAAGGCAGCGAAGAGAAAGGCTAGTGGGGAACCATCTGAGGATGATGTTGCACCAGCCACACTAAGATCCAGAACCAACGTCTTTAATATAGTAAGTGACTGCTTATATTGTGCTGAGGTGATAGAAACAAGTAGCAAAATCGCACTCAAACGAAGGAAACCCTTCAGCAATGTTCAGACCATTGAATATAAGGACAGTGTTTCGAAACACGCAAGAGAAATATGTGATGAGTGGGGCAACAAAGTTGCCAAGAGAATAGATGCTGTCATAGATTTGGTAGCAGCTGAGGCCAAATACCATAGAGCCTGTGGTGTTGAGTTCTTTACTAATACTGAGAAAACACAATCCGTTGGCAAACCAGCTGACGCTGTAAGAGATTATGCCTTCAATACACTCTGTTCATTTATAGATGAGAATGATGAATGTCAGTTTTCTATTTCGGTGCTCATGGAACATATGGAAACGTTTCTTCAAGGTGAAGAAGGGTATTCCATCAAATACTTCAAACAGAAGCTGAACGAACGTTATGGTGAGGACATCATCATCACAAGTATCCCTGGAAAGACAAGCATTGTCAGTTTTCGTGACTCTGCGCACCGGATCCTTCATGAAAAGTGGGTGACCGACAGAACAACTGGGAATTATAACGAAAATGATCGAATAATTGAAATGGCTGCATCAATTATTCTTGATGATATTCGCTTATCAATTTATGATCTCACTGAATACCCCACAATGAAAGACACTGAGAATGGTAACACCTTGATTCCTGACTCACTAAAGCGTTTCTTGCAAAAATTGCTAGATCCGAAGGATAAACAGTCTAGAGTTGTAAACAGACGGTGCACGGCCATAGCCCATTCCATCATTTCAACCTGCAGGCCGAGGTCATTTAGCTCACCATTGCTACTTGCCATTGCATTGTACATACATCGCAACTATGCCTCACGTGAGCTGATAGATATCCTGATCAGTATCACCTTTGCTGACGATTACAAGGAAGTGCAACGCTTTGAGAATAGTCTAATACCCACTTGCGAACCTTCCTATGGCTTGAATGGTTTTACGCAATTTGTGTTTGACAATGCGGACTTCAACGTAGCTACGCTGACCGGTCACAACACATTTCATGCTATGGGTGGAATAGCATGTGTAACTCCTTACGGAACAGTGGATAAGTCGCCCATCAAGCGCACAGCAAAAGCACCATCAACAGAGCTATTAGGTACATTTGCGCAAATCCCCATCAAGACTTACAGCAAACCGCCAGTTCCTGGGCTTCAGTGTGTAACAGTTGAGTCTCTGAACATTTCTGACAGTCAAATTCTTCAAGCGACAGCTTTTGATTTGGTTTGGATGCTTGGGTATGTGTTGAACCTATCATCTCGAGTTCCTTGGAGTGGATTCATGAAAACTGTTGTGAGGAATGTCGAGTTTCATACCTCCAGAATTGAAACTCTCCCCTTCATCAATCTTGATCCTATTAACCCCAGCACCATCTACTCTGCACTGTGTTTTGCCCAAGAACAAAGTGAAAAACATGATCTGAAAATCTGTCCTGTAACTTTTGATCAGCCTTTGTTCCAGAAGGCTTCAGAAATAGTTGCTGCTTCCAACGACTTGGACAGAGTGATTGTTCGACTTGGTGGATTTCATCTTCTGATGTCATATCTTGGTAGTATAGGCCACATCATGTCAGGGAGTGGGTTAGCGGAACTGTGGGGAAGAGTGTATGCCAATGGGTCTGTGGTACACATGCTGACTGGCCATGCTTACTCTCGAGCAGTGCGGGCTCACATTCTCTCCTTGTTAGCTCTCATAAGTGGTCCTGCTGGAGAAGTCTGACTCGTTAAACCAGACTGACAGAGAACACCTGGCCTGTGTGCACGACAACACTATTCACCAAGATGTAGGCACCGCTAATGTAGAAGAGGACGAAATTGTTACACAGTTCCACCAACTACTGTCACAACAGCTTGACCAAGCAGCTAGCCATAGTAGAACTGGCAAGCTATGGGTGCAATACATCCATCAGGTTATCCTGATGCTGAACTTTGTCAGAGCTGAGAGGACAGGTGATTAGAAGCTCCACCTTCACAGTGTAAGGGAGATGATTCAACATTTCCACACAGCTGGTCATCTTCCTTATGCCAAATATGCCAGACTCTACCTCCAGCAGATGGAATCCATCAACAAAGTCATGCCACCTGATGAGTATAGTTTGTTCACTGACAAAGGTTACTTCACAATCCGCCGAGCTAATGAATTCTGGGCTGGGAAATTCTCTGATCAAACAATCGAGCAGTTCTTGATGAGGATGCTGAAAATGAGTGGGGGAATGACCCATGGTCGAGGAATTACCGACAGTACCTTGGCAAAATGGGTTCATGCTTTACCTCAATGTGTCCCTGTCTGTGATGATCTGGAGGAGTTCACTGGTGTACACACAACTAACTCGGAACAACATCAGGATCTCTGTTCATCCACCAAAGAAAAATTCAACACGGATCATGGTGTTTTCATGCAGTGGTTGCAGGCGCATCCACCATTTGCTGGTTATCAACGAGACCGTCTGGTGTCAATCGCGACTGGAGTTGTAGCTGATGTCTCGGTCAACTGTGATGATGCAGTGAACGTTGGTCTTACTGTGGCCTCTAGGATAGCCCAAACGCTTCACAGAGATCACACTGCACCGCAGCGACAAAGTGAAGACGTTGAATGATAAGCATAATAGCATCAACATCAGGGGGCAAAACACAGTCGTGAATCCTGATCTCTTCTTCAACAAGATAAACTGTGTCTTGAAGACTAGCTCGGACCTGGAAGAGTTTCTGGCATACGAACTTGGCCCTCAACCTTCTTCCCTGTTTCACGATGGCACCATGCGGAAGACAAACAAGAGTGCCCTAGGTACACTCCTGAAGTCGTTTGTCCCTGCACAGCCGGACATGCCCGACAAGTGTCGCTACGTTGTGGATGGGGGTCATCTGTTGCAGTCGGTGTTCTGGCCACAACCATCGAAGTACAGTGATGTGTGTCATTGTTACGTTTCCTATACTTTGAAACATTATGGAGCAGGCAACACTGTTGTATTTGATGGCTATAACACCAGCTCCACAAAGGCAGTTGAACAACAGCGGCGGGCAAAGAAAGCCACATCCAGTAACATCTTGTTTGACCATAACATGCAAACCACCACTTCCCAGGCTGCATTTCTGGCCAATGGTCACAACAAGGAGCGGCTGATACAGATGCTTAGTGACATTATGCGTCATGAGTCGGGCATTCTGGTGAAGCAAGCTAAGGCTGATGCAGATGCCCTGATAGTCTCAACCGCTCTATCTTTGGCAGAGTCAGGGAACCCTGTGGTTATTGTTGGTACAGACACAGACATACTCGTAATGCTGGTGGCTCAAGCAACCATAAACATGGACGTGTATATGCTATGTCGGAAGAACCCCACAACACTGTACAGAGTTCGGGGCATTCAAGATAGCATTAGCGACTGCAGTACATATTTGATGCTGCTCCATGCTATAACTGGTTGCGATACTGTGTCTGCCCTGTGCCGCCAGGGGAAGCGCAAAGCATTCAACCTGGTATGAGGAGAAACACCATGGTTTGCTGAAAAACTTCTCCAGTACTGGGAGCACTCATCAGGAAGTGCAAAAGGCAGGTGAAAGGTTCCTTCTCAAGTTGTATGGAGCTAGCAGCAAATGTGCTTCCCTGGACAAGTTACGATATATTGCCTACAAAAAGGCAATCAGCAGAACCTCCCTTTCATCATCCTTTCAGCTAGCATCGTTACCCCCAACAAGTGCTGCAGCCAAGCAGCATGCCTTCAGAACCTACTTAATGGTTCAGGAGTGGATGGGCAATCCCTTGCAGCCAACAGTGTGGGGATGGAGACTGCAGGATAACAATCTCATTCCCGTTGAAACAGACCAGCCCATTGCCCCTGACACTCTGCTAAACATGGTATCATGCTGCTGCAAAGCAGATGGCTGTGGCTCGTCGTGCGGTTGCAGGAAGCTTGGGTTACCTTGCTCCACCTTATGCGTCAAGTGCAATGGCCAGACCTGCAACAATGCTGCACCATTTCCATCACTGCTGGATGAAGATGGAGAAGATGAAGAGACTAGACCAGTTTTTCCTGACAGTGATGAAGACGATGATGATAAAATATAATCTTATAAGTAGTGAAAATTGTTCATAATCGATCGAATGACACATATAAGTCATATAAACTCATAATGTAATCTTTAAAACAATCCTCGTGCTTGAAAACATGTATTTTGACACCCTGTTTGCATTTCTATCATGTTTTTATGTGGTAATATGATAAAATGCCAAAATTGCCGCCATTTTGGACGCCATCTTGAATTTCCGTTGAAGCAAAAGGGGGATGTCTGGGGACTTTTAGTATGTTATTCAGGACAGTTTTCTGAACATATCCTGAAATTTTCAGCTTTGTTTGAATTTGTTCCGGGTTAAATCTATTATTCCTGGACTATAAGCTATCACACGATGCATACACATTGAAAATGGTGCAATGAAAGTTATGACTGATTAGTTCAAGAGAACTAAACCGGTCTTTTATTATCTCCTGAAACTGGCATGGCTCGCATACCAGCCCTGGCTCCAGTAAGAAACCAACTCCAGCAGATGAAACTGTAAAATTGCTGAAGTAGCATTGGCCTTTAAGAAGTTGATGCCAGTCGTGTTCTACGTTAGGTGTGATGTGAGTTTTTTGAAGCAAAATCACATCTACCTTTTTACGTTTAAACAAATTCTTTACTTGTACCTGGTGGAGGTGATTGGCACCACCTCCGTTCATATTTAAAGTTGCAAGTGTTATAGTTTTCATTATTTGTTGATGAAGTTAGCCTTTGCCTGGGAAAACTCAGTACCTGCACATGTGACAAATTTCCGAAGCCTGTGATATTGTGATTTCGTCAAATAAAAATCATCAGGCGTTATAATTATGGCTTCACGGTGTGAATGAAAGACACCAAATCAGAGAAGTGGTCTTTAATGACTATGTTCCGCTGTCTGTACGTTTCACTAAGAAACGACACAATGAGTTGAGGGGATATTTGAGATTGAGGTGTTGATGATTGAGAGCACAGTCACCTCCACCTCGTCTTCGGACTCTGATAGGTCAGATATTGTCACACCAGGGTCTTGGGCTGTCGCACACGTATCTGGAGGCACCTGCAGGGGTTTTATTGTTTGGTGTTTATTCTCTTTATTTGTGTTCTGAGAACTGGTGCTAGATCCCTGCACAGCCGGGCTTATGATCTCCATTTGTAAGATGGAGCAATTTGTTTGGTCTCCAGTTGGCTCACATACTGAAGGAGGGACCAGCAGATCCCCGTTGTCACGATTAAAAATGGCCGCAGTCTTTGAACTGTTGCAGCTTTCATTTTCAGAACCTGAAGGATCGGTAATGGTTTGTTTTCCCCTTCGGGGGGTCATTGTTATCATTCGCAGCTAACGTTTTGTTCTCTTTTTCAGAGACAGCGTCTCTGTCCAAGACAACCTTCTTTACCGAACTGGCAAGGTTAGTTGTTAATGGTGCTCTTTGTTTTTTTTGTTTGTACAACAAGTTCTTCATTCATGGGTTCGTCAGCAGAGTTGACGTCACGAAATGCCATCTCACCGGGTTCAGAAAACACCGAGAAGATAGAAGGCACAGCTGGGGCGTCAGGAAGCATGGTTGAGGCATCAGGAAGCACGGTCGGGGTGTTAAGAAGCACGGATGGGGCGTCGGAAAGCACAGTTGGGGCATCGGGAAGCACGGTTGGGGCGTCGGTAAGCACGGTCGGGGCGTGAGGAGGCACGGTCGGGGCGTTTTCTTTTTTACAGCCCCAATTGGTGTGTCCCAATTTGCCGCATACAAGAGGCTTTGGGACAAAACCTTTTAACATGTCTGAAGGCTCCACAAAGGGAGCACATTAAGGTGTCTGACAAAGCATACATTTGATATTGACGATCGTTTACCGAAATTTTAAACGAAATGTTTAGCCCTGTATCGTCGCCGCAATCAGGAAACACCATGAATACCCATCTCCGGAAACTCATAACATGTTTCACTAGTTCATCCCGACATCCCAGGGGAATCATCGAGATTCGGAAAACAACAGTTCCGTACCGGGACAGAACAGCCATTAGTTTATCATCGGTGATAAACGGAGAGACATTTCGAATAATTATTTTCATCACCGGTGTGTCCATCGGGGAAAACATGACGAACTACCCACTTGTCAATGATAAACCGGTACTAACAATATCGTGTACGAACTTCTCGTCCGACATGAAAACAACAAATTTTTGGTTCATCCGCGACGCGGCGCGGACATTTTGATCGCCGATAACATTCCCTTCAGCTAGGATAATGTCCTCGGTGGGAACACCTTCGGGAGGGACACACACGAAGGCATGTTTCCTTGTTAGGGTTTCAAACCCTTCCTGCTGTGCGCGAACATTCGCCATAACAGCGATTACTCGCCTTTCCACCTTGCCTAGGTGGAAAGGACACAAAATAAATAAAATCGAAATAAAATAATAAATAATACAGTTCTCACTACGCAAGTGAGGTAAACAGCACCGACGGAGCAGGTAAACTGAACCGAACGGGTCTGCTCTCACCTTTGGGCTCTTCTCTCAATCTGTCTCAAAGGAGGGGAAAGAGGGACAGGTGGTAATGAAGAAGGAAGGTAAATAGACACGACAAAGGCACGATGAAAAAGGGGGAAATGGAGAGGAAAAGGGAGGGTGGGGAGAGGACGAAACCAACACGAGCACAGAGCTACAGCACGTGAACACGAGTACACGCCATCTTGCCACGCCCAACACAAAACAGCCTGCAGGGGGCGAGAGAGAGAGAAACAGACAGACAGACAGAGAGAGAGACAGAGAGACAGAGAGAGAGAGAGAGGGGGGGAGGGAGAGAGAGCAGGATAGGAGAGGAGAGGAGAGGCGAGGAGAGGATAGGAGAGGAGAGAGAGAGAGAATTTGAATTTGCAACACCATTTATTTCACAAAAATTAACTAGGTCAAGTCAAATTTTACAGGAGAGAAAATAGAAAAAACAACACAGTTCTTAATGTAGTTATTAGAAAAGAAAGACCAAATTCAATTCATTGACAACACATAAGGCTTCATTAATATGCCATTTGCACTCAAAGAGTTTGACATTTTCATTCACCACATAATAATCAAACTCTAACCTTATTCTTGCAGACACCAGCCCTTTAAACATAGGAACAACATCAAACCCATGGCCATTATCAATTTTAATTCTCCTTGATTTATAAATTGCATATTTTTCTATAGCGACTAAGAAGTTTAGGAAGACACCAGAGTCCTTGCAGGAGGGTCTGAAAGGTACAACAAAAATAAAAGAATGTGAAGTGAAAGGAAAGGCCAACTGATCAAAAAGGTGTGTGAGAACAGAGAAAACAGGTGTTAGTCTTTCACATTTCACATAGGCATGAAAGAGATCCTCCTTCTGTTCACAGAAGGGGCATGCTACCAGTACTGAACTATCAAGGTGATTAACAAAGGTGTTCGCAGGGAGAGCCCAATGTGCTAGTCTCCACTGGATATCTGCTAGGAACCCATGAATAGGTAGTTTGTACATATTAGGCCACAGTGGCATGGCAGGAGACCCTGGCCCTAACCTTTCTGACCACAAGGCCAATCTTGTTACTCCGGAGAAGGGTGATGCTTGGTTTTCTCGAAGGAGCTTGTGAATACCCGCCTTTATTACCAAATGAAAAGTAGGGACAAGTTCACCATTTGACTGGAGAGCTGGAGCACATTAATTTCAGGGAAGGACAGCCGAAAATCCTCGACATTATTGACACCTTCCCAGCCAATATTTAACTCCTTAAACTTCCTCTTGACGATGCGCATAATTTGGCTGACAGATCTTAAATCAAGAATGGTCGCCACCCTGCCAGCAGACATCCATTTTGTCCCAGATGTATCCCTCAGTTCACAGACTTTACCAACTCCTCCTTGAATAAATTTCCTAATCAAAGTCGGACTGTGAGGAATGCATGGAAACAACCCGTTATAGAAAATAGTGTTATGTCGGTGGGGTAGCAATATGTCGAGCCAGATAGATCTGTGTAGGTAGGTATTCGTCTGTCACGGTAAGGAATCTGACCTGTAATAAGTTGTGTGTTTAGGCGTTTTGTCGGTTGAGAGTATACCTGTGAGCATACCAGGATGTTCGAGTGATAAATAGAGTAGGGATTAAAGAGTAGCGCCTGTGTGTGTCCACACCTGGTAGCTAAACCTTTGTCCCTTATGGCAATGCACACCCGTAGACACCATGGATAGGTCCCTAGTGCAACACTAAATGATTCCCTTCCCTGACATGACTTTGAAAGACGAACAGGCAAGGAAACCAGGCCAGGGCACCGCCGATGATGGCCGCCGCCAATTACACCTCCGACAGGCAGAGCCACCTCGAGTGCCACGCGCTATGACCACGGAACAGGGAACGAGTGACGGGGCAGCGCGGTAGGCATGGACCTCCAGCTGGCGAGTCGGTGGAGGGCACTGATTGGGTGGCGCGCCGGGCTGACGTCACGACCGCGGGAAGGTTATTTAAGGGAGCCCCGAACGCCATCTTGTTCTCTTGCCCCTTCTTGCGTCGTGCAGCTTCCTCTTGCGTCTCTCTTGTGGTTCGTGCTCTTGTTTGCGCGGCTAGCCCTTTTGGACATCCGGCGCTTCGTCTTGCGCAGCCCGAGTTGAGTTGAGTCATAGCCCGAGTGGAGTTCGCTTGCTTCTTGCACGTTTGCCTCGGGAGAGCTGACTGGGACGTGGCAGGCCGATCGTGTGTGAAGATCGACCTCGCTTGGAGCGCTAGCCTGCGTTGGACACGCGGTGCTTTTCCTGCTGTGGGACCTCGTGGTGTTTGTGCTTGGAGCGGTGCTCAGTGCTGTGGTGCTGGAGCGAGGGACCTCGTGGGTGCATCGGGGCCGAACGGAGCTGTGTTGGACGGCGGACAAGACAAGACGAGGGACAGATAAGGCCGTACGCACCATTTTACACACCACGACGAGACAATTCTTTTCGTAATTCATCCTCCTTTGTTCGTTTCTGAGTCCGGTGTGTGTGATCCCAATTTAGTTACATTATTTGATTATCGTCGCGTTTTCCTGTCCTTGCCTTTTTACCTTAATAAACCAGGTTGTATTATTTTCCATTCCCTTTTAAAGCTGTGCCCGGTTGAGTTAATTCCCTTATAGGACCGAAGCTGCCGTCGTTTCTCCAAGGTAAGTGCTTTTACCGCAGCCTTCCATTTTCCTTCTTCCTCCCGCGTTTGATAGCCGAATCCGTGTTTGGTCGTCGCCTCCAATAAAACCGTTTAGGCCTATCCGCGGTCTCTGGTGTTAACCGGAGTTGCACGACAATAGGTTCTTGGATAAACATCCAGCAATTATAAGCCTCAAGGCAACGATGAACCCCAAAGCCTTTCCAAACTTTCAGCAAACCCTGAAAAAAAAATTGGGATTGAAACTAAACTGACACGGTCAAGGTTTACCAAGAACAGGTGCCGATCACAACACAGGCCTCCCGCTTGATGCAGCAAAAAAAGCGCAAATGGGCGCCAGTGCAACTCTTTAGCATACAACAGACGTTGCACAGACTGTAGGCGAAAAGCCATAAGCCCAGCGGACACATCCACAATTCCATGTCCACCCTCCTTCCGAGGATGGTACAGTATGTGAGGCCGAAGCCAGTGGTATCCATTCCAAAAGAAATTTATCAAGACCCGCTGGATGGCCTGAATCAACTCCTTTGGTGGCTGCAAGTCAATTAGTTTATGCCATAATCTTGCTGCTATCAAGTTATTGATGACAAGAGTGCGGCCTTTATAAGAAAGAGATCGCAGCAGTTCTTCCCATCGTTTCAACCGGTGTGTAATTTGTTCAATCATTCCTTCCCAGTTCTTCATTTCTACTTCCTGGTTGCCAAGATAGACACCAAGATATTTGACCCACTCTGTTTTCCACTCTAAATTCTGTGGGAGTGGCGGTGGCAGTGTTAAAGAAAGGTTATCTGAACCGCACCATAAGGCTACACTCTTGCTCCAATTTACTTCAACGGAAGAGGCCGCAGAGTGATCTTTAAGGCAACGCTGCACTGAGCAACACTACTTGGGCCTTTAATCAGGACGCAAACATCATCAGCATAAGCTGTGACCACAAATCTTGAACCAACTACGGCTCCCACATCCTGAGTTATTCGCTGCCTGATCAATGCTAAGAGTGGTTCAAGGGCAATTATATACAGAAGTCCAGAAAGGGGACAACCTTGATGGATACCCCGTCGGAAAGGAAAGGGGGACCATAAACTGTTGCTTACTTTCATCATACAGAAGGTATTAGTGTATAAAAGCTTGACATAGGAGATGAAGTTTCACCAAAAGCCATCCGCTCCAGAACAGAAAACAAATATGTGATCAACTTGATCAAAAGCCTTTGTTTGGTCAAGAAACAACAACCCAAAATTGGCACACAAGTACTTATTACAAGAAATAATATCCCTTATCAAAAATATATCATAAATTGACCTTCCTGGTGCACAGTAGGTCTGGTCAGAGTGCACAATAGAGCTGATCACAGTTCCAAACGGTTTGCTAATAAAAACTTCGACAAAATCTTGTAATTCGCGCACAGCAATGAGACAGGCCGCCAATTCTCAACTAGTTGAGTGTCCCCAGCCTTTGGCAAAAGGCACATGACTGCTCTTCTGCAGGACAGGGGAAGCTCTCCAACATGAAGGCATTCATCAAATACCTCAAGCAGGTCAGGTCCCACAAGGTTCCAAAAAGTCTTATAGAACTCTCCGGGCAAACCATCCATCCCAGAGGCTTTCCCATCCGTCAAGCTCCGAATAGCAGTTTCAAGCTCAGCAGCCGAAACTGACATGTTCAGTGTGCGTTGCTGGTCCTCCTCAGGTCTCAGAAGCCCAGTAGTCAGCTCCTGCAAGGTCTCATTACTAATGCTCTGGGGGGAGTACAAGTTTGTATAAAAACCCTTCAAAACAGACTTAATCTCCTGTTGGGAAGTCACTATTGACCCATTAGCAGCACATAGCCTGTGAATCTGTTGTAATTTTTTTTAACAGAGTTCTCCAAACTAAAAAAAAGTCCTTATTTGGCATATCCAACGTTAAATAACTCTCTCATGCGTACCAGGGTGCCCATTGCCTGCTGCCCTACCAATTCAGTCAAGATTGCCTTTTTAGTCCATAACAGCCAGTCACCTGTAGTCTTTCCCAGCCCTATTAATGTTTTGCTCAAAGGCTGCAATTTCAGCCTTTAATGAATCAATTGAGAGATTTTGCAATTTAGTGGCATAAAGACTATATTGTTGACAGAACGATTTGACCTGACCCTTTGCGAGGTCCCACCACAGTCGAAGGTTAGCATGCTCAAATTTGGAGGACTGAATTTTTTCCCACACAGCTCTAAAAGCATCTTTGAATTTCATATCATTCAGCAGGTGGGTGTTAAGTGACCAATATGCACTACCACCTGAGGCCAGAGGCAAATTAAAACCCATTGAAACCAGTTTATGGCCTGTGAAACCAGTTGGGAGTATCTGGGTTGTGGCCACCACATTTAGCATTGGCTTATCCACGTAGAATCTGTCTAGCCTTGCCATTGATATCCTCCCATCATGGCATCTGCACCAAGTATAACACCGTGAAGTTGGATGTTGCAACCTCCAAACATCTTTCAAAAGCTGATTTTTGATGATGTTCTCCAAAACCTTCGTAGAAGCCGGATGGGGCTCATGACAGGTCCTGTCTACAGAAGGATTGATAGTGCAATTGAAATCGCCAGCAATACAGATGAAAGCAGTTGTATCTAGTCCTTTTACAAAGTCATGCAGAGTGGAAAAGAACACTCTTCTTTCCATGGGTTCACTCGGGGCATAAACGTTCACAATGATAATCTTTTGTGTGTTGCAATAGAATTCCACCGCAATCCGATGTCCCTTAAAAATTTCCTTAAAGACAATCTTCTGAGCAGGAATTCTATCACTTAAGGCGATGGCAACACCAGCTTTGGGTGTGGTAAAACCACTCAACCACCACTGCCCTCGATAAAGTTTACCCCATTCAGCAACCAGGGTGTTTGTAGCATGGGTCTCTTGTATCAGGATGATGTCGGCTTTCACCCTCTCCATTGCCTGAATTGTCTGAATTTTTCGTGAGGGGGTACAACCCCCATTGATATTCAGGGATGCGATACATATCTCTCGCAAAGCCATTTACAAAGGTAACTCACCCTCCGCCTGCAATTCCTTATTCGCCTTTGTGACCGCTTTCCGAAGACGCTGAAATTGGGCCTCCGATATTTCCATTGGGTCATTTCTTTGCAGGAGGGGTCTTGCAGCTCTGATGAAAGTTTTCACATCGGGAAAATGGTCTTTAATTACAACATAGCGTTGCCTAAACGTCTCGTTGAAGAAACTGATGACGTTTTCCTTTGTTACTTCCATTTGTTCTTCTTCCTGATGATCGCTCACAGAAACAAGGCTTTGAGCTTCCTTATCCAGCTCCCTAACCACATCAACCTTGAAATTCCTTTGTTGTGTGTCAGGTGCTGGCACACCATCTGTCAACACTGCAGTCTTATTGTTGCATCTCCAGGGACACATCTGTGCCACCACTGTTTGTTTGTTTGTTTGTTTGTTTGTTTTTTTTTTTTTTTTTTTTGTTGTATACAAGATCGAGGCTCGTGAAAGAGCTAACATTAATCACACAAAAAGACAAACCGACACACAAAACACAAAAAACAAGGGGAGCGGCAGACAAGATGGGGAGAGAGGGGGAAGGACACAAAAGAGAGGGGGAAGAGGGGGAAGGACACAAACACAACATTTGAGAGCAGGGACATCGGGAGGACTTGGGGGGAGGTGGGAGAGGATTAAAACATATGAACACTGCAAAGACTCTGGGGTGAATTACCGGGGGTAGAAAAGATCAAGGTTTTTGATGGGGGACGATAAGAGATGGTGGTGAACAGCTGTTTTAAAGACCTGGAGGGAGGAGTGGGATTGAAGGGAGTGGGGGAGTTTGTTCCAGAGGCGGGAGAAAAGGGGAATGAAAGAGTGAAGGTGAGCAGAGAGCCTAGACTTTGGCAGTTTAACCATAAGAGGGTTCCAGGCAGATCTTGTGCGACCTGAAGGAATATTGGGGGGACAGAGCACAGAGAGAGCTGGGGGAGCAAGGCCGGAGAGGAGTCGGTAGAAGACAGTGCCTATTCGGTCGGTAGAACGATCGGTAGATTCGGAGTCGGTAGAACACTGTTGCCTATTATAGGTCTGCTTAGACCATCATCCTTGGTCGTTTCAACCGGATGTGAGCAACAACCATTGTCACTCATAACCCGAGACTGCTCGTATTCACAATGTACAATGGTTTCATCACAACCAATACTGGTGCTTTGGTTTTCTTCAACAAGAGCAAGGGGTGAAGTCCTACTCTCCTCTGTTTCATCACCACCTTGCCCAGCTTGCCGAGAATCATCAGGATAGTCTGAGTTACTGTTTGCCTGTACGAGTATCACTTTGCTGCCTTTGTCTTCGGTTTCGGCGCTCAAAAAGGTACGTTTTAGGTTCCTCTTAGCCTCGGTGCCTTTCATCAATACTTCCTCATAGACCATATTGTCTTGAGGTTGTAGCCTCTTGTCCACATCGACTGGATGCTCCGCTGCTGTAATGACCTCAGCAACACCGCCACCATTTGCCACACCCTGGTCTTCTGGTGTGGATCTCTGTACCCCACCAGGCTCATGAACGGGGGGCACTGCATCAGTCACGGGGGGGGGGGGGGGGGGGGGCGGACCCAGCTGCTGTCGCGTATGTCTTCTTGGCGTCTGGGCAATACTGCTTAGTGTGTCCGTGTGCTCCACATCCATAGCAGATCAAGGTCTCGGTCACCATGAAGATTCTATATTCATGTTCGCCTACTTTAAAGGTGTGGGAGGTGCTCAACTGCTTCGCTGCGTCTTTTAAAACAACAAAACAAAAACGTCTAAACGATTGGACGTGCTTCAACCTGCCGTTTCTCGTACGTAGAGGAACCCTAATGATTCGAGAGACGACAGTACCAAACTCATCGAGCTTGTGTAGGATTTCCTTGTTACCTAGAAAAGGCGGAACATTGCTCAGAATGACTTTAACTGCGGCGTGTCCATCGACGACAGAGGAACAAACAGATCGTCTCCAAAGGTCAAACAGATCGTCTCCCAAGGTCAAACCGTTCTGCACAACAATGTCGGCAAGACTCACTTGCGAGACAAATACCACAATTTTGCGATTCATACGGGACGCGGCACGAATGTTACTCACGTCGATCAAATCCCCAATCGCGAGCAAAATGTCATCCATTTCAACTCCCTCCGGCGGGACAAGGCACAGCCCGAGCTTACGCGATAAACCCTCATCGGTAACACGATCGGCAGACCTTTGGCTACTCATATTAGTCATATCGTCAAAGGAAAAACGAGGCGAACAGTAAATCGATTTGGATAATCCTAATGAAAAAGAAAAAAATGAATAGGAAAAAATAATTAATAAATAATAACGAAAGCACGGTTTAAACCACGTTTGGGAAAAAACGTGGTTTAAACAAACCCTCACCGTGCTGGCTCTCCCTCTCTCTGTCTCGAAAGAGGGGAAAGAGGGACAGGTGGAAATGAAGAAGGAAAGGTAAACAGACACGACAAATGCACAATGGGAAAAAGGGAAAAGGGGAGGTAAAAAAGGGGAGGGAGGGGAGAGGACGAAACTAACACGAGCCAGGAGCAACGACACACGAACACGAGCACACGCCATCTTGCAACCCCCAACACAAACGGCCAGCAGGGGGAGCGAGAGAGAGAGAGAGAGAAGAGGAGAGGCAAGGAGAGGAGAGGCAAGGAGAGGAGAGGCAAGGAGAGGAGAGGCAAGGAGAGGAGAGGGAGAAGAGGAAAGGATATGAGAAGAGAGAGACTTTTTGACTTTTGAAGTCCTTTTATTATCAAAATAATACAAAAAAAATGTATTTATATCTTTACACCAAACATAAATACATGAAAAAGCAATGAAACGAAAAGGTTGCAGAAGTATCACGGCACACAATTTGCCAAAATAAACCATTAACTTTATACAACCTACAAAAATATTACCAGTTGGTTCTCACGAACCTCACACAACCCTTCATGACACCAAGTATTGGTGAATTCATCAAGATTGTTTACATCCTTATAGAAACAAAACTCTAGTTTAAGTTTTGCTGACACGAGGGCATTGAAAAACAACATTACATTGCATTCCCCGGCAGGTTTACCGTTCAATTTCTCCCTTCTTGAGAGATATATTGCCAGCTTGGCTGTTGCGACAAGAAACCTCATTAACATATTTTCCTTGCTTGACTTGGCATTAAAGCCGAAAATAAAAGAACGCAACGAGAAAACAACCTTCATTCTGTGTGCCACAAGATTAAACCACCGAAACAAAGGAACCAATCTCACACAATTAATGAAGGCGTGGAACACGTCCTCCGTACATATGCAGAATGGGCAACATGTGGATGTAGGAGAGAAATGGTTGATTAACTTATTGGAGGGGACTATCCAGTGGATCAGTCTCCATTGGAGATCACCAGATCTTTTACTTACGAGCTTGCTATACATGGAGTTCCATACAGGTTCAGAGGGGGGTCCCACAGGCAACAGTCTCTTCCACCGGATTACTCCATTTAGCGGCGTATCCCCCAGCAGTAACTTGACACATGACTTGTATAGCTCTTTACTGCTAGTCTCTTGAAAGGGGCTTATCCCCATGCTAACCGGGGGTAAGTCTTCCAACTTGAAGTGCACCAGTAACCCAGGAAAAACCCACTCATCATGCAATGGTTCGAGCTCGTGGGACCAGCATACTCTCAGCCGTACCCCTATTCGTATCACCTCTCTCAATACTTTTGCAGTCACTCTTTCGGACCGAATTCCTGCTAGCTCGGCTACTTCTCGAGCTGATTTCCACCCACAACCTGAAACTTGCCGGAGGTGCCATACTTTTGTGATGCTGGCAATTATGAAATGCTGGCAGAGGTCCCTACTTTTGGGTATGTTTGGGAAAAGCCGATTGCAGAACAAAGGCTCTTGTGCAAACATATGGATGTCGTAGTTGTCTTCTTGACGGCACACTGTGAGGTTCTGCCAAGCATTCAACACACTCTGATAAAAAACAGGAAGAGGAGATGTGTCAACTTGTTGAAGCAGGACCAAGAAACATTCGCGGCCATATCCCAGCCCGCCAGCTTGCCGCAAAATGTGGGTGGCCAAAACATGGTTTGGTAATTGTTCTTTCACCAAAAGTTTTTGCACAGTGCATAGCCGAAAGGCCATTATGCGGCTCCTGATGTCGACCATACTCTGGCCACCCTCGGCCAATGGACGGCATACAACGTTTAGCCGTAACCAGTGATGCCCTCCCCAAAAGAACTCCAACAGTTGCCTTTGCACTTCCTTCACCAAGCCTTCTGGTGGTTGCAGGCAGATGAATCTGTGCCACAAGAAGGAGGCGACGAGGTTCTTGACTACCAAAACTCGGCCCTTATACGAAAGGTGAGGCAGGGCTCTCCTCCATCTACTCAATCTCTTTTTTACGCGTTCAGCGACACCTTCCCAGTTTTTCTGGCCGTACTGTGGGGATCCAAGGAACACTCCAAGATAGCGAACACCTTCATCCACCCACTTTAAACTTGCAGGAAGGTGTATTGGCGGGTCTTGCGCCATTCTAGATGCACTGTCCCTGACAGAGGGAACCCATAGTGCTTTGCTCTTGTCCCAGTTACACTTCAAAGAAGAAGCGAGGCAAAAAAGATTTAAACATTCAACAAGTGCTGGGATATCACTCTCCTTCTTAACAACCACACAGACATCATCTGCATAAGCCGATACAACTACTGAAGGACTCCCAGGGGATACAGTCACTCCTGAAATATTTTTCCTAAATAAAATTAGGAGTGATTCCATTACCAAGGAAAATAATAACCCAGAAACCGGGCATCCTTGTCTCACCCCTCTTTGAACCTGTACCGGAGAGCTGAGTTCGTTATTTATTTTAAATAAACTAAATATATTGTTGTACAACAAAGTCACGTAGGCCCTAAAATTGACACCAAAGCCACATGCTTCTAGCACCCGATACAAAAAAACATGATCCACACTGTCAAAAGCCCTTTCCAAATCCAGGAATATTATCCCAAAATCTTTTTCCAAGCAATCACATTCCATTAAATCTCTAATCAAAAAAATATTATCATAAATAGATCTGTTTGGGATGCAGTAACTCTGATCATGGTGGACTAGATCACCGATTACCGTCTTCAACCGACTGGCCAACACTTTTGACAATATTTTATAGTCCGTACATAATAACGAGACCGGCCGCCAATTCTTTATCTGTCGTAGATCCCCAGTCTTTGGAATCAGCGACACCACTGCTCTTCTGAAGCTTAGTGGGAGTTCTCCAAGCACCAAGGATGATTCCAGGACATTCAATAATTCAGGGCCCAAAAGGTCCCAAAAAGCCAAGAAAAATTCTGCCGGTAGGCCGTCAATCCCAGGAGCTTTCCCCGAGTCCATTTCACTTAGGGGCTGCGTTAGCTCAGGCAAAGTAATTGTTGAATCCAGGCCCAGGCACTGAGGCTCAGTTAGGGATGAAAGGTGAGAAGTTAAAAATTCCATGGTTTGCTCACAAACATTTTGTTTTGCATAGACTTTTGAAAAAAACTCTCTAATGCACAACCTTACATCTCCAGGGTTGGCAACCATGTTTCCCCTAAAGTCTTGTACAGAGAAAAGGGTTTTGGGTGACTTATTTACAAAATCCATTTGGAAGAAAGATTTACTCGGGGTGTCTGATACCTTTAAATTGTTTATTCTTAATCTAATTAACAGGCCTGCTGCTTTCTCCTGAATCAGCTCTCTCAGTTGAGCCTTCTTTTCAACCAATAACCTGTGGTCTCTTCTGATATTATCTTTAGCCAGTTTACACTCTAACCGTATAATATCAGCTTCTAAACAAGCCATTGTTATATTTTTTACGTCAGTATCATTTGAAACAAACTGCTGACAAAACACTCTAATCTGAGCTTTTGTGTTATCCAAACCATAATGCTAAAGAAGAGAAAGAGGGCTTTCTTGAAAGTTGGATGACCCAAAAAGCACGGAAGGCGTCTTTAAACAAAGCATCTTCGAGAAGACTGGTATTGAATTTCCAGTATGCACTTTTGCGTAAGGGTTGAGGGAAAAATAGGCCCATGGTAACTAAATGATGATCAGAAAACAAAGATGGAAAATGATTTGGAGAGATAACCGCATTCCTGAACTGTGAGTTTATGTACCAACGGTCAAGTCTAGCGAAGGTCATTCTCCCATTGGCACATCGTCCCCAAGTATACTCAGATTTGTTGGGGTAATGCAGTCTCCATGCATCTAGCACACCCACTGCCGAAAAATAATTTAACAAATCAGTACTACCTTCGGGATGAGGTTCTGCTGTATTTCGGTCTATACTGGGTTTAAAGGTGCAATTAAAGTCACCCCCCATGCAAATACAATTATTGAGATCTATCGACTGCATGTGTCGAATTAAAGATGAAAAGAAAGCTCTTCGGTCCACACTCTCACTTGGTGCATAAACGTTGAATAGTGTAAACCGAAAATTATTAATGACCAGTTCCAATGAAATAAACCGGCCTTTAATCACCTCCTGTAAGAGGCATGACTCAGGTACTAGGCCTGGTCTGAGTAAAAAGGCTACACCAGCAGAAGAAGAAGACATGTTACTAAAAAAACATTGTCCTTTAAAGAGGCGACACCAGTCGTACTCGCCATTTTGAATTATATGGGTTTCCTGGAGTATGAGTACATCAATTTTCTTGCGCTCAAATAAACTTTTCACCTGAACCTGGCGGTTTTGGCTTGCACCTCCGCCATTCATATTTAAGGTTCCAAAGGTGATTTTTTTCATGGATTATCAAAAGGCGTGAGCGGTTGTTGGGAAATCTTGCTCCCTGCTTTTGTAACAGCCTTTCTAAGCCGATGAAACAGCGACCTTGTTAAAAGAAATTCATCCGGCCTCCTAATTATGTCCTTTGCAGCCTGGATGAATGAAATTAAATCAGGAAAATGATCTTTTACAATCACATTTCGGTGTCGGTAGGTGTCATTCAGAAAAGAAATAACGAGTTGAGGGGCTATGGATGACTGATCTGATGAAGATTGAGACAACTCAGTCATCTCAACTTCATCCTCTGAATCTGACAAATCAGAAACAGCTCCGCCCGGGTCACATATATCAGTCTGCCCAGTCCCCATTTTGATGCCAGCCAAGTCCGAAGATTTGCTGGAATGTTCTATGGTAGAGTCATCCTCACTCTGGTACCCGGGACATTCAGCAGGAGATGAAATCTCGGCTTCACCCTCCTGCAGGGAGATGTTCACTGGCTCAGTTGACGAACCAGTGTCATGATTTAGATCTTGCAGGGGTAAAGAGGAGCTTGGGGCTGAGACATTCCCAATCCGCTCGGTCTCAGCAGGTAGTGAAGGTGGCGGCTCACTAATGGGCTCACCATCATCTTTAGTCTCACCATCTACTTTTTCTCCCAGGTTTTCGGTGCTGCCCGATAATGTTTCAGAATTAATTAATTCATGTTCCTTCTCCCTGGTGTCAACACAGCTTGTGGACACCTGAGAAAGCCGTTCCAGGGCGTCTGCACCCACACTGTCTTTATCCAACACTACCTTTTTCAAAGTAATGTTGGAGTTACAAGCACCAGGTGCTCTTCGTTTCTTTGTCACCACAATGGGATTTTCTTCCATCTCCTCACTGCACGTAGCATCTGCCACCACAGGTGGGTTATCTGGGGTTATTTCATTATTTACCGAATCAGCGGTGTTGTCGTTTACACTAAGACGAACAGGAGTATTATCCCTACTCCTCGAGTGCGAGGGAGCGTCGGTAGGAACCGTTCGGGTATTTCGGTTTACGTTGTTTCGTACGTTAGAGACCGGGGTGTTATCTCTTTTACAATCAGCGTCACTATGACCTGCTTCACCACACCTTACACACGATACCTTCGGACAAAACCTTTTCACATGGCCAAAACCTCCGCACTGAAAACATGTTAATGAGGCCGATGACGCATACATCTGGTACTCATGGTTGTTCACCTTTACCTTGAACGTGATGTTTAACCCCGTGTCATCGCCTCGATCCGGAAGCACCATATACACCTGCCGTCCGAAGCTCATCACGTGTTTAACACGTTCATCCTGAGACCGGAGCGGAATCATTGTGATTTTTGACACAGCTGTTCCGTATCGGGACAAAACTGACATCAGCTGGTTGCAGGTTATAAATGGGGGTACGTTAGATATGACGACCCTCATCGACGGAGTGTCCATAGGCGACGCCAAGACAAAGAGACCTGTCTCTGTGGTTAAACCCGCACTTACAACATCGTGAACGAATTTTTCATCGGACACAAATACAACAACTTTTTGATTCATTCTCGACGCTGCTCGTACATTTTCACAACCGATTATTTTCCCCACCGACAAAACAATGTCCTCAGTGGAAGTTCCTTCGGGTGGAACACACACAAATGCATGCTTCCTTGTTAAGTTGTCGAACGCCTCTAACCGAGAGCGTGTATTCGCCATCCCAGCGAATTAACACCCCCCCACTTGTCCGAACCGGACAAGTAGGTACCAAAACGAAATAAATCAAACTAGAATAAATAATAAACGTGCATTATAAGCACAAAAAGGCTTACAAAGCGTCGTCGAAGCCGGTAGGCCGCACCCAAAATGGGTCCGCTCTCAAACCTCTCTCTCTTGAAGACAAAGGTATAGGAAGGATGAAAACAAAATGCCAAGGCACACAGGATGGAAAAGGAGAGGGAGGGGGGGGGCAGGGGAGGGCAGGAGAGGAGGAAAACTCACAAAGAACTCACTACAACACAGAGCAGTTGCTCACAGCCGCCATGACGCTACACCCAACGCACCGACGGCCGATAGGTGGCGACAGAGAGAGAGAGAGAGAGACTTTTTTGACTTTTGAAGTCCTTTTATTATCAAAATAATACAAAAAAATGTATTTATATCTTCACACCAATCATAAATACATGAAAAAGCAATGAAACGAAAAGGTTACAGAAGTATCACGGCACACAATTTGCCAAAATAAACCATTAACTTTATACAACCTACAAAAATATTACCAGTTGGTTCTCACGAACCTCACACAACCTTTCATGACACCAAGTATTGGTGAATTCATCAAGATTGTTTGCATCCTTATAGAAACAAAACTCTAGTTTAAGTCTTGCTGACACGAGGGCATTGAAAAACAACATTACATTGCATTCCCCGGCAGGTTTACCGTTCAATTTCTCCCTTCTTGAGAGATATATTGCCAGCTTGGCTGTTGCGACAAGAAACCTCATTAACATATTTTCCTTGCTTGACTTGGCATTAAAGCCGAAAATAAAAGAACGCAACGAGAAAACAACCTTCATTCTGTGTGCCACAAGATTAAACCACCGAAACAAAGGAACCAATCTCACACAATTAATGAAGGCGTGGAACACGTCCTCCGTACATATGCAGAATGGGCAACATGTGGATGTAGGAGAGAAATGGTTGATTAACTTATTGGAGGGGACTATCCAGTGGATCAGTCTCCATTGGAGATCACCAGATCTTTTACTTATGAGCTTGCTATACATGGAGTTCCATACAGGTTCAGAGGGGGGTCCCACAGGCAACAGTCTCTTCCACCGGATTATTCCATTTAGCGGCGTATCCCACAGCAGTAACTTGACACATGACTTGTATAGCTCTTTACTGCTAGTCTCTTGAAAGGGGCTTATCCCCATGCTAACCGGGGGTAAGTCTTCCAACTTGAAGTGCACCAGTAACCCAGGAAAAACCCACTCATCATGCAATGGTTCGAGCTCGTGGGACCAGCATACTCTCAGCCGTACCCCTATTTGTATCACCTCTCTCAACACTTTTGCAGTCACTCTTTCGGACCGAATTCCTGCTAGCTCGGCTACTTCTCGAGCTGATTTCCACCCGCAACCTGAAACTTGCCGGAGGTGCCATACTTTTGTGATGCCGGCAATTATGAAATGCTGGCAGAGGTCCCTACTTTTGGGTATGTTTGGGAAAAGCCGATTGCAGAACAAAGGCTCTTGTGCAAACATATGGATGTCGTAGTTGTCTTCTTGACGGCACACTGTGAGGTTCTGCCAAGCATTCAACACACTCTGGTAAAAAACAGGAAGAGGAGATGTGTCAACTTGTTGAAGCAGGACCAAGAAACATTCGCGGCCATATCCCAGCCCGCCAGCTCACCGCAAAATGTGGGTGGCCAAAACATGGTTTGGTAATTGTTCTTTCACCAAAAGTTTTTGCACAGTGCATAGCCGAAAGGCCATTATGCGGCTCTTGATGTCGACCATACTCTGGCCACCCTCGGCCAATGGACGGCATACAACGTTTGGCCGTAACCAGTGATGCCCTCCCCAAAAGAACTCCAACAGTTGCCTTTGCACTTCCTTCACCAAGCCTTCTGGTGGTTGCAGGCAGATGAATCTGTGCCACAAGAAGGAGGCGACGAGGTTCTTGACTACCAAAACTCGGCCCTTATACGAAAGTTGAGGCAGGGCTCTCCTCCATCTACTCAATCTCTTTTTTACGCGTTCAGCGACACCTTCCCAGTTTTTCTGGCCGTACTGTGGGGATCCAAGGAACACTCCAAGATAGCGAACACCTCCATCCACCCACTTTAAACTTGCAGGAAGGTGTATTGGCGGGTCTTGCGCCATTCTAGATGCACTGTCCCTGGCAGAGGGAACCCATAGCGCTTTGCTCTTTTCCCAGTTGCACTTCAACGAGGAAGCTAAACCAAACAAATGTAGGCACTTAGCCAGAGCTGCAATGTCGTTATTGTTTTTAACAATGATTGCAACATCATCAGCATACGCCGATACGACAACTGGAGGCTGATCAGGAGATATACTCATTCCAGAAACGTTATTCCTTAGTAACACGAGAAGTGATTCCATTACAAGGGTGAACAGTAAGCCGGAGACAGGGCAACCTTGCCTTACCCCCCTTTGAACCTGTATGGGAGAACAAAGCTCATTGTTCACCTTAACTAAACTGAATATATTGTTGTACAATAAAGCAATATAAGTTCTGAAATTATCTCCAAATCCACAGGCTTCAAGCACATGATTCAAAAAGACATGATCGATGCTATCAAAAGCCTTTTCTAAATCAAGAAAAATTATACCAAAGTCATTCTGCACACAGTTGCCATCTATGAGATCTCTAATGAAAAATATGTTATCATACATAGATCTACCTGGAATACAATAACTCTGATCAGGGTGAACCAAATCGCAAATTACCCTTTTAGCTCGATTCGCCAGAACTTTTGAAAGGATTTTATAATCAGTGCATAGTAGAGAAACAGGTCTCCAATTCTTCATTTGGCGCAAATCACCAGCCTTTGGAAGAAGGGACATCACCGCTCTTCTCAAACTTAAAGGCAATTCTCCATGAGTCAGTGATGATTCAAGAACATGCATCAGTTCTGGACCTAATAGTTCCCAAAATTCCACATAAAATTCAGCCGGCAGACCATCGATTCCAGGGGCTCTTCCCGAGTCCATTCCAGCCAGGGCTTGCGTTAACTCCTCGAGCGTAATTGGCGAGTCCATATCCAGCCGCTGGGACTCGGTTAACGAGGATAGGTGAGAGGTTAAAAGTCTCATTGTTTCATCACAAACAACCTGTTTTGAAAACAGTTTGGAAAAGAAGTCCTGAACACATAACCGTCTGTCTCTGGGATTTACAACGACAGCTCCGCCAGGATTAATTACAGAAAAAATGTTCTTGGGTGCTTTACTGACAGAGTCCAGACGAAAAAAAGCTTTACTAGGGGTATCTAAAACCTTTAAGTTCTTAACCCTTAGTCTGAGCAACAACCCTGCTGCTTTCTCCTGGATTAACTCTCTCAGCTGAGTCTTCTTTTCTAGTAATAACTGGAAGTTTCTTGCATTATTCTTTTTAGCAAGTTTACCTTCGAGCTGTACAATGTCAGCTTCCAAACAAGTCATTGTTATATTCTTAACATTTGTAATGTTTGCTCTAAACTGTTGACAAAACACCCGAATCTGGGCTTTCGTATTGTCCCACCAAAGATTAACTGAAGAAAAAGAGGCCTTTCTTTGGATTTGATTAGCCCAGAAAACTTGGAAGGCTTCTTTAAATAGACCATCTTCTAGAAGACTGGTATTAAATTTCCAGTATGCACTTTTATTTATTGACTGAGGAAAAAGAAACCCCATGGTTACTAAATGATGGTATGAGAATATTGACGGAAAATAATCTGGAAAGACTATAGCGTTTCTAAAAGGTGAGTTTATATACCATCGGTCGAGTCTCGCAAAGGACACTCTTCCTCTGGTGATGCGGCTTCAGGTGAACTGAGGTTCATTGGGGAAAAGTACCCTCCATACATCTAGCAAACCCACCCGAGAAAGGAAAAGGGATAAATCAATACATGATTTGGGATGAGGTTCTGCTGAGTTCCTGTCCATTACAGGTTCAAAGGTACAGTTAAAATCACCCCCGATACACACACATTGGTTTAGATCAACTGTCTGCAGGTGATTAATCACAGACGCAAAGAAAGCTTTCCATTCTGTGCTCTCACTTGGTGCGTACACATTGAATAATGTGAAATGGAAATTATTAACCTCCAGTTCAAGAGAGCTGAATCGGCCTTTAACAATCTCCTGGAAGAGGATTGACTCAGGTACTAGCCCTGGTCGAAGTACGAAAGCAACACCTGCCGAAAAGGAAGACAGGTTGCTAAAAAAGCACTGTCCCCCAAAAACGCGACACCAATCATATTCTACGTTTTGGGTGATGTGCGTTTCCTGCAGTAAAAGTACATCGACATTTTTGCGCCGAAACAAACTTTGCACTTGAGCTTGGCGGTTTGGGTTTGCACCTCCACCGTTAATGTTCAAGGTGCCAAAGGTAATTTGCTTCATTCCTTATCAAAAGGTTTGATTGGGTGTTGCGAAATCTCAAGACTGGCTTTTGTAATAAATTTCCTGAGTTGGTGAAATTGTGACCTTGTTAGTGGAAATTCTTTGCCCTTTCTTGTTATTTCCTTTGCTGATTGAATAAATGAACCTAAATCAGGAAATGTATCCCTGATAACTACATTTCGCTGTCTGTAGGTTTCATTCAGAAAGGAGAGTACGAGTTGAGGAGATATCATTGGCTGACTCAACTGAGACTGAGACAACTCAGGCACCTCCTCATCCTCATCAGATTCTGACAAGTCTGACAAGGTCCCTCCAGGATCGAGGATGTCGGCCTCCGTGGTCACTATGGGAATTGTCAGTATCTCTGGGGATTCGCTGGAGAGCTCCACTGTGCAATCCACGATGCCATGGTGATATTTGTGCTCGTCAGAAGTTGAAGCCTCGGTTTCATCCTCTTGTGGAGCACAATCTACCGAATCGATGAGCGACTCGGTGACACAGTTTTGAATCTGCATCAGTAGAGCAGCACTGCAGAAGGATGAGTCAGTCACTGTCTGCTCATTCACAGTGACTGATGTCAATGATCGTAATGGTTCGTTCGAGGGTTTATCAACGTATTCAGCGTTGCAACTTATTTCACCCATATAGCAATTTGCGTCCACAGAGTTTGTACACAAACTTTCAGACATATTATCCTCAATTGCAGCACCCGATTCACCATCCTTTTTTTCAAACCCGATGGAAGAATGAGGAACACATTGAGGTGTGTGTTCAGCTACACTGGCCTTCTCCAATACCACCTTTTTTGGATTACTGGTAGAAAAATTATCAACCGACGCCCTTCGTTTTTTAGAACCAATAATAGGGTCCTCCTCCATTCCTTCACTACATGAGGGAATCGCAGCAAAGGTTGTGCGAGTTGGGGTCGCTTCGGTTTCTGTGACAGGAAGTGAAGTGCGATCGTTTTCTAGACTCGGGATATGCGCATCGATGCTGCTATTGTTCGTCTCACTGCAGGAGGGAACAGCAGGAACCGGTAAACTCACAGGATTAACTCCAGTCGGTTGAATAGGAACACGAGTATTATCATTTTTACAATCGGTGTATACGTGGCCATTTTCCCCACACTTTGAACACGAAACCTTGGGACAAAAACGTTTAACGTGACCAAAGGCTCCACAGTGAAAACACGTTAGTGAGGCTGACGAGGCGTACATTTGATACTCCCGATCGTCGGATTTTACTTTAAATGAAATATTTAACCCTGTGTCGTCACCACGATTGGGAAGTACCATGTAAACTTGGCGATGGAAACTCATAACGTGTTTTATCCTCTCGTCTCGGCTCTTCAGAGGGATCATGGACATTCTCGACACAGCTGTTCCATAACGAGAAAGGACTGACATTAGTTTGTCGTTTGATATAAATGGTGGTACGTTTGATACAACGATTTTCATCGCTGGAGTATCCATGGGGGACGCTAACATAAAAACACCACCTTCTGTGGTTAAACCTGCACTCACGACGTCGTGAACAAAGTTTTCTTCGGACAGGAAAATAACAACTTTTTGATTCATTCGTGAGGCAGCTCGGACATGCTCGCACCCGATTATTTTCCCCACTGCGAGTACCACATCCTCAGTGAGGACTCCTTCTGGTGGAACACACACAAATGCATGCTTCCTCGTTAGGCTATCGAACGCCTCTAACCGAGAGCGTGCATTCGCCATACCAGCGAATTCAACACCCCCCACTTGTCCGAACCGGACAACAAGGTATCAAACCTAAATAATCGAACTAAAGTAAGTAATAAACGTGCATTATAAGCACAAAAATGGCTTACAAAACGCCGTCGAAGCCAGTAGGCCGCACCCAAAATGGGCCCGCTCTCAATCCTCTCTCTCTCGAAGACAAAGGTGTAGAACGGATGAAAACAAAATGCCAAAGTACACAGGATAGGAAGGAGAGGGAGGGGGGGGCAGGGTAGGGCAGGAGAGGAGGAAAACTCACGACAACACAGAGCAGTTGCTCACAGCCGCCATGACGCCACGCCCACCACAAACGAGAGAGAGAGAGAGAGAGAGAGAGAGACTTTGACTTTTAAGCTCTTTTTATTATAAAAGTATAAAACAAGAATACCACCAAAAGCAATCAATCAGGGCAATCAGTAAAATCATAGCAATCCCGAAAGGAAAAAAACAAACGGTGCACTGCAAACCCAGCAACAGAAAGGTGCAAATGCCAGAAAAAAACAGCACACGATAAGAAACACCCGCACTGTATTATACGGAGATTAACAATTTGTTTTCCTGGACCTCACAAATCCCTCCAACACACCAAGTCGCAACAAAATTAGCAAGGTCGTTTGCCGTTTGGACACAGCCAAATTCAAGCTTGAGCCTTGCTGACACCAATGAACTAAAGAACACCATGATACTGCATTCCTGCATGGGTCTGCCGCCCAGCTTCGCCTTCCGCGACAGGTATACGGCCAGTTTAGCAGTAGCGGTTAGGAACCCGAATACAATGGATGTGGTTCCCTTTTTGGGAGGAAAGCCAAAGATGTAAGCTTTCAAGGAAAAGGTAACCTGCAATCTATGGGAAATAAAATTTAACCAATGAAACAAAGGAGAAAGTCTTTCACAATTAATGAAAGCATGAAGCAAATCTTCCCTCGCCGGACAAAAGGGGCAACAGCCGGAAATGGGGGAAAAAAAACGGATGACAGCATTGGAAGGAACAATCCAGTGGGCCAAACGCCACTGAAGGTCACCTGTTCTTTTAGAAATAAGTCCAGCATACATTGTATCCCATAAAGGCTCAGAGGGGGGACCGGGAGGCAAGAGTCCTTTCCACCGGGTAACCCCAGCTAGAGGTGGGTCCCCAAGAAGAAGTTTCACACAAGACCTATAGATACTCTTGCTGCTCATGCCATGGAAGGGGGGTGACCCTGCGCTCATGGGGGGCAGCTCGTTTGGGGTAAAAGTGACCCCTAATTTTGGGACTGTGGGCTCGACCTCTATGTCCTGCGTCCAATGTAGGCCTAGCTGGTGGCCCTTTCGGATCACCGCTCTTAGTATATTCTCGATTTGCCTCCTGGACCGAACACCTGTTAGGTCCGCCAGCTCGTTCGCAGGCTTCCATCCCTGTCCAGAGTCGTGTCGGAGATGACACACTTTCAGGATGTTGGCCGCTATAAAATGCTGGCAGAAGTCGCGACTCCTCGGGATATCGGGGAAAAGTGGGTTGAAAAATAAAGGCTCATGTGCATACATGTTAGTGCCATACGAGTCTGTTTGGCGACTTATCGAAACGCCCTGCCAGGCATTCAAGAGGCTCTGATAAAAAACTGGGAGCAGAGATGTATCGGTGTGTTGAAGGTTGGTCAGGAAAAGTTCCTGTCCGTATCCGAGCCTCCCAGCTCGTTGAAGAATGGAGCAGGCTAAGGGCTTTCCTGGTAGGTGTTCTGCATACAGCAAGCGTTGGATGGAGCGGAGCCGGAAGGCCAACAGGCGGCATTTCACATCGACTAGGCCATGACCACCCTCGGCCAAGGGACAACATATGGCGCTGGGTCGAAGCCAGTGGTAGCCTCCCCAAAAAAAATCCACCAGTTTCCTCTGGATAGCTTGGAGCAAAACCTCCGGTGGTTGCAGGCAGATGAACCGGTGCCACAAAAGGGTAGTGACGAGGTTGTTGACAACTAGCACGCGACCCTTATAGGACAGGTGGGGTAGAGCTCTTTTCCATCGGCTCAAACGCCCGTCTACCTGGTCAATGATCCTGTCCCAATGAGAGAGAGAGAGAGAGAGAGAGAGAGAGAGAGAGAGAGAGAGAGAGAGAGAGAGAGAGAGAGAGAGAGAGACGAGGGGGGGGGGAGGATAGGAGAGGAAAGCAGAGGAGAGGCAAGGAGAGAAGAGAGAGAAGAAGAGAGAAGAGGAGAGGATAGGAGAGAGAAGAGGAGAGGATAGGAGAGAGAAGAGGAGAGGGGAAGAGAGGATAGGAGAGGCAAGGAGAGAAGAGAGAGAAGAAGAGAGGAGAGGATAGGAGAGAGAGAGAAGAGGAGAGAAGAGGAGAGGTGAGGAGAGGAGAGAGAGAGGATAGGAAAGGAGAGGAGAGGTGAGGAGAAGAGAGAGAGGAGAGAGAGAGAAGAGAGAGAAGAGGAGAGGAGATCATAGGAGAGGAGAGGAGGGGAGAGAGATAAAAGGAGAGAGAGAAGAGGTGAGGAGAGAGAGAAGAGGAGAGGATAGGAGATATGAGAGAGAGAAGAGGAGAGGATAGGAGATATGAGAGAGAGAAGAGGAGAGGATAGGAGATATGAGAGAGAGAAGAGGAGAGGATAGGAGATATGAGAGAGAAGAGGAGAGGATAGGAGATATGAGAGAGAGAAGAGAAGAGAAGAGAAGAGAAGAAGAGAGTGGAGGAGAGAGAGAGGAGGGAGGAAAATTCATTAGTCGGCAAATAAGAGGGTTGGATTGGTTAGGTTAGGTAAGGTTAATGGTGTAGAAAAGATTGCATTCACAATTGCAAGGATTATTCATAGGTTGGCATTACATAGAAGGGATGGAATCACATTGTGAAGGTGATTCTGCACCATCAGCACTACAACATATAATTCATTCAGGTTAGTCAATTATGATAGCCTAGACTCCCCTGGAGGTGCGCACACACGCCTCGAAGCAGTTTAGCCTGGGTTTGAATCCTGACCCTGCTATAAACTGCCATCCTGGTGTTTCACAGACAGGTGATTCATCAATGTGTGTGTCGTCCCTTGGATGGATGTTAAACGGGTGTCCTGTCTGCCGGCATTAGTTGGTGGACATTAAAGATCCCACGGTGTCCTCCATGAAGAGTAGGTGAGCTATCGCCAGCACCATGGCAAAATTCCAAATTCGTGCCCTGAGCTACTGTGTCAGGGGAGCAACCCCACCAGGATTGTAACTCAAGCCGAGAAACTGCTTTGGCAGCACATACACTGCGACGCACTGTATAGAGAGAGCATGGTTCATGATCTGATATGATAGTCAATTTGACCTCTGGGTCAAGGCGCAGATCACCTAGCCACACTATTTTGAGTGAACACTTACTTAGTAACAATATGTTTCATAGGTGTGTGTGGTGAGTACAGTAATTGGAGGGTAGGAGACCCCAAAAGGATTGTGGGCCTAATAGTGGGTGGAGGGGGGGGGGGGGGGGCCTATGTACTCAATTTCAAGTTCGTGTGCAGTTCATGTTAATTTTGGGCAACTACTATAATTGTATTCTACTGGGTCATACTAATCGGAAAAATGATGTCGCCATTTTTTCTGTTGCCCTTTAGTGACCTCGACTCAAGGTCAAAGTTCAAACGTCATTGCAGTGACCATACTTCATTCAAAGTATATCGACCTTGGTACCAAAATGTGGTAAATTTCCCAAGGAACATTGATTATGACATTTGTTTTGTCATTTGCCCTCAGATGTTTGCAATATGCAAATTAATAAGCAAATGACCTAATTAGAGAAAAAATATGCATAATTAACATTTAGTCTTCACCATACACGTAAATCCCATCACTTCGCATTATTATTGAATGCCAATCATTAGTTACCATCTCAAATGTGTTCTGCTGGATCCTAACCTGGAAAAATATGTTGCTTATTGTTTTCTGTTGACATGTTCTTGATATGAACTGACCTTTGACATGTACTTGACTATATTTACCTTGACCCATGGTGAAATGTCAAATGTCATTTTAACCATGTGATGTGATCAAGCAAAATAAGTCGGATGTCCAGAATATAGATTTTTGGATACAAGTTCCCAATGCTTTTCTTTATACTGTTCATTCATCATGCTCATGCACTGGGTAACCAAATGGTTGCTGCTCTACCTGGCTTTCATGCGTTCTCTGGAGCAGATCAAACTGGCAGATTTGCTGGCAAGGGTAAGCTTAGCTGCTGGCATGCACTGATGAAATCTTCCCCTGATGTGGTATCTGCCTTTGCATCTCTTGGTAATCGTAATGGACCATCAGCAGAAACAATATTGCAGCTCTAGAAGAGTTTGTTTGTCAGTTGTACGAGCCAGGGACATCCATCACCAATGTTGGCGACCTCCGCTGGAGATTGTTCACAAAGAAACAATCAGAAGCTCGAAAGTTTCCGCCTACTCGAGAAGCTTTGGAAGAAGCTATCGCGCGTGCCCACTACCAAGCAATGGTGTGGAACCAAGATTACGTGCCTGACCCACAGCTCCCACCTGTTACAGACTTTGGGTGGAAAGTGGAAGGTGATGGTCTGGTGGCCATCTCAACAAAGCAACTTCCTGCTCCATATGCCATCACTCACCTAGTTAAGTGTGGATGTACGACAACAAAATGCAGCTCTCACTGCTCTTGCAGATCACAGAATATGAACTGCACAGAGATGTGTGTGTGTGGTGCAGATGATGACAACTGTACTAACAATGACCACGGACATGCTTTTGGGATTGATGAAGAAGAAGAAGATTATGAATATCCTTTGTTGTGAACAATATAAGAAGCTAATCTAAAAGCAAAAACATGTTTCCAGTTTACTCAGTGCAAATTTTTTTACAATGTGTGTCAACAATAACCATTAGATGCACATAGGAACACAATCATGGTAATGCAGAATTCTGGCCAAAATATACTCTTTGAATTTTTTTTTTTTTTTTATTACTTTTTTTGTATACTGAATCGAGGCTCGTGAAAGAGCTGACATTTACTTCACAAACAAATCAACCAGACAAACAAAATATATAAAAAGAGGGAGCGGGAAACAAGAGAAGGGGAAGCACACAAACACTTGAGAGCACACAACATTTAAGAGCAGGGAGATGTGTGGGAGGGAGAGGGCTTGGGGGGAGGAGGCGTGGGAAGGGGGGGGGGGGTGTGGGAGAAGTATAAAACACAAGGACACCAAGGACTTCCAGGACAGAAGTTGGTATTTCAAAAAAGTGGAATTGGGGTGAAATTAGCGGGGGTAGAAAAGATCAAGCTTTTGGATGGGGGAAGATAAGAGATGGTGGTGAACAGCTGTTTTAAAGACCTGGAGGGTGGAGTGGGACTGAAGAGAGTGAGGGAGTTTGTTCCAGAGGCGGGAGAAAAGAGGAATGAAGGAGTGAAGGTGAGCAGAGAGTCTTGATTTTGGCAGTTTAACCATAAGAGGGTTGCAGGCAGATCTTGTGCGACCTGTAGGAATATTTGCGGGACAGAGCCCAGAGAGAGCTGGGGGGGGGGGGGCAAGGCTAGAGAGGAGTCGGTAGAAGACGGAAAGACCACCAACCTACCTGCGGTGAGTGAGTGAGAGGCCCTTGGACTTAGCTTCATCGCGGGAGATTCCAATGATTCTGAATGCTTTGGTTTCAACAGCGTGAAGACGAGGTAGGTGTGAGGCAGGAGCACCAGCCCAGAGGGGAGAGCAGTATTCCAGTGAGCTGCGGATGAAAGCCTTGTATGTGGTGAGGAGCTCAGGTGTGCCAAGGAAGGACTTCGCACGACGGAGGATGCCCAGTCGGCGACTGGCTTTGAAGGCCAGATTTGAAATGTGGTTTTCCCAGGAAAGATCATGGCAGAAAGTGAGACCCAAAAGCTTGAGTGACAGAACTTCTTGGAGAGGATTATTCAGAAAGTGGATGGGAGGGTTGTCCAGTCGGTCTTTTCGGAGCGACATCGTAAGAGTGTGAGATTTGTCAGGATTGAAAGACATGTTCCACTTGTTTGCCCAGTCTGTGATTTTGTCCAGGTCTGCAGAGAGTGAGGAGGCTGCAGACTGCCGATCTGAGGGATGAAGAATGGAGCGACAGAGAGTAGAGTCATCAGCAAAGAGATAGAGAGGATTTTCAAGAGAGTCAGAGAGATCATTGATGAAGACCAGAAAAAGCACAGGGCCCAGAACACTGCCTTGGGGAACTCCAGCCTGAACAGGAAGAGGAGATGAGAGAAACCCATTCAGGGCCACACATTGACTATGACTAGAGAGGAAGTCCGCCAGCCATGCGTGGAGATTTCCATGGATACCAAAAGAGGAGACTTTGGTGAGCAGAGCGGGGTGCCAGACTGTATCGAAGGTACGTGATATGTCAAGGGAGACAGCTCTAATTTCCTCTTTGGCATTGAGGACCTCCATCCATTGTTGAGAAAGCAGAAGCAGCATGTCCAGAGTAGAGTGACCAGGTCTGAAACCAAATTGATGATGAGAGATCAAGCCATTGGAGAAGAGGAAAGATTTCATATCTGAAGCAATGATGGATTCCATGACTTTGCTGATAATTGGGAGAAGGCTGATTGGTCTGTAGTTGCTGGGATCTGTTTTTGCACCTTTTTGTGCAAAGCGGTGATGTTGGCAGATTTCCAAGCAGATGGAAGATGACCTTGAGCAAAAGAGAGGGTGAAGAGAACAGAGAGAGGGAGTGAAGGAGCGGAAGAACAGAATTTTAGGACCCGTGGGCTGATGCCGTCAGGTCCAGTTGCAGAATCAGAGTCGAGGGTTGACAGAAACTTTTCCACCTTGTCAGGAGGAAAGGGCACAGAGTCCAGGAGCAGCTGGGTACGACTGGGTACGGTGGGTACAGAGAGGGATGGGTTTGGGACACAAGATTTAGAGGCAAACACAGAGTTGAGGCAACTTTGACCTTAGTTCAAGGTCACAAGAGTCACAAGAATATTGACAACATCAGTCAGCTAATACGACCCAGGATACATTTGTGATTAATTACTAACAATTAACATTTTCTGGAGACGGGATGTACTAGCCATTATATGTACTAGGGCATGCCCGTACTATATATAAGCTAGGACGTGCCCGTACGTGGGTGCCCGTTCCTTGCCAAAAAAAAAAAAAAAAAAAATTTGTGTAGGGGTGTGTGTGTGAAAACATCCTAGGGCGTGCCCGTACGTGGGTGCAAAAAAACATGCGTGCAAACAACAACAACAAAAAAAAACTTTGAAACCACGTGGCAGTAACGACCACAGAACCCCCCCCCCCTCTATTTACATGAATGGTTTGGTCCATTCGCAACGACCACAGAACCCCCCCCTCTATTTACATGCAATGGTTTGGTCCATTCGCAACGCCAAAGCGAACGGCGAACGGCTAAATCGCCATAGCTCGGTAAGTACTTGTCCGATTAATTTCAAACCTTGAAAAGGCACATCCTCGGGTCCCCAGCAATATACCTGGCAAGTTTAAAGTATATCGGACCCGTGGTTGTCGAGAAACAGCGGTCACAGACAAACACACAGACACACAGACACACAGACACACAGACACACAGACACACAGACACACAGACATTACTGGAATTATAGATAGATTTCAAACCTTGAAAAGGCACATCCTCGGGTCCCCAGCAATATACCTGGCAAGTTTAAAGTATATCGGACCCGTGGTTGTCGAGAAACAGCGGTCACAGACATACACACAGACACACAGACACACAGACACACAGACACACAGACACACAGACACACAGACATTACTGGAATTATAGATAGATAACCGGGATATATGTTTAATAGGGTATGCCAATTATGCATATTTTTGTCTCTAATTAGCTCATTTGCATATTGCAAAAATACAAAAGGTCATATGAAACAAAAGTCATAACCAAAGTTCCTTGTGAAATTTACCACATTTTGGTACCCAGGTTGATATACATTGGATGAAGTATGGTCACTGTAATGATGTTTGAACTTTTACCTGGAGTCAAGGTCACTAAAGGTCAACAGAAAAAAATGGCGACATCATTTTTCCGATTAGTAGGACCCAGTAGAATACATCTATAGTGGTTGCCCAAAATTAACATGAACTGCACACGAACTTGAAATCGAGTACATAGCCCCCCCCCCCCCTCCCCCACTATAAGGGCCTACGTACTTGAAGCTGGCCCTGCATGCAGGGAGTAGCATCAACCGCAGTAAACTTTTGAAAAAGTTTTTACGACCTTTAAAATATTCATTTTATTTAAATTTCATTACATACGTGAAAACTGTAGAACACAAGTCGCCTTATTGGCACTTTCAAAACCCTTTAGTTTAGCAGTACTTGGACAAAATATTACAACATTTTACATCGTATCAACCAATCAAATTTGCTGCTCGCAGACCCCGCCCACGGCCTTTTCTTCACAAGACTGTGTGAGGTAAGGTCTTCTATGAACTCCCTAGTTTATTTACGTTTTAAGCTAAGAAAAGGCATTATGGCGGTGAGGCTGGAAAAATATTTCAGAAAGTGGAATTGCCTAGTTTACTTCATATAGGGCATCTAATTATAATAGAGCAAACGTATATAGTTATGTATGTTTGTTTGTTTGTATGTATGTTTATATACGACCAAAACATCTTCTTCTTCTTCAAGTAATATTAACACCCTCTTAATTACGTTTAGACTGCTGAGACGCCTCAGACCTTTGATGACCCTTTAAGTCCCCCAATACAATTAAGACCACCAAGACCCCTGAAGACCCAAAATACCCTTAAAGACCCAAAACACCCTGAAGACCCCCAAAGACCCTTAAAGACCCAGAGGAACCAAAATACCCAAAAGCCCTGAAGACACTGAAGACCCAAATGACCCTGAAGACCCAAAAGACACCAAAATGGTCAAAGATGCCTATCGCTCTGAAACGACGTGTGGTGAGGTGCGCGGAGCGTGCCGATTCACGCTAGTTTAATTATTACTCTTCCTGGCACGTTTTCACACACGGTTCGCCTTCAAATTCAAATGTGCCCTGAAGTTGTTGATTATTTCATCGCTAATTTCAAATGTCGACGCACTCGCCCTGAATTTAAAATGACGCTTTTAAGGATTCATGAGGAGGAAACTATTATGGGAGGCGTCCAGCTGGCCAGGTGTGATCCGTCACATCCATTTGCATGGACGAGATTCCAAATATCATGCTGCGATGCCATTTTCCCCGGCATGAACAAGAGCGCTTGGTTTTCTCAGTACGATGTCCAGGCCATAATACGCACTGAATTCATCCCGTAATATCTCGATGTCTACTTCTTTAATGGCTCAAATTATTCCCACCTTCTTGTGGGATTGGCCGGAGCAAGTTTGCGGCCCAAGTCTTTCACGAACTAGCTGCCAGGCCTAACGTTCGACTGGTTGAAGGTGGCAGGAATTTGGAATTTGTTCAGGGAAAAGGTGATGATGATGAGTCGCAACGGCTAGTGCTGGGAAAAGGGGTCCTCCGGATGAATCTCTGATGAATGGCGCACACAATGATGAATGTGAAGCACCAGGATGACAGTTTATAGTTGAGTCGACATTCTAACATAGGCTAGACAGCTCAAAGGAGATGGCACGTGTACCTCCAGACCCCGAGAGCCTCGGCTATCCTGTCAGCCTATTCATTCACCCATAATGTATTCAGTTTCATGAAGAATATTTTCTGTTTTTCCAACCTTTTTCAAAGAATATTGGAAAATGTGTTCTCCAGGACTGAGTTAAGGCCAATTTAATTATTTTGTGGAGTTTTGGACACACCACCCCCCTCCCGTCCCCCCGTCCCCCCTTCCACCAACCTCCCCTTCGACCCTCCCTCACCACTAGATCCCCGACTTGACTGCCATATGATTGCACCCATCCTTCTCCTCCTTCTCCTCCTCCTCCTCTATCTCTCCCCTACCCAGAAGGGATTTGCTCTCCGCATGTCTATCTGTCCGTCCATCCCATCTGTGGATTTCTGCACTTTTTCCGTACGCTTTCACATATTCAACTGAAAAATGGTACATGGCTTTACTAGGATAACTTGCAGAACAAGTTTGAATTTCGGGGCGTTTCAAAGTTTTCCAAAGAGGTATGCCCTTTTTGAACTTGGGAAATATCACATATTATACATTGGTCAGTTTTCAACTTCCCTAATTAACTCCACCCCACTGCTTTACACCCAATGGCTGGACAGCTGGCCTGACTCCACCCCACTGCTTTACACCCATTGGCTGGACAGCTGTTCTAACTCCATCCCACTGCTTTACACCCAATGGCTGGACAGCTGTTCTAACTCCACCCCACTGCTATACACCCAATGGCTGGACAGCTGGCCTGACTCCACCCCACTGCTTTACACCCATTGGCTGGACAGCTGGCCTGACTCCACCCCCACTGCTTTACACCCATTGGCTGGACAGCTCACAGCTGGCCTGACTCCAGTCTCCACCCCAAATGAAGCAGCACAGATCGGCAGGCCTCAAGCATGGGTGTTAGTCCATGGCCCAGTGCAATTGCAATGATCCCAAGTATATAACCACGATATACAGTATTATATATGCCGTATGCATGTTTTTACTTCATGTATGTATTTCGGGTTATTTTTATTATTTTCAGCACCAAACATCACATCACTTTGGGTTATTTTGATGTCTTTTTTATTTTTGGCAATCATAATACACCGCCCAAATAAAGGGATGTGTTGACTAATGCAAAATTGTCCACAAACTTTTTCTCCCTTTACCATTTAGCATATTGAACTGAAACTTAGCAGGGGACATGTATGAAAAAACTTCGCCCCTCCCTCTTGTTTTCGTTCCTCTTCTCTCACCTTGCATATCTTATTTTTCATCATGGTATTTCATTATGCCTCAAAGAATATGACATTGTAGCGGTTACCGGAAGCATGACACAATTACCGTGCACCGGCGGATGACGCAACTGGCGAGCGGTCACGTGTCCGGACTCGCCCGGGCGTGTCCAGACTTGCCCTTCTCGGGCGAACACTTGCCTTGCACACCACGCCCCGTAGGGAGGCGTGACATACCTATTTTGCATACCACACCCCGCCTGAGAGGCGTGGCTTTTGTGTGTTCAGTTTGCGATATAAATTGCCGCCCGTTCGAGGGGCGGATTCAGTGTGCTTTTGAGTTCTTTGGTTTTGAGCTAAATAAATAGCTCGGTGAAACTTCGTTCCTGTGTCGTCCATTTTGTCTGGCTTTATCGTGCGAGCGAAGCTCCCACAATTGGTGACCCCTTTCTAAGAACACGGCGATGGAGTCAGCTGTAGCTTTGAAGCTCCCGGGCTTTTGGGAGTCGCACGCGGCCGTTTGTTTGCTCAAGAGGATTCTCAATTCGCCCTGTGGAAAATTACGGAGGACACGACGCGCTACCATCATGTGGTTTCCACGCTCACCGCCTCCACCGCTGCCTGGGTCCTGAGCTTTCTACAGAACCCGCCGGACGCCGACAAATACGGCGCGCTCAAAGGCCTACTCCTCAGTGCGTTTGGACTCACGGAGACCGAACGCGCGCGACAACTACTACACCTCCCGGAGCTGGGCGAGGCCTGTCCATCCGAATGCATGGACCACATGCTTGCTCTTCTCGGTGACCACAGCCCGGACTTCCTCTTCCGCGAGCTGTTCCTCCAGCGGCTACCCGGGCAGGTACGGTTAGCTTTGGCTAATTCGCCCATCACGGACCCTCGTGCCCTGGCCAAGGAGGCCGATAAATTTTTCTCGGCCGGGCAACATGTCGGAGCGGCCGCCTGGGACCCTGGGCCGACTGAGGCAACACCCGCGCCATGACCGGTGCCTCCACCTGCCGAGTCCGCGCCACTGACGGCAGCGGCCGCCGCGACGCCCCGTCGACCGAACCCGACGCGACCGCCGGAGCCTCCACCAGAGCAGACCATGTGCTATTACCATGCCAGGTTCGGGCAGAAGGCCAGAACGTGCCACCCACCGTGCACTTTCGGCAGGTCGGGAAACGACCAGGCCGGCGCTCGCTGCCAGCCTTCTGTTTATCACGGACACGGAGTCCGGGCGGCGTATTTTGTGTGACACCAGCGCTCAGCTGAGCGTGGTACCCGCCTCGGTGCAGGACAAACAGGCCGCGCTATGCGGCCCTGCCTTGCTCACCGCAAACGGTTCCTCCATCCGTACCTTCGGTTCGCGCAGCGTCGCATTCTGCTTCGGGGGCCAGCGCTTCAGGTGGGACTTCATCACGGCGAACGTGCCCATGGCCTTGCTGAGTGCAGATTTTCTTTTTGCGCATGGGCTTTTGGTCGACGTCAAACGGCGTCGGCTCATCAACGTGGAGAGGAGACCTTCAGCTCGCTCGCTTGCTCATTGAGCGGCTCCGCTCCGACCAAGCTAGCCTGCGCGCTCCCGGCCGTGGACGATTTCACCCGCCTACTCGCCGAGTTTCCCGCCCTCACGCAGCCGACGTTTTCGGCCGTCGCCGTCAAACACGGCGTCGAACACCACATCCCGACCACAGGTCCACCGGTCTATGCCAGGGCTCGCCACCTCGACCCGGCCAAACTCGCCGTGGCAAAGGTGGAATTCGACGCGCTGGAGCGATTGGGCATTATGCGACGCTCGAATAGCGTGTGGGCCTCGCCCCTGCACATCGTACCAAAACCGGGTGGCGGATGGCGACCATGCGGCGATTACCGGCGCCTCAACGACGCCACCACCCACGACTGGTACCCGATACCACACATACATGACTTTCCCGCCCGTTTGGCGGGGTGGGTGATCTTCTCAAAGGTAGACCTTATTCGGGGCTACCACCAGGTACCTGTCCGGCCAGCCGACGTTCCGAAGATGGCTGTAATTACACCTTTTGGCCTTCTTCGAGTTCCTCCGAATGCCATTCGGCCTTAAGAACACGGCCCAGGCCGTCCAGTGGCTCATGGACAGTGTGCTGCGTGATCTCACCTTTCTGTTCATCTACCTGGATGACATTCTCATCGCCAGCACTTCCCGGGTGGAGCACCTCATCCACCTGCGCTGCCTTTTCGAGTGCCTCGGCCAGCACGGCCTCATCATCAACCCGGCGAAACGCCAGTTTGGCGTAACGGCCGTCGACTTCCTGGGGCACCGCATCACGAAACGCTGGGCCGTCCCGCTGCCTACCAAGGTGGGGGCAGTCACAAGTCTCCCGTGCCCCCGCTCCATCAAGGCCCTACAGGAATTTTTGGGGATGGTAAATTTCTACCACCGGTTCGTGCCTCGCGCCGCCCAACTCATGCTCCCCATGTACGAAGCCCTCCGGGGCAAGCTGGCCAAGCACGACATCGCCTGGACCACAGAGATGGACGCGGCATTCACGGGCGCTAAGCTGGCCCTCACCAATGCGACCATGCTGGCGCACCCGGCGCTCGACGCACCCATCGCCCTCACCACGGACGCTTCCGACTACGCGGTGGGTGCAGTGCATGAACAGTGGGTGAACGGGGCTTGGCAACCGCTGGCCTTCTTCAGCCGGCAGCTTCGCCCTAACGAGCGCAAGTATAGCGCTTTCGACCGCGAGCTCCTCGGCCTTTACCTGGCTGTTCGCCATTTCCGCCATCTTTTGGAGGGCTGCCCGTTCACGGCGTTTGTGGACCACAAACCCCTGGTCTTCGCCATGGCCAAGGTTACGGAGCTGTGGTCGGCCCGCCAGCAGCGCCACCTCTCCGCCGTGTCCGAATTTACGACGGACATCCGGCATGTCGCGAGCAAGGACAACGGTGTGGCCGATTGCCTCTCCTGGTCCGGCGCGAACACCGTCCACCTGGGTGTGGACTTCGCCCACATGGCGGCCGACCAGACCGCTGACCCTGCAGTGCAAGCCCTCCGGACAGCGGACACAGGCCTGTGGTTGGCCGACATCCCCTTCGTGGACACAGGCACAGTTCTCCTGTGTGACGTTTCCCTGGGCCAACCTCGCCCCATCGTGCCCACCAGAGGGCAGCGGCACATTTTTGACGCCCTCCACGGCCTTTCCCACCCGGGCCGGAAAGCATCACATAAGCTCGTGGCAGCAAAGTTCGTCTGGCATGGGCTCCGTAAGGATGTCCGCGACTGGGCCAATGCCTGTGTCGCCTGCCAGCGCGCAAAGGTCCACCAGCACACCCAGGCCCCATTGGCACCATTCGACGTGCCCGCGCGGCGCTTCGACCACGTCAATGTGGACCTTGTGGGACCCCTTTCCTCCTCGCGGGGCTTCACCCACCTCCTCATGATGGTGGACATGACCACCAGGTGGCCGGAGGCCGTCCCGCTGGCATCAACAACATCCACCGACATGGCGCAGGCCTTCATTGGAACTTGGATTGCCCATTTCGGCACGCCCTCGAACATCTCCTCCGACAGAGGCCCGCAATTCACCTGCGAGCTTTGGGGCGCGGTCGCCCAGGCCTTGGGGGTCAAGCTTCACTGCACCACGGCCTACCACCCCCAAGCCAACGGCTTGTGTGAGCGGTTCCACTGCTCGATGAAGGCCGCTCTCAGAGCCAGCCTCCAGGACGACGGTTGGGCCGACAGGCTCCCGTGGGTCCTATTGGGCCTCCGAACGGCCCCTAAAGAGGTCCTCCAGGCTTCCACCGCCGAGCTGGTCTACGGCCAGCCACTGCGCGTGCCGGGCGAATTCATCCCTGACGCCACCGGCCCCTGGTCCGCGGCTCGCCAATGCTCGGACCTCCAGGAGGCCGCCAGGAGATTTGCCCCCGTGCCCACGTCCCACCACGGCTGCCCCCAACCCCACGTCCCCCCAGCACTTCGCACTGTGGAGTACGTTTTTATCCGGCACGACGCACACCGGGGACCGCTCCGGCCACCGTACGATGGACCTTTCCGGGTCCTGCAGAGGGACGACAAGTCATTCATCGTCGACATCGGCGGCAAGCCGGACCGCATCTCCGTGGACCGCCTCAAGCCGGCCCATTTGGACCTCGACCAACCTCCACGGTTGGCCCTTCCTCCACGACGGGGCCGTGCCCCGTCAACCAAGCCCCCCGCCCGACCATCCACCGCCACGCCACCAACCACCCCCACACGAATCGCCAGGGGTCGTTTCGGCCGGATCATCAGGACCCCCCTCAAACTGACTCTCCCGGTGCAGGTTAATTCTGGGGGGGCGCATGTAGCGGTTACCGGAAGCATGACACAATTACCGTGCACCGGCCGATGACGCAACCGGCGAGCGGTCACGTGTCCGGACTCGCCCGGGCGTGTCCAGAATTGCCCTTCTCGGGCGAACACTTGCCTTGCATACCATGCCCCGTCGGGAGGCGTGACTTACCTATTTTGCATACCCCGCCTGAGAGGCGTTGCTTTTGTGTGTTCAGTTTGCGATATAAATTGCCGCCCGTTCAAGGGGCGGATTCAGTGTGGTTTTGAGTTCTTTGGTTTTGAGCTAAATTAGTAGCTCGGTGAAACTTCGTTCCTGTGTCGTCCATTTTGTCTGGCTTTATCGTGCGAGCACAGCTCCCACAACATAACAATAATGGGCCAAATGTCCTCTAATATCTAACATTTCCTTTATGTTATTACCAAGACTATATCAAGTTATATGATGTCGGGTTAGTTTGACACAATTGGACGGAATCTGTGTATGAGAGGGCAAGCAGGATAGCTTCAGAGGAAGGTGCCATCCCTCGGATTGGAGTGAAGCACCATACGGCAGTTTATAGCTGGTGCGAGATTCAAACCCAGGCATAGAGACCCAAAGGTGAGTGCACATACATCTAAACCAGCCTATCAGCCCATGCCTGTTTGCACAACTCCATATACAATTATAATACTCCATGTTGTAACTCATTTTCCACCCAACACAATGACAATCATTTGCAATCGGATCCCATTTCCTCAATATTCAAACTAAGCAAGAACATGTGGAGAGGAAAAGACGGTTTATACACACAAACCTGCAGGGGGAGTACGAGGCCGCCAATCTTTTTATTGTGAATGTTTGCAACACCTGGAAGAAATGCTGTCTGAACATTCCAATGTACGTACGAAGAACAAATAAAAAAATGAAAAAGAAATAATTAAAAATAATGTTAAAAAGTTTGCGTGGTCAATAAAAAATTATTCTAATTATTTTTTAAAAGAATTTATTTTTCAAAATTTTTGAATTCTTCAAATTTATTATTTAATCTAGTTAATTAAATTAATTAATAAATGAATATAATTATTTTTGAAAAGAATTTTAAAATAATTAATTAATTAATTAATTAAATACAAAATATTTCATTGTTGGTCTCAAAAATTTGAGGAAGGTTCTTATTTTTGCTATTATTATATTTTTTTAGTAGAATTAACATTATTTTTCCAAAATTAAAAGTACACAAACTGCACGTCTTGTCTATTTTTTGCTGTATGGGCGAAATTATGGAAAATCTTGCTGTTGAGGTATGAAAAAGAGGATAGAGGTTCACCAAACATTATCATCAAACATCATCATCAAACAACAAACAAACATGTTTGTTCATCAAACAAAGAGGATATTTACTTAAAAGACATCCTTTCTGACTTCACACTAAAATTAGTCACAAGTACTGTCATTGCTGAGTCACTGTAGAAACATATGGGTGCTGAAGGTTATTTACAATTCAATATCATTTTCAGAAATTCACTTTTTTATACAGAAGTCTAGGTTCATGGAGGAACGTTTGTGTTGGCAGGGGGGGGGGGGGGCATAGGGTCGGAGAGGCTACCTGGTATAGGAAATTGGGGTTGAGTAGGGGGGAAAGCATGAGGTGACAATGGGTAATACTTGAAAGACTGGACAGAGGTGCATGAGACACCAGACACAGGGAGTCAGAGAGAACGGGGATGAAGGTGTGTCCAGTTTTGACTTGTGGAGGAATTTTTTATTACCTTCGCAAAAGCGGAAGGTTATGTTTTAATCGCTGTGTATTTATTTGTATGTCTGTGTGTGTGTGTGTGTGTGTGTATGTTATTCGCATAACTCAAAAAGTATTCAACCGATTCGCATGAAATTTGGTGGGATGATAGGTTATTATCCGGGAACCATTTGATTAGATTTTGGAATCGATCGGGTCAAAGGTCAAGGTCAAGGTCATGAAAAGGTCATGGATGTGATTACAATATCAAACTTTTGGCGGGATAGAATGGTTTAATTTGAAACAAATCTTCCCGCATGACAACGTAGGTGTGGCTTTGCTACACAGATCTTGTAGTCTTTTATTTTGGCAACAAAAGTAGCTGCGGCGAAGGTATGCGCTCTACCGAGTGCCCGTTCTAGTTATCATTATTATTATTATTATTATAATTATTATTATTTTTGAAATAAGCCTTAAACAAATAAATACACAGCGATCAAAACATAACCTTCCGCTTTTGCGAAGGTAACAATGCTGAGAGCCACTAAATGTGAAGGGATACTGATAAAACGAAGAGAAACAAGTACAACTAGAATCCGGGCACTCGGTAGAGCGCATACCTTCGCCGCAGCTACTGTTCTGTACTTGGCATGGGAGTGTATGCGATGTGAAACTTTATGTGAAATGCGATCGATTTTTAAAAATCAGAATTTGAGCAAATCTGTTTCATTCGTCTGTTAATATGCCTCCCCGATTGACAAATCTGCAATTTGAATTTCATTTGAGGTTGAAATGATTGCGGGAGATCGCGTTATAGTGATGACGTCTTGGATGGACATCCTCTTCTTCAGTCGCTCATAACTTTGAGTGAAATACGATCGAGTTAAAAATAGTCAGAATTTGAGCAAATCTGTTTCATTCGTTTGTTAATATGCCTCATCTCTTGACAAATCTGCAATTATAATTTTTTTTGAGGTTGAAATGATCGCGGGAGATTGCGTTATAGTGATGACGTCCTGGATGGACATCTTCTTCTTCAGTCGCGCATAACTTTGAGTGAAATACGATCGAGTTAAAAATAGTCAGAATTTGAGCAAATCTGTTTCATTCGTTTGTTAATATGCCTCATCTATTGTCAAATCTGCAATTATAATTTTTTTTGAGGTTGAAATGATCGCGGGAGATCGCGTTATAGTGATGACGTCCTGGATGGACATCTTCTTCTTCAGTCGCTCATAACTTTGAGTGAAATACGATCGAGTTAAAAATAGTCAGAATTTGAGCAAATCTGTTTCCCAAAATCTAATCAAATGTGTCCCGTATAATAACCAATCATCCCACCAAATTTCATGCAATTCGGTTGAATACTTTTTGAGTTATGCGATTAACATACACACACACAGACATACAAATAAATACACAGCGATCAAAACATAACCTTCCGCTTTTGCGAAGGTAACTAGAATCCGGGCACTCGGTAGAGCGCATACCTTCGCCGCAGCTACTGTTCTGTACTTGGCATGGGAGTGTATGCGTGGTGAAACTTTATGTGAAATGCGATCGATTTTTAAAAATCAGAATTTGAGCAAATCTGTTTCATTCGTCTGTTAATATGCCTCCCCGATTGACAAATCTGCAATTTGAATTTCATTTGAGGTTGAAATGATTGCGGGAGATCGCGTTATAGTGATGACGTCTTGGATGGACATCCTCTTCTTCAGTCGCTCATAACTTTGAGTGAAATACGATCGAGTTAAAAATAGTCAGAATTTGAGCAAATCTGTTTCATTCGTTTGTTAATATGCCTCATCTCTTGACAAATCTGCAATTATAATTTTTTTTGAGGTTGAAATGATCGCGGGAGATCGCGTTATAGTGATGACGTCCTGGATGGACATCTTCTTCTTCAGTCGCTCATAACTTTGAGTGAAATACGATCGAGTTAAAAATAGTCAGAATTTGAGCAAATCTGTTTCCCAAAATCTAATCAAATGTGTCCCGTATAATAACCAATCATCCCACCAAATTTCATGCAATTCGGTTGAATACTTTTTGAGTTATGCGATTAACATACACACACACAGACATACAAATAAATACACAGCGATCAAAACATAACCTTCCGCTTTTGCGAAGGTAAAAAGTTTTAATTAAAACAAAAGCCGCGTCGATGTTACACAATGCCTAGATGCAGCTGTGCCTATAACGTCGATGTTATAGGCACAGGACATTCCTATTGATTCGATTACTTGATGTTATTTTTGTGCAAAGTGAAAATATATCTCGGCAATTTCCCGTGTGTGGCGACGAATTTTTAATATATCTCGGCATTTTCCCGTCTATTATTTCAGGCGGTGTATGACTGACCATGCCGCGATTTAAAAAAAAAATATCTCGGCAATTTCCCGTATGTGGCGACACGTGAACGAAGCTATGCTCCTCTCTCCACATTATTGTGACGACGTATAAATTAAATATTTCATCGTGACGATTGTCATCAAATGGACGAATTTTTAATATATCTCGGCATTTTCCCGTCTGTTATTTCAGGCGGTGTATGACTGACCATGCCGCGATTTTAAAAATATATATCTCGGCAATTTCCCGTATGTGGCGACACGTGAACGAAGCTATGCTCCTCTCTCCACATTATTGTGACGACGTATAAATTAAATATTTCATCGTGACGATTGTCATCAAATGGACGAATTTTTAATATATCTTGGCATTTTCCCGTCTGTTATTTCAGGCGGTGTATGACTGACCATGCCGCGATTTAAAATATATATATATATCTCGGCATTTTCCCGTCTGTTATTTCGGGCGGTGTATGACTGACCATGCCGCGATTTTAAAATATATATATATATATCTCGGCATTTTCCCGTCTGTTATTTCGGGCGGTGTATGACTGACCATGCCGCGATTTAAAAAAAATATATCTCAATGGACTTGAAGTTACAGGCCTTTAAGAATTCATTTCGTCCTATAAAGGGCAACTTTCATCGGATTTTCTTCCAGTTTTTTTTCAACCGAGTCTAAAACTGTTGTTATGAATTTGGTAGAGCAACATCTAGAGCTAGGTAGATCTGAATAGGTAGGTATTCGGCTGTCGTGACAGGGACTCTACATGTAATAAGTTCTTGATGTTTAGGCGTTTGTCGGGGGAAGATGTATGATTGTGGATCTACCTGGAGGTTCGAGTGTTAAATAGTGAGGGATTAAAGGTAACGCCCCTGTGAGTCTCACCTAGTAGTCAAACCTTTGTCCATTATGGCACTGCAAACCACATAAACATTAGTTAGGTCCTTAGCGCAACATTAAATAATTCCTTTCCCTGACAATGACTTCGGAACAAATGGACAGGAAACCAGGCCAAAAACACCGCCACAATACACCGCCACCGTTTACACCTCCAAGGCCTACAAACCTCGCCTGGCACGTGTTATAACAGAAGGACCGCGGGGTCGGGGACGGGAGATGTCAGGAGTGGGATGCCGCAGAGGGCGTGACCTGGGCGAGCCGGCGAGTTGGGAGGCTATTATTGGCTGAGGGGTGCGCCAATGTGACGTCATCGGCCAGAGATATTAGCGACGGTCGGACGCCATTTAAGGGCAGTTCGTTGGCAGTTGGCTGCTAGCAATCCCGGTGTAAGTTGAGAGCAGAGCAGTTCGGAGGCGCGCTGAACCGAGTGCAGGCGAGACCAGTCCCGGAGCGAGTTGGAAGGACGAGGCGTGCAGTTGCACCTGCGCGCTCTCTCCTCCTTTTCGCCATTCCTCTTGGTTCTGGAGTTTGTGCCCGCGTTGGAGGTCGTCGACGCATGGTGCTTTTTGGTGCGTGGTGCTCGGCCTTGTGGGACTTGGAGCGAGGGACCTCGTGGTGTGCGATCGGGCCGAAAGGAGCGGTGTTGGACGGCCGCCACAAAGACGACGAAAGACAGACAAGATAAGCCCGCATCCGCGTACATTTTGAACGACGTGACGTATTCTTTTCGTAATTCATCTCCCTCGTTTTGTGTTTGCTGTCAGTCGTGTGGGGACGTCCCGATCTAGGATATTAGATTTACCGGCGTTGCTTTGTCACTGTCTTTGCTTTTATTTAATAAATCCTTGTATTATTTTTGTATATATCTGAACGCAGTTTCCTGGGTGTTTGATTTTAATAGGTAAGGTTGCGGAGCCTTCGCTGTGTCCCGCCATTCCGCGCGTTTGTGCTTGATTGGAATCCGCTATTGAGTTTTCGCCTCGGGAGTGTAAAGTCTCGCAATCGGCCATCCGTAACTGTGGTGTTAATCACGGTTGCGTAACAAGTGGTGTCAGGAGTGTAGGATTTGAACCCGTCGGACAAATTTTTTTGTCCGCGGCGAGACATCGACACGGTCGGGCGTACATTGCGCCCGACGTTCGAACGCAAAATTTTTATAGTCGAGGCGGAGAAATTTAATCAATTGGGCATACGGAGCGCGATATCGCGTCTTCGTCAAATTTAAATTGTGTTTTTGGAATTGAAATAAATACGCGCGCGGGGAACGACCTTCCGAAAAGCGGATGTCGGAGGTCGACGAAATGGAGGTGCGTAGCGAGGCCTCCGTCAGCGTTGGGAGTGAGCCGGAAATAGGGGAATTTGATGTAGAGGTGAGCCTTGGAACCTCCCCCGTCCCGAGCACCAACTTATCCCCCTCCCCCACCGGGGAGTCGGGAGCAGTAGGAACGGCCCCGACAACCGACCAGATGTTGGGTCAATTGCTTCGAAAAATGGAAGGGATGGAAAATAACATAAAACAAAATATGGGAGACATGAACGCACAGAGGGAGTGAGCCAGTCGGGAATTGAATGATAAAATTGACGGGTTGGAAGATAAAATGGAGTCCCAGGGGAATGAATGGAGGGAAGGACTGAAGGACATGAGTGACCAAATTAATAGATTGAAAGGGGAATGTTTCCCACATTCTGGCCTGGTTGTTTATCGGGACCGTGTGGATGTCACAACACCCCAACCGGGGGATGAATTTGGAATTGTGCAGCACCAGGGCGGTGGTGCGGAGCAAGAGGGGGTAGAGTTTTTGGGGGTCCATGCGATAGAGCCGGACCGGGTATTTATTGGGGATATTGATCAATGCCTGGCGGGGCCAGGAATGATTTGTAATGATGATGATGATGAGGATGATTTGATCCAGCGGCTGGAGACCTGTGACAGTCCCATGGAGGTAGAGCTGGTTCAGGCCCAAAGGAGCCTGGGTGATGAGGTGAGTTGGTCCGAGGAGGTGGTTGGAATGACCGAGGGGACGCTCACTGTACACTGCTATTTGGAAACAGAGGCTCCAAAATTGGACAACCAGTTGGGGGAGTGTGTTGGCTCCGGGCTGGATTTGGATCTTGGAGGATCGGGAGATAGAGCTTCTGGAGATTTGGTCCCTGTAGGGAATTTGGATCAACTGCAGGGAGGGGCAGAACAACCGGTGGTAGAGGTTGTTCCCTGCAGCTGCGGTTTGGCAGTGGGAATGAAAATTTGTAAAATAAAATTTAAAATAAAATTACAATGGGAAATTGATTTGGAGCAGCCATGGTGGGGATCGGTCCCCGGGCTGCGGGATTTGGACATGGAGAGGTCATGGGTGATGGCCTCGAGCAAAAGTTGCCCCTTTCAAAATTTGGGTATGCCGGCCAGCTGGGGGGCTGTGATGGCGAGATTTGGACGTGGGGTCCAGCCTTGGGTGTCGAGGTACGACCTGGGTCCCACGGGGGGTCTGGTGGAGTGTGGCGTCCCTTGTCCTTCGGGGCGCCATCCGAGCCGGCGGCTCGGGCCGGCAGGGTCACCGGATCCTGGTGGGGGTTAAGACCTCCAGGGAGGTCCGAGGTGGTTTCTCAAGCCTGGGATGGCAAATATTGAGGACCACTAGGGGGAGGTGTTGTGGGTCGCGCTTTGGTGGTGGCACTGCGGACGGCCAACTTGGGACTGATGTGGTGACCACCCGGGCATGCGGCCTGGCACTCTCCTCCAGGGACTCTGGGACAACCAGCATGTGGTGACCTGGCATGGTGGTTGGTCTATGGACGCGGGTCAAACCGAATGGACGGGGATGGAGATAGCCTGCCGGACAACCATTGGGGCATCTGTGGAACGTGATGGTGTGAGTGACCTTCCACAGATGCTCCGTTATGATTTATGGACTCTCGGGTTGGGAAGAGAGCCATGGGGATGTGAATCGGGAGATGTGTAACGAGCCGAGCATATGGGCCATGCTCGGCTGGCATGTGTATGGCAAAGCATCCTTCTTTGGTGAGGTTAGTAAAAGGTGACAAATGTTTGGCATGGGTAATCTGTGGGTTAGATGGAAATTTAAGGGTGGATTTTGAAATGTCATGGTGGACACTGTACAGTGACGCCATTATTGATCCAGGTGTGTAGACCAAAGTGTTGGAGGCTGTGATAAAATTAATAAGGTAGCAGGACACAGCTTCAACTGGTTGCGGGGGCAACTGTGCTGATATTTGGGACGCGGGATGATGGGGATGTAGTTGTGTAGCCTGAGGGTCAACGTGGTGCTGTGCGTGTCCGAGGTGTGTGGACCATGTCTTCTGGGTGGGTCTCCTGGTGGAGCATGGCTGTTGACTGGACCTTGGTGTGGTCAAGTGTGGGTGAGCACTGGGGGGGGGCTGCAGTTCTGTAGTCGGACTGGGGGATGATGGGGAGGTGCAGGGGACGTGGCTGTAGGGATGCCACGCACTGCGACCGTGCCCCCCAGGGCCGAGGTTGTGTGTGCGGTAGTGTGTGTTGTGGCAGCAAGTGCTCACCACATTGGCCAGCTGGGGCTGCTGCAGCTGTGTTCCTCGCAGGGGGGGGGGGCGAAGGATGGATGGTGGGTCGCGCCCTTATGGACACTCATGGGCCATGTTGGCGTTTTGACTGCTCACCTTGTCCCGGTGACCCTTGCACGGTGGAGGTGCAGAGCTGTCGTGGCCACAGGTAGTTGTGTAGCGATGATCACCGTTGGATGCGGATCCACATACCTGCCAGTGTAGTGAGGACAAAAGAGAAATTTGGAAGTATTTGGTAGGCCCAATGTGAAATTTTGGGAATTGTATGGGTGGATTGCACTTTGGACCTGACCAACCTGCAACTACCTGCACTTGAGGTGAGTGTTTTAAGGAGTACTGTCCCAGGCTTCAGGATTTGCTTTGGGAAATTGGGGACATGTAATTTGGAGTTGGGAGGCGGGTGAGAGTGATGACATGGCCGGTGAGGGGATGGAATGGGAGCCACAGTGTCTTGTGGGTGGCGTATGTTTTTGTATTGTGGTTAGGTGTTTTGATGTGGTCGTGAGAGTGGAACCTGGAGAGTGAGTGATGATTATTGGAGATAATGAGGGGCGATACTTGTGCTTTTGGAAATGTGCTTTTGGAAATGTGTGATGGTTTAAATGTGAACTGGGGGATTTCACATGTGGCAGGCCATGGCAAGCCTTGTAACACCTTTTACACCAAGAATTGTACTGAATTGTGCTGAGTTGTGTGGAGAATTGAATGGCAGCGGGGGAGGAAGTGTGTTTTGGGGTCTTGTGGGTGGGGAAGGTGTGTGTGTCCGCAGGTACAGAGCAAGCTCTGAGGAGCGATGCCTGCGGGCCCCCCTCTGCGGCAATTACCCCTGGCAGCCGGTGGTAACTGGAAATTGGAGCTCGTCGGTGGAGGGTCTGGTTGGGCGCCGTGGGGTGAGGAAGTCCCCCGGTGACCCGTGTTGCTGCGCGAAAGCAGGAGGCAAAGGAGCCTGGTGTGTGTGGAGACCCTCACCGGCGAGGTAACGGCGGAAAGGGGCTGTTGGGCTGTCACGGGGCCAAGAGGTAAAAGGGGGGAGGGGGGCAATGAACTTGTAAGTCGGTTGACTTGTTTTTGGGACTGCGGGCACCACAGCCTGATGCGCCCCCACCATCTTTTTGTGCGGTACCTCCCCGCTGCCTAGTTGAGGAATGCACACACACGTGAATGACATCAATGCCATGGTCCTGCAGGGGGTGTATTGAAATAAGTGCTTTGTTGATTTTTGAAATGCCTTGATGACCTATGGAATGAGAATGAGTGGTTAAGGGGTCTGTGTTGCATGAATGTGGGCGAAATCCACCGAGCCGTGTCACTCACCTGTAACATCTGGACAGGGCCCGTGGAAATTTAGGGGGATGCATTGGGGATGGCCCCGCAGGTAAGGTTGTGTCTTGTGGCATCCACCGGGGGACGCGGTCTGTAGACCGGGGTATGTACAAAGGTTAGAGTTTTGAGTTTTGGAAAGATGGTTAAGTTTTGTGGTTAAGTTAGTGTTGTGTGTTGTTTGTTTCCTCCCTCCACAGGAACAACGAAGAAAATGTACATACTTGCATGATGGTTAAGGGGTTCAGCATGTTAAGGAAGTGTAGGTAGGTAGTCCGACTCACTTCCCACAGCCCTTCCTGATTTATTTCATAGGTTAATTAAGTGTGTGACAGTAAGTGTTAAGGCTGGAATGGTAGCGCCTGCGGTGAACCTTGCAGGAGCTACGGTTCCAGGGGGGGGGGGGCTGTGTTATGAATTTGGTAGAGCAACATATAGAGCTAGGTAGATCTGAATAGGTAGGTATTCGGCTGTCGTGACAGGGACTCTACATGTAATAAGTTCTTGATGTTTAGGCGTTTGTCGGGGGAAGATGTATGATTGTGGATCTACCTGGAGGTTCGAGTGTTAAATAGTGAGGGATTAAAGGTAACGCCCCTGTGAGTCTCACCTAGTAGTCAAACCTTTGTCCATTATGGCACTGCAAACCACATAAACATTAGTTAGGTCCTTAGCACAACATTAAATAATTCCTTTCCCTGACAATGACTTCGGAACAAATGGACAGGAAACCAGGCCAAAAACACCGCCACAATACACCGCCACCGTTTACACCTCCAAGGCCTACAAACCTCGCCTGGCACGTGTTATAACAGAAGGACCGCGGGGTCGGGGACGGGAGATGTCAGGAGTGGGATGCCGCAGAGGGCGTGACCTGGGCGAGCCGGCGAGTTGGTTATTGGCTGAGGAGTGCGCCAATGTGACGTCATCGGCCAGAGATATTAGCGACGGTCGGACGCCATTTAAGGGCAGTTCGTTGGCAGTTGGCTGCTAGCAATCCCGGTGTAAGTTGAGAGCAGAGCAGTTCGGAGGCGCGCTGAACCGAGTGCAGGCGAGACCAGTCCCGGAGCGAGTTGGAAGGACGAGGCGTGCAGTTGCACCTGCGCGCTCTCTCCTCCTTTTCGCCATTCCTCTTGGTTCTGGAGTTTGTGCCCGCGTTGGAGGTCGTCGACGCATGGTGCTTTTTGGTGCGTGGTGCTCGGCCTTGTGGGACTTGGAGCGAGGGACCTCGTGGTGTGCGATCGGGCCGAAAGGAGCGGTGTTGGACGGCCGCCACAAAGACGACGAAAGACAGACAAGATAAGCCCGCATCCGCGTACATTTTGAACGACGTGACGTATTCTTTTCGTAATTCATCTCCCTCGTTTTGTGTTTGCTGTCAGTCGTGTGGGGACGTCCCGATCTAGGATATTAGATTTACCAGCGTTGCTTTGTCACTGTCTTTGCTTTTATTTAATAAATCCTTGTATTATTTTTGTATATATCTGAACGCAGTTTCCTGGGTGTTTGATTTTAATAGGTAAGGTTGCGGAGCCTTCGCTGTGTCCCACCATTCCGCGCGTTTGTGCTTGATTGGAATCCGCTATTGAGTTTTCGCCTCGGGAGTGTAAAGTCTCGCAATCGGCCATCCGTAACTGTGGTGTTAATCACGGCTGCGTAACACTATGTTAGCGACTGTGAAAAATGAAATGATATATCGAATTTGATTTGAAAGAAAACTGTGTGAGAGAGCAAGACACCACGGGCCTACAAAACAGGCCTCAAAGCTATGCGAGTTAATAAAATGGTGGATATTTGTTTATATGAAGCCTCTCCCACAATGGGTGGAGCTATGGTTCCCAGAATGGGTGGAGATTTGAGGTTTTGTCTTCTCTGCAAGAACAACAAGAACAAGAAGAAGAAGAAGAAGAAGAAGAAGAACAACAACAGCAGAGGGCACTCTGACCAGCGTCTTGCGACGCGGCTAAAAACTGGCAAAACCTTCACCTAGTCCTGAAACAAGGAAGCCTCTTCACAGGACCACTGTGCAGGAGGGGGTAACTAGGCCAAGTGGAAAAATTAATTTTCCTACCCCCATTGGATGTTTTTTAGGAGCCACCATCCCCGTAATGGATGTCCATTGACTCCCTTCGAGAGTTCATCCGCCCTTGGTCATCCTTCCCACTAACAAAGCCAGTGAGGGGTGTCGGCTTAGTCACCGACAACCTGACCATGCTGCAGGTAGCACTGGGTTACATGTTACCAGTGGCAGTTCCAAATGACTGACCTGACTTAAACCATATGGGTTTCTGTAAAAACATTAATGGGCGGGGGGAGTGAGACTTATGGTGGACAGAGGAAATAGAGGATGGATAGAGCAAGGCCACAATTGAGGAGTTTCAAAAGTAAGAATCCATTAATATGCCTTTGATTGGCAAGAAGTAAACTCTGGTTGGGATTTGGCCTCCTTCAAATAGAGATTCTAATTAACCACCTCCAGAGGAGCAAGATGGGAAGCGACGTTTGGAATCAACAAAACGTTGATTGAAGTATGCCAGCCGCCATGGGAAGGAAGTAGAAGCTGAGGTTATGGGCGTTACCCTTGGTCAGAGAAAAAGAGGGAAATCAGTTGTAGTCTGGTGGGTATAAGGGGGATCTGTGCACCCCCCTGAAATCAACTTCTAATCCATGTCTCTATATCAGAAAAAATGCGTATAAAACAATTAGCTATGTTAAAAAATTCAAAAGGTGTCCCACGTATCAATTTTATGCAATTTTATGCAAATTAGTGTCGCCATTTCAGAAAAATACAATTTTCACGATATCTCAACCAATACTGCAGATAACTGCACAAATAAAATATCTAGACCCATTTTGAGGATCAAGGATAATTACAAAAAGCACTCAAAGATAAAGTAAATGTATACATGGTAATGTGGCGGACACAAAAGCCCACTGGCGTGGTGACATCATTCCACGCACCAAGTGGGCGGTGGCCACGCCCGAGGGGTAGGCGTGGCCTCATGATATACACCGGGCGACCAGCCCGGAGAAGTGTTACAGTGTAGTCTTACAATAAAGACTTTTATATGTTACCGCTTGTCCGCTTCCTCCTTGCTCACAAGCAGCGCGCGTAACGCCACGCTTTACTGGTGACCCTCGACGTTGGATCTGCCGGAGCGATCCTTCCACACGCGACGCCATCGCCATGGCCGACTTCGTCAAACTTCCGGAATTTTGGGAGGCTCAGGCCGAAGTCTGGTTCGTCCAGGCCGAAGCCCAATTTCAGCTTCGGCACCTCACCGGCGATGACACGCGCTATTGCCACGTCGTCGCCTCCCTCGGGCCCGGCACGGCCGCTTGAGTTGTGTCCGTCCTTCGCCACCCACCGGACGGCCACAAGTACGAGGCACTCAAGCGGCTACTCCTAGCCACGTTCGGCCTCACGGACGACGCACGGGCCGACCGCCTCCTTGGATCTCCCCGAGCTCGGTGAGACGCGCCCGTCGGTCCGAATGGACCATATGCTGTCACTGTTGGGCGACGAAGCCCCCGGTTCGCTATTCCGGGCGCTTTTCCGTCGCCAACTTCCAGCGCAGGTTCGCCTCGCGTTGGCCGGGACCGGGCTAACGGAACCCCGAGCATTGGCGGCCGAGGCGGACAAGTACTTCGCCGCTTCGGACACGCGGGCAAGCGTCGGCGTGGCCGTCACGGCCTTCGACGCTGATGTTCAGCAGCATGTTCCACAGCATCATCTTCTACAGCACGCTGATGTTCAGCAGCACGCTGATGTTCAGCAGCACGCTGATGTTCAGCAGCACGCTGATGTTCAGCAGCATGCTGATATGCACCTCGTGAACGCCGCCACGCCCCGCCCACCGCCGCGGCGAAAACCGCCACCGCGGAGAAACCCGTCGACTCCACCGGCCTGGCGGAGCCAGCCGCGCTCCTCCAGCTCCACCACCTGGTGCTGGTACCACGCCAAGTTCGGCCACGAAGCTCGGTGGTGTCATCCGCCGTGCTCCTTCAACGGGTCGGGAAACGCCCGGGCCGGCGCTCAATAGTGGCGATGAGCGCCGGCCGTTCAAGCAGCCTGCTGTTCATAACGGACACCTTCTCCGGGCGCCGTTACCTGTGCGACACGGGAGCGCAGGTGAGTGTCATTCCCGCCGGCACGTCAGACAAGCACGCCACGGGTGGGAGCCCCGCGCTGCTTGCCGCGAACGGGACGCCCATCCGTACGTATGGAAAACGCTGCCTCTCTCTGCGGTTTGGAGGGCAGGTTTTCCGATGGACGTTCGTCACCGCCGACGTGCCCATGGCACTGCTTGGCGCGGACTTCCTGTGCGCTAATGGGCTCCTGGTCGACGTCAAGCGCAGACGGCTTGTCCAGGCCGAGACGTTCAGCTCGCTCGCTTGTGCGTTGCCCAGCTCAACGAGCGGCTTGCCAAGCGGCTTGCCGAACGATTCGGATCCGGCCACGTTGGTCTGTACGCTTCCGGCAGCGGACGCATTCACCCGCCTCCTCGCCGGCTTTCCGGCCCTCACGCGGCCCACCTTCTCGGTGGGGGCCGTCAAGCACGGGGTGGCCCATCACATCCCCACCGTCGGGCCACCGGTCTACGCCCGGGCACGCCGCCTCGAGCCGACGAAGCTGGCGGTGGCAAAAGCGGTGTTCGCTACCCTGGAGCGACTCGGCATCGTTTGGCGCTCAGAGAGCGCTTGGGCGTCGCCGCTGCACATCGTGCCGAAGCCCGGCGGGGGATGGCGACCGTGCGGGGACTATCGCCGTCTCAATGACGCCACGACTCCCGACCGCTACCCCGTCCCCCACATTCAGGACTTTTCCGCCCGTTTGGCGGGCAGGTCCTTCTTCTCGAAGGTGGACCTCATACGCGGCTACCATCAGGTCCCCGTCAGGCCGGAGGACGTCCCGAAGACGGCGGTCATCACGCCATTCGGACTCTCCGAGTTCCTGCGCATGCCCTTCGGTCTGAAGAATGCGGCTCAGGCGTTCCAGCGACTGATGGACAGCGTCCTGCGCGACTTGGATTTTGTCTACGTCTACCTGGACGATATCCTCGTCGCCAGCGCGTCCCGCGAAGAGCACCTACGCCACCTCCGCACGCTCTTCGAACGCCTGGGCCAGCATGGCCTGATTGTGAACCCCGCAAAGTGCCGGTTCGGCGCCGCCACAATCGATTTTCTGGGGCACCGTGTCACCAGGCACGGAGCCGTCCCCCTGCCGGCCAAGGTGGAGGCGGTGAAGGGGTTTCCACGCCCCCGCATGATCAGAGGGCTGCAGGAGTTCCTGGGCATGGTGAACTTTTACCATCGGTTCCTGCCCCGTATCGCCCAGCTCCTGCGCCCCCTGCATGAAGCTCTCCGAGGTAAGCCGGGCAAAGGCGACGTTACCTGGACCGAGCAGATGGACACGGCGTTCACGGGCGCGAAGCTCGCCTTGGCTAACGCCACCATGCTCGCGCACCCGGCGCCCGATGCACCGATCGCCCTCACCACCGATGCCTCGGACTACGCGGTGGGCGCGGTGCACGAGCAATGGATGCGTGGAGCTTGGCAACCGCTGGCGTTCTTTAGCCGGCAGCTTCGCCCGCCCGAACGCCGTTACAGTACCTTCGACCGCGAGTTGCTCGGACTTCACTTGGCGGTCAGGCACTTCCGCCATCTGCTCGAGGGCCGGGCGTTCACTGCCTTCGTCGACCACAAGCCGCTGATCTTCGCGATGGGCAAGGTCACCGAGCCGTGGTCGGCCCGGCAGCAGCATCACCTCTCGGCCGTGTCCGAGTACACGACGGACATCCAGCACGTCGCGGGGAAGGACAACCTGGTGGCGGATTGCCTTTCCCGGGCCGTCGCCCACGCAATCCACCTCGGCATCGACTATGCCCGGATGGCAGCGGACCAGGCCGCTGACCCCGATGTCCAGGCCTTGCGGACCGCCGTCACGGGCCTCCGCGTCACCGAGGTGCCGTTCGACGGCGCGGGCGCGGCCCTCTTGTGCGACGTCTCCCTCGGGCGTCCTCGCCCCATTGTGCCCGCGGGCTGGCAGCGCCAGGTGTTTGACGCCATCCACGGCCTGTCCCACCCGGGCGCAAGGGCCTCCCAAAGGCTGATCGCCGACAAGTTCGTCTGGCATGGCCTCCGGAAGGCCGTCCGCGGCTGGGCCAGGACGTGCCTCGCGTGCCAGCGCGCCAAGGTGCACCGGCACACCCAGGCCCCGTTGGCCCCGTTCACGGTGCCGGAACGCCGGTTTGACCACGTCCACGTGGACCTGGTGGGACCTCTGCCCCCCTCGCGGGGTTTCACCTACGTCCTCACCATGGTGGACCGCACCACCCGGTGGCCGGAGGCCGTGCCCTTGGCGTCGACAACGGCGGCCGATGTCGCGCAGGCTTTCATCGCCACCTGGGTCGCCCGGTTCGGTGCCCCCTCAGACATCTCATCCGACCGTGGCCCCCAGTTCACCTCGGAGCTCTGGGGGGCGGTTGCGCAGGGGCTCGGGGTCCGGCTGCACCGAACCACGGCCTACCACCCCCAGGCTAACGGCCTGTGTGAGCGATTTCACTGCTCATTGAAGGCCGCGCTCCGGGCCACCCTCCGCGACGGCGGCTGGGTCGACAGGCTCCCCTGGGTCCTGCTGGGCCTCCGGATGGCGCCCAAGGAGGACCTGCGCGCATCCGCGGCGGAGTTGGTCTTCGGGCAACCGCTGCGGGTGCCGGGCGAGTTCCTCCCCGACTCCACGGCACCATGGTCCGCGGCACAGCAGCGCTCCGCTCTGCAAGAGACCGCCCAGAGGTTCGCCCCGGTGCCAACGGCATGCCACAGGCACCCACCGACGCACGTCGCCCCGGAGCTTCGCACGGCGGAGTACGTCTTCGTCCGCCACGATGCCCATCGGACACCACTGCGGCCCCCGTACGACGGGCCTTTCCGCGTGCTGGAGACCGGGGCGAAGCACTTCACCCTGGACATCGGCGGTACTCCTGACCGCGTTTCGGTAGACCGCCTCAAGCCGGCCCACCTCGATGTGGACCATCCACCGCCAGTGGCCCGACCCCCACGTCGGGGCCGCCCTCCTGCGGGCGGACCCCGGCACTGCCCAGCCCCGCCGCCACGCCGCCCCCCGGTCCTGCACCCATCCCAGGGGCAGCCAGGGGCATCCCACCTGGCATCCCTGCACCCCGGACGCCGCCGATCGCCAGGGGGCGCTTCGGCCGGGTCATTCGTCTGCCCCGCAAACTGGCCCTCCAGGTGCGCGGGAATTCTGGGGGGGCGCGTGTGGCGGACACAAAAGCCCACTGGCGTGGTGACATCATTCCACGCACCAAGTGGGCGGTGGCCACGCCCGAGGGGTAGGCGTGGCCTCATGATATACACCGGGCGACCAGCCCGGAGAAGTGTTACAGTGTAGTCTTACAATAAAGATGTTTATATGTTACCGCTTGTCCGCTTCCTCCTTGCTCACAAGCAGCGCGCGTAACGCCGCGCTTTAGTAACATGTTAACCTGCAAATTCTTAAGTGCCTGTAATACCAAGAATTTGATTTGTCACTATATCTCGGTCAATGTTACACATTAAGAGGGACTTTTGATGGCAATTTTACCATATTGGTGCTATATTTGTGCCCAAATGACTTTTACCACATCCATCATCCATCATCCTCGCTTTCAATGGAATCATCAAAGTCAAACTCGTCCTCTTCTTCCTCATCTTCGCTGTCCACCTCTTCATGATCTCCACAGTCCAGTAGATCAACCAGAGAAGCTGGTAGGACAGGACCACAGGACTACACCGGTTCCAACAGTCCTTCATCAGTCAGCGTCCATCCCTGTCCTTCACTGTAGGGTTTTGGCTTTTCTATGAAGGGTTCATGAGCTCGCTTGAAAAGTGCAACACGGTGGTTTACACGTAGGACGTGTGGATTCAGTGCAGAATGGCAGGGAGGAAGGCGAGCCAGGTCTACCTTAGATTTTAATGTAAGTTTCTTGTCCTGCCCCACCATCTTCCGCAGCAGCTTCGTACGGATGATGTCCACAGAAGACTCGCGACTCTGTCCATACATCAGGCAAGTGAACTGCTCCAACTGCTGCAGCACCTGAGGCTTGATGTTCCAGTCATCACCGAGTTGCCTGAAGGCCTTCTGAAACCTGAGGTTCTTCTCCAGCTTTTTCAGGGGACCCATCTTCCCCTTGCCTTTGAAGGAACTGGTGCAGTCCTCTCCAGTGAACACGTAAAACCCAAGAAGAGTGGCACAGTAAGTAATCTTCTACGTAGGATTCTGCAAGCTCAGAGAGGTTGAGTAGCTGTCGATGCTTTCCTGATCCTGTATCCAGGTATATAGTGAGCTTGATGGTGTGGGCGTGGTAGAGTAGAATCACAAAGATATCCGTGTCAGGGGTTCTGACCACAGCATTCTTGTAGCCGAGGGCGGCGGCGTGATGAAGGTACAGTACCACCCTTGTATCTGTCTCTTCCTGATTGCTGTAGATCGTGGGGAGCTCATGCACTTCAACCTGAAACACAAAAAGGCATTGAATTTTGTGAAAAGCAGTTTGATATGAAAGAAAGCAGGGTACCTCACACATAAGGATGTGAGATTACAGACAATTATCAATAAGGAGATGGGTTAACTCGATTGTTTTAGCTTAGGTAATGAATGAAGTACATACATCGGTTCATGCTTTTATTTTTAGGTTTCTTGAAATAGTATAAGCTTTTAACTCACCTTGCCATTTGATGAGATGAGTTGATGGGCTCTCCCCTCCACGATCAGCACTGCCATATCAGTTCTCTCAAGCCTCGAAACGGCTTGTTGACTACTCCATACTCGCAGCAGAAGCTGGCAGAGCTGCTTTTTGTTGTCATCATATGCAAGGAATGTCTTGAAATTGTATGGCTTCCTGGTTGCTGGTCCAGCTATAATGATCTTTTCTGAGCTGCCGCACCTCAACCTCTCCTGGGCTTTGATGGATTCCGGATGGTAACTGTCTGTTGAGACCAAGAAGTGTTTCTTGGCCACCATCTGATCGAGCACTTGTAGACATATCTCACCCCACGTCGGGGGAAGGTTGTAAAGAACATGGAGCAGTGCCATGCCGTCTTGAATGAATAGGGCATCCTCAGGGTATGGTAGAACTTCTGGGGTGGTGTCTTCCAGAAGGTAGTGCAGAATGGCGGCTTTGTTTGTCTTGGAGAAAAAACCGTCTGGAGTCCCAAGGCTAGGAGGCATCAGGCAGCACTTCATGAGTTCTTCCAAGTCTAATGGCTCATCTTGATTGTGAGACTTGACGAGAGGCAGGAATGCAAAAGTACAAGATGCCATTTAAAATGGAAACGATCCCTTGAGTATTGGAATGCCTAATTACCTTTCCCTGTGATAATGTGAGGGTAACCTTCTTTCTGGAAGCCTCCATGGCCTTGAGTTTCTTCCTTTTGATAGGGTCGAATAAGTTTCCTGCCTGTCTGCCTTGTAGACGTCTGATGAAGTCAGCTTTAGCGGCTAATTTGACACTAAGACACTAATTTGAACAAATTTTCATTAAAATGATACGTGGGACTGAAGGAGCTGGGGCTCCCACGTCGATCGGAAGAATGGACGCGACAAAAAGCTGGAATTCATCCGAGTTGCTTTAATCAAACCAAACACTCAGGCACTCTGAAAAGCCCGTTTATCGGGCAGCAATATATATACATATTATCCCAGAGCGTTTGCCCAGGAAAGGCGAGAGGGGGCGTGGCCCAGCATCCTGGCTGCGGCCTGGCAAGTTGAGGGCGGGCCTGCCCGGGCGTCCTGGACGAGCCCGGCATGGTGATCGCTCCGCGTCCTTGATAGGTGCAAGGCGATTGTGAAAACCCAGCGGTAGCCGCTACACACGTCCACCCAGAATCGACTTGCACCGGCAGGGTCAATTTGAGGGGGGTCCTGATGACCCGGCCGAAGCGACCCCTGGCGGGTCGTGGGAGGGTGGTGGGCGGTTGAGTGGGGGGCACCGTGGACGGGGGGCGGCCTCGCCGCGGCGGAAGGCCCACCCGTGGTGGGTGGTCGACGTCCACGTGCGCCGGCTTGAGGCGGTCCACCGCAATCTGGTCCGACCTGCCGCCGATGTCGATGACGAACGACTTGTCGTCCCGTCGCAGCACCCGGAAGGGCCCGTCGTACGGCGGCTGGAGTGGCCCCCGATGTGCGTCGTGACGCACAAAAACATACTCCGCTGTGCGAAGTGCTGGGGGGACGTAGGACTGGGGGTCACCGTGGTGGGATGTTGGCACGGGGGCAAACCGTCGGGTGGCCTCCTGGAGGTCCGAGCGCTGGTGAGCTGCGGACCAGGGACTGGTAGCGTCGGGCACGAATTCACCCGGGACGTGTAGCGCCTGGCCATAGACAAGCTCGGTGGTGGATGCCTGGAGGTCCTCCTTGGGGGCCGTGCGGAGGCCCAAAAGGACCCACGGCAGCCGGTCGGCCCAACCGCCGTCTTGAAAGCCGGCCATGAGCGCGGCCTTCATGGAGCGGTGGAATCGCTCGCACAACCCGTTTACTTGGGGGTGGTAGGCCGTAGTACGGTGGAGCTTGACCCCCAGGTTGTGGGCGACCGTGCCCCACAGCTCGGAGGTGAACTGTGGTCCGTGGTCTGACGAGATGTCCGCCGGTGCGCCGAAGCGGGCGACCCAGGTGGCGATGAAAGCCTGCGCCACGTCGGCTGTGGTGGTGGAGACGAGGGGAATGGCCTCCGGCCACCTGGTGGTCCTGTCCACCATGGTGAGCAGGTGTGTGAACCCCCGTGATGGGGGGAGGGGGCCCACCAGATCTACGTTGACGTGGTCGAAACGTCTTTCTGGCACGGTGAAAGGTGCCAGCGGGGCCTGGGTGTGTCGGTGGACCTTGGCCCGTTGGCAGGCCGTGCAGGTGCTGGTCCAATCGCGGACGTCCCGACGAAGGCCGTGCCAGATGAATCGCGCCGACACCAGCTTCTGGGAAGCTTTCCGGCCCGGGTGGGAAAGGCCGTGGAGGGAGGCGAAGATGCGGCGTTGCCAGGTGACGGGCACGATGGGGCGAGGCTGGCCTTGGGAGACGTCGCAGAGCAGGACAGTGTCCGCGAAGGGGATGTCGGCCAGGCGGAGGCCCGTGTCCGCCGCCCGGAGGGCTTGCACCGTGGTGTCTGTGGTTTGGACCGCCGCCATAAGCGCAAAGTCCACGCCCAGGTGGACCGCGTTCGCGCTGGCCCGGGAAAGACAGTCGGCCACGGCGTTGTTTTTGCCGGCGACGTGCCGGATGTCCGTGGTAAACTCCGACACGGCGGAGAGGTGGCGCTGTTGGCGGGCCGACCACGGCTCCGTGGCCTTGGCCATGGCGTAAACCAATGGCTTGTGGTCGACGAACGCCGTGAAAGGTCGGCCCTCCAGGAGGTGGCGGAAATGGCGGACGGCCAGGTGTAGACCGAGGAGCTCCCGGTCAAACGTGCTGTATTTGAGCTCGTTCGGCCGGAGCTGCCGGCTGAAAAAAGTGAGTGGCTGCCAAACCCCATTCACCCATTGCTCATGTACGGCACCCACCGCGTAGTCGGAGGCATCCGTGGTGAGGGTGATGGGAGCGTTGAGCACCGGGTGAGCGAGCAGTGTTGCATCGGCGAGGGCCCGCTTTGAGCTTTGGAAGGCCGCATCCATTGCTGCGGACCAGGCGATGTCGTGCTTGGCCGGCTTGCCCCGGAGGGCTTCGTAGAGGGGCCGCATGAGTTGAGCAGCGCGGGGCACGAAGCGGTGATAAAAATTCACCATTCCCAGGAATTCCTGCAGGGCCTTTATGGTGCGGGGACGCGGGAACGTGGTGATGGCCTCGACCTTGGTTGGCAGCGGCATGGCCCCGTTCTTGGTGATGTGGTGGCCCAAAAAATCAACGGCCGTCGTGCCGAAGTGGCATTTGGCCGGGTTGACGATGAGGCCGTGCTCGCTGAGGCGCCCGAACAGTGTTCGGAGGTGGAGGAGGTGCTCGGCCCGGGACGTGCTGGCGACGAGGATGTCGTCCAGGTAAACGAAAAGGAACGGCAGGTCACGCAGCATGCCGTCCATCAAGCGCTGGAAAGCCTGAGCCGCATTCTTGAGACCAAACGGCATCCGCAAGAATTCGAATAAGCCGAACGGCATGATGACTTCCGTTTTAGGGACGTCGGCCGCCCTGACAGGTACCTGGTGATATCCCCGTATGAGATCAATTTTCGAAAAAATGACCCGTCCCGCCAGACGGGCAGAGAAGTCTTGGATATGCGGGATCGGGTACCTGTCGGGGGTGGTAGCGTCATTGAGACGGCGGTAGTCGCCACACGGGCGCCATCCACCCCCCGGCTTTGGCACGATGTGCAGTGGCGAGGCCCACGCTCTATCGGAGCGCCGCACGATGCCGAGGTGCTCCAACGCGTCGAATTCGGCCTTCGCCACGGCGAGCTTGGCTGGGTCGAGGCGGCGGGCCCTCACGTAGACCGGCGGGCCCGTGGTTGGTATGTGGTGCTCGATCCCATGCCGTACTGCGACGGCCGAAAACGTCGGCCGCGTGAGGGCCGGGAACTCTGTGAGCAGGCAAGCAAACTCGTTCGCCGCCGGGACGGCGCATGCCAGCTCGGTCGGCGCGGAGCTGCTCAATGTGCATACCAGGGAGCTGAAGGTTTCGGAGTTGATTAAACGACGCCGTTGGACGTCCACCAGCAGTCCGTGTGTGCAGAGGAAGTCGGCGCCTAGCAGAGCCATGGGCACGTTTGCGGTTACAAACGTCCAAGCAAAGCGTTGGCCGCCGAAGCAGAGGGTGACGTTGCGTGGGCCGAAGGTGCGGATGGTCGATCCGTTGGCCGCAACCAAGGAGGGGCCGCAAACCGCGGATTGCCTGTCCTGGTCAGAGGTGGGTATGACGCTCAGTTGGGCGCCGGTGTCGCACAGGAAGCGCCGTCCGGATGCTTTATCCGTGATGAACAGTAAGTTGCCCGTGTGGCCGGCGCTCATGGCTGGTAATGAATGCCGGCCCGGCCGTTTCCCGGCCTGCCGAAGGTGCACGGGGGTCGGCATGTCCGGGCCTTCTGTCTGAACCTGGCATGATAGTAACACCACGCTTGGTCAGGTGGAGGCCCCGGTCGTCGTGCTGGAGGTGGTCGGCTCGGTGTAGCGGCCGCCAATTGCGTCGGCAGTTCGGTCGTCGACCGTGCCGGGTGCTCGGGCGCCATGGGTGTTGCGTCGGACGGCGGTGGGTCCCATGTCGCCGCTGCGATGCGCTGTCCTGCGGCGGAGATCTTGTCGGCTTCTCTGGCAAGGGCCCGGGGATCTGTGATCGTCGTGCTTGCCAGGGCGAGGCGTACCGGGTTAGGCAGCTGACGGAGGAACAGCTCCCGGAACAGGAATGCCGGAGAGTGCTCGCCGAGCAGTGAAAGCATGTAGTCCATTCGCTCGGAAGGGCGTGTGTCGCCGAGCTCGGGCAGGTCGAGCAGGCGCCGTGCGCGTTCCGCCGATGGGAGGGTGAAAGCGTCGAGGAGAAGCTTCTTAATCGCGCCGTATTTGTCAGCGGCTGGCGGGCTCTCGAGGAGGCTCAGGGCGCGGGCCGCGGTGACCGAACCGAGCGCTGCTACCACATGGTGGTAGCGGGTGTCGTCGGCCGTGATGCCTCGCAGGGCGAACAGGGAATCCGCCTGTGCGAACCAAACCGCCGCGTGAGCCTCCCAGAAGGTAGGCAGTTTAAGGGCGACTGCCGTGTCCATGTCGGTAGGTCACCAATGAAGGAGCTGGGGCTCCCACGTCGATCGGAAGAATGGACGCGACAAAAAGCTGGAATTCATCCCAGTTGCTTTAATCAAACCAAACACTCAGGCACTCTGAAAAGCCCGTTTATCGGGCAGCAATATATATACATATTATCCCGGAGCGCTTGCCCAGGAAAGGCGAGAGGGGGCGTGGCCCAGCGTCCTGGCTGCGGCCTGGCAAGTTGAGGGCGAGCCTGCCCGGGCGTCCTGGACGAGCCCGGCATGGTGATCGCTCCGCGTCCTTGATAGGTGCAAGGTGATTGTGAAAACCCAGCGGTAGCCGCTACAGGACACTATTTGAATTTTTTAACATAGCTAATCGTTTTCTACGCATTTTTTCTGATATACATAGAGACATTGATTAGAAGTTGATTTCAGGGGGGTGCACAGTCCCCCCCCCCCCCTTTACCCACTAGAGACTAGACTAATAGGTTAATGGTTGATATGGTGTGGAAGTGAGTCGAATTTTGTGCATCAGAGCTCAGGGATGAATGCGCACATGAGGATAGAAATGACTCGTTCTGACACCTCAAGAAAGGAAGGGTAATGGTTCAGGAGTTAACATCAGGGTGATTTGGAGCAAAGGGAAATAATAGGGAAATAAATAAGTGAAAAAGAAGGGGAAGAATGACGATAAATATACCAAAACAACTCAAAAAAGGAAACATAAAAGGGAGAGAACAAAGGGTGGGCAATGGAAGGGAAAAGTGACGAGGTAATAGAGGAGAAAAAGGAGAGCAGGAGAGAGAAGATGAAAAGGAGAAGATGAAAAGGAGAGATAATCTATCTATAATTCCAGTAATCTCTGTGTGTTTGTTTGTACGTTTGTACGTTTGTTTGTTTGTCTGTGACCGCTGTTTCTCGACAACCACGGGTCCGATATACTTTAAACTTGCCAGGTATATTGCTGGGGACCCGAGGATGTGCCTTTTCAAGGTTTCATATTAATCGGACAATTACTTACCGAGCTATGTCCAAAAAACGATTCAACCAATCAGAGAGCAGCGAGCTATCGCGTGTGCCGAACGTGGCGGACACACTCTGCCTCGGATGGCACATTTGAGAGCGTATTCATTTATTTCACGTTTGCAAACTATGTTGGCGCTATGTTGGCGTTAAACTATGTTTTAAAACTAATAAAAACCCCGGGGGGATTGTCACTGTACTCGCAAGCCGTTCGCCGTTCGCTTTGGCGTTGCGAATGGACCAAAACATTTCATGCACCAAACCATTTCATGTAAAGCGTTCGCCGTTCGCTTTGGCGTTGCGAATGGACCAAAACATTTCATGAACCAAACCATTTCATGTAAATAGAGGGGGGGATATAATTTTAGATATAGATATAGTACGGGCATGCCCTAGTGTAGATAAAATGAAATAATATAAAAGGGGAAAAACAGCAGGAAAATATGGAAAAGTTGTAAAAGACAGGAGGTCTAAGTAAATGAAAAGTGTTCTTTAATCATTTCAATCACATACTACATTTCATTTGTGCATTATACCGTCAGTTATTTATCTTACCACTTACATGAATTGAACACATCTGCATGCTGCATCTCCAATGGACAGAAGTCATCTGTCTTTGGAAATATTGAAATCATTGATGAGGCAGATAGAGGGGTTACTTGAGTTTAGTAGTTTCCTACAATTAGTTGAGTGCCTAGTTGATGAGCTGGGGGGTTTGACACAATCCCAGAGGTTTTTTTTTTTATTATTTTTTTGTATACAGAGTCAAATCGAATTCTTAAGGGGAAATACATGGTTGACTGGTCAGACCAAAATAACTACTCACTGCAAGTAAACATCTAAAATACATCATGCAATAGCAAGAATGAACTGAGCAGTCTGGCACTCGCAATTGTGATCAATAACCTACTTTAAGCACGGATTACAATCACTTCACTCCAATGTAACAAACAAGAAGACGTCATGCAGCACACGATTCTTGCAAAGCAAGAATAGTTCGTTTCCCAATTCAGTGACCCAATATGCAAATCCTGTTCAACTTGCAACTTAATCGGATGAAAAATGGCGATTTTAGAAATTTGACCTCAACATTACCTTTTGATCTTTGACCTCAAAATCAATAGGCTTCTCAATTGTGACGACCTCTACAACTTGGTGAAGTTTCATGACGATCCGTTTAGAATTGTGACCTGTAGGCGAGTGACAGACAGACAGACAAACAAACAGATGAAAAATCACTCATAGAGTGACACTTGGCAAAAGAGAACAAAGTAGAATGAATGGCACTCAGTAGAGCATCTTCTCACCTCAAAACTAATTGGTGGTTGAATTGAGTGACCTGATATACAAATCGTCTTCAAATTTTAAGTTAATCGGAGGAAAATTGACAATTTTATAAAATTAACCTATGTTGACCTTTTAGCCTATGTTGACCTCAAAAATAGTTGGTGGTTGAATTCACTTTTCTGATATGAAAATCCTATTCAAATTTCAAGTCAATAATAATAATAATAATAATGCATTTATTTTATATAGCGCTTTTCAGGAAGCCCAAAGACCCAATAGGATGAAAATTGAAGATTTTAGTGATTTGAAATGGTAGTTCACCTTTTGGCCTATGTTGACATTTTGGCCGATGTTGATCTCAAAAATAGTTGGTGGTTGAATTCAATTTGCTGATATGTAATTCTTATTAAAATTTCAAGTCAATCGGATAAAAATGGAGGATTTTAGAAATTTGAAAAAAGTGGTTGACCTTTGGCCTATATTGACCTTTTGACCTCAAATACATGGGATTTTGTCGGACCACGAACTCTACCATTTGGTGAAGTTTCATGAAGATCGGTTTTAAATTGTGACCTCTGGGCAAGTATAAGTGAGCGGACAGAAAAACAAACACACAAACACACGCACAAACTAGAGTGATCAACATACTTGTCAAAAAATATTTTATTTGCCAAGTAACAAACAGACAAACAGACAGAATAACGAACGCAACCGACCAAATGTTCGATTTTGCAAGTAACAATCATAAAGTCAACTTTGTGTTACTATAAGTCTGTGCAGAAACATATGGCCATTACAACACCAAAGACAGGTGGACAATACAACAGTTGGTGCTCATTTCTGTGATTAACCTTGCTCACAACTATTGTCACAATTATTATTACATTTATTGTTACAATTATTTCTTGGTCACAATTATCTAGTTCCAATAAAATGCATATGTAGTTCCAATAAAATGCAAATGTCGCTCCAATAAAATGGATATACAGTCACATGAAAAAGTAAGTACACCCCATGTAAAGTTTTGACTTTTTCAACATATTTCAACATACAGCTATTTGATCTTCATTTCAACAATATTGATAGATAAAGGTGATATAATATAACAAATATCATGAAACAATTACATTTTGGAGTCCATTGTATAATTTAAATAAACATAAATGCATAATTTCGCATGTGGAAAAGTAAGTACACCCTTGGCTCTAATAGGTGGTACTTCCCTCTTTGGCAGAAACAACCTCAAGTCGGCATTTCTTATAACTGTCTACCAGTCTCTGACATCGACTGGGAGAAATTTTTGCCCACTCCTCCATGCAGAATTCTTTCAGCTGTGCGATGTTTGAGGGGTTTCTTGCATGCACAGCTCGTTTCAAATCCCCGCACAACATATCGATGGGATTTAGATCCAGGCTTTGACTTGGCCATTCCAGAACCCTCCATTTCTTTCTTTTCAGCCATTCCTTGGTGGATTTACTGGTATGTTTAGGATCATTGTCATGTTGCAAAGTCCACCTTCGGTTGAGCTTCAACTTTCTGACAGAGGGCCTCACATTATCCTCAAGCACCCTCTGGTACAATGAAGAATTCATAGTGGATTCTATGATGATGACCTGCCCAACCCTGATGCAGCAAAGCTGCCCCAAACCATAATATTTCCACCACCATGCCTTACAGTTGGCATCAGGTTCTTGTGGTCAAATGCTGTCTTTGGTTTTCGCCAAACATGTCTTCTGGTACTGTGGCCAAATAGCTCTACCTTTGACTCATCTGTCCAGAGCACTTTGTTCCAGAAATGCTAGTCTTTGCCAAGGTGTTCATTGGCAAACTTTAGTCTTGCCCTGATGTTCTTTCTGGACAGCAAAGGTTTCCTCCTGGCACACCTCCCATGTAGATCAAATTTGTGCAGCCTCTTTCTAATGGTAGACTCGTGCACTTTGACATCAACAGTGGCAAGAGCTACCTGTAGGTCCCATGATGACATTCTGGGGTTCTTAGAGACTTCTTTCAGCATCTTGCGGTCTACTCTCGGGCTGAACTTGCAGGGGTGGCCTGGCCTGAACAAGTTGGCAGTTGTTTGGAATTTTCTCCACTTGTAGATGATCTTCCAGACAGTCGAATGATTGATTTCAAATTGTTTGGGGATCTTTTTAAATCCCTTCCCAGACTCGTAGGCATCTATAACCTTCTTTCTGAAGGCCTCAGAGAGCTCTTTTGATCTAGGCATGGTGACGCCGCACTCTTCAACAACAAAGAGCAAACCAAACTAAATGTTTTGAGGCTTAAAGAAGACAGGTTCTTCCAAGATCCTCTCTAACGATGTTCTAATCATTTGCACCTGAGCTGGTGCACCTGATTCTAATTTTAGGTATTTAAAGTAATGATAAATGTAGGCCGTAGGGGTGTACTTACTTTTTCCACATGCGAAATTTGCATTTATGTTTATTTAAATTATACAATGGACTACAAAATGTAAATGTTTCATGATATTTGTTGTATTATATCACGTTTATCTATCAATATTGTGGAAATGAAGATCAAATAGCTGTATGTTGAAATATGTTGAAAAAGTCAAAACGTTACATGGGGAGTCCTTACTTTTTCACGTGACTGTATAGTTCCAATAAAATGGATATCTAGTTCCAATAAAATACGTATAAAATAAAATGCATTCCAATAAAATGCATATCTGGTTCCAATAAAATGTATATCTAGTTCCAATAAAATGCATATCTAGTTCCAATAAAATGCATATCTAGTTCCAATAAAATGCATATCTAGTTCCAATAAAATGCATATCTAGTTCCAATAAAATGTATATCCAGTTCCATATAAAACACATTTCTCGTTCCAATAAAACACAAATCTAGTTCCAATAAAATGCATATCTAGTTCCAATAAAATACATATCTGGTTCCAATAAAAGGCATATCTGGTTCCAATAATATGCATATCTAGTTCCAATAAAATGCATATCTAGTTCCAATAAAATGCATATGTGGTTCCAATGAAATGCATATCTGGTTCCAATAAAATGCATATCTGTTTCCAATAAAATGCATATCTAGTTCCAATAAAATGCATATCTCATTCCAATAAAATGCATATCTAGTTCCAATAAAATGTATATCTCATTCCAATAAAATATATATCTAGTTACAATAAAATGCACTCCAATAAAATGCATATCTCGCTCCAATAAAATGGATATCTCGTTCAAATAAAATGCATATCTAGTTCCAATAAAATGCATATCTGGTTCCAATAAAATGCATATCTGGTTCCAATAAATGCCTGTGTAGTTCCAATAAAATGCATATCTCACTCCAATAAAATGGATATCTAGTTCCAATAAAATGCATATCTAGTTCCAATAAAATGCATATCTGGTTCCAATAAAATGCATATCTGGTTCCAATAAAATGTTTATCCAGTTCCAATAAAAAAAATATCTAGTTCCAATAAAACACATATCTAGTTCCAATAAAATGCATATGTATTTCCAATAAAATGCATATCTCGCTCCAATAAAATGGATATATAGTTCCAATAAATGGATATCTAGTTCCAATAAAATGTAAATCTAGTTCCAATAAAATGCATGCCGATAAAACACACATCTAGTTCCAATAAAACACATATCTAGTTCCAATAAAATGCATATCTATTTCCAATAAAATGCACATCTGGTTCCAATAAAATGCAGATCTGGTTCCAATAATATGCATATCTAGTTCCAATGAAATGGATATCTAGTTCCAATAATATGCATATCTGGTTCCAATGAAATGCATATCTGGTTCCAATAAAATGCATATCTGGTTTCAATAAAATGCATATCTAGTTCCAATAAAATGCATGTCTCGTTCCAATAAAATGCATGTCTGGTTCCAATAAAATGTATATCTAGTTCCAATAAAATGCATATCTCATTCCAATTAAATACATATAAAATAAAATGCATTCCAATAAAACACATATCTGGTTCCAATAAAATGTATATCTAGTTCCAATAAAATGCATTCCAATAAAACACATATCTGGTTCCAATAAAATGCATAACTATTTCCAATAAAATGGATATCTAGTTCCAATAAAATGGATATCTAGTTCCAATAAAATACATATAAAATAAAATGCATTCCAATAAAACGCATATCTGGTTCCAATAAAATGCATATCTACAGTAGTTCCAATAAAATGTATATCTAGTTCCAATAAAATGCATATCTCGCTGCAATAAAATGGATATCTAGTTCCAATAAAATGCATATCTCGTTCCAATAAAATACCTATAAAATAAAATGCATTCCAATAAAATGCATATCTTGTTCCAATAAAATGTATATCTAGTTCCAATAAAATGCATACCTAGTTCCAATAAATGCATATGTAGTTCCAATAAAATGCATATCTCGCTCCAATAAAATGGATATCTAGTTCCAATAAAATGCATATCTAGTTCCAATAAAATACATATAAAATAAAATGCATTCCAATAAAATGTATATCCAGTTCCAATAAAACACATATCTAGTTCCAATAAAACACATATCTAGTTCCAATAAAACATATCCAGTTCCAATAAAATGCATATCTAGTTCCAACAAAATGCATATCTGGTTCCAATAAAAGGCATATCTGGTTCCAATAATATGCATATTTAGTTCCAATAAAATGCATATCGAGTTACAATAAAATGCATATCTGGTTCCAATGAAATGCATATCTGGTTCCAATAAAATGCATATCTGTTTCCAATAAAATGCATATCTAGTTCCAATAAAATGCACTCCAATAAAATGCATATCTGGTTCAAATAAAACACATATCTAGTTCCAATTAAATGCATATCTAGTTACAATAAAATGCATATCTCATTCCAATAAAATGCATGTCTAGTTACAATAAAATGTATATCTCGTTCCAATAAAATGTATGTCTAGTTACAATAAAATGCACTCCAATAAAATGCATATCAGGTTCAAATAAAACACATATCTAGTTCCAATAAAATGCATATGTAGTTCCAATAAAATGCATATCTCGCTCCAATAAAATGGATATATACAATAGTTCCAATAAAATGCATATCTAGTTCCAATAAAATACGTATAAAATAAAATGCATTCCAATAAAACGCTTATCTGGTTCCAATAAAATGTAAATCTCGTTCCAATAAAATGCATTCCAATAAAACACACATCTAGTTCCAATAAAACACATATCTAGTTCCAATAAAATGCATATCTAGTTCCAATAAAATGCACATCTGGTTCCAATAAAATGCATATCTGGTTCCAATAATATGCATATCTAGTTCCAATAAAATGCATTCCAATAAAACACACATCTAGTTCCAATAAAACACATATCTAGTTCCAATAAAATGCATATGTAGTTCCAATAAAATGCACATCTGGTTCCAATAAAATGCATATCTGGTTCCAATAAAATGCATATCTAGTTCAAATAAAATGTATATATAGTTCCAATAAAATACATATAAAATAAAATGCATTCCAATAAAATGCATATCTCGCTCCAATAAAATGGATATCTAGGTCCAATAAAAGGCATATCTAGTTCCAATAAAATGCATATCTAGTTCCAATAAAATGGATATCTAGTTCCAATAAAATGCATATCAAGTTCCAATAAAATGCATATCTTGTTCCAATAAAATGCATATCTAGTTCCAATAAAATACATATAAAATGAAATGCATTCCAATAAAATGCATATCTGGTTCCAATAAAATGTATATCTAGTTCCAAAAAAATGCATTCCAATAAAACACATATCTGGTTCCAATAAAATGCATATCTAGTTCCAATAAATGCATATGTAGTTCCAATAAAATGCATATCTCACTCCAATAAAATGTGTATCTAGTTCCAATAAAATGCATTCCAATAAAACACATATCTGGTTCCAATAAAATGCATATCTAGTTCCAATAAAATGTATATCTTATTCCAATAAAATGGATATCTATTTCCAATAAAATGCATATCTAGTTCCAATAAAATGCATATCTAGTTCCAATAAAATGCATATCTAGTTCCAATAAAATGCATATCTAGTTCCAATAAAATGCATATCGAGTTCCAATGAAATGCATATCGAGTTCCAATAAAATGCATATTAGGTTCCAATAAAATGCATATCTAGTTCTAATAAAATGCATATCTGGTTCCAATAAAATGGATATCTCGTTCCAATATAATGCATATCTAGTTCCAATAAAATGCATATCTGGTTTCAATAAAATGCATATCTGGTACACCAAGAAAACCCTTAACACTACACCGGCAATGCGGACACATGATGCTACAGGGTCGGAACTCGGAATACACTGCTTACCGACAATTTCATAGTTCGAAGAGAATCTCACATTCAGAGGACTAGAAATAACCATTCCCTACGAGAGCGGCCATATAGAGTTTATGTGTTCGTGCATATATACGTAGTTCAGTTACATTTGTATTCAAAGTCCTTTTCTCCTTAATTATATTGTCCTGTCCATAGCCGATGAACACCAGCCTTGGTCGAATAGCCGAACCAGCTTTAACTCAGAGGCTTCCCCTGAAGATGACGGTTATTTTTGGCGCGCGTGGGAATGAAGGAATTTGAGCTGTTTAATTAAACGAAACAAACGGGTTTAATCCGGAATCCACAATGAACACACACGACAAGTAAATTCAACAGTAATTATTTAATGAAAATAAATCGAAGACGAAAAATGTCAAATTTAATGTTGAGGTAAAAACGAATTCCTATGTTAGGTACCTCCACATGCGGACTCAAATACAGACAAGGGGAAAGACAAAATCAAATAAATGTTCCCTTTTTATAGTGCAGTCACTTATCTCTGGGCTCACGAGTTCCTCTGCAAGGTTTGCAGCTGGGGACGAGGCCCAGAGCTCGATGTCCCTCTGGCCGGGAACCCGGCACAATATGGTGGCCGCGCCACGCCCAAAGTAGCCACCGGTGTGAGGCAAGCAGACAGGACGGCCTCCTTCACTTCGCTCATGGCCTCCTCCACCTCCGAAGAGCACCACAGCCAAAACAACACCTCACAATGCTGCCCACGCAGCCAAGAGCTCCCCACTCTCTTCAAAAGTGCGCCCCAAACTCCAAGCTTTGGGACCACACAATGGCGCCGCCTTCCTCCTCAAAAACCCCACACCGAGAGAGAGAGAGGGAGAGAGAGAGAGAGAGAGAGAGAGAGAGAGAGAGAGAGAGAGAGAGAGAGAGAGAGATGCGCTCTTCTTCCTCTTCCTCCTCTCGAAGCTTCTTGCTCTGACATCACCCCGACCAATTTCAAAGCGCTCTCAAATCACCCTTCATTCCTCTCGACCAATCACGAACCTCGAGGAGTGGCCTGACGACTTTGCTTGGCGCGAGTGTTCAATAAGGTGTGGCTTACTTGCCGATCGGCAATGTTCGGGAATCTGTTTGTATGCAGTGGACGGTTATTGTTGTTTAATGGAGCTTGCATGGCTGACATGGTTGTAGTTGTAAAAACGTAGGGACAAGATCACAGAGGGAATATCACGTACTGGGGAGAACTAACCTTAATCCCTAACTAGTTAACACAGCTTTACCCCTCGTGTGAAGACACATAAACAATATTAAGCTCCAGTTTCCCTACTTAAATACATCGAGATGTCTCCTACACGTCCACGGTCCATGCTATAACTACACAATCCTATCTTTATTATGGGATTCCAACATCTACCCCCACAAACGTAACAATATATTTTCACACCTCAGCCTATGATACTTTAGACTCGACCACATTATTTTCCTTATTATTATTATTATTATTATTATTATTACTGTAGGCAATTTACCCATCCCTTTGCTGATCAATTTAATCAAAAGATGGCATGTTTTACTTCACAAACCTTCTGCTCTATTCACGCTATCATTTGCCTGAGGAAGCTTCCATCTGCATCTTTGATTTCCTTCCATCTGCTTGGAAGCATCTACCACTACCTTTATCCATCATTCTTGCTGCTTATATATGATGCGAGCAAAAAGCACTTCGGCTTCACTGCAAAGCTCTGCTTTGGTTGCTTTGGTTTAAACCTCCACTTAAAATGAGTGAAATGAAACATTTTTTTTTTTCGAATTATTCTCACTCAGATTTCAACATCACTGTAATGCATATTTGTTAAGTTGTTTAAACTTTCTTCATAAAAGAAAATTATTTGTAATACCAGCTACCACCAGGTGGTGCTATATGATACACATTTACGTAGAGAGAATTGGTGGTGGTGCTATACACAAACAAAGAAACAAACAAGAATGATGTCATGCATAGCACAATACTTACAAAATCCAAATAAACAATAGTTGCCGTGGAAACATCAATTTGGTAGTTGGGAAATTTTGACCTATCAAGTGTTTTAGATGATGGAATGTTGTGCATAACAAATTTGGTTTATAGATTTTCTAATTGCCATCTAATAGGTGTTTTACATGTTTTGGATGGCATTGACCTTGACCTTTGACTAATTTTGACCATATATACACACATTTACTGAACATATGTACAAATAAGCTGGGTAAGTTTCATTCTGACATCTTGAAAACCTCCTGAGTTTTTTGCAATAATAAAATCACAAAAATATCTCACTTTATGATAATGGGGTGAAATTGTTGTCATCGACACAATTATCTCTTTTCTAAGTGGGGCTTTTCTCTATGCCATGTATGACGTTTCGCTATGCCATATGGGACTTTTTCTATTCCACGTGGGACTTTTTGCTATGCCATGTGGGACTTTTAGCTATAGTACATGGGACTTTTTACAGCCAACCGGAAAACACTCCAGATATCAAAAACATCATTCAGAGTAATTATTGAAGAGGATTGTTGAGTAACTGGTGTCACTTTAAGTTAACAAAGCTACAGGTTCCAACTCATTCACGTTAAAATTAATAACAAGAAAAAGAGCAATCAGAGATTGCAAACCCTCGCCAGGATCTATTTTCAGTGGTTTTAAAGGCTTTTGTGTGAAAACAGATATGGCGGCCGAACCACGTGACCGATGACGTCATTATTTTTTTTCTAAACTAATTTATTCCTAGATTATGCTTAAGAAATTTCATCTTGATCGGATGAAGTTTTGTACTTGTCAAATTATGACGTCATAATGGAGGCACCTATGACATCATCAACATATTTTATTCCCCATGGAGAGTTCTTTACAATGAGCCATGTCTCATTTTTTTCTATTCAGAGCTTTCCGAGATATAGAGGTGCAAATCTTTTCGATTTTTCCAAGATGGCGGCCGAACCACATGACCTATGGCGTCATAATTATCATTAAAAAATTCTACAGGTGGAGATGCACCTATGGTGAAAACTTCCTGTCAATCGGACCAACGGTTGCAGAGAAAATCATATTTATTCTGAGCGGACAAACAAACAGACAAACAAACAGAGAAACAGACAAACAAACGGACTCAAATGCAATACACTCTCCTCTGGCGTCTGGCGTTTGTGTAATAGGAAACAAAACAACAACAACAACAACAGGCATTTTAAGGCCATTTTCCCTGCTAGAGCGGGGGTTAGCCTTGCGGGCCCCATGACAATCTTCTCCATTTTGCCCTATTTTCTGCATCTCCTCTTGTTAACCCCCTTGCCCGCAATTCTTCTTCGACCATCTTTAGCCAAGTCTTTCTTGGTCTTCCCCGTCCTCTACTTCCTTCTACATTCATTTCCATCACTCTTCTCAACCAGTCACTTTCATCCTTCATCAACACATGACCAAACCACCTCAACCTGTTTCTCTTCACAGCATCCATCACAGGCTCTATTCCCATCATCTTTCGCAATTCATCATTTGTCTTCCTCTCTCTCAACGATACTCCACACATCCACCGAACCATTCGCATTTCCACCCTTTCCAGCCTTCGTTGCTGCTCTACGTTCATTACCCATGTCTCGCTCCCATAAATCATAACACTTCTCACACATGCAGCATACACCTTTCCCTTCAGCTTCAACGACAATCCCCTCCTCATCAGCACGCCACTCAGTTCCCGAAACTGCTTCCATGCACATCTCACTCTATCAACCATTGCCGAGTCTGATCCACCTTCTCCATTCAGCATGTCTCCGAGGTAGCAAAATGTTTTCACACCTTCCAACTTCACGCCGTCTCAAAGATCCAACTCAACATTTCCTCCATCTGCAGCTCCCTCTGTGCACACCATACACGTGAATGTAGCTGCCACACTGGTTAATGACCCTCTCAGACCACTACATTTTTTGATTAACCCACATTTTTTGTGAATAAAAAATATTTAGAACCCCCAACAAGAAACACAATTATGAATCGATTAATTATTTAATTTTTCGATTAATCAGTTAATTAATTTTAAAAAATTAAGTTACAGATTTGGATGAAACAGTGGTGGTTCAGGTATGCTATTGGCCAATTGATTAAGAAATTAATTATTAACGATTATTTATTTATTTTAATTACACAATTAATCAATCAATTATTTATTATACACCAGTCCCTCCCAATTCGATCTCCATGTGCTGCAAGTCACATGATGTACCATACTCTTTGCAGAGCATTGGTGCCGCCAAAGCAGTTTCTGGGTAAGAGTTACACAAGGTGGTTTGGCATTGCCTTCCTGGCATTATTTGCCCGTGCTCTATCCTCCTAAATTCTAAGTGCTAAGTAAGAAAGCAGCACGTACTTTTTTCAACTTAGATTTCCAAATAACATACACTACTGGTCAAAGGTTTTAGAACACCTCAATTTTTCCAGTTTTTATTGAAATTTACGCAGTTTAATGTCGCAATGTACTCTGAAATTAAGCATAGAACAAATAAACAATTGGAGATAAAAAAGAAATCATAGAATCATTTTATTTAACAAAATTTAATTTAAATTTTTGGCTCCGCAAAGTAGGCACCTTTTGCAGATATAAACCCCGAACGCACTCGTGGCATTCTTTCTGCAATGGAAATCAAATATTGTTCGGGAAGTTCTTCCCAATACTGTTGCAGAAGTTCCTACAAATGTGTTGCTCTTGTAGGTTGCTTTGCTTTCACCCTTCTGTCCAGTTCATCCCAAACCAGCTCGATGGGGTTTAAGTCTGGAGACTATGCTGGCCATTCCATGATTTGAAGCCGACTGTCTTGTTCTATTCCTCGAAGGTAGGTTTGACATACCCTGGAGGTGTGTTTAGGGTCAGTATCTTGCTGTAGGATGAACCCCTGACCAACCAGGCTTATACCAGAGGGTATTGCATGGCACTGCAAAATGCTGTGGTAGCCCTTTTGGTTCAGGGTGCCAGTTACTCTGTGCAAGTCGACGACTCTGGATCCAGCAAAAGAGCCCCAGACCATCACGCTTCCTCCTCCATGTTTGACAGTTGGTGTCACACAGTGAAGAACCATCCTTTTGCCGACTCGACGGCGTACAAAAACCCTGCATGATGAACCAAAGTTTTCAAATTTTGATTCATCGGCCCATAAGACCTTCTTGCAGTCTTCAGTGGTCCACTGGCGGTGCTTCATGGCCCAGGCAAGCCTCTTTTTCTTATTTTGCAATCTTAGCAATGGCTTTCTTACTGCCACTCGACCTGTCAAACCTGCAGCTCGAAGTCTTCTCTTCACAGTTGAAACTGAGACTTGCTTACTTCGACCAGTGTAAAGCTGTGCTTGAAGCTGTTGTCCTGTGAGCTGCCTATCACGCAAGCTGTTGACTCTCAGAAACTTGTCTCCTGATTCTGTTGTGGCTTTGGGTCTGCCAGACCTCTTCCTGTCAGAGTTTCCTCCAGTTTCCAATATACTACTTCCTGCAGTGCAATATTATCCAAATAATGCTTCAGAGGGTGCAATAAATTCTGTTCCAATACTGCTTTTATACAGACAGGGGGTTTGTAATGAAGTGATCAGCAGAGTTTGGAACACCTGTAGGAATTGTTTGCATCAACTTTCAAGGCTTAATTTACTTACATTGCTGCAGAACAGCTGTAAGTTGTCAACCCATTACTTGTTCCCTGAAGACTAACTTTTTTACAATATAACTGTGCAATTTACATTATTTTCCTGTTTTTGTGAAGCTAATCTTTTTTTTTAACCTCGAGCAGTTTACTGCTTACCTTTCTACCATTTCAGGTTATTCACTGGACATTAAACTGCGTAAATTTCAATGAAAAATGGAAAAAATTAAGGTGTTCTAAAACTTTTGACCGGTCGTGTATGTTATTTATTTATTTGTCCTGGGGGCAGTTTACTTTGAATGTACCTCTACTTGTTTTTATAATTTATGCAATAAACCATTTCTTTCCCATAAAGATATATGATCAAAAGGGTTCTTTCCCTTTCTCCACCAGTAAGTAAAAATAAAAGTAGTCATTGATTGAGTGGGATATTATTGCTTTTGGTTTATCGGTCTTCAGCTTGGCTGTCCGCTTGGCCTACTAGCTAGTATTGTGCCGTTGCTGGTGGAGTGTACTAGGCCCACGTGAGCCAAGCCCAGGCCTAGTCCTCAAGTAGTTATCTTCGCCCCGATCCGAAAGTTAACACATGATAAGGAAGATTCGCAGGTTTGATAATATCTCCATACAATCGTGATTTTGAGTTTCCACCCGAACAACACCGCTTTTATCCATCCTAAGGTGGGTGGGAAGTTTCATAAATTTCTCAATACAATACAATTTTGATTTTATATTTGTAAGTGTTTCATAGCCATCCGCCATTTCTCGCTGGCAGATTCATATGTCTTGGTTGTCACATCAGATCAGTTAACAAGCGTTTACATTACAAGTAATTGTGACATTGTATTTTGTTATATTAATGCTATAGTATTCATTTGTGATTGGAATGATGTTGTTGGGAATGAGGATATTGTTTGGATTGGAATGTTGTTACGTTTTTTTTTTTTTTTGTATACTGAATCGAGGCTCGTGAAAGAGCTCTGGAACATTGGAACGTGAAAGAGCTCTCTCTGGAACATTCCCGACGTTTGTGGGGGTAGGTGATGAAATACCATTGTGGAGATAGAACTGTGTAGGGTAGCATGGACCGTGGACGCGTTGGAGCCAATCTCGATGTATTTAAGTAGAAAAACTGTGAGTTTAAGGTTGTGTGTGTGTTGTTCACACGGGCGGTAAAGACATTCTAATTAGATAGGGTCTAAGCTCTAAGGGTAGCACTCCCAGTATGTTGTTGCTCCCTGTGATTTTTCCCTATGTTTTTACATTTACGAGGCCGGCCATACAAAACGTCCATTAAATCACAGCCGTCCATTAACCAACAACCACCCCCCGCAGACAGTGCCGAACATTCCCGATCAGACAATTAACCCCACCCCACTAACCGACTTAGGAACAAAGCCACACCCCCAGAGTTTGGACGAGGGGCGTGGTAACTATTGTGGCTGGCGGACCACGCCCCGAGCTTCATCATTCGTCGAGCCTGACCATGGAGCGATTGGGTGGAACTCGGCGATTGGTCGGGGTGACGTCAGAGCGAAGGTTCGAGCAGGATGAGGAAGAATCTCTCAATTGCTCTCTCTGGTGCTGGCTTTGTGGCGGGCGGTCGCGTTTCTCATGTGCGCTTTTTGGAGAGAACATTTCGGAGCTTTGGGGAGCCTTTGCAACGTTGGAGGGGGTGTTATTGATGGTGGTGCTCTTAGGAGATTGAGGCGGTCGCGAGCAGACTGAAGGAGGCTGACTTTCCTGCTTGCCTCACGTCGGCCGCTGGCTACGGGCATGACTCCACGTCATCTTGTGCGCTTCCCGTGCGGTGACTCGGGTTCGATGAGCTCCTCAAAGTCCTCGTTGGGACGCAAAGCAGAGTACCAGCTGGTTTAAACAATTTATTTTGATTTAATCTTTTCTCTTGTCTGTTTTGTGTGGCTGAGTGGAGACGTCTCAACTTAGATATTAGGATTTGATTTTACCTCACCATTCATTTCATTTCCGTGCCTTAATTTCATTAAATTTATTATTGTGCATTTCATTTGTTGTACTGTGGATTTTCCTTGTCTCCTTTCTGTGTTCGTGGGTTTCGGATATAAGCTCCATGAGCTCCGTGCAGGTAAGCACCCTCGTTCCCTCGCCCGCGCACGACAGACTGACCGCCAAATTTCGGCTTGATAGCCTTGATCATAAACACCGACCGGCTATCCGTCCAAGGCTGGGCTTCATCGGCCGCGGACTTGACAATATCGAGATATTTAGTTTAAAGCAGAGTGAGGAACTGATGTGAGGGTTTCCACCCGTGACATTCGCCGATTCTGCATTTGTAGTTTCGCCATTCGGCATATTTTATAAACAACTCTGAAATTATATCTTTAGAAACAAAATATTTTAATGAGAAATTTACAAGAAATGCGTATGTGCTATTTTGGCTAGTAAATTGACACTATGTGCACACTTTTGTGTTGTGCACCAGTGACATCACACGAATAGACAGAAGTCGTTCATTTGCATAATGGAAGTGAATTCAATTCAATTCAATTCAATAAACTTTATTGTCATCCCATCCATATACAATACAGTATAAAATGGAACGAAATGACGTTCTTCCTGGACCTCGGTGCAATATAAACATTCAAGCAAGACTACACATAGTGCAATTGGACTTGACAAGTGTAACGCAATACAATAAATACACAGAACAATACTATAAATACACAGGATAGTATACAGTAAATACACAATGAATATCCATGGTAATATGAGTATTTCCAAGACAACATAAAAATTAAAATTTTAACAAAAATGTATAGAGTTGAACAATTGACTGAAGGTTACATCTGATAAGTAAAACATTTATGTAGCAACATATTATGTATAGCAGCATATGATATATGTAGTGCAAGTGGGGGAGGGGGGGGGGGGGGGGAGGCGGAGGGCGTTTAGACCCTGCTAGTTAAATTAAAGCGGGTGGTGCAAGGTAAAATGGTTTTGAGGAGCCTGACAGCCTGGTATGGGGGAAGAAGCTGTTACAGAGTCTCGCAGATCTGGCCCGATGCTGCGGTACCTTTTCCCAGACGGCAGGAGGGCAAAAAGTCCATAGGACGGGTGTAAGCGGTCGTCAGCTTTGCTGGCGGCCTTGCGTGTGCCGCGTTTGTAATAGACATCCTGCATGGAGGGGAGAGAGACCCCAATTATGTTTTCAGCTGTCTTCACTATCCGCTGCAGAGTCTGGCGGTCCGAGACATTGCAATTCCCATACCAGACAGTGATACAGCTGGTCAGGACCCTCTCAATGGTACCCCTGTAGAATAAGGTGAAGATGGAGGGGGGAAGGCTTGCCTTCCTCATGCGTCGCAGGAAATGGAGACGCTGCTGTGCTCTCTTGGCTAGAGAAGTGGTGTTGAAGGACCATTTGAGGTCATTTGTGATGTGCAGTTTGTGCACACTAAGAAACTTGGTGCTCCTAACTGTCTCTACGGCGGAACCGTTGATGTACAGTGGGGAGTGGTCTGCGCGGGCCTTCCTGAAATCCACAGTCATCTCTTTTGTTTTATCCACATTAAGAGACAGATTATTGTTACTACACCAGACTTCTAGCCGCTCCACCTCCTCTCTGTATGCTGACTCATCATTGTTGCTGATGAGACCCACCACTGTCGTGTCGTCAGCAAACTTGATGATATAATTTGAACTGTCCTTGGCAGAACAGTCATGAGTCAGCAATGTGAACAGGAGTGGACTGAGCACACAGCCCTGGGGGGCACCGGTGCTCAGTGTGGTGATGCCGGAGATGTTATTTCCGACCTGGACTGTCTGAGGTCTCTCAGTCAGGAAGTCCAGGATCCAATTACAGAGGGAGGTGTTCAAGCCTAACAGGCCCAACTTTCCTATCAACTTCTGGGGGATAATTATATTAAATGCTGAACTGAAATCAATAAACAGCATTCTTACATAAGTGTTTTTGTTTTCCAGGTGAGACAGGGCCAGATGAAAGACAGAGGATATGGCATCCTCAGTAGACCGGTTATGACGATATGCAAACTGGAGGGTGTCTGGTGAGTTGGGGAGTCTGGTTTTCATATAGTCTGATTTCATATAGTCTGAAAATAGTCCGATTTTTTTTTAAACGATTATCCAGCTTCTTATTCTCCCAAATTTTTGTGCTAATGGGTTGAGGAAAAGCCTCTTAAACATATATATTCTAAAAATTTAATGATTGTGTCCATTTTTAATGCATATCCTCTCCGGCCTTGCACCCCCAGCTCTCTCTGTGCTCTGTCCCCCAAATATTCCTACAGGTCGCACAAGATCTGCCAGCAACCCTCTGATGGTTAAACTGCCGAAATCTCGGCTCTCTGCTCACCTTCACTCTTTCATTCCTCTTTTCTTCCGCCTGTGGAACAAACTCCCACACTCCCTTCAATCCCACTCCTCCCTCCAGGTCTTTAAAACAGCTGTTCACCACCATCTCTTATCTTCCCCCATCCAAAACCTTGATCTTTTCTACCCCCGCTAATTCACCCCAGATCCACCTTGTCTGAAATTCCAACTTCTTTCCTGGAAGTCCTGGCAGTGTCCATATGTTTTATACCTCTCCCACCGCCCCCTTCCCTTGCCCCCCCCCCCTCCCAAAGCCCTCTCCCTCCCACAGTTCTCTCGATGTCTCCATGTCTCTCGGTCCCTGCTCTCAAATGTTGTGTTTGTGTCTTCCCCCTCTCTCCCCATCTTGTCTACCGCTCCCGATGTTATATGTTTTATGTGTCGGTTTGTCTTTCTGTGTGATTAATGTTCGCTCTTTCACGAGCCTCGATCTTGTATACAAAAAAAAATAAAAAAAAATAAAAAAAAATCCTAATTTGGCCAAGTTCAAGGTCGTTTATTCCTCATACGTGAAACACCCTGCGACCGGCCATGCCTACAGAAAACAGACTTTTTGGAATGCTGGCCACATTTTCCATCCAATCATCATGGAACATTTTAGATGCGAACACCAAAATACATCAACCTTTCTTGCAGCTTCAGATTTACGCCTCGCAATTCCAACCCCTCCTCTCCTCCCAAAAAAACCCTCACCTCCCAACCACTCCTTCTTCTGCTCCATCCCAACTCATCCTCCCTCTCTCTACCCCCAATGTTTATGTCAATCTTCCCAATTATCCCCACCACCACCACATGGTGGCAGAAATATCACTCAAACATTGTGCAACTTGTGAAGCATCAGTTTTTACCAACATCTGTTGCCCACTACGCAACCACAAGGATCCATTTTGAAACAGGCTTCCATCAACCGCTGATGCAATGTTCGGCAACCAGTAAACTCCTCCAAACTCTAATTTGCATGATGTTACATTGGCCACACTACAGCTTCCTAGGACAGCAGAATTTGGTGAAGACAAAGTATGATTTAGCAGCGGCTATGTGTGTAACTTACTGGTCTAACTCTAGGAACTTTATTTTTAAACACTCAACACGTTTAAAACCACATCTAACAAAAACTAAAATTGCTATTATCAAATGCAATCCTAAAACAAGAAAGAGCAATCAGAAATTGCAGACACTCGCCAGGACGTGTTTTAGTGTTTTTTAAGGCTTTTGTGCTAAAACAAATATGGCGGCCGAACCACATGACCGATGACGTCATCATTATTTTTTCCTCCACCAATTTATCCAGAGATGACGATCAAGAAATTTCATCTTGATCGGATGAAGTTTTGTACTTGTCGAATTATGACGTCATAATAGAGGCACCTATGACATCATCATCTATCTATAATTCCAGTAATCTCTGTGTGTATGTGTGTGTGTATGTGTGTGTGTGTGTATGTGTGTGTGTATGTGTGTGTGTGTATGTGTGTGTGTCTGTGTGTCTGTGACCGCTGTTTCTCGACAACCACGGGTCCGATATACTTGAAACTTGCCAGGTATATTGCTGGGGACCTGAGGATGTGCCTTTTCAAGGTTTCATATTAATCGGACAAGTAGTTACCGAGCTATGGCGATTTCTTTACCAAACTCCGCAAGCCGTTCGCTTTGGACCAAACCATTTCATGTAAATAGAGGGGGGGGATTGTCACCGTACTCGCAAGCCGTTCGCTTTGGACCAAACCATTTCATGTAAATAATGGGGGGGGATTGTCACCGTACTCGCAAGCCGTTCGCTTTGGCTTTGCGAATGGACCAAACCATTTCATGTAAATAGAGGGGGGGGATTGTCACCGTACTCGCAAGCCGTTCGCTTTGGCTTTGCGAATGGACCAAACCATTTCATGTAAATAGAGGGGGGGGGGGATATAATTTTAGATATATATATATAGTACGGGCATGCCCTAGTTAACATAATTATGTTATTATGCATGGAGAGTTCTTTATAATGAGCCATGTCACAATTTTTTCTACACAGCGCTTTCGGACATATCGAGGTGCAAAGTTTTTCAGTTTTTCCAGGATGGTGCCCTTACCACGTGACCTATGACATCATAATTATCATTTTAAAAATCTACAGCAGGAGATGCGCCTATGGGGCAAATTTTCTGTCAATCGGACCAACGGTTGCAGAGAAAATCATATTTATTCTGTGCGGACAAACAAACAGACAGATAGACAGACAGACAAACGGACTCAAATGCAATGCCCTCTCCTCTGGTGAGTGAAACAAGAGAGTTCATATAACATCTTACCACGTGTATTCTTGAGAAAAAGAACATGGGAAGGGTCGTTTATACTATTGCTTTGCATTTTAGAGCACAATTTATATTTCCTATGAGCCGCCATTTTGTCTGAATTCCCAACTCTGAGAGCACAAGCAGAATATTTCATTGGTCGAGATGGCATAATATTTTGTCCAGGTAGTGGAGTTTTTTGTAAACGGCAAGAAGGCGATTTGTGTTCTAGTCTTCAAGTATATAATCTATATATTAAAGTAGCGGCAGTTTTCCGTCGGTTCGTCACGTTACGTCATTACGTCATTACGGCTGACTTCACTAACCGCCATTTTAATCTGAACACGTCGTTGAAGCGGTCGAACCTGTCATATATCACAATTGCCATGCTTTACCTTTACATTGTATTTAAATGGGCTAAAATACTTTAAATGCACCTTTTATAGTTCACTAATATATAGATTACAACAAACGTAGGCTATATGTAAAAATTGAATTACTAAGGCTTTTTCGCAAAATCCGCCACTGAAATAAAACTTTTTTTATTTTTTCCGATAACACTTATTCACCATCACAAATCATAAATTATGCCAATGGGAACAATAGGCGATTCGTCTAGAACGCTAATTAGCAACGTTTGTTTTTGTGAGATGTATAAAACAACACGTTTGTTTCCTCATTGTGTCTTTCATTCACCATCATTGACACTTTCATATTGCAATTTATCATCTATTTTCCCTTCAACGTCTGATCTCTGGGTCTGATCTGACACTGGGTTGTTAGCAATAAACTTAAACTTCCCGGAGCATGCGAGGCAGCGCTTTTACCTATACACTGCCCAAAGGGAGGGTTTTACGTGGAACTCTTCCATGGGTCCCTGCTAGTTCAATTTAAATAAAATGAAGGTTTTAAAAGGCTTTAGAAAAAAAAAATCGAAAGTGTAACATAATTTGATGGACCGTCTTTTACCCCACCTTATTTAACACATTACACAAGTTATTCGTGCCTGTTGTTTGTGTCCTTTATGACATCCCTAAAAACAGTTTGTTTGGAAAGATTTTTTATTTTCTTTGACTGCCAGACTCACAGAAATACTAAAAACAAACAAAAAAAAACCACCTTACTCTGCATATGTGTGAACGAAACAAGATTCCATACAATTTGCCAAATTTAGAGCCAAAGTACTGCGAAGCTGCATGTTTGTGTTCCGATTCATGTCCGACAGTGTTCAAAACATAGCATTCAATTGAAATCAAGTTGGTCCTCGATCATAAAATGACATCTGCAGACAAAGTGAACCAATTGCTTCAACTTGCTTTTCGCTTTGTGTGGAGGGCAATGGGCTTCCTTCCCTATCCCCCTCCCCTCCAATCTAGATCAAGTTCAAATATTCAGGTTGTCTGAAGAAAACTCCAACCTTAAAGAGAATAAGGAAGCATGGACAGGTGGGGGGGTCTAAAGCAGGTTGACAAAGCTTCACACCGCAGTTTACTTCCAACACCCAAACAAATACATATTATGTGGAAAGGGGAGAGGGGTTCCACAGGTACATTGTAGTAATAAAATATGGTCCCTGTGTTTTGAGTAGGATAGATTTCCACGTATCAGGGACCTGTCAGAGTAAGTCGTCCTGTTACAAAAGACGATGAGGAGGAACCTTGTGTAATTACCTCCAACACCAAAGGTGTTTTTTTCTGGTTTTTCAGGTTTTCATGCCCGTCTGTTTGTTTGTCTGTGAGCAAGATATATCAATAAGTTGTGGACGGATTCGGACGAAATTTGGACTGGTTGGGTGTGTGACAAGGACGAATTTATTAGATTTTGTTGAAGATCCAGATCTGGATCTGGATACAATAATTATTTAAAGGATTCTTCACCACTCCTGTTTAGAATGATATTTCAAAAAGTTGTGGACGAGAGATGACAAAACTAGGTGTATGAGTTGTTGAGGTGACGAGAACAAGCCAATTAGATTTTGGTTCAGGTCCAGATCCATCCCATCAGTGATACAAAACGTAAACAGTTCAGTCTGGCAGAAGTATGCACTCTACCGAGTGCCGCTCTAGTTTATAGAGTATAGCTTAAAGATTGTATGTGTAAAAAGCACTAAAGGGACAAATATGTCTGGTCGGTGCACCACAAGCCAAGATGGCATAATCTGTTGTGGAGCTCCAGAAGAGGAAATAGACTATTTTTATTGGGGTGGTCCCATTTAGCAGGACGGCCCAGAAGTTGCCACCTCCCACAAGCAGCGTGCAGCCAATAACAGGATCCATTGCCCACAAAGGCAGTCCCAGGGTATGGAGGCCTGAGTCTGCACCTATGTGGACAGAGTTGAGATGGGACCCTCAAAGATTGGTATCTTCCTCTCTCTCTCTCTCCCACTTTGCTTTGTAGTTGCTTCGGGAGGACTGTTCTCTGAAGATGTGGAAGCCACCTCGCAACTCACCTCCACTGCATACCACTCATTGCACCTTAGGGGAGGTCTCCACCTGCCTGCCCATTTTTCATAAATGTGGTCTGTGGCACCTTGTGGGGTTGTTCATTTAATCTTTTTAAAAATTTTAAACAAATTTATTCATCTTTGTGTATGTTTGCATATCCCCAGATCCATGTGTGTTAACTCCCTTGCTTTATTTTGATTTGCACGTTCCTTCCACCTCCCCCCATACCTTTGTAAGTATATTTATGAGTAAGAAATATTTTATCCTTCTGCCTCCTGTGCATTGTAAAATTTGGTTTATTTGGGTGACCTTGGGCAATGGTAAAGTTGTACATTCATGTCAACAGAATGCAGCAGTGAGACATATTTCGACAATTCGTGGAATAAAATATCCCACCAAAGACTGCCCATGTTAAAGGAGGCCGTCTCATGGCACAATATATTATCAACTAGAATTACAAGAGTTCATAGAATACCTTAACCCATACTCTTGAAAATAAAAAGGACATAGGAATGGTATATTATATTCTTGCTTTGCATTTCTGAGCAGATCTATATTAGCTTTGCTTGTGAACTTTGAATAACAGGTGCTATGGCAACCATACAAAGCTGATGGATCAAATGGAGCAATCAAGAACTGAACCTTCTGCCAACTCTAAGAGATTGACGATATTTAAGAAAAATATGAATTCAACAAACACCTTTTCAATTAAGTTAATTCTTTGGTTGCAACGTTAAAACCACCGTTTAGAGGCCATTTTTCCCCGCAAAGCGGGGGTTGGCCTTTTCGGGGACCGTGGCTGTTGTTGTTGTTGTTTTTTGGTCCCCTTTTTGAAGCAATGTTTTACGGCCGGATGCCCTTCCTGCCGCCAACCCTGTTTGTCGCCTTTTACGACAAGCAGGGAATTACCAGTGAACTGGTACTCAATTAGCCGACCTCGGAAGGATGACAGGCTGAGTCAACCCCCCTGGCGTTAATTCAGCGATCGACCGGGATTCGAACCCAGGATCCTTGGATCCTAAGCCGGCACCCTAGCCGCTAGCCCAACACCAGGTTGCAACGTTAGGCAACAATTAATTGCAGGTCTCAACATGCAAGATGGCCACCACTCCAGAAATATGCTGAAGAACCTCCTCTGATTTAACAATCACACCAACGTGTCAGCTGTCAGCAGAAGCAAGATCAACTGTTTATTTTTCCAATAACATGTAAAAATCCATGGATATTTATTGGATCCAATTGTAAGAACAGAAATGGAAGGATAAGAGGCGGGTTGGAGAATAAAGATGACAAATAAAAATTGTCAGGCAATAAATCCAGAAAGAATGAATGAAGAGAAACAGAAAAAGGCAGATTTTAAAAAAGACAAATAAAAAGACCTGGGTATGAGAAAGAAAAAGCACGAGAAACAAAAGCAAAAAACAAGCAATACAAAACCATATAAGATTTGTGACCGAGATTGTTATAAAAATACAATACCGTGTAGAAATACTGTGGTGACCACAGGAATAGTCAAACACAGAAGTCCTGAAAGGTTGGTGAAATTACAATGGCAAAGCCACATTTTATAAACCGACATCAATTACGATCAACCAACTACTGATGATGATCCAATTCGGCAGCGATGTCAAAGCCCGCAATAAAATGCAGCATGCCCTTGTATTCGGTCACGAATCACGTCTGACAGCTAAAGACGAGCACCTTGGGAAAACAAAACGACTTAAATCTACTCCATGTAGCTACTTATTAACCATATTACCCCTCTCCCTCCCACCAATATCAGCTACAATAATCCATAGAATGAAAACACCGCACGCAAAACAAAGCGCGAGCCCTTTAAGCACGCTCGCCACGGATGCGACGCGCCAGCTGGATGTCCTTGGGCATTATGGTGACACGCTTGGCATGGATAGCACACAGGTTGGTGTCCTCAAACAGGCCCACGAGATAAGCCTCACTTGCTTCCTACGTGCACACAAAAGGTAGAATTGTCACAGAAGATCATGGTGGTTTTCACAAAACACATTGGAAGAGCAAAACAATTCATATACTTTTTATGGGAAACTAGTGAAATAAAGCGGAACTGTCCCAAAAAGAAGATGCACCAACCACCCAAAAAAAAAAAAGGGGGAATTTTTTTTTTGTGTTTTTACATTAAAAACAACCAAACAGAACAAAATTCATAAATGTGTGTAACAACCAAGTTACTCTTTCCCCTGCAGAAAAGAAACAGCAATGGTAACAACTTGATCTTTAACTTTGCAAGCAACACGGAAACATCACACGGTTCCTACAAGCAAAAGCTGTCCAAACTAGGTGATGAAGCAATAAAGCGTGTCCGAGCATCAAACAAAAATTAAATAACAAAAAAAAACAATGCTGCCATTCTGATCACCGAGGAGCAGTAGAATCATACGAGTCACGAAAATAATTGATGAGCAAATGAAAAAAAATGGACGAGAAAGGAAGAGTGACCATCAAGATGGCTGGAGAGCAATTTGAAAAGAGACAGGAGTCGAACGGCCGAGGCATCTCGGGCAACAACAAACCTGCAGGGCTCCGATGGCAGCACTTTGGAAGCGCAGGTCCGTTTTGAAGTCCTGAGCAATCTCACGAACCAGGCGCTGGAAGGGCAGCTTGCGGATCAGCAGCTCTGTAGATTTCTGGTAACGACGGATTTCACGCAATGCTACAGTCCCGGGCCTGTGGAACAAACGGAAATGCAAATGTGATGCTTGCACCAACCGTGCTGGTATGCACACAAACCACGACGCCACAATGAAAGTCTCCACAGGTGTAATAACAGCAAGTAATGGAAATGGCAAACTGTGATGGAACAGGGTGCAACAGAATTGAAATCCAGCGGCTCACACCGGACTCGGGAATAGTTCAAAAGTGAGAGAATAAGGAAATGTAAGAATGGAGGCGTATGGCAACATTTCATTTTGCAAATGACTTTTTTTAAATAATAGAAACACCTGCCCCACCCAGCTTTTGGGGGATGAAGAAGTGCCTTATTTGAGCTCATGGCCTAACTTTGGGTAATTATGCCCAACAGGTATGCAAAATTTGGTGGGAATCTGTCCAACACTGTTCTTTTCTATAATTTTCAGACATACACTGAGAATTACCTTGTTTAATATAGTAGAACATCAGTAGATGTTATTAAGGAGTAATACTATTTCCCCTCCCCTCCTCCCCCATATTCTTCTTCCAAAAGAAGCATTAGGCCAACATCATCCTAACATATCACATTTTATGGATTTATTTTATTTACCCCATCACTTTGCAAGGAAGTGCATGCATAACTGAAGGAAGGTCATCACCTGAGGCACTGTATGAGGTATGACGTTTTGTCATACAAAAAACAACTTCATTGTCCAAACACACCTCAACAATACAACAACAGGCATTTTAAGGCCATTTTCCCTGCTAGAGCGGGGGTTAGCCTTGCGGGCTTCATCACAATCTTCTCCATTTGTCCAACCACACCTCGTTAAACAAAAACTCATGATCAAAGCAAGTTCCCATCTAAAACCTGACAAAGTTCCAAACCGTGTGAAGAAGCTTTCTTTAAAGCTCAAATAAAAGAGCAATTATAAGTGAAAAAAGGCACACAGCAGCTAAAAAAAAAAAAGCAGGAGTGACCTGTAGCGATGAGGTTTCTTCACGCCGCCAGTGGAAGGGGCACTCTTGCGAGCGGCCTTGGTGGCGAGCTGTTTGCGCGGAGCCTTCCCGCCGGTGGACTTACGAGCTGTCTGCTTGGTACGTGCCATTGCTTCACCTTAATTTACCTGGGGAGGGATGTAAAAACATTACAACCAATCATAAAACATTACAATTACAATCAATTGGTTACAAATCGGCAATGAGAGGCAAACCAAGCGATTTGTCATATGGGAGGTTTGGAAGCGCTCGGTTATCAGCCACCACCTTTCTGGGCCAAAATGTAGTTACACCTCCCGTTAAAGGATTCAGCACAATGACAAAAAACAATTTCATCGCTGTAATGGCACCACCAGGAAACTAGAACAGCACTTAGTGGAGAGCAAACCTCCGCCTGGTTGGCCACATCACTCAATGGTGAAGAATCACTTATAAATTACACTAGCTGGATCCCGATCCAGATCTTCACCAAAATCGAATCATTTTGTCCTCGTCAAATACGCTACATCTCTGCCAAATTTAGTCCGAATACATCCACAGCTTTTTGAGATATTTGGCCAACTTTGGCCACATCACTCAATGGTGAAGAATCACTTATAAATTACACTAGCTGGATCCCGATCCAGATCTTCACCAAAATCGAATCATTTTGTCCTCGTCAAATACGCTACATCTCTGCCAAATTTTGTCTGAATCCATCCACAACTTTTTGAGATATTTGGCCAACTTTGGCCACATCACTCAATGGTGAAGAATCACATAAATTACACTAGCTGGATCCCGATCCAGATCTTCACCAAAATCGAATCATTTTGTCCTCGTCAAATACGCTACATCTCTGCCAAAATTAGTCCAAATACATCCACAACTTTTTAAGATATTCGGCCAACTTTGGCCACATCACTCAATGGTGAAGAATCACTTAAAAACAAGTGTTACGCCTAGGTCCCCCGTCGGGGAAGTGATGCGAGTTGACAAAGTGGAACACGCAGAAAACATGCTATGATATGATATTTCACTCAAGGGTCAGACAAACATGGAGGCGGCCATCTTGGATTTTGACGTGGCGACCCAATTTTCAATAGCGTTCTTCCTTATGCCTAGATACACCCACACACCAGAAGGTACTTCGCTTATTTTTCAAGATATTTCGCTCACAAGGTTCAGACATATATATGGTCGCGGCCGTCTTGGATTTTGACGTGGCGACACACTTTACAATAGCGGTCTTCCTTATGCCGAGATATACCCACACACCAAATTAGAAGTTGGTACTTCGCTTATCTTTCAAGATATTCTTCTCACAAGATTCAGACATACATGACGGTGGCCATCTTGGATTTTGACGTGGCGACCCAATTTTAAACAGCGGTCTTCCGTGTGCCGAGATACAGCCACACACCAGATTAGAAGTTGGTACTTCGCTTAATTTTCAAGATATGCAGGTTACAAGGTTCAGACATACATGGCATCAGACATACATGGTGGTGGCCATCTTGGATTTTGACGTGGGTTTCACCCACACACCAAATTCGAATGCGGTCCTTTGCTTACGCACGCACGCATAGATAGACACACAGACGGAGGGGAAAGCCAGTCCCCCTTTCGCTCCGCTGAGCGACAGGGGACAATTACACTAGCTGGATCCCGATCCGGATCTTCACCAAAATCGAATCATTTTGTCCTCATCAAATACGCTACATCTCTGCCAAATTTAGTCTGAATCCATCCACAAATTTTTGAGATATTTGGCCAACTTTGGCCACATCACTCAATGGTGAAGAATCACTTAAAAATTATACTAGCTGGATCCCGATCCGGATATTCACCAAAATCGAATCATTTTGTCCTCATCAAATACGCTACATCGATGCCAAATTTAGTCTGAATCCATCCACAACCTTTTGAGATATTTGGCCAACTTTGGCCACATCACTCAATGGTGAAGAATCACTTAAAAATTACACTAGCTGGATCCCGATCCGGATCTTCACCAAAATCCAATCATTTTGTCCTCGTCAAATACGCTACATCTTTGCCAAATTTAGTCCGAATACATCCACAACTTTTTGAGATATTTGGCCAACTTTGGCCACATCACTCAATGGTGAAGAATCACTTAAAAATTACACTAGCTGGATCCCGATCCGGATATTCACCAAAATCGAATCATTTTGTCCTTGCCAAATACGCTACATCTCTGCCAAATTTAGTCCGAATACATCCACAGCTTTTTGAGATATTTGGCCAACTTTGGCCACATCACTCAATGGTGAAGAATCACTTAAAAATTACACTAGCTGGATCCCGATCCGGATCTTCACCAAAATCGAATCATTTTGTCCTCGTCAAATACGCTACATCTCTGCCAAATTTAGTCTGAATCCATCCACAATTTTTTGAGATATTGTGTTGACAAACGGACAGACAAACAAACGGACAGGGGTGAAAACATAACCTCCGTCCACCTTTGGTGGTAGAGGTAAAAAGTTACCACTGGCCCCTATTTTTTAAATCATCTTTTGCACAGCGTCTGCATTCACAAATTAGGCCACGTTCCAAAATACATAAACCACCACTACAAAAGGACACATCATTTAACTTTGAACGAAGCATCCGTTTAAACATTCATCCAAAAGCCACATTTCATTGTATTCAACTTTTGGACCAGCGGCAAGGTCTGCGTAACCAAGACACCTGCTCACATGAAAAATTGGACAAAATGTACTGCAAACACCTCCAAAAACGGGGAATAAATAAAACACTACAGCGCGCACACACGCTACAATATCCTCTCCCTTTCAGGAAAGGCAAACAAAGTCCAGCTAATTATACATCTACAAATGCACAATACCAGTTTATACAATGTGTTTAGTTCAGAAGCATTTAACAGACAAAGGATGGCAGGATGGCAGAGAGGTGCACACACTCGCCTCCAGACCGTCTCGTCTGGGTTCGAATGGCGACCGAGCTACAAACTGTCATCCTGGTGTCTCACATGGAAGGTGCTTCAATGTGTGTCATCCCTCGGATGGACGTTAAACCGGGCATCCCATCTGCCGGCATTAGTTGGTGGACGTTAAATATCCAAGAGTCCTTCACTAAGACCAAGTGAACGAATCCAGGAAGGCAATGGCAAACCATCCAGTGCAACCCTTGCCAAGAAACTGCTTCGGGAGAACCAACCCTCTGTAATGGAGTATGGTGCATCAAAATCAGAATCTTCTAGAACTGTTACAAATAACTATCTCTTACTCTGAAGTTGTTTTGAACTTTGTTGTGACGCCTGTCTCTCAGTGTAGTGAAATATTGTTTTTGACGTCTCCAAAGTGTGCTAACCACGTTTTTGGACCGGATTAACTTGAGCGAATGTAAAGGTAATACCTGAACCTGAATGTGGGTGGGAGAGGGGAGGAGAAGGTGGGGCAAGGGGAGGAAGAATAAGATGCGGGGGAGTGAGGAGAAGAAGATGCGGGGGAGGGAGGGGGAGAAGAAAAGGTGGGGGAGGGAGAGGGAGAAGAAGAGGTGGGGCAGGGAGAGGAAGAAAAGAAGAGGTGGGGCAGGGAGAGGAAGAAAAGAAGAAGAGGTGGGGCAGGGAGAGGAAGAAAAGAAGAAGAGGTGGGGCAGGGAGAGGAAGAAAAGAAGAGATGGGGCAGGGAGAGGAAGAAAAGAAGAAGGTGGGGCAGGGAGAGGAAGAAAAGAAGAAGAGGTGGGGCAGGGAGAGGAAGAAAAGAAGAAGGTGGGGCAGGGAGAGGAAGAAAAGAAGAGGTGGGGCAGGGAGAGGAAGAAAAGAAGAGGTGGGGCAGGGAGAGGAAGAAAAGAAGAGGTGGGGCAGGGAGAGGAAGACAAGAAGAGGTGGGGCAGGGAGAGGAAGAAGCGGTGGGGCAGGGAGAGGAAGAAGAAGAAGAGCTGGGGCAGGGAGAGGAAGAAAAGAAGAAGAGGTGGGGCAGGGAGAGGAAGAAGAGCTGGGGCAGGGAGAGGAAGAAGAAGAGCAGGGAGAGGGAGAGGAAGAAGAAGAAGAGCTGGGGCAGGGAGAGCATGAAGAAGGTGGAGCAGGGAGAGGTAGAAGAAAAGGTGGGGGAAGGGGAGGAAGAGGTGGGGTATGTGTGCTGCATATTGTTGAGTCATGTGTGATGGGTTAAGCGAAAAGGGTAGAATTTGACCATTTTAGTTAACAAATAATAAAAATGAGAGTCCTGATTACAATTCATCCAACTTTTCTGGGTAAGACATTTAACAGAGAGAAGGTACACAATGCGGACGTTAACACCATGTCGCCTGCTGATGCAACCACGGGAACACTCCCCCTCCCCCCTCTTCCCCTTGGAGGGCACGGCCAGGTACGTTATCCCAATCAGCACCAGTGGGTGCACTGGCAAGTTCGCTTCCCAAGTCCTCTTTTCCCCCAATCCCCATCGCGGCACCAGGTTCCCTTTTATCACCAACCCACCAAACCCCTTAAAACAATCAACAACCCCAAAATATATATTCCAAGATGGTGCAAATAGTTGCTTCGGTCAAAGAAACAGATAAAGCCACTCGAGCTCAACAATACTCTGTCAAATTTTTGTATTCCTTAAAAAAAAAAAAATTTAAAAAAATCTTCTTCCTCCTCCACACCCTCAGCTCCTCTCAAGGTTACAGGTAAGGAAAGCCAAGGCCTTACTCAGCAAACGACCAGTGATGGTACAAACGCGTTCTTTGTACTACAATCAAATGATTTTGGGGGAAAAAAACGTTTTGTACAAAGCACAAAGCAAAATGTGGGGAAGGATTGATGGGGGGGGGGGAGGAGTGCAGAATAACGAGACGAGGACAAAGGGAGAGGGTAGGAGGGAAATGAAAGGTATAGCTCGATGAAGTGCGCAAGTCGATAGGATAAAGAGGAAGCAAGGAGCACGCAGGTGGGAATGCAGGTGTACAAATCGGCACAGCCATGCTTGTGCACGCAGACAACGCTCTTTTGAAATTGAACACGTTTGAACTATTGGAATGGAAGTACACGTTAATGAAATATCTTGCATCAAAAGCGTCCAATCGAGCCAAATGCACAAGCGGCCATCTTGGAAATGCAGACAAAAGGGGAAATTTGTTATTAAACATTCGCTACTTTGCATATATATGGAAAACTTTCCAATAGGCCCATTATTTTATTTTTTTAAAGTTAAGGATTCAAAGTTAATTAGCCATTGCCTCGAGACGAGCATCTGCTGCAATTATAACAATTAAATAAAGCAGTTCAAATAATTCCCAGATGGCCAAATGGTGTTCGCCATGACCCATGTGCCCAATGGCCTGGCGACCCACCTACCTTCCGTGAACGGACACCGACAGCAGGCACGGTTCAAATGATTCACCTTCGGGTTCGAAACTCGACAGGTAAGTTTGATACTCGCTCGCAAGGGGGAGGGGCAGGGAATGGGGGAGGGGCAGGGGATGGGGTAGGGGGAGGGGCAGGGAATGGGGTAGGGGGAGGGGCAGGGGATGGGGTAGGGGGAGGGGCAGGGGATGGGGTAGGGGGAGGGGCAGGGAATGGGGGAGGAGGGGGAGGGGTATGGGGTAAGGGTAGGGGTATGGGGTAAGGGTAGGGCCGTAGGGGTATGGGTATGGGTGGGGGGCGCATCATGTAGTACGCAGTCCGCTTCAAGGTACCAGGGCCGCCAATATTCGCGCCAGAACCAAAGACGGTTCAACAAATCCGGAGCATCACGTTTTCAATACGTCGATAAATGGTTAAGGAAGCATTGAAATCAATGAGCCCGTTTGATATGGGAAACGGGTTTAGAATGACACGTGATACGTGTTACGAACACACGAGGTTAGGCCGAGCCTTTGTTGATATAAAACCACGTTTTAACGCTTCACGTTTCAACCCGCAACAAGCAACATCAATTTACGATGTGCGGGGGTTAAAGCGACACCCAGGTGACGGTAACGTTTTCACACGAGTTCCATACGAGGCCGTATTAAACGAACAACTCGACTAATTTAAACTAAACTTTTTAAACCAATTTAAACTAAACGAACAGAGTTCACATCGATTCACCAACATGAAATCTACCGAGGATTCAAATTCCTAAAAAAAAAAATTTTTTTAATCCAACAATCTATTCCGTACACATGAAGGAATAATCGAAACTTCTACCTGAAAACCCCCATAGAATAAATACATGTTGTAAAAACAAGGAAGAAAACCATTTATGGCGGCACGAAGCCAACTTGCGCGATGACCTCATACTCATCGTGACGCCATTCCGTTAAAAGCAATCGTCATCACGTGCGGACGCCAAGCAAGCGTCATGGCGGCTAAACTTCCCGAGCGCAAAGGGGAGGGCAGAGATGAGTCGTTTGCTTCGCTCCTGTGACCATTAACTACCAAAGACCGCGCTACAAACCCTCACTACGACTTCCACAAGTGTGGCGAAAAGCTGCCGTCATTTTTAGAGGACCAAGGGACGAGGAAGAAGCAAGGCTGAGAGGAAAATTCGACATCGATTGCAGTTGACGAAAACAGCCCACAACCGGGCCGCCTCGTCTCGGATACGAGACAAGAAAATGAGAAAAAGGGGAAAAACCGATCGACGGCAACGAAAAACATCGGATTCACAACTTGCTGGAAAACCTCCCGCGCGTTTTAACAACCTTCGATACGGACGGCCGAGGCTCCTATGACCCGTTTTACGCGGCTCCGGGTACCTGCACAGATGATCAACGTCCTGGTTGTCTCGAACACAATCGCAAAATGGCGCCGAGCGCCCCGTATCCCAAGATGCACTGCGAACTGCGTCCGCGAGATTCAAACCTCGCGGCAATAAAGGTTAAAAAAAATAAAAAATTTAGCTCAAAAAAGTTTTTTTTTATCCAATCAGTCACGCTCAGCACTTTCGATATTTACAAGAGGTGTTTCCTCGTCGATATAAAACTTATTTCTATCTGAAAAAATGTTTTTGCACTTCAAGCAATTATAACATTTTTTTAAAATGACGTCATCGCATTAATTGACTCATTTTCCAGCCGATCAACGAGTGAGTCGTAATTTTGCACGTGATATACAGCACACGTGGGCCGGCAGATGTCCTTTCGGTACGCACACTCGCCTCTGACCTATCGAGCCTGGGTTTGAATCCCGACCAAGCCGTAAACTGCCATCCTGGTGTTTCACAGACCGGGTGATTCATCAATGTCTCGCACGGAAAAACGTTAATTAATTGGTGGACGATATTTAAATGGTTAATTAAATCGGTTAATTAAATGTCCCACGGTATCCTTCTCAAAGTCGGCGAGCTATCGCCGGCACCTAGAAACAAAGAAACAAACTTGGGTAACCTACAGGGGGCGCTGCATCATCCCCGCAGCAACAAACCCAGCAAATGATGGCAGTTGCAGTCGTGTTGGATACCCAATCAAATCAAAGCTCAAATAATGCTTAAATACTTAAATGTAATATAATGTAATAAAATGTAATATAATGTAAATGTAATATAATGTAATATAATATAATATAAATAATGTAATAAAGCTTAAATGATGCCCAATATCAAATATGATGAAGAACAAGTCAGGAGACGACGATGGTTCACGAGCGAGCGGTATTCAATGACAAAGGACGGACTACAACCGAAAGAGGCCCGGACAGGCCAGGCCCAGAAATGTCAAAACGAAGGTTACTGACCTTGAAAGGAGATAGAAAATAATGTATAATCAGTTATGAGGTTAGTGAGCTACACAATACCGAAAATTCGGTGAAAAATGATATGAAAAAAAAAAAGAAAAAAAAAATGAAAGCTTAAACTTCAAACTTCAAAAAAGTAAAAATGAAAAATGAAAAATCGAGCTCCGTGGGGCTGGACACATGACATTGGCCTAACCAAATATCGAAACCCCTGTCAGATTCCACCAAACCCCTCGGAGAAGATACGCCCACTCTAGGCAGGATACAACTAGATCATGATATCAACCTCCCACCCAAGTTTCATCAAGATCGGATGATATCATCGGGTAGTTATGCTGCGGACTGACACACACACACACACACACACACACACACACACACACACACACACACACACACACACACACACACACACACATACATACACACACACACACACACACACACACAGACGCACACACATGACGAATATGGTGGTCACTTGATAACTCGTGAACCAATATCAAACGTGTAGCCATGAAAGCCCAATAACGAGATGACTGCTGAGATTTTTGATTTCACCAAATGGCTAACTAGACTTGAATTTAATTCGAATGGAGGTGGTAAGAATTTCTAATTTGGACAGGGCATTAGGGATAACTAACGATGGCAGATGGAACATCGAGCGTAACGTCCATCAGAGGGACGACTTACCTTGTAACGTAACCTCCTACCTGTTCAACCACCAACTCGATAGTTTATACTCCAAATCAGGTCGGGAATCGAACCAACTACACACTTCAAAAGTAATCGTGTTCCCACTGTCTCATCCTGTTGAAACCAGTGAATGAATGAATGAATGATCGTTTTAAGGCCATTTTCCCCGTTAGAGCGGGGGTTAGCCTTGTGGACCCCATGACAATCATGGTTCCCTGTTTGAGGCAATGTTTTTATGGCCGGATGCCCTTCCTGACGCCAACCCTTGGTCGCCTCTTACGATGTGCAGGGATACGGTGTACCTATTCTGAATCGGGGTACACACCGTGATCATTCATCCCAGCAAGCTGGTGCTCAATTTGCTGACCTCGGAAGGATGACAGGCTGAGTCAACCCCCCTGGCGTTAATTCAGCGATCGACCGGGATTCGAACCCAGGATCCTAGGATCCCAAGCCGGCACCCTAACCGCTAAGCCAACACCACCACCAGGAGCCAGTGTAGCACTATTTTTGCCAAATTGGAAATTCTTACGCTTGGAATGAAGAAGAAGACAAAGCCAAACTACCATGAACTATATTCCTTGTGCTGAGGCTCTGTACGACTAAAGGACGTAGGAGGATGGAGCCAGTTGTAGGAGTTGTCAGTTGTAGTAGGATGCAACTGAAGAGGCTGAAAGCTTATTGGATTGTGCCATGATACCTCAACTGAAGTAGAATAAAAATATAAAAACAGCAGACAGACCTGGTGATGTCCAGCTCTCTTCAGTATCATGATCATTGGTGTAGCTCCCCCCCCCCCCACCCCCCCCCAAGGTCCACAGCAAGATCCTCTTGTTTGCGGATGACATTGCCTGTGGACCTGATGTAAGAAATGGGCCTTTTCCGATAATAAAGAAAAGACTCCAGAACGATATCAGTCTAATGGAGCAATGGGCCCAAGACTAGGGGTTTAAGGTATCTGGTGTTAAGTACAAATTTGTCTTTTTTGCTGTAAGAAAAAGATTGGGGACATATCGATGATAGTGAATGGCATTTCCTTCCAAGCATCATCAGAATTGTCCTTTCTCGGAATTATTTTTGATAAGGGAATGAAACGTGGCCCCCATGTTAAGAAGCTGCCTGTCAAATCTGCCAATGGCCTAAACTTGTTACTCCGTATATCTGGTACTGATTTGGGAGCATGTAGCGAAGGTCTCTTCCTTCTATATAAAGATTTTTTAAATTTGCTTTCATCTTGATTATGGTTGTCAGGTCTTTGGGATACGTTCCATGAATAATCGCAAAAATCTGGAGACTATCCCATCAATCTAAAGCTCTTGGTGTCTGTTTGGGGGATTTTATAATCTCCTCAGTGTCGTATCTTCAGGTGGAAGCAGGAGAAATGAAATTTCCAGAATGAAATACTGGGCTAAAACCTTCTCGTCTGGGAATAACCACTCAGGTAAAGCCTTATTTGCAAGCTGTTAGGAATACCAAATGCTTGGTAAAGAACTCCACTTCTCCTCTAGGACTAACATGTAAGAGGCCTGCAAAGGAAATGGAGATGGATTCCCCTCCTGGAAACTCCCTTCATAAAGCATCAATTTGGTCTCCCTGGACTCTTGCAACCCCCCCATCTCCACCTGGATATATGGGGAAGAACTGGCAAGGGTAATCCTGTGGCAACATGCAACCAGGCAATTGAATTTGTTATTTCAAATTAGAGTCAATCCTTGCATGTTTATGCAGATGGGTCTAACGAACCTTCTCTCGGGAGAACAGCTGCCACAGTATATATGCATCTCGGACCTCAGGGTGGTTAGATCAGTTCAGCTTACTAACCATCTCTCAGTTTTCTCAACTGAACTATTTTTCTTAGTTATGGCTCTTGAATGGATAATCGAGTTCAACCCTCTCAGTGCGGTCATCCTCTCCGACTCACCTGCTGCGTTAAAGGCGTTGGAACCCCAACAGGATGGTTATACGCATGACTTGGTTCTGGAAGTTCTTCATTTGGTTAACATTGCGAATTGGGGGGGGGGGGGGGGGGGTTAGTGGAATTGCAGGGGCTGTGCTGGATCCCCACTCATGTGGGCATTGGTAGGAATGAGGACTGTGATCTGACAGCGACGCAAGCCCTTCAATTGATAATGTCACCCAAATCCCTCTGGGGACATCGAAAATTATTATTTAGTAAAGGACCACATTGTGAAAACTAGGAAGACTTTCAGTGGAGAGCAAACCTCCGCCTAGTTGGTCATATCACTCCATGGTGAAGAATCACTTAAAAAATTCTACTAGCTGGATCCGGATCCAGATCTTCACCAAAATTGAAACGATTCTTCCTTGTCCCACACACAACCTGTCCAACAAGTTTCGTACAAATCCATCCATAACTTTTTAAGATATCCCGCTATGAATCGTTTTTGGCCCTTTCTCCCAATGATGAAGAATCACTTAAAAAATTAAACAAATCTCATATCCGAATCCATATTCAGATCTTCACCAAAATTGAATCGAATCGTCCTTGTCACACACACAACGTCTCCAACAAGTTTCGTCCAAAGCCGTCCATAACTTTTTGAGATATCCTGCTATGTATCATTTTTGGCCCCATCTCAAAATGGTGAAGTACCACTTTAAAATTCTAGCAGCTGGATCCGGATCCGGATCTTCACCAAAATCGAATAACTTCCTCCTCGTCACATATGCTACATCTCTGCCAAATTTCGTCCGAATCCATCCACAACTTTTTGAGATATTCTGTTCACAGACAAACGGACAGACAGACAAACAGCCACACAGGGGTGAAAACATAACCTACATCTACCTTTGGTGGCGGAGGTAAAAATGGCAATTTCAGTGGTTCACCGCCACGAAGGGAAGACTTTGTTAAAAAAATGCACCCAGGTGTGGTTCCTCCAATCAAGCATCCCAGGCTAACTCTCAGTAGGTTAAGACTCAGACACTGTCACCTCAATGCATACCTTTGTAAAATAGGGTGTCACAGTGTCACTTCATAGAACAGGATGTCACTCTATGGGGTACTGTAAACATTGCAGGGAGCCCAAAGATATGATCCACCTAGTCCGTCGGCGTTGCCGGGCGAGGGAAGGGGGGCGGGGGAAGGGGGTAAGGGGGGGAGGCAGGAGAGGAAGGTGGTTCATCACCTTTTCGTTGAATATATGCTGGTGAATGTGCTGTTCATCACGTTTCTGAGTTAAGTGTGATGCCGATCAGGAAGAAGAAGAAGAAGCCATACAACAAAACTGCGTACACTTCCGGAATTGTTTGATTTATTTGTGTTCAAATGTCTGGTGATTGTTTTGTATTTACTTATTCGAATGTGTACTTGTATATAACTGTCATTAATTAAAAAAGGCTTAGGCACTATCGAGTGATAAAAAAAAAAAAATCCCAAAAAAAATTTTTTTTTTAAAATCTTTTTTTGCCTAAAACACTCCGAGGCACGCACTGATGAACCTCTGAAAGTTTGACGAAGATTCGTTCAGCCATCTCTGAGAAAAATGGCGACACACAGACACACACATCTCAAAAACAGCTCTCTTATACAGTACATTAGAGATATGGGGATTAAAGTGTCCGATCTGCCGGGAATCACGAGTCTGTTGAACCACAACCACCCGTTGCTATGACTCTTTAAAGCGTGATAATATTCCGAGAAGTGAGCGGGAAATCCCGATAAAATTTTAGGGAAACCTAATGGCTCCTTTGGTACCACGTTCAGGTTTTGGTGCGTGGTGTGTTTAGAGCCGCGTGACTGAAAACACCATTAAACCTCAAAAAAAGAAGAAGAAGACACCTGGTGCTAAGGGCTGCACTGTTTTTATTTTATTTGGCCATGTTTATTATCCGTCTGATTTTTTTGAAGTTGCAAACAGGAACCATTTCCTATTGCAGAATATTTGCCAAGTATGCCCAAAAGGAACCCAATGTAAAAAAAAAAAAAAAAGATTAATTTACGCCTATACATTGTTAATTAGACAAAGTTTGTTGATTAGGCTCTCTATTTAAACAAATTTACAAGAAACCTAAATTTCAGTACAAAGTTTTATGATCCTTTGAAGTTTCACTGAACATTTGCCAACAACGACCAATAATATGAAAGGAGGATAGTGAAGTACATGTTGCAAAGTGTGCAGCACTCCCTTTCCTACTCCCCCACTACTTTTATGGGTGCACATCAACAAAACAAAAAGGCCAAAGGAGCAGAAAAGAGGAGCACAAGGTAGACGCATGCAGTATATATGGCTTCTGGTTAGAGTGAAGAGCAGGAAAGATGGATCTGTAAATAATTCAAAAGTGTATGTGATAAGAGAAGAGTTATGATTATGAAGGATTCAGTTGCCAGGACACCTGGGTTTGGGTCCAGGCAAAGGGTAAAGGCAGAGGGATGAGGACTTTTAAAAATATCTAGCCCAAGATTGTTTATCCCAGTTTGTAGAACACCCCAAGAGGGAAGTGTTGTGTTCGACTCTTTTAAAGTAACTAGAAACACTCGTTCCCTATGGAAGCATCTGGGGGAGGAAAAGTGGGGGTCACATTATTATCCTTATTACCCCGCATAGGGCAAAGCGGGGTTAAGCAATCGGTTCACTATGTTTTTCTGTCCATATGTCAATTTCCATAATTTAGGAGCTACTTAATTTCTATTGCATTATACATTTTGAAAACTGCAGAACATGATTCGAAACACGAACCTGTAGTTTGGCCGTATAATACTTAATTGGCTCTGAATTTAACAAATTGTACGGAATCTCTTCCCAAGCACACATACACGTAGTGTGGTGAAGCTATTGCTTTATTCTGTCTGTCTTTTTTTTTTTTTTTTTGTACACTGAATCGAGGCTCGTGAAAGAGCTAACATTTATTTCACAAACAAATCAACCAGACAAACAAAATATACAAAAAGAGGGAGCGGAAGACAAGATGGGGAGAGAAGGGGAAGCACACAACCACAACATTTGAGAGCAGGGAGAAGTGTGGGAGGGAGAGGGCTTGGGGGGAGGAGGCGTGGGAAGGGGGGGGGGGGGGGAGAGGTATAAAACACAAGGGGACCGAAATTAGTGGGGGTAGAAAAGATCAAGGTTTTGGATGGGGGAGGATAAGAGATGGTGGTGAACAGCTGTTTTGAAGACCTGGAGGGTGGAGTGGGATTGAAGAGAGTGACGGAGTTTGTTCCAGAGGCGGGAGAAAAGAGAAATGAAGGTGAGCAGAAAGTCTTGATTTTGGCAGTTTAACCAAAGTGTTGTGTTTGAACACAACACTTTGCTTAACCCCGCTTTGCCCTATGCGGGGTAATAAGGATAATCCTCCCCCATTCTGATCATGTGCTTGTCAAAGTGGACATCTCTCTGGCCATTCTCAGAGAGCCTCCTCAGCGTCGACGAGTCTGGCATTTCACTCAGGCCGACTGGGACGGTCTTCAAGCAGCCATCAATCGTCTGGATTGGTCTCCCATCTCCACTGCCTCTGACATCAATTCTTCCTGGGAATTCTTCCAAAGCAAACTGATCTCTCTCATGCACAGATTTATCCCATCTCGCCTTCAATTGTCTTACCCTTCCTCCCGTCCATGGTACACTGAATCTTGTGGTGAGGCAGTTGCCCTGAAACAACTTGCCTTTGCCTCTTGGAAGGCTAATCCAACTGAAGGAAATCTCAGTTCCTTCCACCAAGCTCGGAACAAGTGTGTGTCTACCCTCAGGAGTGCCAGGAAGCACTATCTCTCCTCACTCAAGAATGAACTCTCAAACCTGTCTCCTTCCTCCAAATCCTGGTGGCGTCTGGTCAAATCCGTTTCTGGTGTTTGTTCCCCCTCCATCCCCTCCCTTACCTCAAATGGCCACACAGTTGACATCGCACGTGACAAAGCCGAATGCCTCAACTCTGTGTTCGCCTCGAAATCCTTAGTCCCAAACCCATCTCTCTCTGTTCCCACCTTTCCCAGTCGAACCCAACTGCTCCTGGACTCTGTGTCCTTCTCTCCTGACAAGGTGGAGGAGTCTTTGTCAAACCTCGACTCTGATTCTGCAACTGGACCAGACGGCATCAGCCCACGGGTCTTAAAATCCTGCTCTGCCGCTCTATCTCACCCTCTCTCTGTTCTTTTCACCCTATCTTTTGCTCAAGGTCATCTGCCAGCATCCTGGAAATCAGCTAACATTACCGCTTTACACAAAAAAGGTGCAAAAACAGATCCTTGCAACTACAGACCAATCAGCCTGCTCCCAATTATCAGCAAAGTCATGGAATCCATCATTGCTTCGGATATGAAATCTTTCCTCTTCTCCAATGGCTTGATCTCTGATCATCAATTTGGTTTCAGACCAGGTCACTCTACTCTGGACATGCTGCTTCTGCTGTCTCAACAATGGATGGAGGTCCTCAATGCCAAACAGGAAATCAGAGCTGTCTCCCTTGACATATCAAGGGCCTTTGATACGGTCTGGCACCCAGCTCTGCTCACCAAACTCTCCTCCTATGGTATCCATGGAAATCTCCATGCATGGCTTGCGGACTTCCTCTCTGGTCGTAGTCAACGTGTGGCCCTGAATGGATTTCTCTCATCTCCCCTTCCTGTTCAGGCTGGAGTTCCCCAAGGAAGTGTGCTGGGCCCTGTGCTTTTTCTGGTCTTTATCAATGATCTCTCTGACTCTCTGGAAAATCCTCTCTATCTCTTTGCTGATGACTCCACTCTCTGCCGCTCCATTCCTCTTCCCTCAGATCGGCAGTCTGCAGCCTCCTCACTCTCTGAAGACCTGGACAAAATCACAGACTGGTCAAACAAGTGAAACATGTCTTTCAATCCTGCCAAATCTCACTCTCTTACTATGTCTCTCCGAAAAGATCGACTGGACAACCCTCCCATCTACTTTCTCAACAATCCTCTCCAAGAAGTTCTGTCACTCAAGCTTTTGGGTCTCACTATCTGCCATGATCTTTCTTGGGAAAACCACATTTCCAAGCTGGCCTCCAAAGCCAGTCGCCGACTGGGCATCCTCCGTCGTGCGAAGTCCTTCCTCGGCACACCTGAGCTCCTCACCACTTACAAGGCTTTCATCCGCAGCTCAATGGAATACTGTTCTCCCCTATGGGCTGGTGCTCCTGCCTCACACCTGGCTCGGCTTCACGCTGTTGAATCCAAAGCTTTCAAAATCATTGGAATCTCCCGCGATGAAGCTATCTCTGAGGGCCTTTCACTCACTCACCGCAGGCAGGTAGGTGGTCTTTCTGTCTTCTACCGACTCCTCTCCGGCCTTGCTCCCCCAGCTCTCTCTGTGCTCTGTCCCCCAAATATTCCTACAGGTCGCACAAGATCTGCCAGCAACCCTCTGATGGTTAAACTGCCGAAATCTCGGCTCTCTGCTCACCTTCACTCTTTCATTCCTCTTTTCTCCCGCCTGTGGAACAAACTCCCACACTCCCTTCAATCCCTCTCCTCCCTCCAGGTCTTTAAAACAGCTGTTCACCACCATCTCTTATCTTCCCCCATCCATAACCTTGATCTTTTCTACCCCCACTAATTCACCCCAGATCCACCTTGTTTGAAATTCCAACTTATTTCCTGGAAATCCTGGCAGTGTCCATATGTTTATACCTCTCCCACCCCCCCCCCTTCACATGCCTCCCCCCCTTCACATGCCTCCCCCCCAAAGCCCTCTCCCTCCCACAGATCTCTCGATGTCTCCATGTCTCTCGGTCCCTGCTCTCAAATGTTGTGTTTGTGTCCTTCCCCCTCTCTCCCCATCTTGTCTACCGCTCCCGATGTTATTTGTTTTATGTGTCTGTTTGTCTTTCTGTGTGATTAATGTTCGCTCTTTCACGAGCCTCGATCTTGTATACAAAAAAAAAAAGAAAAAAAAAAAAAAAAAAAAAAAAAAAAAAAGAGGGTTGCAGGCAGATCTTGTGCGACCTGCAGGAATATTTGGGGGACAGAGCCCAGAGAGAGCTGGGGGGGCAAGGCCAGAGAGGAGTCGGTAGCAGACGGCAGTTCTAGCAGTCAAACAAAATTGAGAATCATTCCAAACCAGGAAACTCATTGTTTTTAGAGATGTCATAAAGGACACAAACAACAGTCATGAATAACTAAATCAGTGGTGGTAAATTTTGGAATCAGTGCTGTTTTTTTTTTTGTTGTTTTTCTTCTACAGCCTTTTAAAAAATTTATTTTATTTCAATTTAATTACATATTTGAACACTGAAGAACACAAATCGCCTTGTTTGCACTTCCGAAAAACCTTCAGTTTAGCAGTACTTCGGCAAAGTTGTACGCCATCTCGACCAATCCAATTTGCCGTGTGAGGACAACAAAATTCAGACAAAATGGCTGTGCCCAGCGATGCAACTACAGAGCTAACTTCGTCCAAAAGATGTTTTATGTGCACCTTTGTCTCAAAGATCGTTCCAAAATTGTCAATTTTTCTGATAAGAGTTGGTAGAAGGTTCAGTTCTGGACTGCTCCGTTTTATCCATCGGCTTCATATGATTGCCGTTGTGGCTGTTGTTCAAATTTCACGAACAAAGCTAATATAGATTGTTCTCGGAAACGCAAAGCAAGAATTGAAAAGACCCTTCCCATGTCCTTTGTCTCAAGACTGTGCGGCGTAAAGTATTCCAGAAGTCTCTTGTAACCTCCGCCACTGAAGATGGACGAAGGTTATGTTTTCACCTGCTTGTCTCTCTTTGAACAGGATATCTCAAAAAGTTATGGATGGATTCAGACGAAACCTGTTGGACAGGTTGGGTATGTCACACTGACGAATTGATTAGATTTTGGTAAAGATCTGGATCCGGATACAGGACGAGAATCTTTTAAGTGATTCTTCACCATTGACAGATAGGGCCAAAAACTATATATAGCACGATATCACAAAATCTTTCCTACCCTCAACCCCACCCACCCTCATCTAGAACATTGTGTATCGTTTTGCTCATCATATCTGAAGAAGAACAAATGCTGCCATATAGAGGGTTCAGCATAGGGTTACTAGATAGATTGTGGGGCTCGTTAGACTAAGCTATGAGGATTCGTTTGAGACAGGACTTCATACATTAAAATGAGGTGATTATGAGGTGATCTGTTGGAGATGCTTAGGATAAAGAAGGGGATAAACAAAATAAGTGCAGATGAGTTTTTCAGCAGAATAGACAGTGATAGGACCAGGTGGCCATTGCTTGAATGGAAAGACGAGAGTTAGGACAGTATTAAGCCAGGGGTCTTTTAGTCAGATAGTAGTTAATTGCTGGAATGGTCTCCCGAGAAAGGTAGTTGCAGCAGAAAGAGTATAGTTTAAAATTGGAATTCAGTAGGTATGCAATGGAGATCGATGGGTAATGGGGATATTGGCAGGACTTGTAGTTAGTGTGTATATGGCTTGGTTGGTTTCTAGGGTTGGTGCAGTGCAGGCATGATGGGCCTAATGGCCTCCTCCTGCACCAGTTTTTTATATCCTAGTACACCTGGGCACCTAAATTCCCCCCAAGCATCGAAAACAACGTGTAGCTCCCAAATGGCTTGTTACCAACAGCTGCTCTGGTGTTCCAATACAGTCTTATTAGTCTCATTAGCTTTTTAATCCTTTTTTTATACAATGATCTGAAGTTCATGGTGGAACAAACCTGGTGTTGGTTTAACAGTTATGGTGGCTGGCGGAGCTTGTGTTTTCACCCCTGTTTGCCTGTCTGAGCAGGATATGTCAAAACGACATGGATGGATTCACCCGAAACTCGGTGGACATGTTGATTGGGTGACAAGAACAAGTTGATTAGATTTTGGTTCACTGCTCACCTCCACAAATTTGTTCCTCTTTTCCCCACCTGTGGAACAACTTCCACAACCTCTTCAATCTCATTCTTCCCTCCAAGTCTTCAGGACAGCTGTTTACCACCATCTCAGATCATCCTCAATCAAAAACCACGATCCTTTCTGCCCTCGTTAACCCCAATTCCCCAAATTATCCACTTTTCTATCCCCAACACACCCACTCACCCATCCATTAACCCCACCCAAAACCTTCCTGATTTTCCCTCCTTGGAGTTTCCTTCTCCATGCATGCGAGTTTTGCATCCTGTTTTTGTCTGTTATGGCCTAATCCGTTGTCTACCAGCTATTACATGAACCTTGACTATTTATACAAAAAGGTATGGATGCAGATCCGGCCTATCAATATAATACAAAACGTAAACTCATCAGCCTGGCGGAGGTATTCACTCTCCCGCGTGCCGTTCTAGTTTACCCTGTCACCTTGCTCTTCCACAAGGCTATATCTATTGCAAAAAAATTACTTTCTCACTGGGGAATGGTTGATGGTCTTTCAATCTTCTACCGTTTCTGCCAGTCCCACTTTCCCTTTCCTTTGAATCCATCTGCCTTTGTTCTAACAGGGTGAATGCATACATCAATCAGGCCCCTTGCTTGTGTCTTTCAAAATCCAGGCTTCCACTCACCTGCATTTATTTTCATATGTTCGTTCGTGTTCCTCTCGCCCCTGTTTCACAAAAACAGTTTACTGGCATGCTCTCATTTTTATTGAGGCTAACCGTCAGTTCCACCCATAGGCGTAGTTTGACTTCTCCTTTGGGAGGGGGGGGGGGAGGGGGGGGGGGCAAGGGCTTAATATTAATGATGGGTAGCTAGGTCTGACATCCAAAATTACCATTTGTTAGTGTAGTTACAGTGCACGTGAAATCACAAATACAGTTTACCTTCATTATGGTTACTCACGTTTAAATACGGGATGTTTTTAATCTTAATTGTAAACTACTGAAAAAAAATAAAGGTGGGGGCATTGCCCCCACCCTGCCCCCCCCCCAGACTCCGCCGGTGGTTACACCCCATCTTTTCTTTAAGTCATTTACATATCCAACTCTCCACTTGTTCCCTTCCAACCTTCTGTTGGTTAACATCTGCCATTTCATTCCTCCATAAGCCGAAACGATTTTTTCTTAAGAACAATTGTAGGATGGCTTTTCTGCTTTTTCTTTCTTTTGGTACTTGCTTTTCTGCTTTTCAAACAAATCTTTTGATTTCTGAGTGTTGACTATGAGAAGCAACTTGCCATCTTCACTCAAACGACACCGGTGATAATACAGCATTACACTTAAATATATAATGCTCACACAACTTCGATCTGAGTAATGAAGAATCCCTCACTTTAGAAAGGTCAGTGGATGTAGTGCATCTACAAAAAGAATAATTTTATTATCTGTTAAACCTTAACCCAATGGATTTCGCGAAAAAGTGATAACATGGCTCGTAATCCCCTTTTGATTAAACTCGCAAAAGCCAGGTTTACCATCCATGTCACCTCATCCCCCAGGTTTACAACTGCATTCTAGGCAGTTCACTTCAACCCTTCCCTCCAGGGCTTCGCACCACCCTCATTTCCTTTTAATCATGCCTAACGTGGACCACATCGTCAGTTTCCTCCACCAGCTGTCTTTTCCCGGTCATTCCACCCCTTGATGGTACCTAACGTCTATTAAAAATAACATATAAAGTCACAAACGTCAAATAGTAAAAACTAAACATTCCAATAACTACCCCGTAAACTACTGCTCAGGAAAGGGCAAAATGAAATTAAAGTAATGAAGAAAAGCAGCAGTGAAAATGCAATTTCAAGCTTTACTTGTACACAATATAAGTACTCAAGCAATCAATTAGCCATCTCACTTTCCCACCATCACATTAACGAGATGTCAAATGTACGACTACACCCAAGGTCATTCCAAAAGGAAAATCGCAGAACTGCTTTCGGTTGAGCATGTTTGACATAATATTCAAGAAACAACAAGGATGGCTCCTTTTCTGTCATTTCCATCATCAACTGTTAAACATACAAAAAGGGTCACAGCATGACGAACCTGAAAAACAAAGGTACAAAAATTGAGCTTCACTCATTGCAAGACGTGGTCCTAAAGACCTAAAGGTGGTTATACTCATTGCAAGACGTGATAACATCTGAGCACAGTTCGTCGTAAGGATCTCAGGTTCAAATACCAAATAATGCTTCGATTTCTATAGTCTACCCATTGTCTAGTCTTTGTCCATGCAAGTGACACGTGAGCTACATCAGCCTTGGATCGCCCTTATTTTAAATTCAATATGCAAAAACCGAACCTACCTCTGGAACACCTCTAAATAGCGATTTGCCCCAATGAGCTACTGGTCTTTCAAGGCATTTTCCACGGCCTTGAAAAGTTTCTGCAGCTTCTCAGGAGAATCAACATATCCATCACCATTCTGAATACACACACACACACACACACACAAAAAAAAAAAAAGGACAAACTTTTTTTTTATTACTCCCTTTAAAAAATAATCCACAATTGAAAACAAGCCTACAATTCGAGCGTAATGAAAATAGGGCAATTGACAAACGAGACAAAGATACTTACTTTTTTTGAATGCACAAGCTTCCCACCAACCTGCACCTCAAACATCCCTGTTAATCCAGGTGTGGCTTCATATGTCTAAACAAAGACACACCCCCCATCAACATTCAGGCATTTCTGAGCAAAGGTAACATATTTGTATACAGGTTCAAGAGAAAAATAATAAAAGAAAATATATTTGACCAGTGTTGGATTGAATTTACAACTTTATGGCTCAGACACTCTTCAATGATGAGCTTTCTTCCACCAACACCCTTCCGCTTAAACTCTTAAAATTCAGGATCACTGCACAACTAGTTTGATCTGCTGTACCTTCGTTCCACCCCACTGTTTGATCTTGGGCTTCAAGCAAGTAGTGCACTACCATCTCATGTTATCCTCCATCTATACCAAATATATTTTACACCTCCAATTAACCCTCCCTAACTCAGCCCTATTACTTGCAGGTTTCTGTTTCCTCCCCTCATCTCTTGTCACATCACACTGTCAGTACATAGCCTTTTTACCAGTAACGCCAATCTTCAAAGAACCTAGATTTATCAAACAATCGTCACATTAAATCCTTGCTGAGCATTCCAATGAGCAAAGCAGACCTGCATGCACTTTTCAGAAATTTGAGGAGATAGTGACACAATCTTCATGGAAATGCTTCCTTGTTGTGGCTTCACTTTGCCAACTTCTGGAATTTATCTTTCCCGAGGGAAGTTGCACCCAATACACCACCATGACATGTTTCAACCACAGTGCATATTTCCAGAGGGTGGGAGGGTGAGGGGAAACAGAGTCGATTTTACCCTTACTTATGAAACAAATTCTGCTACTTCTGCTTTCTTCTATTTGAAGGTCTTTTTTTTAATTTTTAGAAATTCTGCTACTTTCTCAACATTTGAGCTAATCTCCACAGCTAACCCTACAAATCCAGGCACCTCTAAAAGGTAAGCAGGTCTGCCAAAGCTACTCATCTCAAATGCAGTAACACAAAGCAAAATAAGTCACCAAACTTACAATCTCCAACTTTCCAGGGAACTCATCATCGAGTTGCCCCTTAAACTTTCGAAACTGCAAGGAAAGACAACAATCAAAGCAAGCAATGTCGTACATAGCATGATACTTGCAATATCCCTAAAATAAGTTGTTGGCCTATGTTGACATAAAATATAGTGACCTGGTATGCAAATCCTCTTCAAATTTCAAGTCAATCAGATGAAAATTGGATTTTAGTAATATGGCCTATGTTGACCTCAAAAATACTTGGTTGAATTAAGTGACCAGATATGCAAACCCTCTTCAAATTTCAAGTTAATCGGGTAAAAAGTGAAGATTTTAGACATTTGGCCTGTGTTGACCTTTTGGCCTATGCTGATCTCAAAAATAGTTGGTGGTTGAATTCAGTTAGCCGATATGAAAATCCCATTCAAATTCCAAGTGAATCGGATGAAAATTGAGGATTTTAGAAATTCGAAAAAAAGTGGTTGACCTTTGGCCTATGATGATCTCAAAAATAGTTGGTAGTTGAATACAGTTAGCCGATATGAAAATCCCATTCAAATTCCAAGTGAATCGGATGAAAATTGAGGATTTTAGAAATTCAAAAAAGGTGGTTGACCTTTGGCCTATGTTGACCTTTTGGCCGAAGCTGATCTCAAAAATAGTTGGTGGTTGAATTCAGTTAGTTGATATGTAAATACTATTCAAATTTCAAGTCAATTGGATGAAAAGAGGATTTTAGAAATTCCAAAAAAAGGTGGTTGACCTTTGGCCTATGTTGACCTTGACCTTTGACCTCAAAAAAATATAAGATTTTGTCAGATCACGAACTCTACCATTTGGAATTGTGACCTGTAGGACAGTACAAGTGAGCAGACAGACAAACACACAAACAAACAAACACACAAACACACAAACAAACAAACAAACACACAAACCGGAGTGATCAACATACTTGTAAAAAATTATTATTTTTTGCTAAGTAATAACGCACAAGACCAACCAATATACTTGATCGGGGAGGGCAGGGCGTGGCAGTGCGGGGCGGGCGGAGGGGGGGAAGGGGAGGGCGGAGCGGGAGGGAGGGGGGGGGATGGGGGGATGGGGGGATGGGGGGAGATGGGGGAGTGGGGGGGAGGAGGGGGGATGGGGGGGGAGGGGAGAGGGGGGATGGGGGGATGGGGGGGAGAGGGGGGATGGGGGGATGGGGGGAAGGGGGGGGATGGGGGAGGGGGGGGAGTGGCGGGAGGCAGGGTGGCGGGAGGCTGGTTCAAGGCCCAGAATCTGCACGTTCGCAGATCTCAAAGAATTAGAATGAAAAGCACAACATGCACATTTCAAAAATAGCATGAGTATTTGTCTCGGCTTGTATCCCAATGTATATCCCGTGTATCCCAATGTCCTCCCAAAATTTTAAACCATTAAGGAACGACAGGCTTGGTAAGCGCTGGTTAGCTGCTTGATAAATAACCACACCAATGATTTCTATAATAGTCAAAACGTAACATTTTACACCGATTGTTTAAGCTGCCTGATCCAATCATTTGCAGGATAAGACAATCACTCTTCCAGATTTGTACATCCCTGTTCATGGGGTTAAACAAACAATCCTTTATATTCTTCTCTTAAAATTTAAAAGAAAGAAAACATCAAAAAATTTTTTTTCATGATTTTAACATCGAATACAGAGCAAATCAAATCAAGTGGAAATAAACTCACCTTGGAGGAGTATCCTCAAGCACCACTAGAACAGAAGAAAAAAATAATGTATTAATCAGCTAATTAAAGTCACCATGGAAACGACAATAAAGCTTTCATTTCATGTATTCAAGCTACAAATAAAAATTGAGAACACATTGCAAAATAAATAAATAAAACAGTCAGCAATACTTGGTTTACAAATATATTGAAGATTATTAACAAAATGATATATAAATAGTCATACTATTTGCAGATGATGAAGAAGATAGAGTAATAAATGAAGACAACAAAATGAATGACGAGAAACGTTCACTCGAGTTCATCGTTTGATTTACCAGTAAACCACATGAACCTTGAGAGGCATCTTGCGTTGGTTTCGTTGGTTTCGTTAACGATTAACTTACTTTATGGTTACGCCGACTGACGAAGCTTAACAAACAGCCTTATCGGGCAAAATGCGGAAGTAATGATGTTATAGAGCACAGAGGCGTGGCACGGGGCGTGTCTATCCGAAAGACGATCCACATGGAATTTTCCATTCAGGGAGTTGTAAGTGCCAGGTGGATGCGTTGGTATTTTTTTTTTCTTATGAACTTGTGATGGTATTTTAAGGCGTTTCTCAACTTCTTTGTCCTTCGTGTAAGCTTCGTTTGACATCTGACTGGGCAAGGTGTTTGCCACCACAAAGTGAGAAAGCAGCAGCGTTAAATGGTTAGAGTGGACCGATTCAGAATCTGGGAGGTCCATTAGTTCGTAATCCCGGTCTAACACCTTTAAAATTGTACGTGCTGCTTTCTTGTTTAGCATTTAAAAGAATAGAGCACGGACAAACAGCCAGAGGTTCGCAACACGAGCGCAGGCTTTACTGACATTCTGCTGTGTTGAAGTTCCTTCTAATTACAAATTGGGGAGAAAAACAACAACCAACTCTACTCTTCAAAATAGACCACAACCTCGTCATTTCATTCACATTTCGATAACGATGGGCAATCCGATTGAAACGTACTCTGCTTTATCCTCATGTACACTCCACCTCGTTCGTGTACCCTCCACCTCATGTACACTCCACCTCGTTCGTGTACCCTCCACCTCGTTCGTGTACAGTCCACCTCGTTCGTGTACCCTCCACCTCGTTCGTGTACCCTCCACCTCGTTCGTGTACCCTCCACCTCGTTCGTGTACACTCCACCTCGTTCGTGTACACTCCACCGCGTGTACCCCCCCCCCCCCACCACCTCATGTAAGGTACTCTCCACCTGACCACCTCATATACCACCACATTTCCACCTAGTCTACCCCCCACCTCATACCCTCCACCTCATACCCTCCTCCTAGTTTATCCTCCATGTCGTGCCCACCACCTCGTACCCTTCACCTCATCGCCAATAATAAGAAGATGTCAGGTTCTCACACGGAGGTTTATTCAGGTAACGCTGCTCGGTTCAAGGCCCAGTCCCCAAGAGACCGTGCGCATACGTGAAACCCCGGTGCACGGGGAGGAGCCATCAGAACCCACACCAACAACAACCACAATTATAACTAGATGGTTGTGGCGGACACAACGCCAGCAGGTAATAATTCCGCGCACCAGTGGGCGACGCGAGCGACCGGGCGTGGAAGCACGGCTCGGGCCACGCCCCGAACAAAGGCGTCATGAGGCACAGGGTTGAACTGGAATGCATGCCCCGCCTTTCGGCCGACCGGCCACGCCCAAGGGCAAGGCGTGGCCTCGGGACATATACGCGGGCTCGAAAGTCGAGCCCGCCCAGTGCTTACGTGCGAGCATTGAATAAAGGTTTGGTTTTGTTCAACGCGTGGTGGCCTACCTTCTTGGCAAACGAGTTGTGTGTGCATAGCACCACACTGGTGACCCTGACTGGTTCAGCCGTAGCTGACCCCTGAACGCGCCATGGCTACCAACGCTGTCGCCGTCAAACTCCCGGAGTTCTGGGAAGCACAGGCCGACGTTTGGTTTGTGCAAGCCGAGGCCCAATTCCAGCTCCGGGGCGTCACAGCAGACGACACCATGTACTTTTACATGGTCGCAGCCCTCGGGCCCGGCACTGCCGCCCGCGTCGTGTCCTTCTTTCAGCACCCGCCGGGCGCCCACAAGTATGCGGCGCTCAAACGACTGCTCCTCACCACGTTCGGGCTCACGGAGGCCGACCGCGCCGACCGCCTCCTTGACCTTCCTGCCCTCGGCGACACACGACCGTCCATTCGGATGGATTATATGTTGTCCCTTCTTGGCGACAAACGCCCGGATTTCCTTTTCCGAGCGCTTTTCCTCCGCCAGCTACCTGCGTTCGGCCATAACGGAACTCCGCGCCCTGGCCAGAGGTGGACAATTTTTTTGCGGCCTGCGACACGCGGCCGACGTATAGCGCTGCCGTAATGGATCCCGGTGCCGAGGCTTCAGCGCCGAACACGCGGCCGACGTATAGCGCTGCCGTACTGGATCCCGGTGCGGAGGCTTCAGCGCCACGCCCCCTCATGGCCACTGCTACAACCCGTCCACCACCGCTGTCACGACCGACGCGGCAGCCACCACCGGGGCAAACCTGGTGCTATTATCATGCCAGGTTCGGCCGCAAGGCTAGGGCGTGCCGCCCGCCGTACTCTTTCGACGGGTCGGGAAACGACCGGGCCGGCGCTCACTTGCGGCCATGAGCGTCGGCCATTCCGGCAGCCTCCTTTTAATCACAGACACATCGTCTGGTCGTCGATTTCTGTGCGACACTGGAGTGCAGGTAAACGTCCTCCCTGCCTCCGCGTCCGACAAGCTAGCCGCGGGCCGGGGCCCCGCCTTGCTCGCCGCCAATGGCACTCCCATCCGCACATTCGGGAAGCGTCGTCTCTCACTGCGGTTCGGGGGGCAGCACTTCCAATGGTCTTTCGTCACCGCCAGCGTGCCAATGGCCTTGCTCGGTGCGGATTTCCTTTGTGCGAATGGGCTGTTGGTGGACGTTAAGCGCAGACGCCTCGTCCAGGCCGAAACCTTCAGCTCGCTCGCTTGCTCGCTGAGCGGCTTGTTGAGCAGCTCACTGAGCGACTCACCGAGCGGCTTAACAAGCGGCTTGCTGAGCGGTTCCGTCCCAGCGAGGTTGGTCTGTACGCTTCCGGCAGCGGACGAGTTTACCCGCCTCCTCGCCAGTTTCCCGGCACTCACGCGGCCCACCTTTTCAGCGGTGGCCATCAAACACGGGGTGGAACACCATATTCCCACCGTCGGACCACCGGTCTACGCCCAAGCGCGCTGCCTCGACCCAACGAAGCTCGCCATTGCGAAAGTGGAGTTCGCCACGCTGGAGTGGCTGGGCTTCGCCCGGCGCTCCAACAGCGCATGGGCCTCACCTCTGCACATTGTGCCCAAGCCTGGCGGCGGATGGCGGCCGTGCGGTGACTACCGCCGGCTCAACGATGCCACCACCCCCGACCGCTACCCGGTCCCGCATATTCAGGACTTTTCCGCCCGGTTGGCAAAAACGACCATTTTTTCCAAGGCGGACCTCATCCGGGGCTACCACCAGGTCCACGTAAAACCGGACGATGTACCGAAGACGGCCGTTATAACACCTTTCGGCCTCTTCGAGTTCTTGCGGATGCCTTTTGGGTTGAAAAATGCGGCCCAGGCGTTCCAGCGGCTCATGGACAGCGTCTTGCACGACTTGTCCTTCGTCTACGTCTACCTGGACGACATCCTAGTCGCGAGCGCATCCCGGGAGGAGCACCTGCTCCATCTCCGCACGCTCTTCGAACGCCTGGGCCAGCATGGCCTGATCATCAACCCCGCGAAGTGCCGGTTCGGCGTCACCGCCATCGACTTCTTGGGGCACCGCATCACCAGGCACGGGGCCATCCCTTTACCGGCCAAGGTGGAGGCGGTCAGGAGTTTCCCGCACTCCCGCACGATCAAGGGGCTCCAGAAATTCCTGGGCATGGTGAATTTTTATCCCCGCTTCGTGCCCCGTGTCGCCCAGCTCCTGGGCCCCCTGCACGAGGCCCTCCGGGGGAAGCCGGGCAAAGGGGATATCGCCTGGATGGAGCAGATGGACATGGCGTTTGCGTGCGCGGAGCTGGCCTTGGCCAACGCCACCATGCTGGCACACCCGGCGCCCGATGCACCAATCGCCCTCACCACCGACGCCTCGGACTACGCGGTGGGCGCGGTGCACGAGCAGTGGGTGAATGGTGCTTGGCAGCCGCTGGCGTTTTTTAGCCGGCAGCTCCGCCCGCACGAACGCCGGTACAGCACCTTCGATCGCGAGCTTCTCGGGCTCCACCTGACGGTCCGACACTTCCGCCATCTTCTCGAGGGCCGCCCGTTCACAGCCTTCGTCGATCACAAGCCCCTTGTTTTCGCGATGGCCAAGGTTGCCGAGCCGTGGTCGGCCCGGCAGCAACGTCACCTCTCTGCCGTGTCCGAATACACGACGGACATCCGACATGTCACAGGTAAGGACAACCCGGTGGTGGATTGCCTTTCCCGGTCCGTCGCACATGCGGTCCACCTCGGGATCGACTATGTCCGGATGGCGGCGGACCAGACCGCCGACCCCGACGTCCAGGCCTTTCGGACCGCCATCACGGGCCTCCGCGTCACCGAGGTACCGTTCGACGTCGCGGGCACTGCCCTCTTGTGCGACGTCTCCCTCGGCCGGCCTCGCCTCATCGTGCCCGCTGGCTGGCAGCGCCCGGTTTTTGACGCCATCCACGGCTTGTCCCACCCGGGCACGAAGGCCTCCCAGAAGCTTGTCGCGGCAAAGTTCGTCTGGCATGGCCTCCGGAAGAACGTCCGCGACTGGGCCAGGACGTGCCTCGCGTGCCAGCGTGCGAAAGTCCACCGCCACACCCAGGCCCCGTTGACCCCGTTTACGGTGCCCCGATCGTCGGTTCGACCATGTGCACGTCGACTTGGTGGGACCTCTCCCCCACTCGCGGGGTTTCACCCACCACCTCACCATGGTGGACCGCACCACCCGGTGGCCGGAGGCCGTGCCATTGGCGGCGACGGCTGCGGCTGACGTCGCACAAGCTTTCATCGCCACTTGGGTTGCCCGGTTCGGCGCCCCCTCGGACATCTCATCCGACCGCAGCCCCCAGTTCACCTCGGAGCTCTGGGGAGCGGTGGCGCAAGGGCTCGGCGTCAAGCTGCACCGCACCACGGCCTACCACCCCCAGGCCAACGGCCTGTGCGAGCGCTTCCATCGCTCGATGAAGGCCGCGCTCCAGGCCAGCCTCCGCGATGGCAGCTGGGCCGACAGGCTCCCCTGGGTCCTGCTGGGCCTCAGGAGGGCGCCCAAGGACGACCTGCGCGCGTCCTCGGCAGAACTGGTCTTCGGACAACCACTGCGGGTACAGGGCGAATTTATCCCCGACTCCACGGCACCTTGGTCCGCGGCGCAACAGCGCTCCACCCTTCAGGAGACCGCCAGGAGGTTCGCCCCGGTGCCGACGGCACACCACGGTTGCCCATCCTCACACGTCGCCCCGGAGCTTCGCACGCCGGAGTACGTTTTTGTCCGGCACGACGCCCACCGGGCACCGCTGCGGCCCCCGTACGACGGGCCCTTCCACGTGCTGGAGACCGGGGACAAGCAGCTCACCGTGGACATCGGCGGTACTCCAGATCGTATCTTTGTGGACCGCCTCAAGCCAGCCCTCCTCGACCTGGACAACCCCCCCACAAGCAGCTCTGCCTCCGCGTCGAGGCCGCCCCCCAGCGGGCAGACCCCCGGCACCCCCCACCCCTTCTGTCCCGCCACCCCCCAGCCCTGCACGCATCGCCAGAGGGCGTTTCGGCCGGGTCATCCAGCTTCCCCGCAAGCTCACCCTTCAGGTGCGCAGGAATTCTGGGGGGGGCGCGTGTGGTGGACACAACGTCAGCGGGTAATAATTCCGTGCACCAGTGGGCGATGCGAACGACCGGGCGTGGAAGCACGGCTCGGGCCACGCCCGGAGCAAAGGCGTCATGAGGCGCAGGGTTGAACTGGAATGCATGCCCCGCCTTTCGGCCGACCGGCCACGCCCGAGGGCAAGGCGTGGCCTCGGGACATATACGCGGGCTCGAAAGTCGAGCCCGCCCAGTGCTTACGTGCGAGCATTGAATAAAGGTTTGGTTTTGTTCAACGCGTGGTGGCCTACCCTCTTGGCAAACGAGTTGTGTGTGCATAGCACCACATGGTATTCATAGAATACTTACCCTGCGCAGTCAACTTGTGAGCTAACTCTTCTGTTTTTGAACATTTTTTTTCTTTGATCCAATATGGCTGCAGACCACGTGAGCGATGACATCATAAATTTATATTCTCTTATATAATTGTTGCATCGATCACGCTCATTACATTTCAAACTGATCAGATTAAGCGTTATCCCTGTCGAATTATAACGTCATAATTATGGCACCAATGACGTCATTGTTAACAACACCTATTCCCCATATGGAGTTCTTTACAATGAGCCATGTTTCAATTTTTCCCAAGAAGCGGTTTTGGAGATATAGAGGTGCAACATTTTTCGGTTTTCCAAGATAGCGCTTGTACCACATGACCTATGACGTCGTGATTATCATTAAAATATTTTAAATGAGGAGGCGCTCATATGGAGAAAATTTCGTGTCCATCAGACCAACAGTTGCTGGAAAAAAAATCATAATGATCGGATGGATCAGTGTTGTATTTGTCGAATTATGACGTCATAACGAAGGCACCGATGACATCATCATTAACATATCTTATTCCCCATGGGGAATAGTTGACAATGAGCCAGGTCTCAATTTTTTCCATGGAGTGGTTTCAGAGATATAGAGGTGCAAAGTTTTTCCAAGATGGCGCCGGTACCACATCACCGATGACGTCATGATTATCATTAAAATTTTCTACATTAGGAGGCATTCCAATGGTGAAAATTACGTGCCCATCAGATAAACAGTTGCTGAGAGAATATTCACATTGATCAGATACGTGTTGCACTTGTCGAATTATGACGTCATAACGAGGCACAGATGACATCATCATTAACATATCTTATTCCGCAAGGTGAGTGTTTGACAATGAGCCATGTTTAAATTTTTTCCATGGAGCGGTTTCCGAGATATAGAGGTGCAACTTTTTTCGATTTTTTCCAAGATGGCGTCTGTACCACGTGACCTACAACGTTATAATTATTATCATTAAAAAATTCTACAGGAGCCGCACATATTCTGAAAATTTCGTGTCCATCGGTCTAACACCATTTGCACCATCTCTCTGGCTCCGACCTCACCCTCTCTGACCACTTAGCCATCACTCTGACCATCAACATCCCCGCCCCAACACCAAGACGTTATCGCACTATCACCTTCCGTAAGCTAAACGCTCTTTCACCTACCTCATTCTCATCCACCCTCTCTGAAAAAATGTCCACTTCTCCCTTCATTGACCTCCACACCCCTTCCGACCTCACTGACTACTACAACCACACTCTCTCCTCCTGCCTTGACCAGCTTGCGCCTGTAAAAACCAAAACAGTTTCTTTCACCCATTCTGCTCCCTGGTTTACCCCTGAACTCCGCCTGATGAAAACTCGTGCTCGCCAACTTGAAAGACTCCGCAATAAAACGGGTCTCACAGTTCACTCCCAAGCCTACAAGGACCACCTACAACACTACAAAGATGCCCTCTCCCGCGCCCGCTCAGCCTACTACTCTCAAATTATCCACTCTGGCTCCGGAAACCCAAAAGCACTCTTCTCGACAATAAACAAACTCCTCCGCCCCCTGAACACCACCACCCAGTCATTCGCAGTAGACAACTGCATCTCCTTCCTCTCTTTCTTCCAATGCAAAATTGACAACATCTACAACAGCTTGACGACCGCCGCACCCGCTCCCCCTCCAACCACCTGCCCCCCCCTTGTCCTGCCATCCCCTGTCTCGGTTCTCCCCAATCTCCCCTACTGACCTCTCTGAACTCATCATAGGAATGAAAACTGCCACCTGCACTCTTGACCCCATCCCCTCCAGCTTTGTCAAGGCCTCCCTCCCTGCTCTCTCTCCACTTATCATTGCAACACTAAACTCCTCCCTGTCTACAGGCATCGTCCCACCTTCCCTCAAAATTGCTGCTGTTACCCCCATTCTAAAAAAACCTGGTCTAAACCCTGACACCCTAAACAACTTCAGACCCATCTCCAACCTACCCTTTCTGTCAAAAGTTTTGGAACGCGCTGTAGCCACTCAACTCAAACATCATCTCTCTGCCAATAACCTGTATGAAACATTCCAATCCGGATTCCGCTCCAACCACAGTACTGAAACTGCTCTCCTCAAAATCACCAACGACCTTCTCCTCTCCTCTGATGCTGGCAACCTCAACATTCTCGTCCTCCTCGACCTCAGCGCTGCCTTTGACACCATCGATCACACCATCCTCCTCACCCGACTTGAATCCACCTTTAACGTTACCGGCACTGCCCTCTCTTGGATTAAATCATACCTCTCTGACAGACGCCAGTTCATCTCCATCAATAACTGCAAATCCCCCACTGCTCCCCTCCCCCAAGGTGTCCCCCAAGGTTCAGTTCTTGGCCCCCTCCTCTTCATCCTTTACCTGTCCCCCCTCGGTCACTTAATCCGCCGTCATGGTCTCCAATTCCACTGCTTCGCCGATGACATCCAGCTTTTCATCTCCACCAAGTCCGTCTCCACCGACACCCACTCTATCCTGACAAACTGCATCACTGAAATAAAATCCTGGCTTCAAATCAACTTCCTCAAGCTTAACTGTGATAAATCTGAAATAATCATCATTGGCCCAAAAACGCTCACAAAATCCACCCATAACTTTGCCCTCAACATCGACGGTATCCCAGTATCCACCTCCCCTCACATCCAGAATCTTGGCGTCATCTTTGACCAAACCCTTTCCTTCGACAAATACACTAAACAGATCACAAAGTCAGCCTTCTTTCACCTGAAAAACATTGCCCGTCTCCGCTCATCCCTCTCCTCCACGGCTGCAGAAACCCTCATCCACGCCTTCATCACCTCCCGTCTGGACTACTGCAATAGCCTCCTCTATGGTTCACCCTCAAAAATCACCAATAAACTCCAATACATTCAGAACTCCGCTGCCCGTCTACTCACCCATTCCCGGACCCGTGACCACATCACCCCCGTCCTTTACAAGCTTCACTGGCTCCCCATCCCCCAGAGAATCCAGTGCAAAATCCTCCTCTTGACATACAAAGCCCTCCATAACCTGGCCCCATCCTACCTGGCTGACCTCCTCTCCAGACACACTCCCACCCGCAACCTCCGCTCTGCTGGTACCAACCTCCTGACCCCCTCCATCCGGACCAAATTCAGATCCTGGGGGGACAGGGCCTTCTCCATCGCTGCTCCCACCCTCTGGAACTCACTACCTCACACCATCAGAGACTCCTCCTCACTCACCACATTCAAAACATCACTAAAGACCCACCTGTTCAACACTGCATTCAACATTCAACCCACAGCATCTAACCCCTGACTATCTCTTCTCCTTCTCCCTCCTTTTGCTTTAAATATTTCCCTATTGATTCTTGTCTTTTTGCAATTGTTGTTTTCATGTATTGTTATGCATTATGTTTTCCACTCTGTCAAAGCGCCTTTGGGCTTCTGGAAAAGCGCTATACAAAATAAATGAATTATTATTATTATTATTATAACAGTTGCAGAGGAATTTTTGTTTTATTCATACTGATCAGATTAAGCGTTGTACTTGTCGAATTATGACGTCATAATTATGGCACCGATGACATCACCATCAACATATCTTACTCCCCATGGTGAGTACTTGACAATGAGCCATGTTTCAATTTTTTACATTGAGCGGTTTGGGAGATATGGAGGTGTAACTTTTTTCCAAGATGGCGTCCGTACCACGTGACCCATGACGTCATAATTATGAATATAAATATTCTACAGGCGGACGCACTTCTATGGTAAAATTTCGTGTCAATCGGGCCAAAGGTTGCCGAGAAAATGAATTTTTAAAATGCAGACACGTATGCAATTGAATGGTTAACCTCACTTTTCGCTTCGCGAGCCCTCTTTCGCTTTTCAGAATGCCCTCCTACACCACATCATGAGAGTGGCCTATCAATGAGGAATATGAACTTCCAGTAAACAGCCCAGTCGCAAGCTTCCCACGCCAGAAGTATGGGGATGGACAATGAAGATCAACTGGTGCCCTGTGTGGATTACTCTCCCAGAAGCGGATAAAGTCTGCGCAGAGCTCATAAAACACGTTTGCAACTCTGGACGAGGTTGTACAAGACGCAAATGCGCCAAATCCAAGCTACCATGTCCTGACCTTTACAGTTGCAAATGTCAAACGTGAACTCCATTTTCACTTTAAACACAGCAACGTCATCTGGACTTTAAAATCAACAAAATGACCCAAGTTACCATTTCCTTCTACATATGTGTTTGGCGCTGAAACACAGATTTGGTGCAATATAAACATGCACGAACGGGTACTCATGAAATAGTTTGATGTTGATTTTTTTTACAAGGTAACTTCATAAGTGATGTTATAACCATAAGATATTTTGCAAGAAGAACTTTTCAGAAACAAAAACAGTATGCAAAATTAAAAACATACGAATCTGAGTCACGACGGCGATTTGAATAACACTGGCCAGATGTATCAATATAGTTTCGTGACATTTTTGAGTATTGCCATAATCGTGGTGTTGTTTAAGCTTCCCATCCATCAGGTTTTTTGTAGCTTCGTTTTTTTTCTGAACAAGTGACCTAATGCGATGTTTGTGTGAAAAAATGGTGCTTTTGTCCGGCGCGTAGCGATATATTTCACGAAGCCACTGGACGAAAGTGCATTTTTATCTGCCCAACACATCCATCCACCAAACTTTTTCATCTCCCCTTCCAAGTACCCCATCACAACAATGCATTCACCCCTTAGTTCTGTGTGAATTTCAAATAGCCATCTCTTTGTCAGAGTATCAACTGAACTTTAATTGTGAGAAGGTGTGAGGTTGAGCACAGGTAAAGTTTAAAATAAACAAGAAAACAGCTTTTAAAATAAAAGTTAAGACAAGAAAAAAAATCAAAGGCAAGCAAGGTTTATGTTTTTTTTTTCCTGGAAGTTTTCTTCCTGGAATAGATAGCCGCACGGCTGCACCGATCGCTGCACAGCTGCACCGATCGGACTCGGTGACCTCGGACAAAGACCTTTTATAAGGACATGGGTTGAATCCCTGCTTGAGAGAATGCCAAACCCTTCCCCGCCATCACGGTCATCTCTCCAACTCACAATCCCACGAGATATGCGGAAAGGACGAACCAAAACCAATTATCTTCCTTTTGATTCATATATAAACATCATTAAAAGTAAATAATGACCTCAGCCAAAGTTCAAACGACGTGAGTTTAATCTCTACATGAGATAATTCCACATAGCTATTTGGGCGGTGTATAAGCCAACATATCGCTGTCTCCATCAATATTGCCAAGGCCGTAACACCTATCGGCTAAAAATCATTTTAACTGTTGACTTGGTAGTTTTTACAATGAAGGAAACATTAACAATGTTGTTAAAAGTTTATATTGTGATTAATTTGTGATTGGAGTTATGTTGTTTGGAATGAAAAAAGAGATATCGAGTTCAAGTAAATGACGACATGCCGTGATGGTTTCTACTTTCTAAACGTGAACTTCGCGGATCGCCATATGCAGATTCACCACGGACCCACGATCGATGTTTCTACACGTGAACGTACCCGTTTGATTGCGAACGGGTACGTTTTTCATGGAAGTCCTTCACGAACTTGCTGTCCATGTCTGATGTGCGACTGAAGGTGCTACAGGAATGTGGAATTTATTGGTTTCATGTTTAGCATTCGCCATATCTGCATTGCTTGTTTGCTTCCGGCTTCCCACCCATGCGTAGCACGGGTACCTCACAAGTGTTTAAAATTGAACTTTCACTCTTAAAAAAAAGAAGAATTTGGTTCAAATATTTTGGTGTGAAAACCTTTGTATTACATAGAGCTTGGTGTTGGTAGTGGGCTGGCAAGACAACCTACAGGTACGCACACTCACCTCTAACCTATCAAGCCTGGGTTTGAATCTCAGTCCAGCTATAAACTGTCATCCTGATGTTTCTCACGCAGAGCGAGGAATGGGTGTGTGTTCCATCCATTGGTAGGATTTTAAACCGGGTGTCCCATCTGTTAACACTAGTCCGTGGACAGTGTCCCATCTTTGTCCCAAAGTTCCCACGGTGTCCTTCTCTTACAGTAGGCGAGGTATCATGGGCACCCAGAGCAAATTAGGAAATTTTGCCTGGACTGTGGATAGCAAGTAGTCTGGTCTTGGAGGTTCCTTAACACCTGGTTAACATGCTTGCTACCTTAATGTGGGGTTGCTTAGGGCAGAAACTTCTGGAATGCAAAAAAATTGATGAGGTGGTTAGTGTTTCATGGGAACGCCCTTATTTGGATAGGAAGGGACACAAATACATGTGAGGTTGTTAAAATTATGTTAAAAGTTCCAGTCATGGACTATATAGTCCTCATTGAGGCTAAATATAAGAGCTGCGTTGATAGAAAAGTGAAGAAAGAGAGAATAGTCTAAGAGTTTTTGCGGAAGTAAAAAAAAATCTGCTTTTTGAAAAGGGGAAGTTTACAAGTGTTTGGAAAGACATGAGAAGGTAAAGAGTTCCAGAGTTTGGCAGTGGAGGGGAAGAAACAAACATCATAACAACCCACCCTTGAGTTGCCAATGGTCACACAATAATCATGAGATGTCGTGGCTTGTCGGGTATTCCGTGATGTCGCTAATGGCGGAGGTACACAAGCAGCAAGTTCTCAGGAGCAGAAACTGAAACAGAAATATGAACAAATGCTTTTGTTTCATTAATTATGTCCTATCCAGAAAAAATATTAATAGAATTACTAACCTACCTCATACGATCAAGAATTCAAATCAACGTTTAAATGATAAAATCCATTATTGATCTTATCTGGCAACACAGAGACTTTGTGCCCTCTTGAATCTGACAGCGCACTCAGTGTTTGTTTTTCATGAAAGGTTTGTATTGTAATTGAATTCCCCACCGCCTAGTATTACAGTATACGCACAATGGATGAGAAATTCATCTACTCTGTTCTATGAATGGAAATAAAGTCATTTTTATCCATGGTCTAGGCTCGTGGAAGAGCTAGGATACAGAACAGATCAGGACACAACATAATAAAGGGGAAACACCAACAGCAGGGCGGAGGGAGAAGGTAGACGGAGATGGACAAACAATTGGATGCAGGTGACAGTGAGGGGTAGGGGAAAACACAAGGGGTGGACAAGCTGGATTAATTGTTAAAAAATTGGGAGGGGTTGGGTGTGGTTTAACAGGTGCACAAAAGATCTTCGTTTTGGATGGGGGATGACTTGAGATGGTGGTGAACAGCTGTCTTGAAGACCCAGGGGGAGGAATTGTATCGAAAAGAGTGTGGAAGGTGAGTTACACAATACACAGGCAGGAAGAGAGAGGAATAAATGAGTGGAGGTGAGCAGTGGTTCTGGATTTAAGCAGTTTCACGACGATGGAGAGCATTTTTTAATGTCGCCCAGGTGACAGTTGGTTGCCCAGTGAATATGATTTCAAACTAGTAGGCGACAAGGTTATTAATCTTTAAAACTGTTTCTCAAGGCACGAAGTATGAAGCAAATTATTGACTCGACACGAGATGTTGTGGAGGGACTTTTCTGGGAGACCTCTGTCACACAATTCTATGATGAAGTCATCGGAACACTTTGTTTGTGGAAATCTTCCTGTACCATGTGATGTTGCAAGTGGCACTGGAAAACTGTACCATCTGATGACGATCTCTGTGCCTGGAACTGTGTTTTCCAGGGATGGTGCAAGTTTCATTACCTGTCACTGACTCCTCATAGTAATGGACCTGAATGAGCTGTTTCATGTCACTATTCTAAAGGGCCCTAAACAGTCAAGCTACTCGAGAGAGGCCATTAATAGTCAGATGTCCATCACACTCAACAGCACTGGGACTGGGATGGCACACTTTGATCCACAATCGGCAGTGGCGACATTTTTACAGAAGAGTGCCGATAGTGTTCCGGACAGACAACTCTACCACAACCGAAACTTCGTTAAAAAAATGATTTGCTGGAGACAGCACTTTTTTAACGATTATTTAGATGATTTGTCTGTATTGAGCACTCTTGGTTCTCAGTAACCCTGTAATAAATATTAGTGTTTTTTTCTTTCAAATCACCACTGTTCTTGACTCTTGTCGCCCAGTGAAATTTGCTTTAAAATTCTCTGCCACGAAGGGGTTGCTGGTGGACTGTGTGCTTCCAGCAGATACTATGGGCGGACAAAGCATGGAGAGGGCAGAAGGTGCAAGACCAGAAATGAGGTGGAAGAAGACAGAGAGACCACCGACCTGTCTGTGATGGTTAAATGACAGGCCCATAGACTCAGCTTCATCCAAAAAGATTCCAAAGATCTTGAAAGCCTTGGTTTCCACAACTGAGAAAGATCAGATGAGCAAGATCCAATCTGAGCAAGATGTGAGGCAGGAGAGTCAGCCCAGAGGGGAGAGCAGTACTCCATCAAGCTGCGGATGAAGGCCTTGTAGGTGGATAAGCTTTAATAATGGTAGCATATGGTCTAGTAATGTACTTGGTATTAGATTAAATGGAGGTGGCTTTTCGCTTTCAATATGATTTTTATTATGGCTATAGATAGGGAAAGGATTCAGACCTGTGTGTATGACAGGGTGCAGGTGAAAGAGTGGGGAGGGGATGGAGTTAGTTGGAAGTCGAAAATGTTTGACCAGTCAATAAAGATTGCCCACAACCTTGGAATGACCTCGAGTGAATCAATCATTGCTGTTACACGGATTATAGGTCTTTCGTAAGCATTCTCACCTGACCATCTCACCCCAGCCTGTAACTCTCAAAGGTGTGGGTACATTATGTGATGGGGAGCAGGGGAGGGGAAGGAGGGAAGCACGTACTCTAGCCTATTACTATTGTTAATATTACAAACGTTGCACCTTCCCAAATACTGTATAACAATCAAAATGTAATTAAAATATTGATAAAGTAACTTCAAGAATTTTTGATAATTTAATATTTTGGTGTTTTAAGGAGAATCACGTCACTATTTTGACTTTCTTTCACCCTTAAACCCTCCAACACGTGAAGGTAATCTCGCGAGATATTGCGTGAGGTTGGAAGAAAAATCGTGAGCAAGATCTGATTAAATATGAAGATTGGAGATAAGTCGACAATATATGCCGTTTATTAACTTTAAATACAATGTTATCATTATGATAATGTAAAAACATTGCGAAACGTTGTTCTTATGAATAAAAAATATTTTGGAGATTGCAAAGGAAATGGAGTATTCAGCTAAACTACAAAACATTCACTATATACCCCAATTAAACTCCAACTGTATTTAAACTCCAGCAAGCTCAATGTGGAGAAAAATCGGAAACTTGATATAATATATGACAACGTATAATAATGTAATTCAACAAATAATAATACCACCTAAATCAGGATTAATTTTACCTGAGCCGCCATCCCTTCACAGTCACACTCCCGCAAATAAAATGGCGGCAGTTAGTGTAAAAAAGAAATAAATCTGTTTCCTCTTTCTTTGTCACTTTAATAATCTTAAGCTTTGATTACAGCCAAATAGTACTTTGACTGTTAATTATTACAAAAACATTTGTGAATAGTAGATATGGACTGAAATGCTTAAATTTTCGAAAATAATTTCTTCAGGGAAAATATTCCGCCAAAAGGATGGACTGTACCACTTTGTCACTCGAAGGGGGGGAGGAAGGCGCTCTAACGCTTCCTGATAGTAAAACGTTCATAAATAAATCGTTGCTTTCTTCAGATTATTCATCCTAACCATAAATTATGCTTGCTGGATAATATGTAATTAATATTTGCATTTAATTTAAAAAAAAAATACTTCGCGGGAAGTAGCACATTTGTCTACCTCGTGGGTGTGGCGGCTCCTTTTTCGGTTTTGGTATCGGCCCGACCACCCGTCCGCCATTTTGTGGCACTCGAGGGGCGCTACTCGCTAGAAGCGGCGGTTTGTGGGTCTTTCGGCGCTTGGAACAGAGTTCGCGTTTTACGGGGTGAGGAAATATAGAAACATGGTGAAAATTTTCGTTGGGAATCTGCCAGATTTCTGCAGGCCGCATGAGCTGCGCGAAGTGTTCGAAAAGTTCGGCACTGTACGCGAGTGCGACGTGCTAAATAATTTCGCTTTCGTGCACATGGAGGGCGAGGAGGCGGCGCGCAAGGCCATCAGCCAGCTGGACCGCACCGAGTTCCAAGGCCGTAAGCTGTCCGTGGAGCTCTCGACGTCCAAAGTGCGCAACGCCGTCAAAATATTCGTGGGCAATGTCGACGAGAAAGTGGAGCCGAGCATGATCAAAGAGAAGTTCGAAAAGTTTGGCAACGTGGTCGAGTGTGACATCGTTAAAGATTACGCCTTCGTTCACATGGATCGCCCTAAGAACGCCTTTAACGCCATCGCCGCACTCGACGGTTCGGTCCTCAACGGCAAAAAGCTGCGCGTCCAACTTTCCCATACTAACGCGCCACCCGCCGGACCGCCGTTCGGAGGGATGGGGAGGGGTGGTGGTGGACCTCGCCACCCTCCACCTCCTCCTCCTCCCCCTCCTCCAGGTTACGGGCCGCCAGGTGCGTTGCACCCGCCGCACATGGGTCGAATCCCCTCACTACCACCACTACCGCCTCTACCGCCGGGGGGTCGCCCGTCGACCCGTTGGGCCGGCGCTTCGGCCATGAGCCCGGCGGAGCGAGATTACTACTACTACGAGCGCTACCCGCGCCCTTACGACCCGTACGAGCGACACCCGTTGCCACCTCCGCCTCCGCCACCTGGTCACTTGACCCGCGAGGTGTACAATCGCCGGGCGTTGTCGCCGCCGCTGGGGCCGCCTACGTCGCTCTATTACCGAACCCGGGAGAGGAGCCCTCTGGGCAGGCGCCCACCTATGACGGCCCCTGTGTACGGCAAGCGTCGACCACTGAGTCCTCCGCTCTCTCGCTACGACCCGTACGATCGCTACGTCGGCGGAGGCGCCAATGGCTACGGCGATCGGAGGGCTTACTAGGGGCTCGTGGACCCCTCGCAGGCGATAGTATCGTCTCCACCACGAAGTGGCTCGTCGCCCGCTCTCTGCCGTCAAAAACTGGCTGTAGGTTCATTGGGCGGTGACCTTTCGTTTTTGAGAGTTACCTTTTGCCGATTGTTGTTTCCTCTTCTCCCCCTACCCCGATTGATGTGGCCGTAATAGACGGGTGGCCTTAATGCGGAGGGGTCGCTCAAAAGTCGGGGTTTAATTCTTTCTCGACTACATGATTATTCTGATCGCCCGCCTGCTTGCCCTAGCGACTTGGTTACCTGTCGGGGCGTCGAGTCCTCTCCGCGCACACACCACCTGAGCTTACTGAGCCTCCGCCTTGTCCTTTACCTGACCGCGTTGTGCTTACCTACCTTTCTGGTTACTCCTTTCTTGCGTATGCAGTTTGTCCGGGAATGTTAACGCTTCTTGCTTTATTATTTTTTTTATTAAATTTTTTTAGTATTAAATTCATTTTTCTCGTAAATTTCGCTGTTTAGGGGGAATGTTCTTTGCCGTAAAGCCCAAGTCCTTTTTTCTGACTTGTTAGCCTCTGATTGATAATTACATTGGTTGTTTTAATTGCTTTTTGAGTTGAGCCTTTGTAACTTCCATGAGCATGTACTCCCTTTTTATTTTCAATGAAGCAAACGTTGGATGATCTGACTATGATTGAGTATTTTTCTGCAAAGCTGCAAAATGCATTGCACAATTCACCACCTCACACCTGCACCATCGGCAGGTAAATGGACCCGTTCACGCGATTACCCACTGACCCCCACCCCAGTAATTGTCCAACTAGGTTAGCAGGACTTTCCGAACTACTTCTTCTTCTTCTTTTAAAGGTCGCAATTATTAATTATTTCCACGTTATTGTGGGGTCGGCCAGGGGAAGCTCGGCCCAAGTCTTTCACGAGCTGGATGGCCAATATTCGACTAAGGTTAGGGCAGGTATTTTTGGAATGTATTCAGGATGCCGGCGATAGCTTGCCTACTCTTCACAAAGGACACCATGCGATCTTTATTGTCCACTCAACTAATGCTGGCAGACCAGACCCACTTTTAACGTCCATCTGAGGGACGGCAAACACATTGATGAATTACCCGACCTGTGAAACACCGGAATGACAATTTATACCTGGGTCAGGATTCAAACCCTGGCTTGACAGGTAAGAGGTGAGTGTTCGTACCTCTAGAGCTCCACTATGCCACCCTGCCAGCCAACTTTATTTATTTATTTATTTATGTGTATATATGTGTATATATATATATGTATGTGTATATATGTGTATATATATATGTATGTGTATATATGTGTATATATATGTATGTGTATATATATGTATGTGTATATATGTGTATATATATATGTATGTGTATATATATATGTGTATATATATATGTATGTGTATATATATGTGTATATATATATATGTATGTGTATATATATATGTATGTGTATATATGTGTATATATATATATGTATGTGTATATATGTGTATATATATATATGTATGTGTATATATGTGTATATATATATATGTATGTGTATATATGTGTATATATATGTATGTGTATATATGTGTATATATATGTATATATATGTATATATGTATATATGTATATATATATATATATATATATATATATGTATATATGTATATATGTATATATGTATATATGTATATATATATATATATATATATATATATATATATATATATATATATATATATATACATATACATACATATACATACATATATACATATATATACACATATATACACATACATAATTATATATACACATATATACACATACATATATATACACATATATACACATACATATATATACACATATATACACATACATATATATACACATATATATACACATACATATATATACACATATATATACACATACATATATATACACATATATACACATACATATATATGCACATACATATATATACACATACATACACATACATATATATACACATACATATATATACACATATATACACATACATATATATACACATATATACACATACATATATGTACACATATATACACATACATATATATACACATATATACACATACATATATATACATACACATATATACACATACATATATATACACATATATACACATACATATATATACACATATATACACATACATATATATACACATATATACACATTCATATATATATATACACATATATACACACATATATACACATACATATAGATACACATATATACACATACATATATATACACATATATACACATACATATGTATACACATATATACACATACATATATATACACATATATACACATACATATATATACACATGTATACACATACATATATATACACATACATATATATACGCATATATACACATACATATATATACGCATATATACACATACATATATATACGCATATATACACATACATATATATACACATATATACACATACATATATATACACATATATACACATACATATATATACACATATATATATACACATACATATATATACACATATATATATATACACATACATATATATACACATACATATATATACGCATATATACACATACATATATATACACATATATACACATACATATATATACACATATATACACATACATATATATACACATATATACACATACATATATATACACATTATATATATACACATACATATATATACACATACATATATTCACACAATTACTAATTTCCCTTTGACCATTAAAATAAAAAGTTCATTCCTGTGAAATAATTGATTTAAGAGTAATCCAATCCTTTTCTAGTGAATGCTAAAAAGTTCCTGTTGATCCTCCATTCATGTACCACACTAAAGTCCAAAGCATCGGTGCTGCTGAAGGAGTCTCCTGGTAAAGGTTATTCAGCGTGGTAGCAGTCAGGGAAGAAATTTGGAATTTTTATTCATGGTGCGGGTGATAACTTGTCTATTCTTCAGGAAAGACGCTGAGGAATTTTTATTTTGTAAACATCTGCCAGCACTGTTCGTTGGTGGACGAGTTGTCCGGTTTATCGGTTGACAGTTTATAACCTGCATGAGATTCGAAGCTGGCCTGGACGGCTCAGCGGTGAGTGCACGTGTACATCCTGCCAGCCAGCCCCCTGTTTGTGTAAGACAAGTTTAATACGAGCTTCCATTGTGTTGCTTTGAATATATTCTGATGAAAAGTAAAAAAAACAAACAAAAAAAACTTTTCTTTATTTTGAACGTTTCACGTTTGTAAACATTATTACATCACACAGCTACTTGGCGAAGGAAGAATTTGTCTTGGTGAGTATTGTACTCGTCGGATATTTTTAGATGTACATCAGACATATTCTCTTTCCACTTGGGTTCATCAATTTATTATGTACACCAAACTGGAATTTTAACCCCAGCCTTCCTCCTCTCTCTTTTGTCCCAAACGTTTTCCTTCTCTATTATCTTAATTCTGTTCTCGACCTTCCCTTCAGTACTGATCCCTCAACCTACAACTCCTTTCTGGATTTTTTTTACTTCTTCACTGTTTCTGTCGATTGCTGCTTATGTTATGGTGGTGGAATTTCCATGGCATATAATTCCCAGTTAACAAGATGGCGGACGTTCCATGCTTGCTTCTTTACTCATATTATCAATACATTTTACTAGATGTCAAGCTTCCTTGAGTATAATTGAAACAGATCCCTACCAGGAGTTGGAATCCTCGATTGATTGAAGGCGGAAGGAATTTGTTCAGGGTGAATTTGCCTAATCTGTGTGAGACACTATGGGATCTTTAGTGTTCATCAACGACCGGGATGCTGGCAAACGGATTCTCCAGCTTAGCATCTTTCTGATGGACAGTGGACCCTGATGCATTGCCCTGCATGTGAAACACCAATTTTATAGCTGCGGCGATATTCAAACCCAGCCTTGACAGGTCAAGGTGAGTGTGCACACCTATAATGTATCCTGCCAGCCCAATGAGTGACACATGTCCAGCTGTTAGTGCAAAGATCTTGTACTTGAACTGGTATGTGGCATACAGCATAGCCAACTTTGCTTAATGGTGACATTAAGTTATGGTCTGAGGTTATGTTCATGTTTGACAATTTCAATCTTTTTGTTTCATTTGACAACAGATGATTCCACCAATTATAGATATAAAATATCGACATTATTTGTCTATTCACCATTTCACTGGTAGTAATACTAATTGAGCACAAGTATGAAATGAATTGATCAAGAATAGGTTCTGAGAGTGAACACCGAAGAGGATTCTGGCATGACATAGCATTGCTTTTCTACATCATGAGGTTTACAAGTTCCAGATTATGCTCTCGTTATTATAATATGTGAGACGGTATCCGCGACGACCATTCTTGGACAAACCCCATTTCAAAATTGGCCTCCAAAGCCAGTAGCCAACTGGGCAACCTCCGTCGTACAAAGTCCTTTCGTGGCACACCTGAATTCCTATCCACTTACAAGGCTTTCAAATACAGCTTGATGGAGTACTGCTCTCCCCTCTGAGCTAGCTCCCCTGCATCACATCTTGCTCAGCTTGATGCTGTGGAAACCAAGATCATTGGAATCTCTTGTGCTGAAGACGAGTCGATGGGTCTATCACAGTGGTTCTTAACCTTTGTAAAGGCGCCGAACCCTAAAGAAACCCACCGAACACTCGCGGAACCCCTCAAATTTGACCAAAAAATTAAGAAGAATAGCATCTTAATGTGTTTTCTGTTCTTCTTTTTGGGAGGCGATCTGAGAAATGCGTGGTTTTGTTTTGGCAAGGGCCACCCTCAAATCAACAGTGGTTCTTAACCTTTTTAGAGGCGCCGAACTCGAAAGAAACCCACCGAACACTCGCGGAACCCCTCAAATTTGACCAAAAAATTAAGAAGAATTGCATCTTAATGCGTTTCTGTTCTACTTTTCGGGAGGCGATCTGGGAAATGCGTGGTTTTGTTTTGGCAAGGGCCACCCTCAAATCATTTTCGCATGCAAGCCTACTCCTTTTCTTTGTTTTCAGGTCCACCAGTTTCGAAAACGCATGCTCGCAGAGATACGTTGTAACGAACGGCGTGAGGATCTCAAGGGCAATTTTAGTGATGTGAGGATACTCTTCCATTTGGCGGCACCAAAACGTTGAGAGCGTTGTGCCGAAGAGTTGTTATTGAGTCTGGCTCTGCTGAAGTTTGATGAGGCCGTCGAGGTATTGGTCGTTGACATTTGCCGTTGCAGCGTCGAAAGTAAACGGCTGCCGCACCCATGCTGGGTATTGCTCTTGGTCGGGGAAGTAGCCGTCGAATGACTTTCCCAGCTCATCCAGGTGCGTGGCAATCGCTTGCTTCAGCTGCCCCGGTACAGCAGTGCCTCCATCTTCAGACTCATCTTTGATCCCGCTCACACACTCGTCCAGTAGCGAAAAGTTCTCGAAGTTGTCGTTCTCTGTTCGCTGCCTCCACAACGGTAACCTCTTTCGGAAAGCGCTCAGCTTTTCTTCAGATTCGATGACATTCACTCCACCACCCTGCATCTGGCAATTGAGATGATTGAGTGCGTCAAAGATGTCAGCCAAGTACGCCAAGGCGAGGATGAACTCTGACTCTTGGAAGTGCGTTGCATGGCAATGCTGGTGTTCTCACAAAAACAGGGCTAATTCTACAATCAAGGCAAAAAGACGGCTCACTACCTTCCCTCGTGATAACCATCGAACGTTAGAGTGGTAGAGAAGGACTTCAAATTCAGAGCCGATTTCATTGCACAGCTCTTTGAAGATGCGATGATTCAGAGCATGGCTTCGCACGTAATTCACAGTTTCATCGACTATTTTCAGAACATTGGCCAGTTTTGGAAGCAGGGTTTTTGATGCCAGCGCGTGTCTGTGCAGGACGCAGTGCATGACGATGATGTGTGGTGCATCGGCCTTCACCAGTGCTCCAAAACCGGAGTTGCATCCCAGCATGGCTGGAGCTCCGTCCGAGCAAACTGCAGACACCATGTTCTACGAGAGGCCGTTGCTTCTGGAGAAGTCGTCCACAAGCTTCTTCACGTCAGCTGCCTTCGTCATTGTTGTGAGAGGCTTTCAGAACAGAAAGTCTTCCTTGATCTCGTCGCCTTTGACATAACGCACAAATAAGATGAGCTGGCTCAAATTCGAAACGTCGGTGGTCTCGTCGAGTTGAAGGCTGAATTTCGTCAGGCTCGCGACTAAATCTGCAAATACCTGGGCGAGGATGTCGTCGCTCATGTCATCGATTCTGCATCTGATGGTGTCATTTGAGAGTGGAACGAGAGGCAACTTGTTTTCAGCAGCTTTTCCCAGCATGATGTTGGCCATCTTAAACATGGCCGGTTTGATGAGTGTCTCACCAACGGTGTGTGGTTTGCCCTGCTTTGCGATCAGGTACGCAACTTCATACGACGCGGTGAGGATCGGTTTGTCAAATGGAATGAAGCCGAGAGTGGGCAAGGTAGCACTTGCGTCGAATCGGACTCTCTTCAATTTGAATTCATCCAGCGTTGCGTCTTTGTACTGCCCCTCGCAGTGCAGTTTTTTAAAGTGTTCCTGTAGTTTTGCTGGTGCTAGGCTGGAGTTGCTCAACTTGACATTGCAAAGCATGCTTTGAGGACGCTGACTTCCGTCCCGTTCCGTCAAACACGTGAACCTGTACCGCATGTAATCCTCCGACCACTTCCTTTTTTGCTCGTCATACTACAAAAAAAAATAGAAGTAACAAACTGATCTTAATTGAGTTCGGGCAAATAATTATATGACAAAAATTAAAAAAGGAGCATGGTTAAATATAATCAGTACCCCTCTGAAAACAGAAATTTTAACGAAGAAAACATAACTTATAGTTACGATGATGGGATTTATTATCTACTCAACTCTGTCACCTCAAATCCCATTATAATATTACATAGAAAACTGTGAATTGTTAGTTTTGAATTGTGACCAAAGGAGTCATATCACCTCCACCTAATTTTCTGAGTAATGCAATCATATTTTATAATCACCATCCACTTTTGACTTTAATATAACTCTGAACCTGCCCTGCATATCCACAAACATTTCCAACTTACTTTTCAATTAATCAGTAACTCCAAAGTAAGGCGCGACCAATGACGCATGGCACATGGCAAGATAATCGAGGCTACTCACTGGAATTCCGAACACCTGCAAAGTCCAAAATCCAGTAAGTAAATAAGCAAGTAAGCACCATCAACAGAATAATTAGCAAGTTGCTCATTGATTCAACTTACTACAGTCAGTGTGAAACAACTTATCTTAAAAACAGACCAGAGAAACCATGAATGAGATGGGAATACAATTACAAATAACATTTCCATTCGTTCGTAACATACATAGCAAAATAATAATAATATTAATAATAAACGTAATTACACATAGATTCAAAATTTATACAAAACTAAAAAAAAAAAAAAATGTGCAATGCGTTTCGGAGGACCTGCGCCGAACTCCTGAGACTGGCTCACTGAACTCCTGGGGTTCGGCCGAACCCAGGTTAAGAACCACGGGTCTATCACTTTGCCATTGCAGACAGGTCGGTATTTTCTTTGTCTTCTGCCGCCTCCTTTCTGGTCTTGCACCCTCCGCTCTTTCCGTGTCTCCCTCCTCCTCTCTCCCCCCCTCCCCCTCCCCACCCCTCCCATGGCAGGGCAGGGGTCCCAGCCCTCCTATTTTTCCTATTTATTCCTACTTTTTAATAGGATCCTATAAATCTCCTATTTTTTGGTGGAAATTCCTATTTTTCCTATTTTTTAACCCTCAATGTTCCAAAATTTAAATTGATATATTAATTAGTAGAATTTCTGTATCTAAGCGTCAGAACAGACATTCCTATACCAATCGTCAGCCATGGAATTGCTTTCTGGGTCCATAATCGCAAGACAAATTTCCAAAACGACTTTAAGCTCAAATCCCCGAAGAACATATGTCTCTTTGTCTTTTTCTCGAAAACCGTTTGTTCGATCGATTTCACAAGTGGTGAGTGCATTTTTGAGGACTCAACAAAGTGCAGTGTTGAGGAAAAATTGAGTATGCAGTGATGACGTCACAAATAAATACTGTACGAAGTGGAGGCATGTCGTTTACACCATGGTGTAAAGTACGTGTTGTTATTGATCTCGACTGGAAATGATATGTATATCTTATGTATATTATGTTATTGTTATTTTTGACTTTGTCCTAATATTAAGTATATCCTTCCAAACAATTGTTTTACCTTTATGATTCGTGCTTCATGCTATTCAGTAACAGAATTATAAAAGATAAAATGAGATGAAAATAATATAACTATGTTTATCACGCATTTCTCTTGGATTATCTCATATACTTTGTGAAGAATGACTGAATGATACCTTGACCATTATCATTGTCCTTTGTCTTATTTCAAAAGTTCAGCTGAGCTCAATTTTTAAGGTTTGTACTTTACTTAGAGTAACAAAACCAACTGTGAACTTTGCGGTTATTCAGTTATTACTAACAACCTTTCCCTAAAGATTCTACCTGAAATTGAACTTTTCTACTAATTTGCTAAACATTGACATTTGATACTACATGTTTAACTCAATCTTTCGCTTATTACAATGAGATTGTATTTTGCCTAAAACTAATAGTATTTGGCAAAGAACTAATTCAATCGACAATTCACACATTTCATCATTTAATTGCAGATAATAAAGAAGGACCACGACACAAAATAGGGATTACAACTTAATTCTGTATACTTTCGTGTGGTAGTTGCATATTCAGCTTTTAACAAAATTACAGTAGAATTAAAATTTACATACGCAATGCTGCACAATAGGTAATGCAAGCAATGTAGGACAATAAAAAAACAAACAAACAAAAAACAATAAAGACTGTTAAAGTCTTGTTGTTTCATAATCTTCTGAAGATAGTACAACAACAATACCAAAGATACATAATTGAATTGTCATCGCTTAGCTTGAACTCAGATTAGTGTTCAAGCTATTCAGCAGTGGAGAAAATGCAATTATCGGGTGGTAAACATGTTAGGACATGTTATTTATCATCTTTCTTGTTTCAGGTATAATCTGCAGACCGGTAAGAAATTTGTTGATTTGCCTTTAAATTACTTTGTTTGTTCTCATTATTTTACTAACTTATGTTTCAGTTTTGAAAAAAAAAACTGTTTGGTTCACAGTTCTTTCCACTTCATGCGTTAACAGGTTAGGATTTTCTATGCTAATTCATTTAATCTTATCTCATATTTGTTTTCTTTTTGACAGGTATACTCCCAGCAGTATAATGCCTGGTGGGAGAACTAAATTTAACCCAGAGTGGTTGAAAAGTGGACATGGATGTAGGCTTTCTGACTGGTGTCAGCCTAGCAAGTCCTCAGTGTTCTCAGCTTACTGCTCGTTGTGCCATTCGGAAGTGAGGTGTGACAATCAGGGTGTGAAACAACTGACACAACATGCCCAAAACAAAGGGCACCTGAAGCGTGCGAAGGAACTGCTGGGTGGGTCACAGACGTTGCTGACATTCGTTCAACCATCAACTTCATCTGCTTCAGCATCAGGGTCAGCTTCTACAGATGAGCCAAGTCGTGCAGCTTTAGTCTGTATGTCCAAAAAAGACGCTATTACAAAAGCAGAACTTCTATGGACATTGAAAGTTGTTCGTTCGAATCTGAGCTACTCTTCCTGTGACGGTTTGAAGGATCTTCTGCAGGCAATGTTTCCTGGTGTTATCCCGGATGGTTTCTCAATGAGCTCATCGAAAGTTTCATATCTCATTAGCGAAGCCACAGGTCCTTATTTTCAGGACATGATAGTCACTGATGTTAAGAATTCAGCTTCTGGCTTCAGCCTCATGTATGATGAAACCACCAATAAACAGAACTTGAAGCAACTAGAAATCCGTGTACGGTATTGGTCTGATGCCGAGGAACAGATATTAGTATTTCACCTCAAAACTTACCTCATGGGTCATGCAACTGGGGAAGATTTGTCCAGGAAAATAATCTCTGCCTTGGATGAATCGAAACTGCAGCTTCAGGATATTATCATGCTCGGCAGTGATGGGCCTAATGTGAGCACCACTGTGTGGAGACAGATTGACAAAGCCATTCTCGACAACAGGGGCCCTGGTCTCCTTGATGTAGGGACATGTACTCTCCATACAGTACACAATGCTTTTGCCAAAGGACTTGCAGAGTACTGTGGAAACCTAACTGAGCTTGCAGTGGACATTTTCTACTGGTTCAAAGGCTCTGCTGCTAGATCTGTTGATTTTCAAGACATTCAGCATAAATTGGGTGCTGTTCCAAAAAAGCCTTTGAAGCATGTCGAGTGCAGGTGGTTGACACTGGGACCTGCAGTGGAGCGGCTGATAGAGATCTGGGAATCTCTCAAAGAGTATTTCTTGGTATTTCTTCCAAAGCAGCAGCCAAAGGACATGTTTAAACCCAGGTACAAAAGAATCAAAACAGAACTACAGCGACCGGAAATAAAAGCTCAACTGCATTTCCTGAAGTTCTTGGCAGCAACATTTGCAGAGTTCCTCACCTTCTTCCAGTCAGAGCAACCACTTGTGCACATTCTATATGACAAACTCCATGACCTGCTCAAAAAACTGATCAGAAGAATTATGAAGACTCCTTCAGTTGATGCTGTGAAAGACATCTCAAACCTTGATGTTTCCATTGTTGCAAACCAGCTGGAGAATGAATCCATGGGTGTGGGAGAGGATACCCGACGGTGTATCGCTAAGTTGAAAGTCTCTGAGAGGGAAAGGATGTATCTTGGGATGAGGAAGTGCTACCAGGCAGCCATAGTACACCTACAAAAGAAGCTTCCATTGACAAACAAAATCCTGAAGAATGCCAGATGTCTGCAGCCACAAAACAGGACTGCTGCATGGTCTCTTGAATCAGCCAAGAGCCTGTCCAGACAGCTGAAGAGGAATATTGACAGTGACAGCATTGCAGATGAATGGAAGGTGTACCAAGAGGAAGCCATTCCTACTGACTGGTCCCAGGAAACACAGGAGAATGAAGAAGAAGTCTGCATGAAGAGAGTGGACAGTTACTGGGGAAAAGTGTTGGCTTTAAAAGGCTGTACAGGAAACTGTAAATTCCCCCAAGTGAGACAAATGATAAGGATTGTCCTTGCACTGTCTCACGGAAACAGTGACGTGGAACGCGCGTTCTCAATCAGTGGGAAAAGTGTCACCAAGGAGAGAGTTAGTCTGAGCGAGGCATCAATCAATGGTCTCCGTGCAACAATGGATGGCATGAGATTGTATGGTGACCGGCCCGAAATGGTCCCAGTCACAAAGGGACTCCTCTCGTTAGGACGTTCTGCTCACATGCACTATATGCAGAGACTTGAAGAAGAATGAAAAGCCAAGGAAGATGAACAGAAAGCCAGGGAGAAAACCAGGCAAGAGAAAGAAGAAAGAGAGAGAACAGCTAAGATTGCTGTAGAGAAGGCAGCGGAGCTGTCTCGTAAGAGCGAGGACTTGAAGAAAACAGAGAAATCTCTGGCAGCAAAAGAGTCATCTCAGCAGATGTCACTGACTGTTAGCAACAGTCTGCTTGATCAAGCAAATAAAAAGCTTAAGGTGGCGCTTAAGAAAGGTGACATGACTGAAATTGCAGTAGCTCAGGCCATGCTTGAGTCTGCTCAGAAAAAGATTCAAGAGACACAGACTCGTATGGTGGAAACCAGGGAGGCGCAGAGAAAAGTGGAGAAGAAAAAGCAGACTTTGATAGAGTCCATGGTGGCTGCCAAAAAGAAGAAGTCATAGTTTTTGTTGTCGATGTTAAGACGGGTGGGCCCAAGTTCATTGGGGGTGTGTCCATGCCCATACATGTACATGTATTTGCATAAATCTTGCAGCAATAAAGCTACCGATGTTGTTCCAATGCTGAAATCTGTGCTATTACTTCCTAGTTTTTTCCTATTAAACTCCTATTTTTTGTGATCAGAATTCCTATTTTTCCTATTATTTTGTCAATCAAAGTGGCTGGGACCCCTGCAGGGTGTACACAGGCCACCACCAACCCCCTTCTGGTGAAACCTCCAAAATATAGGATCACTGCTCACCACCATTCATTTGTTCCTCTTTTTTTCCCCGGCTGTGGAACCCACCTGCCCTATCCTCTTCAATCTCATTCTACCCTCCAGGTTTTCAAGCTGTTCACTTCCATCTCAGATCATTCACAATTCAAAACCATGACAATTTCTACCCTCGTTAATCATCTCCATCCCCTTCACCCCAAGTCCTCCTCCTTCAAATCTTCCAGTTTTTTGTGAGAGTTTCCTGCTGTTTTTCCCTTGTGTCCTTTCCTGCCTCCAATTCCCCCTAACATCTCTTATTTGTACAAGGCTCATTTTACTTTGTCCTTCAACTCTGCTGTTGGTGTTTCCCCCCTCTTTCTACTGTTCTCTCTGTTCTGTTACATCCTGATTCATTCAGGCTTCCCCAGATCTGTGCCTAGACACAATCCTGTCTCTGAGCTCTGCAGGCAGTTCCTTCGACCTCATGGCTTGGTTTTTGCTCTGATATGCATTGTCAGCTGTGAGACCTTACATAGACAGGTGTGTGCCTTTCCAAATAATGTCCAATCAATTGAATTTACCACAGGTGGACTCCAATCAAGGTGTAGAAACATCTCACAAGATGATCAAGAGAAATGGGAGGCACCTGAGAAAATTTCAAGTGTCATAGCAAAGGGTATGAATACTTATGTCAATGTGATATTTCAGTTTTTTATTTTTAATAAATTTGCAAAACTTTTTAAAATCCTGTTTTCCCTTTGTCATTATGGGGTATTGAGTGTAGATTGATGAGGGAAAAAATGAATTTAAACGATTTCAGCATAAGGCTGCAACATAACAAAATGTGAAAAAAGTGAAGGGGTCTGAATACTTTCTGAATGCACTGTATTTATATATCCTTTGACCCCATCTTCTATACCTGTCTATTCTGCTGTATCTATTAATCTATGCCAGGGGTCGGCAACCTTTTTGACATGAAGTGCCAGTTTAAAATGTTCTTGTTAATTAGTGTGCCATACCAACAATAAGTTTAACATTAAGTTTAATTATGACACCACATCAAAAAAATATTTCCAACAGACGGAATTTTATTCCATCCATATAGGCCACATGCATAGCAACAACATTTTAAAGAAACATTTATCTCATAATCAGGACATTGTGATGATCATTTTATCATTGTAAAATTTGTCCCCCATGAGGTTACAAATTATATTCACGGACCCCATTTCAAAACACTGCTTTCAGTAACTAATTTACAAAGTATTGCATTGGGAACAAATGTCAAAAAGTGAGAATAAACGGTATCAAACAGAGATACCAGTACTATACAAGAATGCTGCCATCCTCATGAAAACACCCACATCTGAGTTGCAAAAAAAGAAATGGACAAACAGCGACATATGCAAACCCATGTGTACTACAAATAAACAGATGCCTACCAGTCAGTGTGATCCCTGGCCCTGCTTTCCTTTGCTGAGCTCCATTATCTGGGGGTCGTAGTTAGTCGCTTTAAGTTGCACACATGCTTCGGAGTGGTCGGTTGTCAAACGACTGCGGGAGGGGCTGAGCACGTTCTTCATGTGTGAGAATATCTGCTCACAGAGGTACGTTGACCCGAAGACTGACAGCAAAGCCAGTGCAACGTTCCGGAGACAGCTGAACTTCTTCGGCACGGATGTCCAGCAGGTGAAGATGCAGGTTCCGTGATCTTGCACTGCCGTGGTTTCTCGTTGTTTCCGTAGCTCTGTAAACTTAGTCACCCACAGTGTTGAACTCTTCAGCTCAATCAGCTGAATTTCCATGTCCTGTGTATCCAACCAGTCTATCAGAGATAAATCCAATTTGTGTCCATCAAAGCTGTCTGGCTTGATCAAGAAAGAGAACATGGGTCCATACTTCTGAAAGTCCCCAAATCGTGTGGTGAACTCCGACTCAAGCTCGCTCATGCATTTGCATATTTCAGCGGTGCTGATGCTGTGCTGCGAGGACAGCTCCCTTACGTGTCTGAAGTAGCGGAAAGTTGAGGTCGCAACATCGCTTGAAAAGATTGCTAGCTTGCCGACAAAAGCCGTCCATGTGTCGAACATGTCCAAAACAGTTTGCCCTGCACCTTGCAGTCGGAGATTGAGCTCGTTGAGGTGTCCCGTAATATCCGTGAGAAACATAAGTTTCACAACCCACTTCTCCCGTTTATCCCGCATCTCCCCTTTTATATCTGTGATTATTATACAATTCAGAATAATGATGAGATTAATATTAAAACTCAGAAACCAGTCCGAATAATAATAAAGAGTGGAGATGCAGCCACTGACCACCGGATGTTAACAGCACATCCGCTCTTGCAGCACCTGAGGTTGCCACGAATATTGTGTTTGAATGCGCCCGGCCGGCATCTCATGTTGATGTGCATCTTTGATTATTATTCCAGTAAAATAATTTGGAATTGGAATGGTGACTCTGCTCTGATCCATCTACCTCATCACCCTGCACCATCACACCGGAATAATGTCATAGTGCAACATGCGCAACAGCCAATGGCTGTTCAAGAGGTGATTTGGCATGCAGCGGAGAGGACACTGCTTTCGCCAGTGTGCCAATGATTACGCTGCCGCATGCCAATAGTGGCACGCGTGCCTAAGGTTGCCGACCCCTGATCTATACTATATATTGTCGCGCGATTGCCCCTTGGTTAAGACCAGGAATTCGCGGATGGCCAAAACGAGCTTTAATGGAGGCGTTTATTCAATGACGGATTTGACAATACAAGCACGGGGGTGAGGGTAGAAGAAGAAGCGGCGAGAGCTCTTACCTCATGGCCCGCGCGCGCCAGCATCTTCAACCTGCAAGGTGATTAAACTTACACGAACACAGGATTTTGAATAGAAAATAAAATAATAAAAGGGTTTATTTAAAACAACTATCGGGACAGGGAAACGCGATGATCAAAACTAGAACCTAGGTTGGGACGTCCCCACTCACAGACTTCGGATACAAAACAATGGAATGAATAATTTAAATAAACGTGTCGTATTTGTGAATGCGCGTCTTATCTCAGTCTGGCAGTGTCGGGGATCGTCTGGCTCGATTGTGTCGTCCGACGCAACTCCGGTCGGCGGGAAGTAAGGCCTCAATGCGCCCCTGTTTGCCCATTGCTTGGCCACCGAGCCACTTGCTCGCCCTCGTCTCACCCGCTCCAGTGGCAAGCCTTGCTCGCTTCGTGAACGCCAGGGAGGAGAATCGATGGTGCTCCAATGTTGCTCCAACAGGTAATTCGCGGTTCGCAAAAAGAAGGTCCAACCGGGAACGAAAGGCAAAGCAGAAGGGAGGTCCGGGCAGGAACGAAGCCAAAGTGAGAAGGGCAAAATGCCGGCGAGCCAGTCGTTTTGTTGCTCATGATCTGACATCAGTTCTCTTCCTCTGCCAATCAGTGCCTCCCTTCCTTGTGATCCTTCGCGCCTTTTTCACGCCACCCGGCCTTCTGCTTCAATCAGTGTGTAGCTTGTTGGTAGTTCGTTTGCGCCCTCCGCACCTCCGCTGATTGGCCGAGCGTCTTTGGTATCACGTCATTGTGTGGCATGCCTTCATCTTCCCTACCCTCCAATCAGCGACCTGCCTCCAACTCGCCCTTCCCCCCTGTCAATCAAGAGTCCTTCTGGGCGTGGCTCTCGGCCCTTCTGTGCAATATCTGCTTGTCATGGTGTACCACTGCGCGGTCGCTGCCTGCTTGTCTTTCCGGTCAGTTCTTTTGTCAGTCATTGTAAGGGGGGGGGGATTTAATTAATGTGGTGCACTAAGGGCCTATCTAAGTGTCTATAAGAATGCGTTGCCATAAGGGACAACGGAAAGATCACCAGGTCTGACACAGGGGTCTTATCTTACAACGTAGGTCCCTACAACGATTTATCACACGGTCATACTTGTATGACCACAGGTACACACTTGATCCGACAAACCGGGCTAAACACAGAACTACTTATTGTACATCGAGGTGGTTCTAGCTATCATGACAGACGAAGCATGATACCTATACAGATCTACCTAAATCTATATATGCCTACCCCAAAATTCATAACAATATAAAGAAACACAGGGTCTACGTTTCTTAAGGGTTAGGGTAATCTCCGCTATCGCCGCAAGTATGGAGTTATCCTTGACAAGATAGCGTAGTTCATGGTTCGGTACATAGTGGGGCAGATAGGCAAACCAATTGTGCATTTTACGACTAAAGCATGAAAGTTTCAGCATATGATCTTCATACCCATAGGTTTTATTTTAGACGTGGAGGCACTTTATATCTGACCTTTGGTGACCTTGAGAGGTCATTGACCTCAGCATTGCATTTTTCGAGTTTTTCCCCATCACTTTCCTTTATAATCATGTATATCTTTGCCTAAATTGCATTTTTGTTCTAATAAAGATGCAATTTGCTGCCAGCTAACTCTACAAAATTCAGCTTAGAGCACCAATTTGGCCAGGGTGGCTCCTGACCCTACCTAAGTAGGTTATACGTGTTTATTTACAGGTGTAAAGGTAGCTATCAGGGGAGACACCCCAGGTGAATAGGGTAAAAAAATTAACGAATAGATATCACCATGAAACTTCCCCAGTTGTTTACTTATATTAAGTCAATTATTTTTTGTATTACAAGTTTTCTGAAATTGTATGTTTAAATATGCAAATTAGGCATTATCTTATTAAATATGTGCTAATTTCCATACATTTCCAGATAGGACATCTGAACATTTGATAAAGCCAGGTTAAAAATTATTGTTTCATTTTGTTGACATATTAGTGTCCAAGGTTTTTCCAGAGGGAACTTTGGATATCTCTTTTTATCACTCCATAAATCAGAAAATACTGTCAACAGCAATAAAAAAAACAATTTTCGCCATGTTTGTAGGAAAACAATATTATGTAAATCAGGCTATGAATGATATATAAACAAACCCCTCTGTAAAAAAAACTTCAGAATATAGATAGGAATGAAACTGGAAAGTTTGGTGAATGTAAGTGCTACTGAAGTGAAGATTTCTGGCGCAGAGTCTGAGAAAAAACGTATTTTTAGAAAACGGCCTTTATAAAAGATTTGTATTGTAAAATTCCATACAAGACACTACAGGGGAATAGCGTATCACCATGAAAATCACCATGACACTTCCCCAGTAGTTTACTTAAATTAAGAAAAATATTTTTTGAATTACAAGTTTTCTGAAATTTTATGTTTAAATATGCAAATGAGGCATTATCTAATGCTAACTTAAAAAAATTGATCAGTGCATGAAAAACAATGTTTTTGCCTTGGGTGTCTCGCATTAACAACTTTGACAACTTCTGCTGATGTGGGATTACATGTACATGACTGTTATTCGTTGGTCCGCATTTGAGAAATCAAGTAAGTGCTTCTATTCTGACTGACGGCTACATTAGCAAGAATGTAGGAGACAGAATTACAGTAATTATCTTGAAAGCTAGTACGTTAGGGAACATGTTAATTGGAAGCTAGCAGGCTAGTTTGTTTGCATTTTTCACCTGAAACCCAAAGAGGGTTTTTTTTAATGACATTTCACTCACTAAACATGTTTGAATTTAGTATTGCTGCATAAAAAATATAAAAGAGTATAAATATACACTTACAATGTGGTATGTTCTTATGCTTTACAGGATAATCCCTCTGCATGCTTCAGCTAGCTTGTATGCACTCTTCAGAACTCGTGGTGGTGGAAAGTCTCTACAACAATAAGCTTTTCTCACCATGTCGAAACGCCATATACTGATTGATCTTGCCCAGCCTTCTACATCTAAGCATTCTAAGCTGCATTGCCCCACTAACTGGGAACTCTGTGCTCTCTGCCAGGAAGAAACAGGCGAAGATTTGCAATGCCCTGCCAGGTCAAGCAAGCCGCCAGTAGGTTGCGGTTATGTTTCACTGTCCAGGGATCTCCTTGAATTTCAGGAAATTAGACAAATACCAGCTGAGCTGGACCTGGACAGGCTGGATGATGGGAATGGCATAGTAGCCACACTGATGAACAACAGGGCACAGTGGCACAAGACCTGTCGATTAAAATATAATCAAACCATGCTGCAGCGACGGCGGAAGTTGTTAGAAAAAGTGAAAGTTTGATGGACCCAATGTTCACACACGGTCTGCTGACAGCCATGTCAACACTAAAGAGCCTGTGTGCTTCTGCAACAAGCCAGCTGGCTCTGAAGAGCTCCATGAGGCATCAACAAAACAGGTAGATTTCAATGTAAGAAATGCTGCCTTGGAAATAAAAGACACTGAGTTGCTTGCTAAACTTGCCCCTGGGGACATGATAGCCCTTGAGGCAAAATATCACCGAAACTTCCTCCGGATGCTCTATAACAAAGCAAGACCGGCTATATCAAAGGATGAGCAAGAGGAAGAGGCCCAGCTGCATGGCATTGCTTTCGCAGAGTTGGTAGCCTTTATGGAGGAAACAAGAGGTGCTGATTGTGCCCCAGTGTTCAAACTGGCAGACCTGGGTGACCTGTACAAAGTCCGACTTGAACAACTAGGTGCCACTGAGGGGCAACGGATCCACACAACCAGACTGAAGAACAGGCTTCTCGCTGTGTTTTTTTTTTTTTTTTTTTTTTTTTTTTTTGTATACAAGATCGAGGCTCGTGAAAGAGCGAACATTAATCACACAGAAAGACAAACCGACACATAAAACATATAACAGAGGGAGCGGTAGACAAGATGGGGAGAGAGGGGGAAGGACACAAACACAACATTTGAGAGCAGGGACCGAGAGACATGGAGACATCGAGAGATCTGAGAGAGGGCGAGGGCTTTGGGGGGGGGGGGGCGTGGGAAGGGGGCGGTGGGAGAGGTATAAAACATATGGACACTGCCAGGACTTCCAGGAAAGAAGTTGGAATTTCAAACAAGGTGGATCTGGGGTGAATTAGCGGGGGTAGAAAAGATCAAGGTTTTGGATGGGGGAAGATAAGAGATGGTGGTGAACAGCTGTTTTAAAGACCTGGAGGGAGGAGTGGGATTGAAGGGAGTGAGGGAGTTTGTTCCAGAGGCGGGAGAAAAGAGGAATGAAAGAGTGAAGGTGAGCAGAGAGCCGAGATTTCGGCAGTTTAACCATCAGAGGGTTGCTGGCAGATCTTGTGCGACCTGTAGGAATATTTGGGGGACAGAGCACAGAGAGAGCTGGGGGTGCAAGGCCGGAGAGGAGTCGGTAGAAGACAGAAAGACCACCTACCTGCCTGCGGTGAGTGAGTGAAAGGCCCTCGGAGATGGCTTCATCGCGGGAGATTCCAATAATTCTGAAAGCTTTGGTTTCAACAGCGTGAAGCCGAGCTAGGTGTGAGGCAGGAGCACCGGCCCATAGGGGAGAACAGTATTCCATTGAGCTGCGGATGAAAGCCTTGTATGTGGTGAGGAGCTCAGGTGTGCCGAGGAAGGACTTCGCACGACGGAGGATGCCCAGTCGGCGACTGGCTTTGGAGGCCAGCTTGGAAATGTGGTTTTCCCAAGAAAGATCATGGCAGATAGTGAGACCCAAAATCTTGAGCGACAGAACTTCTTGGAGAGGATTGTTGAGAAAGTAGATGGGAGGGTTGTCCAGTCGATCTTTTCGGAGAGACATAGTAAGAGTGTGAGATTTGTCAGGATTGAAAGACATGTTCCACTTGTTTGACCAGTCTGTGATTTTGTCCAGGTCTTCAGAGAGTGAGGAGGCAGCAGACTGCCGATCTGAGGGAAGAGGAATGGAGCGGCAGAGAGTGGAGTCATCAGCAAAGAGATAGAGAGGATTTTCGAGAGAGTCAGAGAGATCATTGATGAAGACCAGAAAAAGCACGGGGCCCAGAACACTGCCTTGGGGAACTCCAGCCTGAACAGGAAGAGGAGATGAGAGAAACCCATTCAGGGCCACACGTTGACGACGACTAGAGAGGAAGTCCGCCAGCCATGCGTGGAGATTTCCATGGATACCAAAGGAGGAGAGTTTGGTGAGCAGAGCGGGGTGCCAGACCGTGTCGAAGGCACGTGATATGTCGAGGGAGACAGCTCTAATTTCCTGTTTGGCATTGAGGACCTCCATCCATTGTTGCGACAGCAGAAGCAGCATGTCCAGAGTAGAGTGACCTGGTCTGAAACCAAATTGATGATCAGAGATCAAGCCATTGGAGAAGAGGAAAGATTTCATATCCGAAGCAATGATGGATTCCATGACTTTGCTGATAATTGGGAGAAGGCTGATTGGTCTGTAGTTGCTAGGATCTGTTTTTGCACCTTTTTTGTGCAAAGCGGTGATGTTGGCTGATTTCCAAGCAGATGGCAGTTGACCTTGAGCAAAAGAGAGGGTGAAGAGAACAGAGAGAGGGTGAGATAGAGCAGCAGAGCAGGATTTTAGGACCCGTGGGCTGATGCCGTCGGGTCCAGTTGCAGAATCAGAGTCGAGGGTTGACAGAAACTTTTCCACCTTGTCAGGAGGAAAGGACACGGAGTCCAGGAGCAGCAGGGTACGACTGGGTATGGTGGGTACAGAGAGGGATGGGTTTGGGACACAAGATTTAGAGGCAAACACAGAGTTGAGGCATTCAGCTTTTTCACGTGCGGAGTCAGCTGTGTAGCCGTTTGAGGTAAGGGAGGGGATGGAGGGGGAACAAACACCACAAACGGATTTGACCAGACGCCACCAGGATTTGGAAGAGGGAGACAGATAAGAGAGTTCGGTCTTGAGAATGGAGAGATATTGTTTCCTGGCTCTCCTGAGGGTGGACACACACTTGTTTCGGGCTTTGTGAAAGGAAATGAGATTTCCTTCCGTTGGATTTGCTTTCCAGGAGACGAAGGCAAGTTGTTTCTGGGCAACAGCCTCACCACAAGATTCCGTGTACCATGGACGGGAGGAAGGGTATGACAACTGAAGACGAGATGGGATAAATCTGTGCATGAGAGAGAGCAATTTACTTTGGAAGAATTCCCAGGATGAGTTGATGTCAGAGGTGGTAGAGATGGGAGACCAGTCCAGATGATTGATGGCTGCTTGAAGACCGTGCCAGTTGGCCTGAGTGAAATGCCAGACTCGTCGACGCTGAGCAGGCTCCCTGAGGATGGTCAGAGAGATGTCCACTTTAACAAGGACATGATCAGATGATCCGATCGGAGCAGAAGAAGAGCAGCAGACATTTTCAGGGAAGTTAGTCATAACCAAGTCCAGAAGAGAAGATGTTCCGTTGACTGAGATCCGGGTCGGGAAATTGACAGATTGCGTCAGTCCCAGTGAGTCGCAGAAGTCCTTTGCTGAGGAGCCATGGCTGGTGAGAGAGGTACCCACACCCAGCCAACTGGCATGATGACAGTTGAAATCACCACATATGAGGAAGAGAGAGTTGGGATGAGTAGATAGAAGTTGGTCCATATCATCAGACAGCGAGATGTAGATGGAGTCATCACTGTTTGGTGGACGGTACAACACACATATGAACAAGAGGTGGGAGCGAAGGGGAAGCCGTAGCCAGAGGTATTCCTGGGGGTGAGGTGGAGAGAGTGCAGTGCAGGGCGAGTGAGGAAGAGAGTTTTTGATAAAGATAGCAACCCCGCCTCCAGGACGAGGCTCAGGTCTATCATACCGGAGGAGGGAGTAGCCCGGGAGAGATACTATGGAATCAGAGACATCATAAAGGAGGAAAGTTTCTGTTAAGCAGATCACGTCTGGTTTGACAGAAGCAACCTGTATGGAGAGATCAGTTAAGTTTGAACGAAGGCCCCGGATGTTTGAGGTCCATACCGTTAATGAAGAGGAAGGGGGAGCATCAGATACAGAACAGGGGGGAGGAGGGGTAGGGTAAGATGTGGAAGAGGTGGAAGAGGTAGGGAGAGCTGTTGAAGGTGTGTCAGAGATTTCAGAATAGCTCGGAGAAAGGGAAGGATGGGGCGGACAAAAGGTTTGATGGTGATTGGGTGAGCCACAATGAGGTGTTATTTGAGGAGGGGGAAGAGCGAGGCAGAAGGTTGGGGGAGATGGAGGTGAGAGTTTGAAGGGGGAAGAAGCGGGGAGGACGCTTTGAGGAGGGGGAGTGAGAGGGGGGAAATTGAGAAGCAATGAGGGTGGGGAGATTTGAAGGGGAGGGGTGAGGGGGGAGTTTGGGAGGGAAGGGACAAGGGGAGGGATTTGAAAGGGATGGGATATGGGGGAGATTTGGAGGGGAGGGGTGAGGCAGGAGTCTAGGAGGGGAGGGGCGAGGGGGCGTCTTGGCGGGGAGGGGTGAGGGGGTAGTTTAGGAGGGAGGGGGCAAGGGGGGAGATTTGAAAGGGATGGGTGATGGGGAAGATTTGGAGGGGAGGGGTGATGGGGAAGATTTAGAGGGGAGGGGTTATGGGGAAGATTTGGAGGGGAGGGGTGAGATTGGATTTTTGAAAGTGTACGATTTATGGGAAACGAACATTTATTGCAAAATGAGTTTCTTGTGACCTTCGAGTTAAAAATACGTTTAAGGACGCTGGATGGAGGATGGAGTGCAGGAGAGTTTAGGGAATGTAGAAAAAAGGCACTATAGGAGATGGATATTTTTTTTGGGATGAATTGATTTGGTGAGCAAGTCGAAAGCAGCCTTTTAAAGAAGAAGAAGAAAAAGGTGTTATAAAATATGACGGAATACATAACTTGAGGGGAAAGTGTAAACATTGAAGGTTAATGAGTGAAAACTATCTGGGGAAATGGGGGAGAAACACGTGGTCGAAGAACGAACGAACGAATAAGAATGAATAAACGAATGAGAACAGAGAAGGAAATGTATTTTTTTTTTTTTTTTTTTTTTTTTTTTTTTGAGTTGAGATTTACACAAGGAAGTAGGCTATGGGTGAAAAGACTGGGAATACAGAGAACGAAAGTTATTAGATCACAAACGACGGACCGCTGAGAGAAAAACAAAGCCTCAAGGTTGTACAGTGCACACTGTACAAGGCCTCAAGACACGACACGGCAAACAGACGATCAATTTATGAAAGATAAACACCGAGAAACAACCAAAGTTGCACACAATAACTTCACACACCGAAAGATAAATACAGTTTCGACAAAATACAATTGTGAACAGACTTAACTTCGAAAAACGTGGAGACCGTGTGGAGCTTCGAAAATCCCTGCCGCCGTCTCCAAGATCTCGCGAGATCCCGAGTTTCCCGACTTAAGGGCACATTCGCAAGGGAGAGACACACTTCTGACATTTCAGGGCGATATCGGAAATGCTCTCAAGAAGGCCTGTGACTACGACAGTGATGCCATGCATTTGGTGAGAGCAGCAGAAGTGGAACGCAGAGAGATGTTTGACAACAAGTTCAACCTTAACGGCTCATTCCATCCTAATTGTCAGAAAGAGTCTGTACCGCCATCTCTTTTGGCCTTGGTGAACATGATTCTGGATGGGGCGAATATCAAGCACCAGACTCAGCTTGTGGAAACAATTACTACAACCGCTGCTCTAACAGTCTCGCAGTTATTGGTTTTCAACAGTGTCAAACATACACGAGCAGCAAAGTCATCAGGTACAGTGCGTCACAGCCGTGATCGTGAAACTCACAGAGCCTCACAGAGCTGCTATGAACTTATCCATTGTGGCTGCAAGAAAGGGTGTACTACGCGCTGCAAGTGCAAAAAGGCTGCCCTCAAGAGCACTGCCCTTTGCTCATGTTCAGGAGACTGCTAGGCTTTTAAAGGGACTCACATGACCATACTGAACTGATAATGTCATCGTAGGGTGTGTTAAGAGATGCCGACATGACAACAACATTGCTCAGTCAGATTTGACGTGATAAATTAGAGTGAGCAATGTGGTTATGTGAAGCCCACTTTTTGATGTTCTTTGTGTGTATGTGTGTGGGGAGGTGTCCCAATTTGTTCATGTTTTACTTTATTAAAACAGAGTTTACAGCAGTTCTGTGCAATATATGTGTAATAACAAGGTAAAAATAGGCATAATTGATGTGTCCTGCCTTTATCCCTGCAAAAAAGTGAAAAAAAACGAAATTTGACAGCCTGAAATGTATCGCCCTCTGCCTAGTCCCAGAGGTCAAATCTGAAATGCCTCCACGTCTGAAATCAAACTTCATAGTGTATAGAAACACGAGAAAGTTTCATGCTTTAGTCATAAAATGCACAATACCTTCCATATACGAGTGTATCTGCTACACTAACATATTTTTAGTCACTTGAATGAATAAAAAACGCAACAGAAAGTTTTTTTCATGCACAATTTGCGTCACATCCCAATATGCAATGGGGGACTCAAAACTGTCTTAATTATGCGCTATTGAAATGTTTTAAGATGTTTACACCCTTTCAACCTTTGGACACTTTTAGACCTTTAATGCGCAAACTCCACCCACCCTTAGGATAGGGAGGAGGGAGGTGGGGGTGAAACCTCGGTCAAAGTGAAGCCTCGGTGGACCCATTAGTCAGGTTCATTATGTTCAGATTTATAATTTCGTTCTTTTTTTGTGGAGATTAGCAAACCTATACATTTTTGGAAAGCTTATAGCACCAGGAATCCGAAAAACCATGTTTCCATTTGCGCAAATTTTTCTTTGACGGCCATATTGGATTTTCAAAATGGCCACCATCGGAAACCTATTTTTCGCGATATCTCAACATCCGAACCACCTAGAGTGCTGATTCCAACACCTATACCCACATTTTTGGGGATGAGGAATCACATGAAGCCATCTAAAATAATCTACTCATTTCATTTCATTTCATAATTCATGTACATGAAAATAATCATTTCAACATGTTCAGTTCATGTACATGGAAAGTCATTATATCAGACCTAATAGTTCATTTAAAATAAACCTCATGAAGCTCACAATTACTTACCTGTTGTCGTTTTATATATTTGCAGGTCTTGAGAGAAGATGAGTGAAGTTACGACTCAGCCCACACAGTGGCAGCACTGCATAATTTGTCAAACCGCTTCAGCAAAATATGGAACGCTTGTCCAGCAGCCCAAACCGGACTCGTTTGAACACTTGCTACAAACCCTTAATGATAGAGCAGCCTACCATGATGGAAAATATGTTAAAATTCACAGTCGCTTAAAGGATGAAACAAGTGAAAGTCTGCAATTCAATAATGCAGTTTGGCATCGTATCTGTTATTCAAATGCAACCAACAAAGAGAAGGTACAACGTGCCAAAGACCGCCATCAATATCACATTTCAGCCGGCTCCTACACAGAGAAAAAACGTGGACAAAAGCGAAAAAGCACAGAACTGGACGAACCATCAACTTCCACCACCAGTCCGTTTACACGTTCTGCAACAGCTCCATTCATTAAGGAACATTGCTTTTTCTGCCAGGAAGATAACGAGCAAAAATTGTACACATTGAGAACAGAAAACGGTGGGAAAGCATTACACGATGCTGTGGAGCTGTCTGGAAATCTCACCCTGCAAACTAGGTTAAACACATCCATCTCACCCACTGATGCACATGCAATCGATGTTCAATACCACAAGTCATGTTGGACAACAAATGTATTCCATGTGTTACGTACCAAGGATAACAAGGGAACAACAGAGAGAGGTCATCCGTTTCAAACATCATGTTTGATTGAGTTGATTAGCCTTGTCGACTGTCAAACTCAGAATAAACAATACTTATCCATGGCACATATTGAAACAACATACATCAACTTGCTTGGTGGCACAGATGCATTGGCGCACCACTTCCCTGCATATAGTAGACACTGGCTCAAGGAGAGAATTCTTCTAGAACTACCACACGTAACGTCTGTTAGGCAAAAGGACAGGAGAAAACCTTCTGTTCTTTACTCCCCAGATGCATGCGAATCCGATATGGTTCAGTCTGCCATGATAGAAAGTGAAGTAGACGATCTGAATATTATCTATAAAGCAGCAAAGGCATTGCGCAGAATTATCAAGAACTTCCACCAACAGGAAAACTCATCCGATGCTATACAGGTCACTAGCAGCACAGATGATGTTCCAGCAGCACTCCACGCAATGATCAGATGGGTTATGGTGAGGCCAACAGAAACACTAGAAACTGAAAAACGAACCACTCACGTTAACAGAGAAGTACTCACTGTTAGTCAGATGCTATTGGGTGGATTCAAATCTGACAAGCAAGTGAACTATAGGCCCAAAACTGATTCTGCGACCTTCCGATCAACCAAATCACAAGAAACTCCACAGTCTCTAGGATTAGCCTTGGCAGTTCACCATGACACAAGAAACAAGAAACTCCTGGAAAGTCTCTGCTCTCAAGGTTACTGTGTCTCGTACAGTCGTGTTATGCACCTCGAAACAGCCCTAGCAAATGCCATTGTGGAAAACACCCTGAAGTTCCAAGGACTTTATGTTCCTCCATTTTTGAAGAAGGGAACTTTTGTGTTTTTTGCAGCTGATAACACAGACTTTGCTGAAGACATCGTGGATGGCAAAGGGACAACCCATGGAACAATCATTGCTGTTTATCAAAAACGTGACACTCAAGGAGAAACATTGGTGCCACAACTGAGCATAGCTGACACTACCAGTTTGTCAGTGACCCCGTACCAGGTTCCTATGCTTCATTGTGACAAGCCGGTGCCGAAAACCATAAAGAGAACAGACACATTTCACATCAGCAAGGATGGTATATCACCAGCGTATCACCTTACACATCTAGGATGGTTGGTTGCTTCTATGATCACCAGAATGCAGAAATCAAACAGCACATATATACCTGGTTGGGCAGGATACCACTCATTGCTGTCGGGTAGTCACAGTTTGACACAAGTCGGAGTCTTACCCCTTCTACCTGAAGTAGCACACGAGTGGTCGACTCTTCTGACCGTCATCTCTCAGACAACTCAGCTAAAGAACGTAGTTGTTGGTACAAGCCACCCTACAGTCATTTCCTGGGATATGGCCCTCTATGAAAAGGTGATAAGGCTGCTGGATGCAAGGCCAGACCTGAAAGGTACCGTTGTACCTCGGCTTGGCGAGCTGCATGTGGTCATGGCTGCTTTGAGAGCCCTGGGTACTTCCATTGAGAACTCAGGTATTGATGACGCGTGGATAGAGGCCGACCTCTACGGACCTTCAACAACAAGGCAGATCCTGAGATGTTCGCATTACAAACGCACTCTCCGTGCTCATATTTATTCATATATAGCACTTTATGAAATGGCGCTGGACCTGTTCTTCAAAGATTATCCACAGTTGAAAGCCGTTTGCTCAGATATGTCAGAAGAAATAGACGAGGCATGTTCAGAAAAGGACAAGTTCACCAAAGCCACAAGTGTGAAAGAAGCCAACACAAAACTGTTGAATGTCATCACTACAGCTGATGTTGTGAACATATTCAAGACTTGGGAAACAGAACAATCCAAAAAAGCCATGTTCAAGTCCTTGATGAATTACCTGCATCGAGTGGAGACAATTCTGTTCTTTGTGGAAGCTTCTTGGGACGCAGATCTCAAACTCCACCTCGAATCTGGTGAGGCACTCAGCAAGCTATTTTTCTCCATGGATCGTATCAAATACAAACGTCTTTGGCCGCGATACATAGCAGATATGTATGACCTGAGGAAGACGCATCCGGCCACATACAGGGAACTCGAGAATGGAAATATCTCAGTAACGAAATCTAGCATCCCCTTTGTATCAATCGGTGCAGACCACGCTTGTGAACAGGAAAACAGAGCAATGAAGGTTCATTCTGGACTTCCAGGCATCTCCAATAATGCCAATGCAAGGCAGAGATTCTTTATGGCCTCTCCAGAATTGTCACGGCTGACCAGAGAATTCAAAGATCAGTTCGACACCAAAACAGACAAAGTGACAGAACACCACGAACTTAGTCCGAGGGCAGTGAATCTGAACAATACAGCGGTTGAAAAGATCAAGGCTGCTATCATGAGTCATGGCAATCCATTTACCACAGAAGGAAATAGCATATACAACTTGATCACACATGCCTATGTCCCAGAGGAGCACACGTCACAAATCCTGAATATCGACAACATTGGTCAACACTTGTACGAAGAGTATGTTGACGAAAGAATCAACGGAACAGTCAGCTTATTTGCACCCGTGAAAAAAGAAAACAACACGATGTACTTGTCTGGTGTGAAGAAGACCAAGATCATGCTCAGGGACAAGTCAGTCGACTTGAAGGAAACAAAAGACTTGTATGGAAGGCTGATGATATTGACAAAATCAAGCCGTGATGTTGACCAGAAAGACGCAATAGGCAACTACGAATTCACCCTTGCACCTCGCGCCTTGTTCGCACCAAACGGTGACCTGCTTCCTTGCCTTGACAAGTCAAAGTTAATCCATCTCCTTGTGAAACATGGAGACTTAGCTCCGGGTGACTTAGCTCCGACCTCAAGTCCTCAAGCTCAAGTCCATAACTCTGCAGCTATGAAAATAGCAGTAGTCGACGCCATGGTTCTTGTACAGAAATTGTCGACAAAACCAGCTGCAACAGTAACCGTTGAAGATCTCAGTGTCAGCTTTAATACCAGATTGATGTCACTGACAAGACATTTTGACGAAGTTATCCTCGTGTTTGATACTTACAAGGCCGATTCGTTGAAGCAAAGCACAAGACAAAAAAGACGAGGGGGGCACAATCCAGTCCAGTACAAAGTGAAGGACAATACCAAGATCCAACACATCACCATGAAGCGGTTCTTGTCACACGCTCAGCCAAAGTCAGATTTGGCAGAATATCTGGCTGAGAAAACGTTGGAGTACAACAGAGATGCCTCCAAGCTGATAATTATATGTGCAGCAGGAAAGGCCAAGAGTAACAAAGGCGTGCATTTTGAAGACAATAATCATGAGGAGGCAGACACTCTGATGATTCACCAAGCAGTGCTGGCAACTCGCCGCAATCCCAACGCAGAACAGCTTACCTTCTTCTCTCCTGATACGGATGTCCTGGTCTTGGTCATAGCTAACTATGATGTTCTGCTCAAAAACACTGCTGTCTCCCTTGTGTCGGGCCTTGTGCAAGTACAACCAATCTGGAACAATCTTGGCGTCGAAAAGGCCAAGGCATTGCCAGCATTCCACACATTCACAGGAGCAGACAATACTGGACGGTTTTCGCGAATAGGCAAAACAACATGGTTTGAAGCTTTCGTCAGAGCCGATAGTGACGTGATACAGGCCATGAGAATGCTCGGTGATGCTGCAGATGTGACCGCAGATCAGATGTCCAACTTGGCAAGATTTGTATGTGCAGTGTACGTACCAAAGGGAATATGTATCAACAGCATTCTGGAGTTGCGCTGGTACCTCTTCTGTAAACACATGACTGAAAGTCACAAGTTACCTCCAACGCTAGGGGCTCTAAATCAGCATGTTGATCGTGTACATCTTCAGGCAAGGGTATGGGCTCAGGCTACTATCGCACATCAAGTGTTCCTGGATCCACAGCAACATGGCTACTTCAAGGACACCGATGGGGAATTGAAACCACTAATGACAGATGTACCACCAGCACCGAAAGCAATACTTGAGATGGTCAGATGTCAGTGCAAAGGAGACTGCTCATCGAGACGGTGTTCGTGCCGTGCCAATGACTTGGCATGCACAGACTTGTGTTTGTGCAGCTCCGAATGTGAAAACGACGATGACTGTCAACCTGTTCTCTGCTCTGACGACAGTGATGAGGACATTTGAAAACCTATGAGGACAAAATGTTGATGAATGTTGACAAAGATAAAATTTCATCTATGGGAAATATTCTATGTTCAAATAAAAGTAATTATTACATGTATAATTATGGATTGTATAGCCTCATCTCTATATACTTACCTCTTGAATACATAAATCACCTGTTTAGGATATATGAGGGATGTGGTTTCATAATTATGATCCGTGTGCCACAATGTAGCGAAACATCACTCAATGTGGTATACATATTCAGAAAAAAACATGTTTCCTGAAAGTGGCCATCTTGAAAATCCGCTGTAGGCTGCCACCTGGTATCCCAGGGTAGGTGTAGATTATTTTAGATGGCTTCATGTGATTCCTCATCCCCAAAAATGTGGGTATAGGTGTTGGAATCAGCACTCTAGGTGGTTCGGATGTTGAGATATCGCGAAAAATAGGTTTCCGATGGTGGCCATTTTGAAAATCCAATATGGCCGCCAAAGAAAAATTTGCGCAAATGGCAACATGGTTTTTCGGATTCCTGGTGCTATCAGCTTTCCAAAAATGTATAGTTTTGCTAATCTCCACAAAAAAAGAACGAAATTACATAACAAACCTGACTACATGTGGATATGTATTAATTTGGTAAGATTTGAATGTGACTTGGACCATGAGTACATCTATTAATTACATACTATTCTTTTACAACGTACTTTTTTGACTTTTGGATCCTTTGTCGATGTTATAGACCCTTTGCGCTCCTTGAGACCTCTTAGACCTTTAACCCTTTTAAAATAATTTGGAGTTTAGAGTGAGCTTAAATATGCAAACCCCACCCACCTTCAGTGTGAGAATGGGGGTGAGGGAAGGTGAAGCCTCTTGGACATATGTGAGTATGTCTAGTAATTATTTACTGTTTTAACGTGATTGGATCTGTGGCTGCGTCTATTAATTGCATATTATTGGACCATGCCAATGTCTATTAATTCCGTTACATACTATTGGAACGCATCTTTCAGCCTTTCAGACACCAAAGACCCCTTACACCCTTTAGACTGTTTAAAGACCCTTTACTTTAGACCCCTTTCACCCCTTTGACTCTTTACACTCTTTTGACACTTTACACTGCTCTGACCCTTCACACTCACTCCTTTGATCCTTTAAAGACTCTTTCCTACCCATTTAACACTTCTATACCCTTTAGACACCACAGATCCTTCGATGCTTAACGACCCGTTTGCAACTTTGGAGCCCTGAGACGCCCTGCAGAGTCTCCATTTGGTGAAATATTCCTCCATAACCTTGAGGTCGTTCGTCAAAACTCTGCTCGCATCATGAAGTTTGCATGATTGATAGGCAAGAGATCATCAGCATAAGCCAACTTTTTTGAAGTTGTCACATGTAAGTCACTTGTATATAACCACCTTTAGAGGCCATTTTTCCCCGCAAAGCGGGGGTTGGCCTTTTGTTGTTTTTGTGGTTGTTGTTGTTGTTTGGTCCCCTTTTTGAAGCAATGTTTTACGGCCGGATGCCCTTCCTGCCGCCAACCCTGTTTGTCGCCTTTTACGACAAGCAGGGAATTACCAGTGAATTGGTACTCAATTTGCCGACCTCGGAAGGATGACAGGCTGAGTCAACCCCCCTGGCGTTAATTCAGCGATCGACCGGGATTCAAACCCAGGATCCTTGGATCCTAAGCTGGCACCCTAGCCGCTAGCCCAACACCAGGGATATGTAAGTCACTTGTATAGCCTTACTATAATTCATACTGGTGTGTGTGTTTGTTTGTCGCGCTATCTATCCTTAAGGTTCTGGCCCGATTACATCCAGACATGCTACATTGGATCAGCATGACCCCAATTAGTGTTTAGGGGTATTTATATCTCTGAGGGTGGAGGAGGGACACAAGTTCTCTGTGTAAATGTGTATCGTGTAGCTCTGCCTACAGGTGGGAGAGGGTATTACAAATCCCACCCATTAAAATATTACCAATCCCACAAATGCCCCACCCCCTCCAAACCCCTTTTACAGTCCAGTATTCCTGTCCCCACGTTTTTCAGTGCAATGAGGTGTTTTGAATTAAAGTCGTAGGCATGCTTTTGCTTCATGCACGTAACCTGGGTTATTAATTTTAAAAAAATCTTTGGCAGCGACCTGCCAGTTACTTATACACTGCCCAAATAAATGTCAGACGAACGTGTTGCATGCTTGGATCAAGATCGCCGTTAGGGCAGTTACTCTGCTCGTATGCTGAAAAGCATTGGGACACCGATCCTTGGGGAAACCATCATTCAGAGTTTTTGGTGCATTGATGATATCTCCAAGTAAGACTGAAACGATAGTTACTAAGCATAAATGCTAGTACTCACATGGTTGCACGGCAGGGAAGGAGCTTTGCTGTCTTGAGGGGGCCCATGTCACCAAATTTTTTACCATAAGCTGCTGACAGATCTATCATGGCAACATCACTCTTGCTAGAGCTTTGGTATCCAGCCTCAATTGCTGTTGTTAAAGTCAAGACCCAATTCATCCACAGAGCTTCTCCCTTGTCTGAATCCTGCCTGTTCCATTGGGGTTGAGGCTCAACTACCGATGAGATACGGCTTAGCACAAGACGTTCAAACAAAAAATGTAACATGAAAAGGCAGTGCACTTTAATTTGCACAGTTTTGCTGACAGACAAACAGCTGTTGTAGGAAAGGCATTGGATAATCGTTGGGAAGTTTATGTAAAGCGCATTCACACAACGTACCTGGCAAGACTGAGTATCTGTGAGTTGTACAAGTTCTCTTATCTTTAATCCGAGGTGAGCTTGAACATTGCTGATTTTTTTGTGACATCTACTATATAAGAGAGCTGTTGGTGTCTGTGTCGCCATTTTTCTCTGAGATTGCTGAACGGATCTTCGTCAAACTTTCAGATGTTCATCAGTGATTGCCTGGAAGTGTTTCCAGCAAAAAAAAAATATATATATTTGAAAAAAAGTTTTTTTTGGGGATTTTTATTTTAATCGCTCTTTCTTGCCTAAACCTTTTTGATTAATGAGTTATAATTATTATATACAAGTACACATTTACATAAATAAAAAACAATAAGTAAACATTTGAATACAAAAAATAAAACAATTCCGGGAGTGTACGAAGTTGGTAGTAAGCCTTCTTCTTCTTTCTGAACGTCGTCATACTTAACTCAGAAACGTGATGAACGGTGCATTCACCTGCATATATTCAACAAAAAGGTAAAATGATGATTTGATATTTGTGATGGATTCTGATTTGGATGTAATTGTTTTTCCATTATATTTGCCCTCATTTCAAATTTGTTAATGTTTCTTTTCCGCTTGAGCAACGCCGGGTACTCCAGCTATAAATGCTTTTATATACTTTACTCGGGGTACAAATACAAATACAACTTTGTTTGGGTGGTAACATAGGCTATGTGTCCACAGCATCATGCGGGTGTGTGGGGGACTGGGGGAGGGTCGTAATTCTCTATGTAAATGTACCGTGTAGCACCACCTGGTGATGGTGGCAGAGGGTATTACAATTTTCTTTTTTATCTGGGCAACACTGAGGTTAAAGCACTCTTTGCACGGGTAAATTTTTTCTCCTTCTCATCCCCCCTCCTCCAAAACGGAGGGGCGTATCAAAGCTAGAGTCCCTTTATACAGAGAGTTACGACATGACGATCCGGAAAAATACGGTCACGTGACTCAGGGAGCCATTTTGGGGCCAAATTCGCGTTCGCTTAACTTCTCGCGTTCGCGTGTTATGCAAGTACAATCGATTCGACTACCTACGGAAGCCTTAGTTCACTGAAAATGCCGGGTTGTTGTGCATTTGGATGCACAAATAGACATGACGAGGGTTTCAAGATGTACAGATTCCCTTCAGATCCCAATAGACGTAAAATATGGGAGAATAAAGTCAGCCGTGTGGGCTGGAAGCCGGCTTCGTTTTCAAAGCTTTGCGAGGTAGGTCAAGTTACTGTTCAGTCCCAGGTATTGTATTCCTTTAACACAGGGAGCACCCGGTTCCCGTAGAGAACGGGTTAACAAATATAATTATTAACCTGTAATGGGATGCAGCCCAGACAATCTTGAATACATATTTCTTTCTATTTCTTCTTCTTTCTTGATAAACAGGCACATTTTGATCCTCATCAGTTTGAAAGTAAAGTGAATTATTTAACTTTCACCTTATAGAGACGACAAGTAATTCCCCCAACAAGTAGTCAATAGCTGTCATTGTATCATAGTGAAAACCGTTAATTTTTTTGTTTGGAAACATTGGATACTTTGCTTGACGGTACATTGTACTGTATTTTCTATATTTCTATTTAGAAAAAGAACGTTCAGTTCACAATATGCCAACAGTTTGATAATAGCTAGTATTAGGAATCATTTCTAGAGAATGGTTATGAATGGTTATGTTGTAAATTCAACAGGGCTGGACAAAAAAAGAGAAGTCTCTGTTTGGCATTATTGTGTATTCGTGCATGCATCTTAAGAAATAGCTTGCCCATGTAGCATATCCACTTACCCTGTATTTGGTCTTGCCATTTTTTTTTTTCAGGGGAACACAAAAGTTCTCAAAAAATTCCACATAATGCAATGAAAGTTTTAATGATTGTAAAGATAAAAAGCAGGAAGTTGCTATTCATATTGGGGTCTCAACCCTCACAAGACCTCTAATTTGTATCGTTCTTCAAAATGGTAGAGATAAATGCTAAAAAAAAAAATCATCACATATTGCAATTTTGACAGCTGTACTACGTTTCATTTATTCTGATTGTACCTGGATCTGTTGCTGAATGTGGTTAACTGATGAAAAGAAAGCTGAAAAGGTTAATTTACAGTATGTGTGCATTGACCGAGAGCCTGTGTGTGTGTGTGTGTGTGTGTTTATCCCGTGTGTGTGCATGTGTGTTTTAATATGTTGATGTTTGTGTGTATGTATGAGTTTATTGGCTCTGAAAACTCATAAAATTTGTTAGTTTGATAATGTTTACATTAAATTCATTTCTTTCAGACAAAACACACGTGTGTTTTAATGCCCCCCCCCACCCCCCACTTTTCTTATCCCCTTAATCGAAGAGGTTAAAGATTATTTTAGGTTACAAGACTACTTTGTCACATAGTATGTTCAAATTCTCTCCAGGCATCGTGAGTAACCCAAATTATTATTGCCAACATCGCGATAATGAGGATTCAGAAATCACCCATTTTCTCACTTCTCATCAACCGCTCATTTTTTCATATGTTTTACACCTCTCCCACCCCCCCCCCCCCCCCTTCCCATGCCTCCTCCCCCCAGGCCCTCTCCCTTCCACACATCTCCCTGCTCTCGGATGTTGTGTTTGTGTGCTTCCCCTTCTCCCCATCTTGTCTTCCACTCCCTCTTTTTGGGTATTTTGTTTGTCTGGTTGATTTGTTTGTGAAGTCAATGTTAGCTCTTTCACGAGCCTCGATTCAGTATACAACAAAAAAAAAAAAAAAAATCCCATTATCGGCAATCTGGAACATAATGGAGCTAATTCTCATAGACCGACATCTCGATACAAAAAAAAACAAAAAAAAAAACATTCACCGTACTCCCTAACCCACCCCGTGTTTGTGCAGTGGTGCATTGCATTATACACGCATATCTCATAGTGCACTGTGCCGGTTCAGTAGTTCCGCACAATTGGCCCCAAAATGGCGGCGTATTTTCAGTTGTCGTAACTCTCTGTATAAAGGGATTCTAATCAAAGCCACCCCCCCCCCCCCCCCAAAATATGTATATGTAGTATATCTTTCACCTCCCCTCACCTCTCATCCCTCCCCCTTCCTCCTCCCTCCCACTCACCCTCCTCTCTCCCCTCCCCCCCCACCCCCTCGGGCAACGCCAGGTACTTCTGCTGGTTAGTGATAAAATAAAGAACGTGTACACTGTACAGGAGGCTACACATTTTCCAATGTACAAAAAAACTCAGTAGCTTCTTTGATTGCTTTGTAGGTGTGGCAGATCCACAGGTTGTATTGTTTTTGGGTGGTATTTCTGAAACTTAGCTTGAACTCTTCTACTTGCTCCACTCATAACAGTTGCACCATCGTATGTTTGTGTCACAATGGCGATCATCTATTCTAAGCTGCTAGCTCTCAGGCAGTGCTGTATTGATTCGGTGAATGATACTGCATCCAAAGCTTTTAAGTCGCTGAATCCCAGAAAACTGTCACTGAGCCGGTTTCTGGAACAACAATCATGCATAAGTGATATCATAATATATAACTCAATGGTGAACAAGAGTGCCGACACAAAACCTTGTGTTTGTCCCTTGCTTCGTCTGCCATTACCATAAGGCGTAAACATTTATTGTGTCTTCAATTCACTGACTACGTTAAATGTTACTTATTCTGAACAGCACTGAATAAGTTGGTTCTGAGAGGCAGGGGAAAGATGGCAAGTTATGGATGGTGCCAGGGACAATCAGAGATGAGGCCAGGAAGGCCATAATTGTTTTGGAATTTGTTACCTCTGCCACCGAAGGTGGATGGAGGTTATGTTTTCACCCCTGTCTGCCCTGTTGGTCTCTAAACAAGATATCTCAAAAAGTTGTGGATGGATTCGGACGAAATTTGGCAGAGGTAGCGTATGTGATAAGGACTGAGTGATAGGGCTAAAACCGATACACAGCAGTTTTTATGTGCCTCGCTATCAAACCAAACTTCGTGTGACGCCATCTTTTATTTTTCCTCAATAATTAGTGCGTTTGCACAGAAAAAAACGTGAGAAAAGCATTTATTAAATAAAAGAATAATCACAGTATAATTCGCTCTTTCGGAGAAATAACCTCATCTAGTGAGTGTGTCCCGGTGTCCGGCCAGCCGTCCATACGTAACTCTTAACATTTGACTTCTCAAATGTCCTCTCACAAACTACCCGAAAACATCCTCTCACAAACTACCTGACTGAAATGGCCCAAATTTGGTACAATGCATCAGGATAGCAAGGTCTCATGGGGTTGAGCTCCCCTGGCGGATGCACCCCCTATATATATATATATATTGTTACGGACACGACTTAAGATGTTGCTTGACCGAGCGGAATGGCCGCCGTGTTCGCACAGTTTACCCGATTACCCCCAACTCACCCGATTCCACTCGAACGTTGGCCGAATCGCGCTACGCTAAATCAATGAAGGAAAGGACACAACGGCTGGGATAAATGCAACGACACAAGGGGTACAGTTCTCAAGACCTCCGGAGGAGGATATAATTGGTGATGCAGAAACGGGTAGATTACACGGTAAGAGGTAAAGCACAGAAAAGATGGGCACTTAGACACAGTCTTATCTATCCCCGACAGACCACAGACAAACGGGACAAGACTGACTTACACGGGGATTGATGGCAGGGAAGGACAGGCAGTCGATAGCACAAGGTGCACCTTGGCTCCGGGACAGGATACAGCTCGGTCCAGTCCAGAGATGCGGGGAGGTATCGCAGCGCTCGGTTGGTGGCGTCTCTCTTCCTTCAAGTCCAGCGCAAATCTGACGTCACCTCCCCCGTCCTGCGCATGCTCAGCGGGGAGTGACACGCCCTCGGCTCGTTGGCCCCGCCCCATATGGGATCGGTCCGCCGCTTCTATTGGGTGCGGGGGGTTACCGGGCTCCGCCCTTGACGAGGAGCTGACAGCGAGCCCCTGCGTGGTAACCCCGTCGGAGCACATGTTCAATGGCGGCTAACCAAGCCGGAGTGAGGACGCACACTCCCCGCGCCGCCGCCGCTGTTGTTGTTGTTGTTGTACCATGAGGAAGAGCTGCGGGGAGGTATTGGGAGGTCCTAAACTTTCTAACGGTGCCATACAATTACATTCTGGTGCAACGAAGAGTCAGAATTAATGGAAACGAGTCCTTAACTGACATAGACTAAGAATAACTAGCAAGATGTCCTATAGTTGTCTACGTGAGATGCGGTGGACCTGGATGCGACATTTAAGGGGGGAAATAGGGGAAGGTCGGGGCTACAGAGTGTTGTTTACAGAAAATGGGACTAGGGAATGGGGGATTGGGGATAGTTGGGAAGTATTGGGGAAATAGGGGAATATTTACAAGCAGATATGGATGGAGGCCAATCTCATATCCGCAACAATATTGTTGCGGAACCCAACGTCGGCCTCGGTTCCCTTTAGAGGGGGGATTAATCCCCTCTTCTATAACTGACCGACGTGGTCCCTGACACTGTACAGCGACCTCCGGAAATGCCGGTGGCACAGCCCCGTTCGTGCCGCGGACAGATGTTAATTGCCGAGCGGTTTTAAGCAACCGCGGCACGAACTATTAACAATGACGAGACCCGATCCTGAAACGTTGGCCAAATGGTGCCACAGGTATTCAATTTGGAAAAGACAAAGACGACGGATGTGAAGAAGACAAAAGGTTGGAAATATGAATATTATTTATTACTACTATTTACACAATTAAAGAAACCAAGGAAGAAGGAAGGATAATAAAATAATGACAGAAAGGAGCCAGGAGACACAGTGAAACTCCAGCTTAACTAAACAGGCTTAACTTATACCCCAAAGACAAGACAAAGACAGACTACAAGCACACTTACACGGGGGATGATGACAGTAATGGCAGGAGGTGGATGGCTGGAGGGAGAGGAACGGAACGTTCAGCTGGACGCTGGCTGGGGCTTGATCCCGCACGGGACGCCGGGCTGGACCTCGACGGCCACCGATGCGACCGATCCTGGTTCCCGCGGGGTAACGGGTCGAAGCTGCCTGGTGGAGCCAACGCTGCCTGGTGGAGTCAAAGCTGCCTGGTGGAGTCAAAGCTGCTGGGGGAGGGTCTGGCGTGACGGGTTCTCTCTCTCTGTCTCGCAACTCGCAGGACTCTCACTCTCTTGGCTCTCTCCCTCTCTTGAACTTGCTCTCTGGACTCCTCCCTCTTGAACTTAATGGTTCGCTGTCTCTTCGCCGTATATCTCCCGTCTCTCTCACAAAGGCTTCCCAAAGGCTTCCGCTTATATCTCCCTCGGGCGATCAAGCCGTCGGCCTCCAGGACACGCCCATCGGTGAGGTTGCCTCGGCCCTGATTGGTCGCGAGGGCTCACCGATCCCGCCCTTAGAGGAGGCGTTGGCAAGGCCACGCCTTGTTCCCGGCGCTGGGCCGACTCCTCCCACCTTCGGCTCCGAGATGACCTCGTGGCTAATGGAGTCTTGCAGCGAAAAACAACCACAACCCCACAGCAGCGGCAGAATGTAGCAAACCTCCCAGTGCAGTTGGCAATTGACGAAAGGGGGGATGTGCAGGGAATCTACTCTATTTGAATTCGGTGCAATGGAGTGTTAATTAATGGAAGACAAGGCCTTAACCTACATAGAATAAGGAGATAACTGTATAGAAGGATATATGATTGGCCACGTGTGGTATATGAAATAACTACGGGAACGACCGTTTGACCTTTATACACAACAACTGGAGGAAGGAGAGTGATATTTACAACAATTTCATTACACTTGCAACGATAATAAAAACTACAACACCATTCTCAAATCCACAACAATATATAGGGATAAAGGGGGTTTTGCCCCAAATATTGGTATTATATTCAAAAATCTCAGAAACCACCAGTCAGATCCAGATCAAACTCACCACGTGGCATCGGGACCATGCCTTAACCTTAAGTTGTGCTTCTCGTGGGCGTATCTCCCCCCAAAAAGGGGCCACATCCAACCAAATCCCTCATTTTCACTAAAACATCTCCACAACTACCTGAGCGATACGGACCAATTGGTAAATCTCACAATTGGTAAATTGCATCAGGACAGTAAGGTCTCTTTGGGGTTGTGTTCCCAAATCGGATCCACCCATTTCAAGGGGATGAAACAGGGGTTTTGTGCTAAATATTGGTTTTTCATTCAAAAATCTTCTCGGAAACCAACAACCGGATCCAAACCAAACTGGCCACAAGGTATCGGACCCATGCCCTATTGCCCTAGCCTCAAGTCTTGCTCCCCATAGCCGTATCTCGCATGGAAAGGGGACCACGGGCTCCCTCTCCCAACTAATCCCTCATTTACTAAAACATTTTTTCCTTACAAACTACATTACCGAAATGGACCAAATTTGGTATGATACATCAGAACATTAAGGTCTCATGAGTTTGTCTCCTCCCCATCTGGATGTCTCCTATAAGAGGCCGAAAAGTGGGGTTTAGCCTCAAATTCAGGTAATTTATTTTAAAATCTCAGAAACCATGGGGAAATAACCGTCAGTCCCCCACGTGGCTGTTATTTGTGTAGGTCGTATAAAAAGTTAATTCAAGAATTTTACCACTGCCGCATCACCCTATCCAACATGTTACATTAGATCTTCATGTCTGTTTTATGTGTTCTTTATGACGTCCTTAAAAACAGTAAGTTTCCTGTTTGGAATGATTTTCAATTTTGTTTAACTTTCAGGTAGGCAGACAGTAAAATATTATCTCTCCTGTCTGCACATGCACAATCAGAACAAATTCAGAGCCAAAGTACTGCAAAACTTCAGGTTTGCTTTCCGATTCATGTTCAAAATATAATATTCATTGTAAATATGTTGTTCCTCGATCATAAACTGACGTTTACAAACAGACGGACGGACACGAACCAATTGCTTAATTCGTTTTCTGTTCCACGTGTGTGGGGTAACAATGCATCGATGTTACGTCTGGTGTGTTTTGGTCGGAAAAGCTTCCATGTAAAACAAAAGGCAGCATTTTGTTCAACAGGGAAAGATTTTTTTTTTTTTTTTTTTTTTTTAACAATATATTTGATCATTCCAAGTGGGTAAACCAATATATTTTCATCATTGTCACTACCTTGTCTCTACAATGATGGCGATCTTTGGAAGGCACTAAAGGTGGGAAGAGCTCTCGTTGGAAGGTCCAATCCAGTCAGCCACCAGTAGAGAAGAAGGGTAGTCAGTTGATGTCTCTCTTTTCTTCTGGTTTGCTCTACACACATTGCCAATCCATCCTCCATGATTTTGATGGTTCACGGCAAGTTGATATCGGCCAAAAAAAACAAAACGACCATGTTGACAAAGATTAAAGTAAAGCACGATCTCTTTATTTCCACCCAGCTTGGATCGGCTTGTTATGTTCGCCTGACCACATGTCGCTGCAGAGGCACAGGCTGACTGACCTTAAGTTGCTGTGTTGCCATGATTTACATCAATCATAATACAAACATTTCTTTTGTATACATTTATTTGTAATATTGGTGATATCACTTGTAATTTATTTATCATCTAAAAAGGTCCAAGTGACTTAAAGCTCAAAATGGTGAAAGGTCCAAGCTGGTCTAATGGGTCTAAAGCATCCTCTGGTCTTTCGGGTCTTAAAGGTCTTTGTCGACTTTCTATTTTCATACCAAATCATCTCCCTCCCCCTCCCACTCTCCCTTTTCTGTAGATAAAATGAACGAGCAATGAAAATTAAATCAGATTCCTCCCTTTCAATTCACCTGTGGCAGTCCTACTATGGGAAATCCCATTACAAATATTTTTTTAAGGTTACCAGTTCCACTAAATAATAAAGGCCCATGTGAGTAAATACGGTTAAAGATCATGTCAACAGCTATGACAAATAAGCAAAGTAGACGAGTGAAGTGCAGGTCAGCAGGTCACACAGACTTTATACCCTGTGCCACGGAAAGCCCGAGTTCATGATGGACAACATTACCCAGACCTGTGCAAGCTTGTTAAAGATTCGGCATGTTAGTCCGGGGTTCATGTTAGTACTGGGTTCATGGTGGACAATATTACCAGGACCTGTGCAACTTGTAAAAGATTTGGCATGTTAGTACTGGGTTCATGTTAGTCCTGGGTTCATGTTTGTCCGGGCAGGGTTCATGTTAGTCCTCGGTTCGTGGTAGTCTGGGGTTTATGTTAGTCCGGGCAGGCTTCATGTTAGTTCTGGGTTCTTGTTAGTTTGGGCGGGCTTCATGTTTGTCCTGGGTTCATGTTAGTCCGGGTAGGCTTCCTGGTAGTCCGGGGTTCATGCTAGTCTGGGCAGGCTTCATGTTAGTCCTCGGTTCTTGTTAGTTTGGGTGGGCTACATGTTTGTCCGGGCTTCATGTTAGTCTGGGCAGCCTTCCTGTTTGTCCGGGGTTCATGTTAGTCCTGGGTTCTTGGTAATCCAGGGTTCATGTTAGTCCAGGCAGGCCTCATGTTAGTCCTGGGTTCTTGTTAGTTTGGGGGGGGCTTCATGTTTGTCCGGGGTTCATGTTAGTCTTGGCAGGCTTCATGTTAGTCCTCGGTTCTTGTTAGTTTGGGTGGGCTACATGTTTGTCCGGGCTTCATGTTAGTCCGGGCAGGCTTCATGTTTGTCCGGGGTTCATGTTAGTCTTGGCAGGCTTCATGTTAGTCCTGGGTTCATGTTTGTCCGGGCAGGGTTCATGTTAGTCCTGGGTTCTTGGTAGTCCGGGGTTCGTGTTAGTCCGGGCAGGCTTCATGTTAGTTCTGGGTTCTTGTTAGTTTGGGCGGGCTTCATGTTTGTCCTGGGTTCATGTTAGTCCGGGTAGGCTTCATGGTAGTCCGGGGTTCATGCTAGTCTGGGCAGGCTTCATGTTAGTCCTCGGTTTTTGTTAGTTTGGGTGGGCTTCATGTTTTTCCGGGCTTCATGTTAGTCTGGACAGGCTTCATGTTTGTCCGGGGTTCATGTTAGTCCTGCGTTCATGTTGGTCCGGGAACAAAAACATTGTCATGTTTGCTTATATTATTTATTTTAACAACAAATCGAAACCATTACTCATCTCAACTGATGGCCACGGCCGGATTGACCTTTTGTGGGCCTGGCGCCAATCAAAATTGTGGGCTCCCATTTGAGGAACCATTGTAAAAGACAGGAGATCGACACAGAAGTTGTCTTTAACACAGCACACAGCAGCTGTGTATGTTTTTATTGAAAATATTTGCAAGTTTAAGTTGCAGATTGAGGTGGCTGGCACGAGTGTACCAGCAATGGTAGATCTGGGGCAGAAAGACATACACACAAAAGTACATTAAATAAATAATAAATGAAACAGTTTTGATCCCACTAAGTTCGATACATGTAACATTAAATTATATACCGTACATGTTCTTTATTGAAACGTATCACGATGTGTACACTTTGGCTGCCAGGATAGACTCGGCCCTAGAGGTACGTACACTCGCCTCTCGGCGGTCTTGCCTAAGTTTGATTCCGACCCAGCTATAAACTGCCATCCCTGTGGTTCACCTATGGTATGTTTCGTGAAGAGTAGGGGGTCTATCTCCGGCACCATGGACAAATTGCACATTCCCGTCAAAACTGGCCAAACGTCAGGCCCCTGGTCGACCTGAAAAGAAAGGTGGGATAATGGTGTTTGTTAAAACAACGAAGAAGATCACCGTGTACACTTTAAAAAAAAAACAATATATATATTCACCGCCGGTGATCCTGTCTGTCTGTCTGTCTGTCTGTCTGTCCGGGAGAGTGGCTACACCCGGTCTGGGAGGGGCTTCAAAAACAAATATCCACCATTTTGTTGACACATAGCTTTGAGGCCTCTTTTGTTAGGCCAGTGGTGTCTTTCTCTCTCTCACAGTTTTATTTCAACTCTAATTCGATATCTCATTTCATTTTTCACTGTCGCTAACATGGTTTTAGACTCGGTTGAAAAAAAACGGGAATAAAATTCGGTTAAAGTTACCGTTCATAGAACAAAATGCATTTTCAAAGGCCTGTAACATAAAGGCCATTCATTGAGTCTCCCTCACGGCTTCATCTCGACTAATTCACCATCACAGTTGCTGGGATGGTTCAAGTATCAGTTTCAGCTAAAGTTGAGAAAATGGGCAAAATGTATTCCAACCGCCGTTTTGAATGTGTTGACTTTTATGTGGGCACTGGGAAGGAGAGAGGAGAATGAAAGAGGGGATTGAGAGAGGGAGAGGAGAAGGAGAGGTGAAGGAGAGGAGAGAACGTTCCCAGGACTTCGTTATTTATATTATTACTTCGCAAAAGTACAGCGACTGAATACTGAATTTTGGGATCTAACCGAAGTCGAATTCTATTTTTCCATGTTCCTGGGGGTGTATACACATTACACAGTGTTTGCTTAAAGCGAGTCGACTCTTTTCAACCATGGAATGAAACAATACAGTACTTCAAAAATGTACATAATGTAAACTAACTATACAACAACAGGCATTTTACGGCCATTTTCCCTGTTAGAGCGGGGGTTAGCCTGACGGTCCCCATGACAATCTTCTCCATTTTGCCCTATTTTCTGCATCTCCCCTTGTTAACCCCCTTGCCCGCATTTCTTCTTCCACAATCTTCAGCCAAGTCTTTCTCGGTCTTCCTCGACTTCCTTCTACATTCATTACCATCACTTCTCAGCCAGTCACTTTCATCCTTCCTCAACACATTACCAAACCATCTCAACCTGTTTCTCTTCACAGCATCCATCACAGGCTCTATTCCCATCATCTTTCGGAATTCATCATTTGTCTTCCTCTCTTTCAACGATACTCTGCACATCCACCAAACCATTCACATTTCCACCCTTTCCAGCCTTCGTTGCTGCTCTACGTTCATTACCCATGTCTCGCTCCCATAAATCATAACACTTCTCACACAAGCAGCATACACCTTTACCTTCAGCTTCAACGACACTCCCCTCCTCGTCAGCACGCCACTGAGTTCCCGAAACTTCTTCCATGCAGATCTCACTCCAGCAACCGTTGCCGAGTCTGATCCACCTTCTCCATTCAACATGTCTCCTAGGCAGCAAAATGTTTTCACACCTTCCAGCTTCATGGCATCTCCAAGATCCAACTCAACATTTCCTCCATCTGCAGCTCCCTCTGTGCACACCTTACACTTGAATGTAGCTGCCACTCTGGTTAATGACCCTCTCAGACCACAACATTTTTGATGAACCCACTCAGCGCACATTGTACATTGAATAGAGTTCACTCCGACGCCCTTGCAGCACACGGCCACTTCCCAGTTCTTTCCACCTCACCACATGCTTTACCACTTGCCATCACCTTCGTCTTTCCGATATTCACCTTCAGACCTTTTGTCTCCATACATTCCTTTCACTTGTTCATCTTCTCCTTCAGTCCATCCATACTTTCTGCAATCAACACCAGATCATCTGCGTACAACAACTCCCACGGTAAACCCTCCTTTACGTTCCGAGCCAGTACCTCCATCACAGCTACAAATAGTAGTGGACTTAGTACCGACCCCTGATGCACTCCCACCTTCCCCTCAAACTCACGACTGTTCCCGTCCTTCGTCCTTACAGCTGTGCACGCTCTTTTGTACATTGCCATCACTACTCTGATCAACCATTCCTCCACTCCTAACTTCCACATTGCCCATGTCACTACTTTGCGTGGAACCCTAACGAATGCTTTCTCCAGATGAACAAACCCAAGAAACAACTTCTTCCTCTTCTCAATGTACTTCTCCTGTAACTGCCTTACAATAAAAAGCGCGTCTGTCGTTCCTCTTCCTGGCATAAATCCAAACTGCATTTCGTCGATCTTCACTTTCTTCCTTATCCTCCTCTCCAACACTCTTTCCAATAACTTCATTCCATGCTCCAATAACTTTATCGCTCGATACGGGCCACAGTCCAGAGGGTCACCTTTCCCCTTGTATAGAGGGACAAGGGTACTCAGTTCCCAATCCACTGGAATGCGGCCTTCTTTCACCACCAGATTACAGATCTCTGTCATTCTCTTCACACCCCAACTTCCTGCTGCCTTCAACATATCTCCTACAACCCCAACGGCCCTCCCGCTTTTCTACTCTTCATTGCTTTTATCACTTCCTCAACTTCCTTCTCAGTTATCTTCTCTGCCGGTCCTAAAACTGGGCTACTCTCTATGTTGCCATCCCATTCATTCTCTGCATTCAACAACATTTCCATATATCACTTCCATCTTCCTTTAATTCAATCTGAGTCCACAACGATTTGTCCTACTTCATCCTTCAAGCAAATCACCCCCATCACATCACACCTCTCTCGCTATCTGCTTTGCAATCCTGAATACCGCTCTCTGGCCCTCTTCCGAATCCAAACGTTCTCCGAATATTTTCCTACATGTCTCCTGCGCCTTTGCTACCTCTTTCTTTGCAGCCTTCTTGGCTGCCTTATAACTTTCATGCTCTGCCTTTTCTGCCCCCATACCCTTCGCCTTCTGCCACTCCTTGAACTTCTTCCTCTTCTCGTCAATCCTCTTTCCAACTTCATCATCCCACCACCATGTTTCCGAGTGCCTCGGTGGTCCTTTTGTTCATCCACATACCTCACCAACGGCTCCCCACAGACTATCTTTCATTGACATCCAACCACTTTCAAGCTCAACCACATCATCCTCTACCATCTACCATATTCAGCCTCTCTTTTAATGCCTCCCTCACTGTCACCTCTTTCAACCCCCACACCCTCATTCTCGGTTGGTACTTCACCCGCCGAGCTCTCCTCGCACCTTTCACCCTTATGTCTCAGACAACCAAGTGGTGCTGTGAAACAGCCTCCTGTTACGTGCTCCTCCCCGACCCCCTGGTCACGGTGTGCCTCCGAGCCCCGAGAGGAGTCACGGCAGAAAAAATGTGTTATTCTGTATGTCAAAGATCGAGGGAGAAGCCACCCCAATTGTTACAAACAAATATTGTATTAAGATCACACAAGAATAACAGTACAACAATAATAGTATTCAAAAGTACAATCAATATGTCCTATGATGGTACCATCAGTTTTGTAATATTTAACTCACTGTGCTCCAAGTTAGTGAAACACGAACATTCCCCAATGTCTCTTATTCCCGGCTTCGAGACGAAATTGATTCGCTCCAGCGATCGCCAGAAAGAGGTCCAATTGAGACCAGAATCCCGTGCGGATGGCAAATACAGTCACACAGCCGAAGCTGTACAAAGGCGCCCTCAAGGCGCCTGGGAAATCCAAAGGCACCCTACAGGCGACTGAGAGATCACACCCACGGGTATGGACGAATTAACCTTTAAAAAGCCACGTCACACACACGCCCCAGATCGACGTCTGAATGCGGTGGAGATGGTCGAAAAGAGACGAAACCGCGAGCGAAGCACAAGTCCTGCGCGAGTCAAAATGGCCGACGACCCGGTCTCGTGGCGCACGGCACGGCGATGATTTTCTCCTGAATCGATCGCAAAACCTGACATGCAGGTTGACCGGTCACAGCGATGACAACTCTGTCATAGGAATCCCTTTCCTGAAACCCGAAAGTTCGCTCGTGACTCTGGCTCGCCAACGTTCGCTTCAGAACCCGGAGCAACTCGGCTTTCTTGTCCGATTGATTCGCTCCGCCGTCTTTCTCTTCGTCCTCCGGTTCCCGATCCGGTTTCCTGTTTCTTTTAACATTAACTTTTTTACCTTTGGAAAACAGCTCATGGACAATAAACCTTTTGAAAGCAATAATAGTATATGGAATCAGAAATATTTACAGTGGATGCAAACCACCACAACGGAAGTGACGAATCCGTAACACTCCTCCCCCGGGGTTTTAACCTTTGTGTCCCGGGGGTGCCCCCTATCTCGCCTACGCACCATTAGGTCGTCAACCCACCTGACGTGTATGTAACAAGCTTATTATCCTCTTTCTGAAACTGAGTATTACAAATCAGCTCCATCAGCCAACTCCAAAATCCTTTCACCTTCTCCATTTCTCACACCATATCCGTAACTCCCATGAACTCCCTCAAAACCATCCATACTCCTTCCCACATGTCCATTTAGGTCTCCTCCTACCACAACAACTTCCTCATCTTTCACGTTTTCCATCAGCTTCTCTATTGCACACCAGAACTTTTCCTTCTCTTCATCGCTCCGACCAACCTGTGGAGCATATCCCGAGATGACGTTCACCAAGAGCTTTCCAATCATCATTTTCACCATCAACCTTTCACTCACTCTAGTCACACTCACCACACTGTCTACCAACTCCTCAGAAAACAAGACACCAACACCATGCATGCCTTCTGGGCACCCTTGCCACACAAACTTGTATTTTTGGCCCTGCCTACCCTACACCATTCTCACACCACTTCCCTTTCATCTCGTCTCCTGCACACAACATATGTCCACTCCTCTTCTGACCAATACTTCCACCACTTCTCCTGATCTCCCTGTCATTGTCCCGACATTCCATGTCCCAAACCTCAGAAACCGATCTCCAAGTCGGGCATCAGACGTTTCGTCATCAAAAATGGAGTGATTTCCACCCTTGCTTCGATCGGGTTCCCCACCTTGCGTTTTGACGAGAGGGAGTGGGATCCCCCACGGGGTGCTTCGGGTTGTACCCTTCCTTGTGTCGTAATTGTCATGGTTCCCTTTTGTAAAGTTTTGTAAATGTAAACTAACTATGGAATACAATATTTATTAATAACGTTTGGTTTTAATCTATTTTTACTTTGTAACCAGGTAATGCCTGTTTCGTTCGGAGCGATTATACACCGCCCAAAGAAAATGCGTTTCAGAGCTACAGGAAATAAAATCGTGAAATCTAAAAAAAAAAAAAAAAAAAATCGCACGAGTTTCCATGTGTGTGTGTGTGTGTGTGTGTGACCCACTCCCGTGTGTGTGTGTGCGTGTGACCCACTCCTGTGTGTGTGTATGTGTGTGTATATACAGTCACGTGAAAAAGTAAGTACACCCCATGTAAAGTTTTGACTTTTTCAACATATTTCAACATACAGCTATTTGATCTTCATTTCAACAATATTGATAGATAAAGGTGATATAATACAACAAATATCATGAAACATTTACATTTTGGAGTCCATTGTATAATTTAAATAAACATAAATGCAAATTTCGCATGTGGAAAAAGTAAGTACACCCTTGGCTCTAATAGGTGGTATTGCCCCCTTTGGCAGAAACAACCTCAAGTAGGCGTTTCTTATAACTGTCTACCAGTCTCTGACATCGACTGGGAGAATTTTTTTCCCACTCCTCCATGCAGAATTCTTTCAGCTGTGCGATGTTTGAGGGGTTTCTTGCATGCACAGCTCGTTTCAAATCCCCCCACAACATCTCGATGGGATTTAGATCCGGGCTTTTGACTTGGCCATTCCAGAACCCTCCATTTCTTTCTTTTCAGCCATTCCTTGGTGAATTCACTGGTATGTTTTGGGTCATTGTCATGTTGCAAGGTCCACCTTCGGTTGAGCTTCAACTCTCTGACAGATGGCCTCACATTATCCTCAAGCACCCTCTGGTACAATGAAGAATTCATCGTGGATTATATGATGTTGAGCTGCCCAGGCCCTGATTCAGCAAAGCTGCCCCAAACCATAATATTTCCACCACTATGCTTTACAGTTGGTATCAGGTTATTGTGGTCAAATGCTGTCTTTGGTTTTCGCCAAACATGTCTTCTGGTACTGTGGCCAAATAGCTCTACCTTTGACTCGTCTGTCCAGAGCACATTGTTCCAGAAGTGCTGGTCTTTGCCTAGGTGTTCATTGGCAAACTTTAGTCTTGCCCTGATGTTCTTTCTGGACAGCAAAGGTTTCCTCCTGGCACACCTCCCTTGTCGATCAAATTTGTGCAGCCTCTTTCTAATGGTAGACTCGTGCACTTTGACATCAATAGTGGCCAGAGCTACCTGTAGGTCCCGTGATGACATTCTGGGGGTTCTTAGAGACTTCTTTCAGCATCTTGCGGTCTGCTCTCGGGCTGAACTTGCTGGGCGGCCTGGCCTGAACAAGTTGGCAGTTGTTTGGAATCTTCTCCACTTGTAGATGATCTTCTGGACAGTCGAATGATTCATTTCAAATTGTTTGGAGAACTTTTTAAATCCCTTCCCAGACTCGTTGGCATCTATATTTTAGCTCTTTCACGAGCCTCGATTCAGTATACAAAAAAAAACCAAAAAAAAAAAACCTTCTTTCTGAAGGCATCAACATCCTTACTTTCACTCATCCATCCAAAGTTCCACTCATCCATCCCAACTTCCACGCATCCATCCTTCCTTCCACTCATCCATCCTTCCTTCCACTCATCATCCATCCCTCCTTCCTTCCACTCATCCATCCTTCCTTCCACTCATCCATCCCTCCTTCCACTCATCCATCCCTCCTTCCACTCATCCATCCCTCCTTCCACTCATCCATCCTTCCTTCCACTCATCCATCCTTCCTTCCACTCAACCATCCCAACTTCCACTCGTCCATCCAAAGTTCCACTCAACCATCCCAACTTCCACTCATCATCCATCCTTCCTTCCACTCATCCATCCTTCCTTCCACTCATCCATCCTTCCTTCCACTCATCATCCATCCTTCCTTCCACTCATTCTCCATCCCTCCTTCCACTCATCCATCCCTCCTTCCACTCATCCATCCCTCCTTCCACTCATCCACCCCTCCTTCCACTCATCCATCCTTCCTTCCACTCATCCATCCCTCCTTCCACTCATCCATCCTTCCTTCCACTCATCCATCCCTCCTTCCACTCATCCATCCCTCCTTCCACTCATCCATCCCAACTTCCACTCATTCGCAACTGACTAAACAATGTATGAAACTCAGGAACATAAAAAGAAACCCGTCCCTAATAGCAGTAAGTTGCATGCACGCTTGAACGCACGCGCGCGTGCACTTGACCTTGGGTGACAACATGGCGCCTCTTGTTTAGTTGGCCAAACTCTCTCTATCTACAGCTCTGCCTCACCACAAACACACTGCATCATCTAATCTGACTACTCCCTTCTGAAACTTGTGCTCCCCGTCTTCCCTTACACTATGCACTCCCTCGTCGTTATTATCCATCCTAATCTATTCTTCGTCCCCTCTACAGGTATAATCTAACGTTACCGATGGTCATCTCTAGATTCTATCAATAACCTAACCCTCCCGGGCTAGTTTGTACAGCCAATCCCCATAAACTAATGCTCATGTGCCCCAAAGATGTGAGGGATGATAGAGATACCCCCCCCCCCCCCCCCCCCCCGACACTGGGTATCAATTTCCAATTATCACTATTACCAATTTCAAATCACTATTTCCAAATACTACTACCAATTCCAATTTCGAATCACCGGATATCAATTCAAACCAAAACACTATCATCATCACAGTCCGCTAAACTTGAGCCTCTCGGTACGTCCATGCATTCTTTACAGCTCGGCTTCGCAAAGCCGAGCAATGCATACGGGTGGTTTGGTCTCCTGCAGGTTGAGTCCGTCCAGCATTCGGTTCAGGGGGGGAGGTGTGTTTGGGCCAAGCTTCCAAGCACCATCCCGGCGCAAGGCCTTGCGCTCCCATGAGCGATGGCCCGGCCTTGCCCGGCCGAAACGTCGCCACCGCAAGGGGGCGCCGTTCCGACCCCTCCTACCTTCCCTCGAACCGGGCCAGTCGCCTTGCCCGGAAAAGTGCGGAATCGACCATACAGGGCGGGACCCGGCCCGAACTGTGCACGGCGCCCCGTGCATGGGCGACACGGCTACGATCCCCGCCGGCTCCCGCAGCACACAAAGAACACCGCGCACCGAGAGTTCGCGTCGGCTACCTGTCAGCCTAAACGCTGTCCCGGTCAACGTCGATGCTCACACCACGCGTTCCTTTTCTCACTCGTCCAGCCCAGCGCTCCAACGCCGCTCGTACATCCCACGCATTCTACCACTACTCGCTCGTGCCTTCTCTTTCGCTCCATACTCAGGTCTACTCATAACGCTCACCACACACTCTCACGCACATTCTTGCGCACCCATTCTCCTCACACACTCTATCATCACACACTCCGTAACACACCTCTCTCGCACACCGTCTTGAGCACACTCTCCCGGTACGTACTCCGTACAACTCATGGGGGTGCACTCTTGCATCCACCCATTCAGCGCACACCTACTCACAGGTGTGCAATCCCTCATTGCACACCCAATCACGCGCTTCACCACCAACTCAGGTGTGCCTCCTCGCACACGCTCCTCATCCATTCCAGGTGTGCATTCTTCTTCACCGCCACAACCAACTCACTCTCCGGGTCACTCTCATCACACATACACTCCGATGTGCATTCATCCTCACACCCGGTAGCACACTCGCGCTCCGACGCCATTCGTACACGCACGCCATTGCCATTCATAACGCGCACCACGGACCTCCCACAAACGCCCGGGTTATGCTGGAATCCCAAGCGCGTGAAAATTATTTTGGCGCTAAACACTTTCCCGCCAAATCTCTTAGCCCCATATACAGCCCGACTCACCTTTGGGATCCTTCTTCCTCACTCCAACACCTGCAAACTTTCCATTTGGTTAATAAGCACGGCATCATGATGCGAATCCAGACTTTGTGCATTTTCCATTTCTCCCTCCAATTAATGCTCTACCTCTGCCGTCTCTCCCATTCCAATTTCGACTATAATTTCTTTTTCTTTATTCAGCTCGACGACCACGGGCTCACATGAATTTGCCTTGTCCAATTCGGCGGCCGTCGGGTTTTTCACACCCCGAGTCGCGATTTCTATCCGGTCCACCCGGCTGTGCCTTGCTCAACGTCGCTTCTCCCACGCTCCTCACACCACACCACCTCATCGCGTACCACCGCGACCTCTTCGCACAACCTGCGGTTAACCTCCCTCTCACACTCCCTTGCTTCATACCGGGCTTGCCCCCTCGCCAGCCCCTCGTTAATTTCTTTGGCTTGGCCATTTATGCCCTCCAATTTGCTCCCTAATCTGCTTCCGAATCCCTCCAATTTGCTTTCTAAGTTATTGGTGTTGCCCCTTACTTCTTCCCTCATTGCATCCATCTTTTCCATCTCCTTACTCAATCCCCCTAATCTGGTTTCCCAATCATTTCCCATTTCTTTAATTTGGTTTCCCAATTGCTCTCCCTGAGTATCCATCTTATCATTTAGCTTTTCCAATCCATTCATGATTTGCGCCATAATGGCCCGCATGTCCACCACCCCCACTCACGCAGCGGGCGCGGCCCTCGTCACCATGTGCGAGGCGCCGCCATTTTGTGCGCCTGCAAACCCCTCTACCGCATCCTCTTCGACCTCCTCTTCCATTACTCCCACTGCCTCCCTGGGGTCCTGGGTCGATTCTAACCCCTCTTCTATCTCCCCCACCGGCATCCGATCGCCTTGAGTATCCATGGCACGACTCAATTTGGATGTTAATACTAGATTTTGGCCGCTCGTAATTTTGACCAAATTTTTTCTAGATATAAAGAATTTGGTTCGGGTCCCAAATCCCACTCCTGACACCAATTGTTGCGGATTCGGAGCGGCACTCCCGTTACCAAGAGGGGGGGGGGGGGTTAGTCCCCTTGTCCTTTAAGCTGGCCATCTCCGTTCCTGGAAATTACACACTCCTTTGCGGGGTGAGATTGGCCAGGGTGATTGGTCAATGGGTTCCCAGATACCTTTGCCAATCCCTACGCAAAGCAGAGATATAATTCCCTGCTCGGACCCGGACAAGATGGAGTTTGCCGAGCGGTTAGCAGTCCGAAATCCGAGCCGTTAACAAAAAGACTAACCCGATTCTGAGCGGTTCTGCCAAATCGTGCCACGTATATCAATTGGGGACAGGACGAAAGCGATCGGATGTGAGGAAACCAGAGTTGGAAGAACAAATATGATTTATTGATACAGAAATGATTAAAGAGGAAACGAAAGGGCAAGAATATACAAGAGAGGAAATAAAAGGACACAGGGCAAGCTTACACACTCTTAATTAACACTCCCAGGACAGAACAAACACACTTACACGAAAGGATGGAATGGCAGGGATGGTGGGAAGGAAGAGAAGGGTCCAAGCAGATGGTAGGTATCGAGGTCCGGCTCCAAGCTCGTGCTCCGGTCCACGCTTTGGGTTCGAGACAAAACCCGGCAACAGCTCCGCGTGCAGTTGAACGCGGCCGGACAATTATATAGTGGGGGGAAGCTGGTACGCTGCGTACCGAATATGTGCGCTCATCTGCTCGTTCGTCTGCGGCTCCTCTGGCTCATCTGCCGTGACGTCTCCTTGGCTCTCCCCCGAAGTAGTCAGCGGCGGCGCTTTTATTACATGTAGTAAGGGCATTTTATGAGATACTGTATTTCACAAATCTGTTAACTAAATTGTTACCAAAAAATTTCTTCACCAATATGTTTGTAAAGGTGTGTAATAACATGTGTTAAAATGTTGAAGTTCAACTCCCGTGGGAAACCCAGAAAAAAAGCTGTTGAATTCGGGGACCAAAAAATTATTTTCGAGAATTTTTATTTTTTTAAATCGGCCCTTAAGTAACTTATGAGGGGTCAAATAAGGGTTTTTCATGATTCTGAGTTGATTGTTAACATTTATATTTTCACTTTTACATTTACACACAAAGTAGCTTTTATTTCACATACATATATAATACTCAAGAGTTATTTCTCATTCACAATGTCAGAAGTTTCAACAGTCATTGTCTATGTCTTCTTCAGACTCAACAACATCATGACTGCAGTTTCTGCATGTAATGCCATTACAGACTCCACAGGCCGAGATGCACGTGACCCCATTCTTCTTGCAGCTGCATCGCCGGTTGCTGCAATCTCCATGACAATTACAGCTCGTGAACTGCAATAGCTCCTCAGGAGCCGTGGGGTCCAGTGTTGGAACTGGCTCATACCCATGCACACCTATTGTCCATCCATAGTCACTGGGGTTCAGAGACATGCTCTGTAGAAGGATCCAGTCCCAGGTCTGCAGGTAGGCACGGAGTGAATGTTGTGCAGCTGCACCCTCTGTTGGAGGTAGAGTCTCTGGTTTGATCACTCCTGCCGCTGCCCAGAGTGTGTCACCTGGAGTGAGGAGTGGCTGATCATGAGCCAGGGAGGAGGAAAGCTCAGCGAGGGGGAGAAACATGATCGCGTTCGTTCCTATCTGTTTCCTGTTCGTAAATGGAATAATCTTTACTTCAGTTCCTCTCAGGATCTTAGCTTTGTCGAGTGCCTTCAACTTCACCCGGGGGAAAGCTGCTGTTGTCTGTGGATCTGGCAAAGGTGGTGCCGGAGAGGTGACTTCGATCCAACCCATTGAGTGAAAGGGAGTGTTTCCGTGAATAGAGACAATGTTTAAATCTATATTGTCTCCAACAAACTGAGTGACTGCATTGTTTGTTTCCCCAACCTCCATAAAGACCACCTGATCATTACTTGACAATTCACTTTCACTGGCTGGCACTTTGGCTGTCATCACTGATTGATCCTCAAGCGCAGCATCAACCGCAACCTCATCATTGATCTGTTCATCGGTTTCCTCCACAATGGTGTCAAGAGTGCCAGAAGTATCTGGAACATCATCTCCACTCCTACTATATTAAGGAAGCAGTATTTGTAGTTTTGTGTCTTCGTGTAAGACTCAGTGTATCCCAGCCGGTGGAACTTGTTGAGCATCCATTTTGACCCAAATCTATGATCAAGTTGTATGGCAAGCCCCATTTGGTGTGGCAATACTCCAGACCGAGGTCGACAGGCCTTAATAAAATTCTGCCCCCAAACGGCAACTCTTTCGTCTGTCTTGACAATCGGTCTCAAGAACATCTGAAGGCTTGCAGGAACAAGTGTCAGCTGACTATCGATGTCAGTCATACTGTGTGTGGTGGGGTATGACTTTGGACCTAAATCAATCAAGGCAATATCATTGGATATGAACTTGAGTGCCGTCTTTATGATCTGAGTCTTCTCATCTCCATGGTCAAGATTAGCATGATGCCCTCGCAGAATATTGTCAGTGCCATCTTTGAGACAGAGTACATCTGCCCTTCTTTCCTGTGTTGTGAAATACAAGGTGTCTTCGTATTTCTCTAGAAGTTTTATCTTTAGCCAATGCTTTGAATAAGAAAGGCTCTTCTCTGGTGACTGATCAAACTCCTGCAGCTTTTCATGGACTTGGTCCATGTTCATTACCCCATGCTCTAATTCTGAGTCTAACCATTCGCAGAATTCAATAAAAACTGCCTCTCGCTCCTCATCAATACTCCTCTGTCCTCTCTTCCTTTTTCCTTCCTCATCAGTCTTGGACAAACTGTCACCTCTCGCAAACATAAGTTTGCATCGCAAATGGTACAGTGTTTCTTCTGCTACCAAGTCGTTGATCCCTTCCAGGCGTCCAGTGACTTCAGTGCCCCAGTCATCCCCGCGACTCCGTGCTGTCTTCAGCAAGCTTGCCTTCAGTGTATCTGCAGTCAAATTATCTGGCACTCTGTATTTCTTTCTAGCTTGTGCTGGATTATTTTTGTAGAGCTGGGCTGGTTGGTTGCAAAGAATGCATACATCCTTATACAGGAGGTCAACTGACTGTGATCTTCTAGAACTGCAGCCAGTTGATGAACTGAACTCACAAGTAGTGCGTCTTCTCTTCAACTTTGATGACTCTTTCTCTGCCTTTGATGCTTGAGCTGACTTCTTGGTGGTTACAACAAAGTTGTTGTACAGATCATTTTTACACTTCTGGTGGTACCTCAGTTTTCCTTCCTTTTGAGCCTCCTTCATATGTTCCACAACAGTCACATTTTCGACAGTTTCTGCTTATTTCAATAAAGTTGAGTATCCCTTTGGAGTTGCCTGTATGAGCCTTTCAGCTGGTGTATCCGAGCGTGCACAGATGAAGCAATTGAGCACAGGTGGAGTAACGTCTTCATCCATATTGCTAGACTCCATGTCCTGCAAAGTAGAAAATGAGATGTATTTAGAAATTATTTTTCCACAAAGGAGTGTCTGTGGTGAAATATAAATGTTAACAATCAACTCAGAATCATGAAAAACCCTTATTTGACCCCTCATAAGTTACTTAAGGGCCGATAAAAAAAAAAAAAATTCTCGAAAATAATTTTTTGGTACCCGAATTCAACAGCTTTTTTTCTGGGTTTCCCACGGGAGTTGACCTTCAACATTTTAACACATGTTATTACACACCTTTACAAACATATTGGTGAAGAAATTTTTTGGTAACAATTTAGTTAACAGATTTTCATATGTTTCCCTTACTAATGCCTCGCATATCAAGCCACGTCCGCTTTGCTCCGCCTACAAGTGAACACGCCTCGGCCTGGATTGGTCGCGAGGGTTCATTGGTACCTCCCTTCGTGACGCGTTGATGGGGCCATGCCTGCGTTCCTGGCGCTCCTCCCCCTTCTTCTCAAACTCGGCCGCGTGGCTTATGTCGGCTTGCGGGACAGAAAACGACTCGCACCGCTTTTGAAAGGAACTTTGGGGCCTACTCTTATTTAATTAATACAACGCAGATTCAACTATTGGGAACAGATCCTTAACTGAAACATAGACTAATGAAATAACTAGAGAGGTTCCTATGGTGTTCTATGTGTTGTACATGGCCTAACTAGGGTGCAACCATTACAAAGGGGGATATTTACAAGAACTATTATTTTACAAAGTGAAGGTTCTAAAAACCGTAACAATATATATATATATATATATATATATATATATATATATATATATATATATTGTTACAGTGTCTGTGAATAAGAGAGAGACAGAATTGTGAGGAATAGAAATGAAAAAACGAGATGTGTGTGACCCACAAAACCCCCACCCCCCGCCCCGCTCCGCCTCCTTTTCCTCTTCTTCTTCCTCTTCTTCTTCGTCCGAATCCCGATCCGGTTTCCGGTTTCTTTTTAAAACACTAACTTTTTTTTACCTTTTGAAAACAGTTATCTCCAATTCACTTAAACGATAACAATAATAGTACATGCAACCAAAAATGTTTACAGTGGATAAGAACCACAACAATGGAAGTGACGAATCCGTAACACTTCCCCCCCTCAAGAAAGAAAGTTGGAACATAGTGAAAACTTTCTTTGCATGCAAAAACTCTTTTAACAAACAAAAGTAAAACTCACCCCCAAATGATCAATTCACATGAGCAACAATAATTAATATTCCCCAAAATAAAGCAACAAAACTTCCAAACAACCTACAGGAATTTCCAAAGTTAGTTCACTCTGGATAAAGCATCAGCAATGACATTGTCCCTGCCCTTTACATGCTCAATTTCCAAGTTGAACTCCTGCAAAGCCAAACTCCATCTCATCAACCTCTGATTTTTATTTTTCATTTTTTGAATGAAGGTTAAGGGGTTGTGATCAGTGAAGACTTTTATAGGAAAGGTCGTAGTTCCCAGATTCACCTCATAATGCTGCAGCGCTAGCAGGAGAGCAAGGGTCTCTTTTTCCACGGTGGCATAATTTGCCTGGTGTTTGTTAAACTTTTTGGAATAGTAGCACACCGGGTGATTCACGCCATCACCATCTTCCTGTAATAGAACTGCCCCAGCCCCCACATCACTTGCATCAATGGCCAACTTGAAAGGTGCTTGAAAATCCGGGGCTGCTAGGACAGGAGAGCTCATTAATATTGCTTTGACGTGGGCAAAGGCAGCCTGACATTTGTCATCCCAAACAAACTTGGTCTCTTTCCTCAGCAAATTCGTTAAAGGGGCTACCACATCAGAAAAATTCCCGCAGAACCGCCAGTACCAACCAGCCATATCCAAGAATCTCATAAGCTCCTTCTTCCCTTTTGGAACTTGGAAGCGATCAATGGCTTCAATCTTGGCTGTCACCGGTTGCACCTGACCCTGACCTACTACATGGCCTAGGAACACCACCTGTGCTTTTACAAACTCACTCTTAGATAAGTTGATGGTCAACCCTGCCTTGGTCAGTTTCTTGAAAAATGCATGAATTTGTTTAATATGATCATCCACGGTCATAGTGTGGATGATGACATCATCCAGATAAGCCTCCACCCCTCAAGGTCTGCAATAAGCTTATTAATCAGCCGTTGAAATGTAGCAGGCCCGTTTTTCAATCCAAAGGGAAGAACCTTGTACTGATACAACCCATTTGGTGTGACTAAAGCCGAGATTTCCTTGGCTCTATCAGTGAGAGGAATCTGCCAATACCCTTTCAGCAAGTCAAATTTAGTTACAAATTTAGCTGGGCCTATTCTATCAATACAGTCATCAATCCTCGGGATGGGATATGAGTCAGACTTGGTCACTGCATTAACCCGTTTTAAATCCGTACAACAGTGAAAACTGCCATTGGGTTTTGGAACCAACACACATGGTGAGCTCCATTCACTGCTGCTTGGTTCGATGATGTCATTCTCCAACATATACTGAACCTCATTCCGAAGATACTCCATCTTCACAGGGTTCATCCGATAGCGGTGTTGCTTCACAGGAGTGGCTTCCCCCACCTCAATATCATGATATACCAAGTCAGTACGACCAGTTACATCTGTTGTTACGGATTCGTCACTTCCGTTGTTGTGGTTTTCATCCACTTGTAAACATTTCTGATTCCATGTATTATTATTGTGGTCATGTAAAGGAAATCGATATTTCTATTTTCAAAAGTTAAAAATTAATGTTTTAAATAAAACCGGACCAGGACGACGAAGAGGAAGAAGAGAAAAAGAAGGCGGAGCGAGTGGAGTTGGACAAGAAGCATAGTTGCTTTGCGGTCTGGAGCGAACGTTGGTGAGCAAGAGTCACGAGTGAACTTTGCATTTCCCAGGAAAGGATTCCTGCGACAGAGTGGTTATCGCTGTGACAGATTAACCTGCGTGTCAGGTTTTGCGATCGATTCCGGAGAGAATCATTGTCGGGCCGTTACGTCTCGAGTACGGGCCGTCGGCCATTTTGACTCGCACGCTTTGTGCATCGAGCAAGGTTTCTTTGTTCCGCTCCAGCCTTTGCGCGTCGCGCAAGGTTTTTCTATGCTTCACGTCAGCCGTTTTCACCGCATTCAGACGTATCTGGTGTGTGTGTGTGTGTGTGTGCAACGCGGATATACCTGAAGGTAAATCGGAGGTTTGCCGACTGCGAGCTGTGGAACGTCCATACCCGAGGGTGTGATTTCCCAGTTGCCTGGAGGGCGCCTTTGGATTTCCCAGTCGCCTGGAGGGCGCCTTTGCACAGCTTTGGCAGCCGGACTGTAACTGCCAACCCAACGGGATTCTGGTCTCGATTGGACATTGATCTGTCGATCGCTGGAGCGGATCGACTTTGGCTTGAAGCCAGGGAATAGAGACATTGGGAATCTTCTTCTTTTCGCTCACTTGGAGCAAAGTGAGTTATATTGTACGAACCTGATGGTACCATCATAGGAATGATATACTATTTGTTGTACAATAAATTACTATTGTTTTTGTACTGTTATTCTTGTGTGATCATAATACAATACCTGTTGGTTTGTAACAATTGGTGTGGCTTCACCATTGATCTTTGACATACAGAATAACACATTTTTCTGCCGTGACTCCTCTCGGGGCTCGGAGGTACACCGTGACCAGGGGGTCCGGGAGGAGCACGTAACAGAAATTGGGGGCTCGTCCGAGAAATTTGGAACTCGTCCAAAATTGGCCCAAATTGAAATTGGGGTCCTCGTCCGGGATTAAATTCCCTGATAACATTCCTCCGGGATAGAATTCCCGAACATTCCCAAAATTCCCAAAATTTGGAATTTTTCTAACATTCCCAAACATTTTCAAAACATTGGAAAAAAATTTGTGTGAAGGTTAACAGGTGTTAACTGATAGTCACCATAGTGTTTGACGCAGAAAAGTTTGCGGCGTCCCCTAATGAGGCACAGTTCCTAGCGTTAAAAAGATTGGAACTCTTGATATTGGCCAAACATTGTAACTTGGAGGTCCGAGCTCATATGAAGAAAGCAGAGATGCAGACATTGGTGGTAGAATCTCTGGTGGGACAGGGAACATGGACAGAGGTAGCCTTGGATTGGTTACCCGAGGAAAAAGAAAATGTGGAGCCCCGGAAAATGGAGATGCAACTGCAGAGCCAGGAAAGGTTAAAAGAGTTGGAATGGAAAGCCGAGGAGAGAAGAGCAGAGGAAAGGAGAGCTGAAAGAGAACTCGAGGAAAGAAGAGTAGAACAGGAACGAGAACTCAAGGAAAAAAGGGTAGAACAGGAACGAGAACTCGAGGAGAGAAGAACAGAGGAAAGGAGAACTGAAAGGGAACTCGAAGAAAGAAGAGCAAAGGAAAGGGCAGAGGAAAGGAGAGCCGAAAGGGAGTTAAAGGAACGTGACTTGGAGTATCAGAAGGAAGTTAAACTCAAGGAGCTGGAATTAATGGGAGAACGGAGAGAAGTCGTATCCATACCGGCTAGTTCGACAACTAGTCAGAACACCTGGGATGTTGGTAGGCATGTGAGGCTGGTTCCACCCTTCAGTGAAAAGGAGGTAGCCAAGTTTTTTTTACACTTTGAGAAAATGGCTCAAATGCTAAAATGGCCTGTGGGGTCCTCCACTATGTTAGTGCAAAGTGTTCTGGTGGGTAAAGCTCAAGATATATTTTCGGCTTTACCGATTGACAAATGTACAGATTATGAGATAGTGAAGAAAACCATTCTCAAAGCCTATGAATTGGTCCCTGAAGCTTACCGGCAAAAATTCCGGAATGCCAGGAAGAGGGAGAGTGAGACCCATGTGGAGTTTGCCAGAATGAAGGAAACCATGTTTGATCGGTGGTTTGATTCGAAGGGGATTGGGAAAGACTTCAAACTGTTGCGACAATTGATCTTGGTGGAGGAATTCAAACAGTGTGTCCACGCGGACATTAAAGTACATCTGGAGGAAAATAAGGTACCAGAGTTGTATGAGGCAGCAACCGTGGCAGATGACTATGCCTTGAAACACAGGGTGGGGTTCCACAAACCTAACTTCCCGCCTAGAGTTCGCCAGGGGAGTTATGGTAAATCAGGTGCGGAGAACAAATATTCATGGAGGCGGCCTAGAGATGACTATGAGGACAAATCTGATACCGCAACTTTTAGGGATCAGAAGACTGCAGTTCCAAGACATACCTATCTTCCGGGGGGCCCGAGGCAGACCACGAGTTTTTCCTCCGGGCCTACTTGCACTTTTTGCAAGAAACCTGGACATTTGATGTCCCAATGTTATGCCCTGAAAAGGAAAAATCAGGAGCGGAGTCAGACTAGTACAACTCCGAATGCATTGGCCAATGCGAGAAATCGTCCTTGGAGGACAGTGCCTTGTGAAGGTTCCCATGCCAAAGTTACGGCATCACAGAACGACCTTGTTCAAGAGGGTTACAAACCTTTTATTTCAGAGGGGTTTGTGTCACTGGATGGAGACTTGACTAACCAGAGACCTGTTAGGGTATTGAGGGACACAGGAGCACATCAATCTTTGATGCTTGAAGGCATTTTGCCATTGTCAGAGAAGACCGCAACTGGTGTTAGTGTTCTTTTACAGGGGGTCGGTGGCTATGTTAAAGCTCCTCTTCATGTCATCCATTTGAAGTCTGATTTGGTGTCAGGACCGGACACCATCGGTTTACAAGCCACTCTTCCTGTAGAGGGAATCTCTTTTGTTATCGGGAATGATTTGGCCGGTGGTCAAGTTTCTGGTAACCCAATGTTTGTTGAAAAGCCTAGTATGGAAAATAACACTGCACAGTTAGAGCAGGAGATTTCGGGTATCTTTCCATCCTGTACCACGACTCGTGCTATGGGTAGGAAGCGCTCTGAAGAGAAGAGGAAGGTACTGACGTCACGCTTTGCACAGACACTTCTTGTCAAGTACCCTGAAACTAAGTGTCAGCACACACAAGTCATGAATGGAGGCAATGTTGGCAAGCTCTTTGTAGGTGGACTGAACTTCAACACAAGGGAAGATGTTCTGGACTCTGTCTTCGGCAAATATGGACCACTTTTGGAAGTGTTGCTGATAAAAGACAGGGACACGCAAAAGTCGAGAGGGTTTGGCTTTGTCACGTTTGAAAACACAAAGGATGCCAAAAATGCAGGAAAGGATTTGAATGGCAAGGATTTGGATGGTCGGACCATAACAGTAGAGAAGGCAGTCCATGGGCATCGAGGCGGCTCCAGAGGAGGAAAACGTGGTGGTAGTTTCAGGGGTGGCAATGGCTCCCGGGGTGGGAGTAGTAGTTTTGGTGGTGGCCACAGTCGAGATTACTATGGAGGCTCCCAGAGTTACGGCAGCTCCCGAAGGGATGATTATCAGGGTAGTGGCCAAGAAGGAGACCGCTATTCACGTGACTACAGCGACAAGCACTCCAACCGTGATTATTATGAAAGTTAGGAAGAGTTTGAAGCACTGAATGCTGCGGAGCAGCCGAGCCAAGATTCCTACACGGATTAACCGTGAACTCCACGTTCCTAAAGGCGTCCATGTAGTGAATACTTCCAGGCCTCACCACCCAACCACCATGAAACCTGGCTCTCAGCTCGGCCTCCTTCAAAAAGTGCTATAGATTTGCTTTGTTTTGGATTTTTGATCACAACCCCTAACCTTCATTCAAAAAATGAAAAGTAAAAACCAGAGGTTGATGAGATGGAGTTTGGCTTTGCAGGAGTTCAACTTGGAAATTGAGCATGTAAAGGGCAGGGACAATGTCGTTGCTGATGCTTTGTCCAGAGTGAACCAACTTTGGAAATTTCTGTTGGTTGTTTGGAAGTTTTGTTGCTTTATTTTTGGGAAATATTAATTATTGTTGCTCATGGGAATTGATGATTTGGGTGTGAGTTTTACTTGTTTGTTAAAAGTGTTTTTGCCTGCAAAGAAAGTTTTCACTATGTTCAAACTTTCTTTCTTGAGGGGGGGAAGTGTTACAGATTCGTCACTTCCGTTGTTGTGGTTTTCATCCACTTGTAAACATTTCTGATTCCATGTATTATTATTGTTGTCATTTAAAGGAAATAGATATTTCTATTTTCAAAAGTTAAAAGGTAATCTTTTAAATAAAACCGGAACAGGACGACGAAGAGGAAGAAGAGAAGAAGAAGGCGGAGCGAGTGGAGTCGGACAAGAAGCATCGTTCCTTTGCGGTCTGGAGCGAAAGTTGGCGAGCAAGAGTCACGAGTGAACTTTGGGTTTCCCAGGAAAGGGATACCTGCGACAGAGTGGTTATCGCTGTGACAGATTAACCTGCGTGTCAGGTTTTGCGATCGATTCCGGAGAGAATCATTGTCGGGCCGTTACGTCTTGAGTACGGGCCGTTGGCCATTTTGACTCGCGCGCTTTGTGCATCGAGCAAGGTTTCTTTGCTTCGCTTCAGCCTTTGCACGTCGCGCAAGGTTTTTCTTTGCTTCATGTCAGCTTTTTTCACCGCATTCAGACGTATCTGGTGTGTGTGTGTGCAACGCGGATATACCTGAAGGTAAATCTGAGGTTTGCCGACTGCGAGCTGTGGAACATCCATACCCGAGGGTGTGATTTCCCAGTCGCCTGGAGGGTGCCTTTGGATTTCCCAGTCGCCTGGAGGGCGCCTTTGCACAGCTTTGGCAGCCGGACTGTAACTGCCAACCCAACGGGATTCTGGTCTCGATTGGACATTGATCTGTCGATTGCTGGAGTGGATCGACTTTGGCTTGAAGCCGGGGAATAGAGACATTGGGAATCTTCTTCTTTTCGCTCAATTGGAGCACAGTGAGTTATATTGTACGAACCTGATGATACCATCATAGGAATAATATACTATTTGTTGTACAATTGATTACTATTGTTTTTGTACTGTTATTCTTGTGTGATCTTAATACTGTTGCAGTTTTAGAACCCACACTTGTGTAAATATGACATTATTAAATGTTTAAAGGTTGCACCCCATATTTAGGCCACAAGCAACACGTAGGCCACCATAGGACTTCAGTTATTTCATTAGTATGTGTATAGGTAAGGCCATGTTTCCAATAGTTGAATCTGTGTTGTGTCAATCAAATAAGAAGTAGGCCCATTCCGTTCATTTTGTAAGCCTCCCTCTCCAAGCAACGCCTTGGTTAGGCCCTTCAGTCTGCCCTATGGCTCCCAATTTGTTACGCGCCTTTGTTAGCAGCGTTCGCTGCCTTGAGCTGGAGCTGAAAGCCCTGAAATTGTGCGAGGGCACAGCTTAGAAAAATCGGGGGAGTGAGACCCCAAATTGGAGAGCACCACAGTATGTGCAATGGGAATTGGTTTCTAGAACCACATAGAGTAAAGATGGCCAATGGATTTGCAGGGCAAGACCCCGGGTAGTTTAAAGAGTTAATGTCATTTAGAAGTATAGTTAGGAGAAAATCTCTTCGCACCATCCGCATCCACTCACCGAGGTGATAGAACTCCACACCAGATTTTTGCAAAGGTTTGGAATGAAAGACGCATCAGGACGTGGGTGAGACATTGTATGTGATTCCATCTCTTCCTCCTTAGGAGGGATTGATGACGAATTTGGCATTATGGGATGGGAAAGACAAGACGGTAGAGACGGAATTGATAAATGTGTAGATTGTGTAAATACGGGGTAGGGGCAAGGGTAGAGTAGGTGACATGGGGGGGGGGTGACGAACGCAAGGGACGAGCTTTTCTCAGCTCGCTCTCCCATGCCCTTCATGTCGCATTGCCTTGTGATTATGTGTACCCTTGCGCCCTTGCCCCCTGCTAACCTCTGCTTTGTCGTCCTTCCCCACTCATGGACCATGGTCTTTTGTGTCCGAGGGGAGTGTGCAGGTGCCCTGAATTGTGCGCCCGCACCCTTGCTGCCTCCTGCCTGCACTGATGCACCATATGGACCACACGTTCTGTGGCCTGGCACTTATGGATCACAGGTTCTGTGGCCTGGCATCTCTGCTGGGACAGACCTTTGCTGCCAGCGGTATCTGGCTTGCGGACCACTGTTTTAAGTGGCATCAATGCCCAGCAGTCGGACCAACTGATTTGGCCCTGCTGGCCATAAATAAAAAGCGGACGCGGTTTGTGCCCTTTTTATTAAATAAACAGCAAGTAAGAAGAAGATCCATCAATCAAGCCAAGATACATCGGCCCAGCATACAAGCAAGGACAAGGCATCATTCATTAACTTTGAAATGTTTGTTTTGTGCATTTCTGGTGCGTTTTTTTTATTATGGTGCCTTTATTGGTACATATGGGTATGGTGTATCGGTGCAGTGCATTGCAGGTGGCATTTCCTCTTCTCAAATTCTCTCTGCTTTTTCCCACAAAAGACAGGTCCTGGGTTGTAGTGTAAATAATAGTAGTTTTGAAAATAATGCTCCCCACCGGCTCTATGTGTAGTTTGAAGACCATTCCGTAATTCGGTTAATTGTGGGTGTGAGTCAGTTAGGTAGGACGCGCCACAGCAGGGGGGACATATCTAGTGTTAAAACTGTCGCACTCAGGGTAGTAGCTTAAAAGTAGAGGGCAACCACACCTAAGTGTCACACTAGTTAAAAGATAGTCCTATTGTTTCGGCTCGGGGCGAGCCTGGAAAAAGGGGGGTGGGGGTGCAGTGTTGCGGTTTTAGAACCCACACTTGTGTAAATATGACATTATTAAATGGTTAAAGGTTGCACCCCATAGTTAGGCCACAAGCAACACGTAGGCCACCATAGGACTTCAGTTATTTCATTAGTATGTGTATAGGTAAGGCCGTGTTTCCAATAGTTGAATCTGCGTTGTGTCAATCAAATAAAAAGTAGGCCCATTCCATTCATTTTGTAAGCCTCCCTCTCCAAGCGACGCCATTACGCGCCCTCCAGTCTGCCCTATACAACAACATGCATTTTAAAGGCCATTTTCCCTGCTAGAGCGGGGGTTAGCCTTGCGGTCCCCATGACAATCTTCTCCATTTTGCCCTATTTTCTGCATCTCTCCTTGTTAACCCCCTTGCCCGCATTTCTTCTTCCACCATCTTTAGCCAAGTCTTTCTCGGTCTTCCCCGTCTTCTACTTCCTTCTACATTCATTTCCATCACTCTTCTCAACCAGTCACTTTCATCCTTCCTCAACACATGACCAAACCATCTCAACCTGTTCCTCTTCACAGCATCAATCACAGGCTCTGTTCCCATCATCTTTCGCAATTCATCATTTGTCTTCCTCTCTCTCAACGATACTCCGCACATCTGTTGAACCATTCGCATTTCCACCCTTTCCAACCTTCGTTGCTGCTCTACGTTCATTACCCATGTCTCGCTCCCATAAATCATAACACTTCTCACACATGCAGCATACACCTTTCCCTTCAGCTTCAACGACACTCCCCTCATCATCAGCACGCCACTCAATTCCCGAAACTTCTTCCATGCACATCTCACTCGAGCAACCGTTGCCGAGTCTGATCCACCTTCTCCATTCAGCATGTCTCCAAGGTAGCAAAATGTTTTCACACCTTCCAGCTTCACGCCGTCTCCAAGATCCAACTCAACATTTCCTCCATCTGCAGCTCCCTCTGTGCACACCTTACATTTGAATGTAGCTGCCACACTGGTTAATGACCCTCTCAGACCACTACATTTTTGATGAACCCACTCAGCGCACATTGTACACTGAATGGAGTTCACTCCGACACCCTTCCTACACACAGCACAGGGCCACTTCCCTGTTCTTTCCACCTCACCACATGCTTTACCACTTGCCATCACCTTCGTCTTTCCGATATTCACCTTCAGACCATTTGTCTCCATACATTCCTTCCACGTGTTCATCTTTTCCTTCAGTCCATCCATACTTTCCACAATCAACACCAGATCATCTGCATACAACAACTCCCACGGTAAACCCTCCTTTACGTTCTGAGCCAGCACCTCCATCACAGCTACAAATAGTAGTGGACTTAGTACCGACCCCTGATGCACTCCCACCTTCACCTCAAACTCACCACTGTTCCCGTCCTTCGTCCTTACAGCTGTGCACGCTCTTTTGTACATTGCCATCACTACTCTGATCAACCATTCCTCCACTCCTAACTTCCTCAATGCCCATGTCAATACTTTGCGTGGACCCGATTGAATGCTTTCCCCAGATCAAAAAACCCTAGAAACAACTTCTTCCTCTTCTCCATGTACTTCTCCTGCAACTGCCTCACAATGAAAAGCGCGTCTGTCATTCCTCTTCCTGGCATGAATCCAAACTGCATTTCGTCGATCTTCACTTTCTTCCTTATCCTCCTCTCCAACACCCTTTCCAATACCTTCATTCCATGCTCCAATAACTTTATCGCTCGGTACGAGCCACACTCCAGAGGGTCACCTTTCCCCTTGTATAGAGGGACGTGGGTACTCAGTTCCCAATCCACAGGAATGCTGCCTTCTTTCACCACCAGATTACAGATCTCTGTCATTCTCTTCACACCCCAACTTCCTGCTGCCTTCAACATATCTCCCACAACTCCCGTCGGCCCTCCCGCTTTTCTACCCTTCATTGCTTTTATCGCTTCCTCAACTTCCTTCTCAGTTATCTTCTCTGCCGGTCCTAAAACTGGGTTACTCTCTATGTTGCCATCCCATTCATTCTCTGTATTCAACAGCATTTCCATATATCTTTTCCATCTTCCTTTAATTCCATCTGGGTCGACAACGATTTGTCCCACTTCATCCTTCAAGCAACTCACCCCCATCACATCACACCTCTCTTTCGCTATCTGCTTTGCAATCCTGAATACTGCTTTCTGACCCTCTTCCGAATCCAAGCGTTCTCCGAACATTTTCCTACATGCCTCCTGCGCCTTTGCTACCTCTTTCTTTGCAGCCTTCCTGGCTGCCTTAGTTATAACTTTCATGCTCTGCTGTTTCTGCTCCCGTACCCTTCGCCTTCTGCCACTCCTTGAACTTCTTCCTCTTCTCGTCAATCCTCTTTCCAACTTCATCATCCCACCACCATGTTTCCGAGTGCCTCGGTTGTCCTTTTGTCCATCCACATACCTCACCAACGGCTCCCAACAGACTAGCTTTCATTGACATCCAACCACTTTCAAGCTCAACCACATCAGCCTCGACCCTACTCAGCATCTCTTTTCATGCCTCCCTTACTGTCACCTCTTTCAAACCTCCACACCTTCATTCTCGGTTGGTGCTTCACCCGCCGAGCTCTCCTCGCACCTTTCACCCTTACGTCGCAGACCACCCAAGTGGTGCTGTGAAACAGCCTCCTCCCCCGGGATCACCTTTGTGTCCCGGAGGTGCCCCCTATCTCGCCTACGCACCATCAGGTAGTCAACGGTTGTCGTCGACCCACCTGACGTGTATGTAACAAGCTTATTGTCCTCTTTCTGGAACTGAGTATTACAAATCAACAAATCAGCTCCATCAGCAAACTCCAAAATCCTTTCACCTTCTCCATTTCTCACACCATATCCGTAACCCCCATGAACTCCATCAAAACCATCCATACTCCTTCCCACATGTCAATTTAGGTCTCCTCCTCCCACAACTTTCTCATCTTTCACGTTTTCCATCAGCTTCTCTATCGCACACCAGAACTTGTCCTTCTCTTCATCGCTTCGACCAACCCGCGGAGCATATCCCGAGATGACGTTCACCAAGAGCTTTCCAAGAGCTTTCGTTCTGCCCTATGGCTCTCCCAATTTGTTATGCGCCTTTGTTGGCAGCGTTCGCTGCCTTGAGCTGGAGCTCGCTCAAACGGCGCCATAAGCCACGAGGTTAGGCCCGAGAAACGGGGCGGAACGCCAGGAAGAAGGTGTGGCCACGTCAACTCACCATCAGGGCGTGGCCGGTAAGCGATGCCCAGCCAACCAGGGCTGAGGTAGGATCGCCGACAGGCGTGGCTTTGGGGTTCGTGGAGTGATCGCTTGGTGAGTTATAAAAGTGAACGCAAAGCCCTTTTACAGGACTGCGCGTAGGACTGTCGTGATTGCAAGGACGGACTTATGAGATATATGGCACGCTTGATGAGAACTTACTTACTGATGGGAGAGAGTGCATTTGACTTACTGGGAGAACGCGCGTTGCATTGAAAGGACTCGTGCAGTGGCGCTGATGAAAGGAGGACCTTATCAAAGGAGTACATTGGAGAGGGTGCGTTTGGCGCCTTTGTATAGTGCACATATTACGTACGCAGCGTACCAGCTTCCCCCCGTTATATAAATTGTCCGGTCGCGTTCCAACTACGCGCGGAGCTGCCTGCCGGGTTTCGCCCGCTGGACCGGAGCCTGGACCCCATCGCCGGACCTTCCATCCACCATCTACAATCCCCGTGTGAGTGTGTATGTTTGTCCTGGGTATTAAGAATAAGACTGTCTAAGGCTGCCCTGTGTTCTGCTTCTTCCTCTTCCTATCCTGTACATTCTTTCATTTCCTCTAGGCTATGAGCCAGACCCCCAAATTGACCGGTCGGTACCATACAGATGGAGTAAGGCTCATTGTGATTTTTAGCAAGATATATGTCCCTAGATATGAAAAAAAAGTGATAGCAGTGTATAACTCTCGGCCATCTCTGTGTTATCACCCGAAATATTATTATACGCCCGCTTCGCTTCGCCAAAAAATGTGATATTTGCTAAAATTGGAATAAATATGTTTTTAAGGACCACAGAGTGCCAATAATTTGCATACTGGATGCCAACTAATATAGTAATAGAAATATAGAACATTTGTGGGGGTTATTTATCAAATTTTTGAGATAATGACAAAAAATATGTTACATTTAGTGAAAAAGTTGTCGAAATCGCTTCGAGTTCAAAATTCACATTGTACATTTTTGTCAATATTTCAATTTCAATTTGTCAATAAACCTAGAGTGTGGAGCAAGTTTGCATGCATTGTGAAATATAATGTAGCTGATGTTACAAACCTACTTTAGGATACTAGCTAATACCAAAAATTACACTGAGATACCAAAAGTAGTAGACGAATAAACCTAAAATGTTCAAAAGCTATGTTTTGTTCCAAAATATCAAAATTAGGGGGTATGGTTGAACATATTTTGAACTTTGCCAAAATATGTGCCCCAAACAACCACCATATTACAAAGTAATGATATATTCCAATGCAGTGGTTCCTTGCGAAGATTTTGAGGGGTCAAATGTTACTCTGGGAGTTTTCATTTTTGAAATATTGACAAAAATGTACAATGTGAATTCTGAACTCGAAGCGATTTCGACCACTTTTTCACTAAATTTAACATATTTTTTGTCATTATATCAATATTTTGATAAATAACCCCCACAAATGTTCTATTTTCTATTACTATATTAGTTGGCATCCAGTATGCAAATTATTGGCACTCTGTGGTCCTTAAAAACATATATTTATTCCAATTTTAGCAAATATCACATTTTTTGGCAAAGCGAAGCAGGCGTATAATAATATTTCGGGTGATAACACAGAGATGGCCGAGAGTTATACACTGCTATCACTTTTTTTTCATATTTAGGACATATATCTTGCTAAAAATCACAATGAGCCTTACTCCATCTGTATGGTACCGACCAAACCCCTTGGCTCATAGCCTACTCTTCTCCTTCTTGTAAATAATTAATAAACCAATCTTTGTTCTTCCTATTTTCTGGGTTTCCTCTTTATCCGATCGCATTCATCTTTTCTCTAATTGGGTAAACGTGGCACGATTAGAAACCGCTCAGAATCAGGTTTAGTCACATTGTTAACGGCTCGGATCGTGGATCGCTATCCGCTCGGCGTTTCCACCAATATCCGTGGTTCGAGCGGGAGTTATCTCCTTGCTTTACGGCCGGTGGTAGTACTTAGGTAGTTGGACTAAGACTCGACCAACAACCCTACTTACCACCGACCGGAAGGAACGTTACAACCCCCAGGACTCGGGTCGGCCAGATAACAAGACAAGGGGATTAACCCCCCCTTGATAAGGGGAGAGCCGACGTCCGAGATCCGTAACAATACAATACCTGTTGGTTTGTAACAATTGGTGTGGCTTCACCATTGATCTTTGACATACAGAATAACACATTTTTCTGCCATGACTCCTCTCGGGGCTCAGAGGTACACCGTGACCAGGGGGTCGCGGAGGAGCACGTAACACTGTGAACAAATGTGCAAACTCAAAAATTAGGCTGGATAGTTGTCCTTGTTGTTCCCTCGTCAAATGACCTAATTTCTCATCAAAATGACTCAACACTTCCGCGTTCGTTAATCTGGGACAAGCCTGGTCATCAAAGTTATCAAACTTCACACGGGCCTCAACCTCTGGATTCTCTTGCACCCCGACTACAGGTAAGACAGGTGTGACAGGAACCATTTTCCCCACAGGCTTCCTCTCATAATATTTCTTCAGTCGGTTGAGATGACACAGCTGCCGCTTTTTCCGTCGGTCTGGAGTTGTCACCACGTAATCTGTTTCATTAACCCTCCTTTCGATTGCATAGGGACCGAAATATCTAGCCTGTAGTGGCTGACCTGGAACAGGAAGCAACACTAACACTCGGTCCTCAGGACGGAAATTTCTTATCTGAGATTTCTTGGCATGTCTCACTTTCATTTTATCCTGTGTCACTTTCAAGTTTCTGCTCGCAACTTCACAAGCCTTTGCCAATCTGTGCCTAACCGTTGACACATACTCCACCACTGTTGACTGTGACTCCTCCTGTAGCCACTGTTCTTTCACCAATTTCAATGGTCCTCGCACTGAGTGTCCAAACACAAGTTCAAAAGGACTGAATCCCAATGACTCCTGAACAGATTCCCTCGTAGCAAACAGCAATAAGGGTATTCCTTCATCCCAATCCTTGTCACATTCAAAACAATACTTTCTGATCATATTCTTCAATGTCTGGTGAAACCTTTCCAAGGACCCTTGGCTCTCGGGAGGGTATGTACTTGATCTTACTTGCTCCACTCCCAACAGATGTACCACTTGCTGAAAAAGCGTTGACATGAAATTGGAACCCTGATCAGACTGCATGACCTTAGGTAGGCCAACCAAAGCGAAAAATTTAATCAAGGCCTTCGCAGTAACTGCCGCAGTAATTTTTCTAAGAGGCACTGCCTCTGGGAACCTTGTGGAAGCGCACATGAAGGTCAGCAAATACTGATGTCCAGCCTTAGTTTTAGGTAAAGGGCCGACACAGTCAATAATGACATGGCTGAATGGCTCTTCAAAAGGGACTTTCTGATTAGGTTTTCCCACCAGCTGGCAAGAGTGGCAAGATTTACAGAACTCCGCCACATCACGTCGCAATCCTGGCCAGAAAAAAATGTATCAATATTCTGTCCCATGTCTTGTTCACTCCAAGGTGTCCGGCCAAAGGTGTCTCATGCGCCAAACTCAATATCTCCTTCCGGTACGGCGGTGGCACCACAATTTGGTGATGAACTTTCCACTCATCGTTTGCTGGCACCTCCGGTGGTCTCCATTTTCTCATGAGTATTTCCCCTTTCATGAAGTAACCAACAGGTATCTTCATAGCCTCTTCCTCTGTAACGGCTTTATCAATCAAACTCCGGATCTCCGAATCTCCGTGTTGTTGTTTTTTTTTTGTATACTGAATCGAGGCTCGTGAAAGAGCTAACATTTATTTCACAAACAAATCAACCAGACAAACAAAATATATAAAAAGAGGTAGCGGAAGACAAGATGGAGAGAGAAGGGGAAGCACACAACCACAACATTTGAGAGCAGGGAGAAGTGTGGGAGGGAGAGGGCTTGGGGGGAGGAGGCGTGGGAAGGGGGGGGGGGGGGGGGAGAGAGGTATAAAACACAAGGGGACCGAAACTAGCGAGGGTAGAAAAGATCAAGGTTTTGGATGAGGGAGGATAAGAGATGGTGGTGAACAGCTGTTTTAAAGACCTGGAGGGTGGAGTGGGATTGAAGAGAGTGAGAGAGTTTGTTCCAGAGGAGGGAGAAAAGAGGAATGAAGGAGTGAAGGTGAGCAGAAAGTCTTGATTTTGGCAGTTTAACCATAAGAGGGTTGCAGGCAGATCTTGTGCGACCTGTAGGAATATTTGGGGGACAGAGCCCAGAGAGAGCTGGGGGGGGGGCAAGGCCAGAGAGGAGTCGGTAGAAGACGGAAATACCACCAACCTGCCTGCGGTGAGTGAGTGAAAGGCCCTTGGAGTTAGCTTCATCGCGGGAGATTCCAATATTCTGAACGCTTTGGTTTCAACAGCATGAAGACGAGCTAGGTGTGAGGCAGGAGCACCAGACCAGAGGGGAGAGCAGTATTCCATAGAGCTGCGGATGAAAGCCTTGTAAGTGGTGAGGAGCTCAGGTGGACCAAGGAAGGACTTCGCACGACGGAGGATGCCCAGTCGGCGACTGGCTTTGGAGGCCAGATTTGAAATGTGGTTTTCCTAGGAAAGATCATGGCAGATAGTGAGACCCAAAAGATTGAGTGACAGAACTTCTTGGAGAGGATTATTCAGAAAGTGGATGGGAGGGTTGTCCAGTCGGTCTTTTCGGAGAGACATCGTAAGAGTGTGAGATTTGTCAGGATTGAAAGACATGTTCCATTTGTTTGCCCAGTCTGTGATTTTGTCCAGGTCTGCAGAGAGTGAGGAGGTTCTTCAACAAGTCTCTTTCGGACAAGCACCGTTTGTTCAACCTCGTTCCCAGATGTCTCTGACGGACACTCCATTTCTTCTTTTGTTCCAGATGTCACCTTTTCCTTAAGTTCCTTGATGTCACTCCCTTTCCTATTACTTCTTTCAGAATTTTCCTCCAATATCGCTAAGGAACCCAAATCCACATCGCCTTCCTTCTCCTTCTCTTCAGAGCGCTTTCTACCCATAGCACGAGTCACTGCACAGGATGGAAAGATACCCGGAATCTCCTGCTCTCACTGTGCGGTGTTATTTTCCATAGTGGGCTTTTCAACCAACATTGGATTACCAGAAACTCGACCACCAGCTAAATCATTCCCGATAATAAAAGAGATTCCCTCTACAGGAAGAGTGGCTTGTAAACCTACGGTGACCGGTCCTGACACCAAATCAGACTTCAAATGGATGACATGAAGAGGAGCTTTAACATAGCCACCAACCCCCTGTAAAACAACACTAACACCAGTTGCCATCTTCTCTGACAATGGCAAAATGCCTTCAGGCATCAAGGATTGACATGCTCCTGTGTCCCTCAATACCCGAACAGGTCTCTGGTTCGTTAAGTCCCCATCCAGTGACACAAACCCCTCTGAAATAAAAGGTTTGTAACCCTCTTGAACAACGTCGTTCTGTGATGCCGTAACTTTGGCATGGGAACCTTCACAAGGCACTGTCCTCCAAGGACGATTTCTCGCATTGGCCAATGCATTCGGAGTTGCACTAGTTTGACTCCACTCCTGATTTTTCCTTTTCAGGGCGTAACATTGGGACATCAAATGTCCAGGTTTCTTGCAAAAAGCGCAAGTAGGCCCGGAGGAAAAACTTGTGGTCTGCCTCAGGCCCCCCGGAAGATAGGTATGTCTTGGAACTGTAGTCTTCTGATCCCTAAATGTCGCGGTATCAGATTTGTGCCCATAGTCCTCTTGAGGCCGCCTCCATGAAAAGTTGTTCTCCGAACCTGATTTTCCGTAACTCCCCATGCTAACTCTAGGCGGGAAGTTAGGTTTGTGGAACCCCATCCTATGTGTCAAGGCATAGTCATCTGCCACGGTTGCTGCCTCATACAACTCTGGTACTTTATTTTCATCCAGATGTACTTTAATGTTCACGTGGACACACTGTTTGAATTCCTCCACCAAGATCAATTGTCGCAAAAGGTTGAAGTCTTTCCCAATCTCCTTCGAGTCACACCACCTATCAAACATGGTTTCCTTCATTCTGGCAAACTCCACATGGGTCTCACTCTCCCTCTTCCTGGCATTCCTGAATTTTTGCCGGTAAGCTTCAGGGACCAATTCATAGGCTTTGAGAATGGCTTTCTTCACTATCTCATAATCTGCACATTGGTCAATCGGTAAAGCCGAATAGATATCTTGAGCTTTACCCACCAGAACACTTTGCACTAACATAGTCCAGGACCCCACAGGCCATTTTAGCATTTGAGCCACTTTCTCAAAATGTAAAAAGAACTTGGCTACCTACTTTTCATTGAAGGGTGGAACCAGCCTCACATGCCTACCAACATCCCAAGAGTTCTCACTAGTTGTCGAACTAGCCGGCATAAATGCTACCTCTCCCCGTTCTCTCATTAATTCCAATTCCTTGAGTTTAATTTCCCTCTGACACTCCATGTCACGTTCCTTTAACTCCCTTTCGGCTCTCCTTTCGTCTGCTCTTTCCTCTGCTCTTCTCTCCTCGAGTCCTCGCTCCTATTCTGCTCTTTCCTTTTCAGCTCTACTTTCCTCTGCTCTTTCCTCTGCTCTTCTTTCCTCGAGTTCTCGTTCCTGTTCTGCTCTTTCCTCTGCTCTTCTTTCCTCGGCTTTCCATTCCAACCCTTTTAACCTTTCCTGACTCTGCAGTTGCATCTCCATTTTCCGGAGCTCCACATTTCCTTTTTCCTCGGGTAACCAATCCAAGGCTACCTCTTCCCATGTTCCTTGTCCCACGAGAGACTCCACCACCAATGTCTGAATCTCTGCTTTCTTCATACTAACTCGGACCTCCAAGTTAAAATATTTGGCCAACATCATGAGTTCTGATCTTTTTAACACCTGGAACTGTGCCTCATTAGGGGACGCCGCAAACTTTTCTGCGTCAAACACCATGGTGACTATTAGTTAGCACCTGTTAACCATCACACAAATTTTTTTCAAATTTGTAGAAAAATTTCGGAATGTTAGAAAATTCAAAATTTGGGAATTTTGGGAATGTTAGTGAATTCTACCCCGGACGAGCCCCCAATTTCTGTTACGTGCTCCTCCCAAAACCCTGGTCACAGTGTACCTCCAAGTCCCGAGAGGAGTCACGGCAGAAAGATGTGTTATTCTGTGTGTCAAAGATCAATGGTGAAACCACACCAATTGTTACCAACAAACAAGTATTGTTTTAAGGTCACACAAGAATAACAGTACAATAACAATATTAATCAATTGTACAACCAATATATCATTCCTATGATGGTACCATCAGTTTCGTACAATATAACTCACTGTGCTCCAAGTGAGCGAAAATAACATTCCCAATGTCTCTGTCCCAGCTTCAAACCAAAGTCGATCCACGCTCCAGTGATCGTCAGAACGATGTTGTATCGAGACCAGAATCCCGTTCGGTGGACAGTCACACTGCCAAAGATGGGCAAAGGTATCCTCAAGAGGCGACTGGGAATCACACCTTCAGGTATGGACGTTCAACGGCTCCCAATCGGCGAACCGCAATTTCCCACTCAAAATCCACGTCACACACACACACACCAGGTTAACGGCTGGATGCGTTGAAATGGTTGAAGCGAGGTGAAAAACCTGGAGCGATGCGAAATCAGGCGCGAGGCAAAATGACCAACGGTCCGTTTTCGAGACGTAACGGCACTCCAATAATTCTCTTCGGAATCAACCGCAAAACCTGTCATGCAGGTTTATCTGTCACAGCGATAACAACTCTGTCGCAGGAATCTCTTTCCCAGGAAACCCAAAGTTCACTTGTGACCCCTGTTCACCAGCGTTTGCTCAAAACCTCAACGCAGCTCGGCTCCTTCTCCGAACTCACTCGCTCCGCCTCCTTTTCCTCTTCTTCTTCCTCTTCTTCTTCGTCCAATTCCTGATCCGGTTTCCGGTTTCTTTTTAAAACACTAACTTTTTTTACCTTTTGAAAACAGTTATCTCAAATTCACGTGAACGATAACAATAATACTACATGCAACCAAAAATGTTTACAGTGGATGAGAACCACAACAACGGAAGTGACGAATCCGTAACAATATATGTATATATATATGTGTATATATGTGCATATATGTGTATATGTATATGTATATGTATGTGTGTGTATATGTGTGTATATAGGCCTATATATATGTATATATATCTATCTATATATATATATATATATATATATATATACATATATACATACATACATACATACATACACATACATACATACACATACACACATACATACACATACATACATACATATACATACATACATATATATACATATATATATATATATACACAAAGAATTAAGTTAAGCACCCCTACACAACGAATTAAGGTAAGCACCCCCTAATATATATTCTTTGTGTATATGTATACATTGGCATATATTCTAAGGTATGTGAGATCAAATAATGATTGGTATGACATTAGCAATTATCCATTGATGAAATTGAGTGATCAAAGTGAAAAAAAGTGATTGGTTGAGTCAGTGATCCGATCACGTGGGTCCTACACACGTTATTGACGCAAAGATCGCTAGAGGTCTTCTCAGAACAATGACTGTACGTTAGAAAACATAAACGTCATCCACACTGTCCGTGATGGACCTATAGCTCCATACTTAAATTGAGGTGAAAATATGCCTAAAATTCCCAAAAAATTTCACCTTAAATTATTCAGAATAAAATATTGAAAACGGCATGATTGTTATGTTTTTATGTGACCATAATATCACTTCTCCAGAAAATATAGCAATATCATGGGTATATTACACTGTTTTGACGACAACAAACTTGTAATGTGCGAGGTTGTAAAAAAACGGGGGGGGTGCTTAACTTAATTCTTTGTGTATATATATATATATATAATTAAAAAAAACACATTTAGAGGCCATTTTTCCCCGCAAAGCGGGGGTTGGCCTTTTTCGGGAACCGTGGTTGTTGTTGTTTTTCGGTCCCATTTTTGAAGCAATGTTTTACGGCCGGATGCCCTTCCTGACGCCAACCCTTTTTGCCGCCTTTAACGACAAACAGGGAATTACCAGTGAACTGGTACTCAATTAGCCGACCTCGGAAGGATGAACAGGCTGAGTCAACCCCCCTGGCGTTAGTTCAGCAATCTGACCGGGATTCGAACCGAGGATCCTAGGTTATCCTAAACCGGCACCCTAGCCACTAGCCCAACACCAGGGATCAATGCATATATATACAACAACAACACAACATGCATTTTAAAAGGCCATTTTCCCTGCTAGAGCGGGGGTTAGCCTTGCGGTCCCCATGACAATCTTCTCCATTTTGCCCTATTTTCTGCATCTCTCCTTGTTAACCCCCTTGCCTGAATTTCTTCTTCCACCATCTTTGGCCAAGTCTTTCTCGGTCTTCACCGTCTTCTACTTCCTTCTACATTCATTTCCATCACTCTTCTAAACCAGTCACTTTCATCCTTCCTCAACACATGACCAAACCATCTCAACCTGTTCCTCTTCACAGCATCAATCACAGGCTCTATTCCCATCATTTTTCGCAATTCATCATTTGTCTTCCTCTCTCTCAACGATACTCCGCACATCCGTCGAACCATTCGCATTTCCACCCTTTCCAACCTTCGTTGCTGCTCTACGTTCATTACCCATGTCTCGCTCCCATAAATCATAACACTTCTCAAACATGCAGCATACATCTTTCCCTTCAGCTTCAACGACACTCCCCTCATCATCAGCACGCCACTCAATTCCTGAAACTTCTTCCATGCACATCTCACTCGAGCAACCGTTGCCGAGTCTGATCCACCTTCTCCATTCAGCACGTCTCCGAGGTAGCAAAATGTTTTCACACCTTCCAGCTTCACGCCGTCTCCAAGATCCAACTCAACATTTCCTCCATCTGCAGCTCCCTCTGTGCACACCTTACATTTGAATGTAGCTGCCACACTGGTTAATGACCCTCTCAGACCACTACATTTTTGATGAACCCACTCAGCGCACATTGTACACTGAATGGAGTTCACTCCGACACCCTTCCTACACACAGCACAGGGCCACTTCCCAGTTCGTTCCACCTCACCACATGCTTTACCACTTGCCATCACCTTCATCTTTCCGATATTCACCTTCAGACCTTTTGTCTCCATACATTCCTTCCACGTGTTTATCTTTTCCTTCAGTCCATCCATACTTTCCGCAATCAACACCAGATCATCTGCATACAACAACTCCCACGGTAAACCCTCCTTTACGTTCTGAGCCAGCACCTCCATCACAGCTACAAATAGTAGTGGACTTAGTACCGACCCCTGATGCACTCCCACCTTCACCTCAAACTCACCACTGTTCCCGTCCTTCGTCCTTACAGCTGTGTGCGCTCTTTTGTACATTGCCATCACTACTCTGATCAATCATTCCTCCACTCCTAACTTCCTCAATGCCCATGTCAATACTTTGCGTGGAACCCGATCGAATGCTTTCTCCAGATCAACAAACCCAAGAAACAACTTCTTCCTCTTCTCCATGTACTTCTCCTGCAACTGCCTCACAATGAAAAGCGCGTCTGTCGTTCCTCTTCCTGGCATGAATCCAAACTGCATTTCTTCCTTATCCTCCTCTCCAACACCCTTTCCAATACCTTCATTCCATGCTCCAACAACTTTATCGCTCGGTACGAGCCACACTCCAGAGGGTCACCTTTCACCTTGTATAGAGGGATGAGGGTACTCAGTTCCCAAACCACTGGAATGCGGCCTTCTTTCACCACCAGATTACAGATCTCTGTCATTCTCTTCACACCCCAACTTCCTGCTGCCTTCAACATATCTCCACAACTCCCGTCGGCCCTCCTGCTTTTCTACCCTTCATTGCTTTTATCGCTTCCTCAACTTCCTTCTCAGTTATCTTCTCTGCCGGTCCTAAAACTGGGTTACTCTCTATGTTGCCATCCCATTCATTCTCTGTATTCAACAGCATTTCCATATATCTTTTCCATCTTCCTTTAATTCCATCTGGGTCGACAACGATTTGTCCTAGTTCATCCTTCAAGCAACTCACCCCCATCACATCACACCTCTCTTTCGCTATCTGCTTTGCAATCCTGAATACTGCTTTCTGACCCTCTTCCGAATCCAAGCGTTCTCCGAACATTTTCCTACATGCCTCCTGCGCCTTTGCTACCTCTTTCTTTGCAGCCTTCCTGGCTGCCTTATAACTTTCATGCTCTGCCGTTTCTGCTCCCGTACCCTTCGCCTTCTGCCACTCCTTGAACTTCTTCCTCTTCTCGTCAATCCTCTTTCCAACTTCATCATCCCACTTCATCATCCCAATGTTTCCGAGTGCCTCGGTGGTCCTTTTGTCCATCCACATACCTCACCAACGGCTCCCAACAGACTAGCTTTCATTGACATCCAACCACTTTCAAGCTCAACCACATCATCCTCGACCCTACTCAGCCTCTCTTTTAATGCCTCCCTTACTGTCACCTCTTTCAACCTCCACACCTTCATTCTCGGTTGGTGCTTCACCCGCCGAGCTCTCCTCGCACCTTTCACCCTTACGTTGCAGACAACCAAGTGGTGCTGTGAAACAGCCTCCTTCCCTGGGATCACCTTTGTGTCCCGGAGGTGCCCCCTATCTCGCCTACGCACCATCAGGTAGTCAATGGTTGTCGTCGACCCACCTGACGTGTATGTAACAAGCTTATTATCCTCTTTCTGGAACTGAGTATTACAAATCAACAAATCAGCTCCATCAGCAAACTCCAAAATCCTTTCACCTTCTCCATTTCTCACACCATATCCATAACCCCCATGAACCCCGTCAAAACCATCCATACTCCTTCCCACATGTCCATTCAGGTCTCCTCCTACCACTACAACTTCCTCATCTTTCATGTTTTCCATCAGCTTCTCTATCGCACATCAGAACTTGTCCTTCTCTTCATCGCTTCGACCAACCTGCGGAGCATATCCCGAGATGACGTTCACCAAGAGCTTTCCAATCATATATATATATATATTGCTACGGTTTTGAAAATTGCACATATTGATCATTAAAGGTTAAAGGGTTGCCCCCCATAGTTAGTTCCACGAGCAACACGTAGGCCTACTTGTAGTATTAGTTATGTCATAGTATGTGTAAGTATAGGCCATTTCACCGTTTGATACCTGCGTTGTGTAAAGACATGAGTTTAGGTCCCGGTCATTTTGCGTCCACCCTCCAATTCCATCTCTATGGGCATAATTGATCCCGCGCCCCATTTGGCTGCCCGCTCAGTTTATTACGCTTTGGCTGCCTGCAGCATTTGTTGCCCTTTGCTCGCTCACTAGTCGAGTAACACGAGGTAGGCCTGAGAAGGAGGAGCGCGATGTCGGGGTGGGGGCGGCGTCAAGGCGGAGCGTCAGAGGCGATGACGGTAAGAGCCACCAGCCAATCAGGGCTCTAACGGCATGGCATGAGAGGCGCTTCTGGCGAGTTCTAGAAGGTTCGCGGGGTGTGCCTATATAAGTCACTGCACAAAACCCTTGAACAGGACTCGCAGAGGAGAGAGAGAGAGAGAGAGAGAGAGAGAGAGAGAGAGAGAGAGAGAGAGAGAGATAAAAGGACTTGTTGGAGGGACTCGGGTGCACAGGGCAGTGGCGAAAGGACTTGAGGGGGCGAGTGCGTTGTGAGCACTTGGGAGAATTTAAGAGCCGGACTTTGAAGGAGAACTTGACTCGCATCACTCGTTTTGAGGCATTGAACTGTAAACTCACCATATAACGTACGCGCCAGAGGAGAAGAAGAGGAGGCGTTGGCAGTACGAGTACACGGCTGCAGCCAGACGCGCCGCTGGCGAATAGCGCCTACGTCAGCTACGCGAGTAAACGCGGTCAAAGCCACCAGTGATTAACCGCCAGAGCCCACACCCTACCGTTCACCCCGTAATAACCTTGTGCGTACAAACGACACGTGGAGGGCTCCTGCCTTCTCTTCTGACCATCTGCACGGGACGAGCCGGAGACCGGAGGGAGCTGCACGGGAGCCATTCCTGGACGTGTTGAACATCATCCTGCAGCTGAAAGCCCCGTGTGAGTGTGTGTGTGACGGGCCCGTTTGTCCTGGGTATTAAGTTAAGACTGTTTTAAGGCTGCACTGTGTCCCCTTTTTCTCTGAACCATTGTGAATAGTGTAAATAAATCTGCTCTTCCTTTTTCCAATTCGACCGCTTTTGTGATTTATCCATTGACTAAGCGTGGTACGAATAAGATCGCTTGAACCGGGTTCACCATATAAACGGCAAGGATCGCGTGTACGCACCGCTCGGCGTCTCAACACGCGTGGTTCCTGCGGGGCTTATTTCCTCGTTTCAGGGCAGCGTGAGTAATTAGGTAATAGCGATCCTAGTCCTAATACCCTATTTCGCGCTGTCCGGGAAGGACGTCATAGGTCCTGGGTCCCGCCAGGCCAGTCAAAGACAAGGGGACTAATCCCCCCTTGGTAAGGGGAGAAGGCCGGCGACGAGATCCGCAACAATATATATATATATGAGGAGAATAGAACCATGTTCCACACCTTGAGTTCCTGGGATAACAAGCTTTATTGATGAACCAATATCACAGCGCTGTGGAGGGTGTAAGTGTCATACCATTCACAATTGAACAGCATGGCCACATACACTCCTAGAAAATTGGCAACCCAGAGTTTCTTTATATACACAAAATTATACAAAAAATCTCCGCTGAAAAATGAGCACGGACAAAGGAAAACGGGCTAGATATCTCCCACAGAGACCCTATCTTCTTTGGCATGAGCAAAGGGAAAGATGCGGGAGAAAGACCACAGTGACATTCTCAAAACTTATCCTCCATGCTGGCCTTTGGTCAAGGACAGAAAGACGCGTTTTCACGAGGGGGTCTAACAGAGCAAGCAGTTTCACTATCTTTCTACATTCCTTGGCACAGTTGGACAATAAAGCATAGGTCAAAGCAAGAGGGAACATAGTAAGCTTAATCCTTTTCACAAAGCAACCACTATTAAATGCAAACCACAATTACATAAGACACAACCAAAGGCATGATCTCGACATTCCCCAATTTGGTCTCTACGAGACTACGTATCACAGAGACCAGGCCACATCGGCTTTATTTGCAAAGCAAAAGAGAATAGTGTTATATGTGGCCACATCGGGCTTTATTGAGTGTTGTATGTGTGTCCTCCCAAGGGCATGCCACGCACATAAAGTACCCCGCATGCACGCTTGAAAGGTGTGTCATGTTGTGCGTGTTTGGAACATGAAGGTCCAGAACATGAAGATCTATTAACTTTTCAGATCCGCAACGAAGGCGCCTGATCCAGCCAGGGATGTTGCCTGGGAGGGTCTCTCAACCCACCCTTGCAGCAGCCTAGGTGCGGCTGAAATCCCCCCCAATCGAAGGGCTCCCCGTCCTCGCACAGACCCGGTCCTTGCCGATCTTCGAAGTTAATCGACGTCCATGCTGTTGTTCTGAGGAATACATAATGTAATTAATATCTTGTGTCACGTGTTCCTGGCCAGAGTACAGAGCATTACAATTCAAAGTAAAGAGAGAAACTTCCTTTTGTGTCAAAGACGTTCATGGATGCATAATCAGCTTGTGGATCCAGAGTATCAGTGTCAGGTCCTTTGGCAGCCAGACCCAGCGTTGCAGTCAAATCCATAGTCGGATCAAGCGGAGATGTGCAGCTGTGTGCTTATAATACTGTTGCGGATATGGCATTTGGCCTCAATATCCGCTTGTAAATACTCCCCTATTTCCCCAATACTCCCCAACTATCCCCAATCCCCCATTCCCTAGTCCCATTGCCTGTAAATAACACTCTGTAGAACCGACCTTCCCCTTTTTCCCCCATTAAATGTCGTGCCCAGGTTCACCGCATCTCACGTAGACAACTATAGGACATCTTGCTAGTTATTCTTAGTCTATGTCAGTTAAGGACTCGTTTCCATTAATTCTGACTCTTCGTTGCACCAGAATGTGATCGTATGGCACCAGTAGTGAGTTTAGGACCTCCCCTTACCTCCTCCCATCTTCCCCATGAAACAACAACAACAACAACAACAACTACAACTACAACTACAACAACAGAGGAGAATGGGGGCGGCGCGGCGCGGGGGAGTGTGCGTCCTCACACCGGCTCGGTTAGCCGCCATTGACCATGCGCTCCGACGGGGTTACCACGAAGGGGCTCCCTGTCAGCCCCTCGTCAAGGGCGGAGCCGGTAACCCCCCCGCACGCACCCAATGAGAAGCAACGGGCCGATTCCATCTGGGGCGGAGCTAACTAGCCGAGGGCGTGTCACTCCCCGCCGGATATACGCAGCGACTTACCGGACGTGACGTCAGATGCGCCCCGAGCTTGAAGAGGAAAGAACCAGTCACGACCTCCGAGCGCTGTGACCTCCCTGCATCTACTGGACCGTACTGTATCCTGTCCCTGAGCCAAGAGTGCACCTTGAGCCATCGAATACCTGCCTTCCTTGCCATCAATCCCCGTGTGAGTCAGTTTTGTCCCGTTTATCTGTCGTCTGTCGGGGCTACTATAAGACCGTAATTAAGTGCCTACCTTACTATGCTGTCTCTCTCATCCCTGTAATCTGACCTTCCGCAATATTATAACCTCCTCCGGAGGTCTTGAGAACTGAACCCTTGGTGTCGTGTCATTTTAACCCAGCCGTTGTGTCTTTTCCATCATTGATTTAGCATAGCGCGACTTAGTCAACGTTCGAGCATAATCGGGTAAACTGTGCAGACGCGGTCATACCAAACCGCTCGGTAAACTAACATCTAAAAGCCGCGTCTGTAACAATTGGTGTCAGGAGTGTCGGATTCGGACCTGGGACTAAATTTATTAGGCCCAAATTTTGGAACACCAATTGTACCACTAGGGTAACAATTGGTGTTGGGAGGTAGAATTCGATCCGGAGCACGTTTCCCGCGCTCGAAATTATAACGGCGAAATTCGATTGTGTTTTACCAAATATAAAAACCCGAATTTTGAAAGTCGCGCTATGGCAGACCAAGTCGGCTGGGGTCCGGTAGGGGAGAGTGAGGCAGGGTCGGTCCAGGACCAAATTGAGGGACGTGAGGAGAGCGAAGCAGTGAGGGTAGCAGATTCGCAAAATAGCGTCGTTGCGCCCGACGTAGCGGGGGCGCAAAATGGCGCCTCGCTGGTCACCGCGCCCGCGACCGTGGCAGCGCCCCTGGTGGATTCGAACCTTTTCCTCCTGCAAATGAGGGCCCTTATGGAACAAATGGGTGAGCAATTGGGAGACCAAATTAGAGGTTTGAAAAGCAGTATGGGACAAATGGGGAACCGGATGGAGGCTCAGAATGAGCAATTGGGGGTAATGGGAAACGAAATGGGGGTAATGAGGGACGAAGCGAGGGGTACCGGAGAGGGGTTAGACAATAATTTTAAGGGATTAGACGAGAAATTTGGGAAATTAGACAATAGATTAGGGGAAATGCAAAAGGGGTTAGAGGGGTTAGAAAACAGGATGGAAGGCAAATTGAGGGACATGAGGGACCAAGCGGAAAGGGAAGTTAACCAAATGGGGCAGCAGATAGAGGGGGTCAGAATGGGGGTAGAAACCAAACTGGATGCTCACAGGGAGGAAATGGAGCAGATGAGGGTGGCATCTGGGCAGGAGATGCAAGTGATGGGAGAGGAGATCAGAAGAGGAGTGAGTGAGGAGGTCGGAGGAGTGCACGAGGAGGTGAGGCACTGTAAGGAGCACATGGAGAAGGAGGTGAGAAAGGGGACTGTAAAGTTACAAGGGGGCATAGAGGACCTGACGCAGGAGGTGGAACAGCTGACGGAGGGACAAAAAGGACTAACGGAGCAGGTTCAAAGGAACACTGCGGTATTAGGAGGGTTACAAGCGACACAGAAAGAACTAAAAGATGACTTGATGGCGACAAAGAGGGAATGTCAGATGGTACGTGAGGGACTGACAACGAGGTTGGACGAGGTGATAGAGGTAATGGAGACGAAGGACCGGCAGGTGAGGACGCACATGGAAACGGTCAAGGTAGCCTTGGAGGACGAGCTTGAGGAGACGTACCGGGGAATAAAAGAGGTGAAGCAGAAATTAGAAGAAGTGGAAGAAGGGATGAGCGAAATTAAGAAGCGACGGAGAGGGGATAAGAAAGAGATAAAAGAGGAGATAAAAGAATTGGTCCAAAGTCTGTGTTTGGATCGTGATGATGTGCCCATTAACCGGATGAGGGATTCGCAGGTGATGGAGGAGAAGCGTAGAGGAAGAGGACCCGGTGTAAGTGGTGACCAATATGGTCGTGCGTATGATGCGCCAGGGGATTTAATAAGCTTGGGGGTCGAGATAGACCCGGATGTTCGTGAGAGGCCGTGGGTGAAGTGTGCGACAGGTCTGGTGTGCGAAAAGGGAGGTGTGCGAGAAAGTCCGACTCTGGGGTGTGTGAGGAAAAAGTGAGTGCCAAGGAGTGAGGGTGCTGGCGAGAGTGAGTCGGTCGTAGCGCGTGTGCGAGGGAGCACATGGAAGCGCGGTGTGGTGAGTGTTACAGAGGGTGTGACGGGAGAGTGTGCGCAAGAGTGTGTGCGAGAAAGGTGTGTGACGGACAGGTGCATGGGGAAAGAGTGCGCTGTCAAAGGCAAGGAAGAATGCACGCCTGTGGTGAGTGCTACAGAGGGTGTGACGGGAGAGTGTGCGCAAGAGTGTGCGCGAGAAAGGTGTGTGACGGACAGGTGCATGGGGAAAGAGTGCGCTGTCGGGAGTAAGGGTGAGTGCGTTGTCAAGAATGGAGGTGAGAGTAGTGAGAGTGACAAGGAGAGTGAGTTGGTTGTGACAGGTGAGCGAGGATGTACACCTGGGATGGAAGGATGCACACCTGGAATGGTAGAGCGTGAGTGGGAATGCACGCTGGAGTTGGTGGTGAGGCACGTGGTTGGGTGTGTGAATGAGAGCACACCTGTGATTGTCACAGAGGAGGTGACCGAGGAGGGGGTGCGAAGAGGTGTGTTGGTGAGGTGTGCTACCAACGAATGTGTGCCAAAGTGTTCGGTGGTCAGGTGTGTGACCAAGGCTGTGAGTGGAATGAGGGTACCTGGGTGTGTAAGGAAAGGTACGAGGAGCATGGGCACGGCTGGATGTGTGAGCAAGGAACGGGCTGCGGGGTGTAAGCATCCAGGTGAAGCATCGACGGTGACCGGGTTAAAGGTTAGAACGACTTTTAGCCGAAGCGGGCCCTCGGTGCGTGCCGGGCTTCGCGTGCCGCGAGAACCAGCGGGGATCCGAGCCACGGCGGGTTCGAAAGGACCGCCGTGCGCGATCCACGCTGGGCCTCGCTTTGAACGGCCGCGTCTGTGCTCCACTAGGCGGAGCGGGCGGCTGGATAGGAAGGGTCGTCATGGCGACCACTTTTTGTTGAGGCATTCCGGCAGGTCGAGATCGAGCCATGGGATGGCTCCACGCCGAGGTGGTGCGTGGGATCTCGGCCCGGGTAAGCCCCCGTCCCTGCACCGAGTGCCGGACGCATCCAGCCGCTGGCACAGAACAACCCGCATTCATGGCTTGGCTTTACGAAGCCTGGCTTTGGACAGGAATTGGCGCACCGAGAGGCATTAGTGAGTAGACTGGGTGATGAGGTTAGTGTTTTGGACCCAAAATTAGAGAAAAACAAAATTTGATGATTGGCAAGGGATTGGCAGTAATGATTGGCAGATGATGAGTAGTGATTGGCAAATTTTTGATTGGTGGAAATTTGATGTGCAAAATCGGTAGTGAGCGATGGGCCCGGTGGGTAAGGCTGGCATCCCTGCCACCCTTCCCATATGTGGGGGCAAAGGAGCAATAGCTTATGGGGTGTATGGCAGTGAAAACTAGCCCGGGTGGGTTAGGTTATATGTGTGTAGGGCCCTAGAAGATGACATTAGGTGACGTTAAGTTTAGTTAGTGACTGATACCTGTAGTGGGGACGCAGGTAGATTAGTATGGATGATAATGACGTGGGAGCGCAATAGTTTAAAGGGACGACTGGGAAGCGCAAGTTTCAGAAGGGAGTCGTTAGCTGAGATGATGCCGTGTGTGTGAGGATGGAACAGGTGTGATTGCACAGGTGTGCAACTGGACAGGTGTGTGGAGCAGTGTGTGAGTAGTGAGTGTGTGGATTAGCGCGAATGCACTTGGGGAGAGAAGGGTGCAGGTGGCACCGGGTGTGAGAGCACAGGTGTGCAAGTGCAGGTGTGTGGAATAGATGGAGCAGAGAATGACTGGTGTGGAGAGAGTTGGAGTAAGTGGTACGGAGTGGTGCGCATGGTGCGAAGGTGTGGATGGGGGAAGAGTGGACCCCTTTCACGAATACCCGGGGCGGGTAGTGTAAGTGTTAGGTAGAGGGTACAGGTAAATTGTGGTTGGATATTGGCATCTGTGGTGCGGGTGACAGAATGGTGTTGTGAATGGGGGCATTCGTGTTGTGGAAATGGCTGGGCGTGTAGCCTGTTAGTGTGTGTAGTTGGTTGGGCACTCCACCACTGTGAGGATGTCGGCCAGGTGAGGCCGCAGGTGGGCTCTGGGAGCCGGTAGTTGTGAGTGGGTGCCTGAGGATCCCGGGTGTGGATCGGGCAGCCCAGTGCCAGAAAGGGCACCGAGTGGGGAGAGCGCCAGAGGGCCTTCCCCAGGTAGTTAGGTTAGGGTAAGGAGCAGGTAAGCTCGGAGGCAACTGCAGTGGTGGAGGTGTGCAGGTGGGTAGACCCGCTGGGAGAGGTACACGCCACAGCCCAGAAATTGTGCGAGGGCACCGGGAGATGAATCGGGGGAGTGAGACCCCAAATTGAAAAGCACCACAGTTTGGCCAATGGGAATTGGTTTTTAGAACCCATAGTGTAAGAGGGCCAATGGTTGGCCGGAGAAAGACCCCGGGTAGTGTAAAGTTGTTAAAGTCATTTAGGAAATAGTTAGGATTGATGAACCTGTCGCACCATACGCAGCCACTTACCTGTGGTGATGATGATGACTCCACACCTGTGTTTTCTTTGTTTTGTGTTGCAGGAAGTAAGGACTGCTGTTGGATTTGTGAGACGCATCACGACGTGGATGAGACATTGGGGTGATTCCATCTCTCCCTCCCTAGGAGGGACTGATGATGAATTGGTGATAGCAAATTATGATGTTGAGTTGGAGATGGCAAATTTTGATGAAAGTTGAAAATGGCAAATTTGATTGGTTAGGAGGGAGAGAAGACGAATTTGGTTTATGGGAGGAACGGGGAAGACAGTAGGGATGTTTGTTGATTTGTTAAGTAGATGTTTATGGGTAGTGTTGTGTTTTGTGGATACAGTAGGGGGTAAGGGAGGGGCCATGTAGGTTACCTGGTGGGGGGGGGGGGGCGTACGGTAGGAACGTACCTGTCTCACCTGGTTCCCATGTGCCCCCAGTGTGCATTACCTTGCATTGCGTGCACTTTTGCGCCCTTACCACCTTACTCACTTGTCTGCTTCTTTTGTCTCCCACCTCCGAGGATCTGGTTTTGGGGCAGAGAGAGAGGAGAGAGAGGTGCTGGATCCGCAGTTGTGGGCCTGCACTTTCGCTGCTTGCTGCCTGGATCGATACACCATATGGACCGCAATTTTGGTGGCCACCCACAATGGACCGCAGTTCTTTTGCGGCCAAGCACCACCCGTGGATGGACCTATGGGTCAACGTGGCACCTATGCCATACAGGTGAACCACTTTTAGTTGACACCACTGAAGGCCACAATACAGAAATGGACGCGGTTGGCGCCTTTCTTTATTTTTGAAAGAAGCCAGAAGGCCAAGTGCACCACACGAAGAGCAAGAGACACCTGCAGGGTTAGGGGTTGTTGAAGTTATTTTTATTCATTGAACAATGGTGACTGCACCGATTGGTGCTGGGGTGGTGCTTTTGGTGCTTGGATGGGGTGCTCTGCACATTATTAAAGGCCGTAAGGCCACAGAGCACTCGTGGGTTGGTGTATCGATGCTGGCATGCGTGCTCTCTCTATGCATAACATCTGCATGTGTTCCTCCAAAAACAGGTCCTGGATCGTAGTGTAAATATCAGCGTAGTCTTGTAAATAATGCTCCCTACCGGCTGTATGTTTAGTTTGCGAATTCTTTCCGCAATTCGGTTATCCTGTGGGTGTGTTTCTGTGAGGAGAAGGGTACAACGTCGCAGGGGGACATATTTACTCATTTGTGAACATCTGTAAAACTGTCGCACTCAGGGTAGAGTTAATAGTAGAGGGAACTACATCTGAGTGCCACACTAAAATAGGTAAAAATTTATCGGGTTGGGACGCCCCGAGGGTAGAGAAGGGTGCAATGTTGCGGATATGGCATTTGGCCTCAATATCCGCTTGTAAATACTCCCCTATTTCCCCAATACTCCCCAACTATCCCCAATCCCCCATTCCCTAGTCCCATTGCCTGTAAATAACACTCTGTAGAACCGACCTTCCCCTTTTTCCCCCATTAAATGTCGTGCCCAGGTTCACCGCATCTCACGTAGACAACTATAGGACATCTTGCTAGTTATTCTTAGTCTATGTCAGTTAAGGACTCGTTTCCATTAATTCTGACTCTTCGTTGCACCAGAATGTGATCGTATGGCACCAGTAGTGAGTTTAGGACCTCCCCTTACCTCCTCCCATGAAACAACAACAACAACAACAACAACTACAACTACAACTACAACAACAGAGGAGAATGGGGGCGGCACGGCGCGGGGGAGTGTGCGTCCTCACACCGGCTCGGTTAGCCGCCATTGACCATGCGCTCCGACGGGGTTACCACGAAGGGGCTCCCTGTCAGCCCCTCGTCAAGGGCGGAGCCGGTAACCCCCCCGCACGCACCCAATGAGAAGCAACGGGCCGATTCCATCTGGGGCGGAGCTAACTAGCCGAGGGCGTGTCACTCCCCGCCGGATATACGCAGCGACTTACCGGACGTGACGTCAGATGCGCCCCGAGCTTGAAGAGGAAAGAACCAGTCGCGACCTCCGAGCGCTGTGACCTCCCTGCATCTACTGGACCGTACTGTATCCTGTCCCTGAGCCAAGAGTGCACCTTGAGCCATCGAATACCTGCCTTCCTTGCCATCAATCCCCGTGTGAGTCAGTTTTGTCCCGTTTATCTGTCGTCTGTCGGGGCTACTATAAGACCGTAATTAAGTGCCTACCTTACTATGCTGTCTCTCTCATCCCTGTAATCTGACCTTCCGCAATATTATAACCTCCTCCGGAGGTCTTGAGAACTGAACCCTTGGTGTCGTGTCATTTTAACCCAGCCGTTGTGTCTTTTCCATCATTGATTTAGCATAGCGCGACTTAGTCAACGTTCGAGCATAATCGGGTAAACTGTGCAGACGCGGTCATACCAAACCGCTCGGTAAACTAACATCTAAAAGCCGCGTCTGTAACAATACATAAGAAGCATTAGCCAATTCCCGCAGGGGATTTACAACAAAATCATTACAATAAATCAAATAAATCAACAGTCTTCTGATGCGCCGGTCACATCGGCATCACCCAGGGGCTCGTTCAGGTCGACGGCCTCGGCGGTCAAGATCATGGTCTTCCGACGGCGGTTTCTTCATCGTCCATCCTGAAAAATACTTTCTTACACACACCATGATCAAATTCCTAGCCCCCCGTCCCACCAATTGGCATTTAGTTACCTCATCTCTCAGATGGTTGGCTTATTCATAGCCGCATTTCCTGTGTCGTGTCTGGAAATTCAAATGCTATATTTTTTCACCAATTTCCGAAAATACCTTCCTTTTAATCATCTTCGCTACATCTAATAATACATGATTTACCAACCATTTCCCCCCCAACCATAATCGGTCAATGGAAATAATCGGTATTCTCCCCTTCAAAACTTCACTGTTATCCTATCAATACCTGGACATTTTTCCCCTTTTTCCTAGATACGCGAATTTCACACCAGTATATACCACTGGAAAAATTATCTGAAAAATAACGAAATCGTCTCCAAGTTCTCTAGCTAATCTCCGTCCGCAATCACCAACTCTACCCTCCTGTGCATTTTGCCTTAGGTTTTAGAACCTAGAGTCAACCAAAACAACAACAACTAGCCTCCCAAAGCCATTTCCCTGCAAGAGCGGGGGTTAGCCTTGCGGTCCCCATGACAATCTTCTTCATTTTGCTCGATCACCTCCCTTTGAACAATAATTCAATTGATGCGATTCCCACGTACCTGGTGGAGTTCTGTTCACCTGGTCTGTAGAGCCGTGATCCAATCTGCACCAGCCCCCAATCACCTCCTCGATTGGGGTCATTCTGCGTGTAGCAATCTAACGCAACGTTATTAAACGAAATTCACAACTTTACATTCATTGGTCCCCCCAGTGCAAGCCAACCCCTGTATCACCTTCTTATCACAAAAACAACAGTCCATAACTAACCACTTTCCTTTATTTCCTGCCTTTTCCATTAACTTTTTACAACCCTTTCCTCTACTTCCTCAACAATTCCTGCAGAGTCACCTGTCATTGACAAATAATCCATCTGATTCGACTTTCCAATCCAATCATCTTTGCACTTTCCACGACCTTCTTCACACTTCCTCCCGAACCTTTCCTTCAGACTCAACCCACATGAGTTTATGAATACAATTTCCCCTTTCAGGCGCGTGTCTAGCCACTCACAAAGTGTCCACAAGACAATGTCACCATATTTCACACCTCGGACCAGCCTGGGGTTCATCGAGAGATGCATCCTCAGGTTAAAATCACCTCAGCTCTTGAGAGCTCAATTTTGTTCCATGGCCTATTCTGACCCATCTTGGCCCACCACCACCTCTACCTTCTGCCAAGCAAGAGGCAGGAGCATTATTACTCCCTCTTCCCTCTGCCCACCATAACTGGCAGACAGACAATGGCAAGCCACAAGCCCCAATGTTCTTAAACAGACAGATTCAACAACATCCAATAAGTGAATTCATTTCCCCAGAACTCATTCCCCTTTCCAACCAACATTTACACCTAAGCTTCAGGAACATGCCTTGTTCCAGGTGTGTGCGCATCCACATCCTTAAATTGGCCGACCCCCATTTGTATCCCGGCTGCCCCACCACCTGGAGCATGGTTACCCCCCAAAATGACATTGCACGAACCCTTTCAATACCTGTCTAAACCTACTACCATTTAACGACGCTTCCCCATACACTGTTATGGCCCCATCTGGATTTTTCACGAAAATATGGTAGAGATATTTCCTGGTGCAGCGCTATTGTGGTGGCAGCAATGTTTCCCTGTCTTCCCCCTTTTTGCGGTACTAATGAATGATCCATCAACGCTGGTGCATGTCAAGAACCCAATTTCCCCTTCCACTTTTCCAATCTTCATTTCAATTTAAATTCAACCCGATTTCCTCCAATTCCTCCCTACAGCATCACATGCACCTGTTACAGTGAATATATTTCCCCTGCTCCCTCCCCTTACTCAGGAGCCATCATTTTGAAAAAATCATTTGAAAAATAGCCAATGGCAATCCATTCTGTTCAGATTGCGTGCTCCCAACAGAATACTGGATCCCAACCTCCAACCAAGCCACTGTTTCTCCGAAACAGCTCCAATTGTTTTCTTTTTCCCCCGCACACAAGTCAGTCCAAGCCAGCAACTGTACACAAAGATATCCCAGCATGCCGTGACCTCCATAACTCTAAACAAATCCACTGGCACTTTTAAAACAAACCTTTTTTTTCCAGTCACTTACTAAAATAAAGTGCAGCTCTTGTCCGTAGATATACGTTAATCAAGATTACATGAGACTTGACAACAATAGTACTGCCCCGTGGAGCAAGGCACCAGAGACAACTGCCCTCTCCACCTGGACTTACCCCAGGTAGAATTTGGCTACCTACAGAGAAAGTACTTGCACAACACATTTACAAACCAATTAGTCCCCTCGTTGTATTAGGGGACATCTCGAATGTTCCACCACAATTCACAGCAGGTGACCACCCACCTGCCCTTGAAGTCCTTCTCAATCATCTTTCCCACGAAAATTTAATCGATTTGTCTGACGCACCACGTCTGTTCAGCAAATTTTTGAGACACCCAAGCATGTCATAAGCTATATATCGGATTTTTATGTGAAAAAACAAAAAATATTTTTTCACATAAAACGGCTTTTTTGCACGCAAAAAAATTATTTTGCTATTTTCGGAGGAAAAAAATATTTCGCCCTTTTTCGGGAAAAATAAAATAAAATGCCCTTTTTGGTCGAAAATGTCTGGCAACGCAAAAAAAAATTAGGGAATTTTTCGAAATTTATAACTGCGATCGAAATTTTTAACTGCGATCGATCTCAAAAACAAAACGTTGCGTCCACTTGCGTGCGTTGCGTCCCCAGCGTGTACAGCAGTGAGGCGGTGTACTACAGTGAGAGAGTGTACACAAAGTGTGAACAAGTCTATCAAGATGAGTGCTGCTCTTCGTGACAAGTGGCTGAAGGAATTCAATGCTGGCGGCGATGGGGCCACCTTCAAGTACGTGTCGAGTGACACGGCTTTCTGTCGAGCTTGTGAAAAGACTTTCCGGGCGAAGCAGAAGTCTGAGCTGGCCCAACATGTCCGAGGAGACCGCCACAAGAGCAACTTGGCCTTGAAGAAGAAGACGGTCACACAAGCCACCATGGAGGACTTTGGTGGCGGAAAGAGGCACAAGTGCGACGTCGTGGCTCAGGAGCTGTGCCAGGCCATGCTGGCCGCTGGCATCCCATGGTCGAAATTGGAAAACCCTGCCCTCCGGTCGTTCCTGGAGAAGCACATCACTCTCCAGATCCCCGATGAAAGCTTGATTTGAAAGCACTACCTCGACAAGTGCTACGACGAGGCCTTGGTGGGGATCCGTGCCGACCTCGGACAGCAGCCCATCTGGCTGTCCGTCGACGAGACGACCGATTCGGCAGGTCGATATGTGGCCAACATCATCGCGGGACGCTTGTCCAAGGAGGGGTTCTTTCGTCCCCACCTCGTCCAGTGCATGTTTCTGGAGAAGACCAACTCCGGGGAGATCGTGTGTGCAGTCAATGACACGCTGCGCTATCTTTGGCCTGATTTCAAGCCGGAGTGCCTCAAGGTCCTCGTCAGCGACGCCGCGGCCTATATGATCAAGGCCGGCCATGCCCTGAAGGAACTCTTCCCGGACTTGCTGCATGTGACTTGCGTTGCCCACGCGCTCCACCGTGTCTGCGAGACAGTCCGAGAAATGTTGAAGGACGTCAACGACCTGATTGCCACGACGAAGAAGGTGTTCGTCAAAGCCCCGTCGCGTGTTGTCTTTTGGAAGGAGCAGCAGCCCAATCTTTCTCTCCCCCCGGAGCCCATTCTGACTCGGTGGGGGACGTGGATCGACACCGCGGTGTTTTACGCCAAGCACTTCGAGGCCGTCAAGGACATTAAGGACCAGCTGAACGATGATGACGCGATGGCAATCCGGAGTGCCAAGGACCTGTTCGGAAAGGCGGACATCAAGCTCAGTTTGGTCTTCTTAAATGCCCACGTGTCGTTCATCCCGAAGATCCTTAAGCAGCTGGAGGAGGCCAGCATGGAGCTGGCCAAGGCCTTCCAGCTCCATGATCAGGCCAAGGAGGAGCTCGAAAAGATCCGAGGCTGCCGTAAGGAGATCCTGCTCACCAAGTTCAAGGCGGTGCTGCAGCGCAATCTCGACATTGGTGTGCTGAGGACAGTGGCTTTGATCCTGGATGGAGATCAGCACGGATCTGAGGTTGGTGTGCCGGCTGGAGTCAAGCTTGCTGACATCCCCCTCTTGAGGTACTGCCCCATCGTCAGCGTCGACGTGGAAAGGTCCTTCTCCGTCTACAGAAACGTCCTCACCGACCGCCGACACCACCTCACCAAGGAGAACATTACCAAGATAATGATTTCAAACACCTACTTTAACCGTTCCTAAAAGGGTCTTGTCAATTTCTTCTAGTCCTCTACTTATCAAACAATGCGGTTGCAATAAAGGTACCTGAACGTCATTTTTTACCTGTTTACTAGCCCAAAGTGCTTAATGCTGTGCAGGAAAAAGCTTACCGTTTTTTGTTCTTTTTTTGACTGATTTCTGAAAAACTTGGTAATAATAAAAAATGAATAAAACGGGGGAAAAAAATATTTCGGGGTTTTTTCACATAAAAAAAAAAAATTCCCGCTTTTCAAAACATAAAAGGCCTATTTTCTTAACATAAAAATCCGTAGTCTAGTCATAACACATGGGCTGTCCAATTCTGAAATCTCACGAAACCTTTTCTGAGGGTCAAATGTAACAGACAGACAGACCGGCAAATAGGCAGGGGCAAACCCTGAGGCCCCAGACACCATCACCACACACATACCCCGCATCACATAGGAGTATCAACATTTGTCATAGGAGTATCAGCTTGAAATATACACCCGCTCTGATCCTCCAGAGCTGAGGAAACCAGCCAACCTGAGCCGGACAGCAAATGCCATATGTCTTCGTCTCAAAACGAGGGCAAAATTTTCACAATGGCAAACAATTAATATATTGTCCACATTCATCTTGGTCACCCCAACCCATCCTGGCTCTCCCCAAGAGCTCCGTGTCCGGACAGACAGACAGATAAACAGACCGGGTGAAACCATAACCATCCATCCTTCCGATTGGACTCAGCACACATGCCGCCCGCTCACCAGTCATGTACACTCAGCACCCATAAATGGCACACGCCAGCATCACGTCATTCTTGCCTTTATTCAACGCATTCCGCAATCCCAAGTCAAATCCCAAAACAAATTAAAACAGACGTCATCTTAAAAAATACAACTTGCCTCTGCAAGAGGGGTCTCACTAAAATCCGAAATGGAGCGAAATGGACCTCAAAATAACCAATAACTTCCCCACAGCCTTTCTAGGGAGGCGTGCTCTACCATGCAGCACCCTTTACCTGGTGCACACCTTCCGCACATTCATTCCGCTCCCAGGCTTCGTTACACACCTGACCACCGCACACACTCGTCGTTCGCACACTCCATTCCAGGTGTGCATTCCTTCTCACCTGCCACAACCAACTCATACTCTGTGCCACTCTCAGCACCTTCCCTGTGTCTTTGCACCGATGCATCTCCAAGATGCATTAGCCATTACGCAACCCATCCACACATCATTCGCCCGGCGTGAACCACATCACATGCCGACAGTTGAAACCTCGACCGTTTTCATCCCTCGGATGAGCGTTCGACCCACATTATCTTCTCCAATACTTTCCCCCATCCGCCTGTGGGGCAGCTTGTCTTGCATTATCTGCCCTGAGACCCATATGCATTTTCATAACGAAATCATACCACCATCGCTTGCCTGGAAAGCCGTTGGCCGGCGCATTGATCAACACAAATGTGCCGATGCATCGTCCAGCTGCCATTCCGCATCACATCCGTACCTCGATCTTGCAACTGCCATTCTCTATTTCATCCGCTCTAGACAACCTCATTCACCTCATTCAGAGAGACCTCATCCCCCCTATACATCATTCATTGTATGGACAAGACCAAGACTTCCTGTTGGCACCGGAAATTCATTATTGTCTTGAAATCCTACATTCAACCTACGTCAATCGCCTCATTTAATATACTTCACGTTACTATCAACGTTAATTCAGCATTCCTCTTATAATTCCATTATCAAACAATGTATTCCTCATGATATTGCATGGCAGGAGTCACAGGCGACCACTATACCGACATGGCACATAGCACACCGCATGAAGCACCTTGCTGGCAAGGCATGAACGACTCACGTGTAGGAAAGTTGAAGTGGCCCACAATGCATTTGGGCACACATCCTCCAAGCAACCTCATAGCAGGGTTCTCTCCCGTACTCACGCATCTTCCTGTTCCATAATGCGCCTTTCTCTCCAGACGGCTCTCCCACACTCGTCCGTCTCAATCCCAACTGCACCTGTTCACAGGATTTTTGGGTCTCTCCCAATCTTCTGCTTATCTCACCGGCCTCCATGCTAGCCGGCCTGCATCCCCATGCGGCAACTCCGCACGTTATTCTTTCCCTCATTCTAAGCCCTTAACTTCAGTTGTTCATAAAGGTACAACCACCCGATGCGGCTGGTTGCATCATTTTCTTACCTGGCTCATTTTAATCCTTTTTTCGCCTGACCCGGCCACCCGAATGCATTGAATACACGCACTCCGTCTCCAGAACTCAAATCATTCTAGTTTACTTCAGATTGAGTATTACTCCGACATACCTTAATCTCCCTTAAGATATTTAATTAACGTGCATGGAACATTTTCCCGTCCATGCGCCCAGGCGGTCGCTCCCAGCGCACGGCAGCACGACCCCCATTTGCAAGAAGCAGCTCGTGATGCGTACAAGGCGCCAGGAAGCGCCCCGAGGCCATCCACCGAAAAATCCTGCCTTTTAGTTTACCGCGCCGATATTTCCCTAATCCGGTCCTCCCGCGGCGCTAACTCGCGGTCAATGCTTGTATAGCGCTTCTAACTTGTCTAACTTATCACCCATGCCAGGGCTTTCCTAAAGGGGTTCTCCCTTCTTAACTTAGCTTAACACTTATCCTGGCCATATTCCTTGGGTCTTCGTTAGCCCGCAGCCAATACATTCTCTGGTTACTATCAACCCCATCAACTCCATCTTGTCTCTAGACTGCCCTGCCTGGGAAGTTCTTGGCTTTACCAAGAAGTCCCCCCTTTTTTGCTAACTGACCCCCATTTCTTGGTTCATCAATAGACAACTTGTTACCCGAGCCAAATAGGCCTGTACTTACACACCAGATTCCAATTTTGTTCGTGATCCAAGCACGGAACGACGAAATGGGAAACAGACAGCCTGGGTGAGTGAACGGAGCTCAATTTGGAAAGATCCCTCAGTATGAAAGCTCACGTTAATCGAATCAGTGCTGGCCAGCCTCTCCGCTGAGTCTCCACAGGGTCTGCCTCCCAAATATCGCTCAGAGTCGGATCCCACTTCTGACACCAAACTGAGGAGAATAGAACCATGTTCCACACCTTGAGTTCCTGGGATAACAAGATTTATTGATGAACCAATATCACAGCGCTGTGGAGGGTGTAAGAGTCATACCATTCACAATTGAACAGCATGGCCACATACACTCCTAGAAAATTGGCAACCCAGAGTTTCTTTATATACACAAAATTATACAAAAAATCTCAGCTGAAAAATGAGCACGGACAAAGGAAAACGGGCTAGATATCTCCCACAGAGACCCTATCTTCTTTGGCATGAGCAAAGGGAAAGATGCGGGAGAAAGACCACAGTGACATTCTCAAAACTTATCCTCCATGCTGGCCTTTGGTCAAGGACAGAAAGACGCGTTTTCACGAGGGGGTCTAACAGAGCAAGCAGTTTCACTATCTTTCTACATTCCTTGGCACAGTTGGACAATAAAGCATAGGTCAAAGCAAGAGGGAACATAGTAAGCTTAATCCTTTTCACAAAGCAACCACTATTAAATGCAAACCACAATTACATAAGACACAACCAAAGGCATGATCTCGACATATATATATATATATATATAGATAGATACAGTCACGTGAAAAAGTAAGTACACCCCATGTAAAGTTTTGACTTTTTCAACATATTTCACCATACAGCTATTTGATCTTCATTTCAACAATATTGACAGATAAAGGTGATATAATATAACAAATATCATGAAACATTTACATTTTGTAGTCCATTGTATAATTTAAATAAACATAAATGCAAATTTCGCATGTGGAAAAACTAAGTACACCCCTACATTTATCACTACTTCAAATACCTAAAATTAGAATCAGGTGCACCAGCTCAGGTGCAAATGATTAGAACATCGTTAGAGAGGATCTTGGAGGAACCTGTCTTATTTAAACCTCAGACATTTCGTTTGGTTTGCTCTTTGTTGTTGAAGTGTGCGGCGTCACCATGCCTAGATCAAAAGAGCTCTCTGAGGCCTTCAGAAAGAAGGTTATAGATGCCGATGAGTCTGGGAAGGGATTTAAAAAGATCTCCAAACAATTTGAAATCAATCATTCGACTGTCCGGAAGATCATCTACAAGTGGAGAAGATTCCAAACAACTCCCAACTTGTTCAGGCCTGGCCGCCCCAGCAAGTTCTGCCCGAGAGCAGACCGCAAGATGCTGAAAGAAGTCTCGAAGAACCCCATAATGTCATCACGGGACCTACAGGTAGCTCTTGCCACTGTTGATGTCAAAGTGCACGAGTCTACCATTAGAAAGAGGCTGCACAAATTTGATCTACATGGGAGGTGTGCCAGGAGGAAACCTTTGCTGTCCAGAAAGAACATCAGGGCAAGACTAAAGTTTGCCAATGAACACCTAGGCAAAGACAAGCACATCTGGAACAATGTGCTCTGGACAGATGAGGCAAAGGTAGAGCTATTTGGCCACCGTACCAGAAGCCATGTTTGGCGAAAACCAAAGACAGCATTTGACCACAAGAACCTGATACCAACTGCAAAGCATGGTGGTGGAAATATTATGGTTTGGGGCAGCTTTGCTGCATCAGGGCCTGGGCAGCTCACCATCATAGAATCCACTATGAATTCTTCATTGTACCAGAGGGTGCTTGAGGATAATGTGAGGCCATCTGTCGGAGAGTTGAAGCTCAACTGAAGGTGGACCTTGCAACATGACAATGACCCTAAACATACCAGTACATCCACCAAGGAATTGCTGAAAAGAAAGAAATGGAGGGTGCTGGAATGGCCAAGTCAAAGCCCTGATCTAAATCCCATCGAGATGTTGTGGGGGGATTTGAAATGAGCTGTGCATGCAAGAAACCCCTCAAACATCGCACAGCTGAAAGAATTCTGCATGGAGGAGTGGGCAAAAATTTCTCCCAGTCGATGTCAGAGACTGGTAGACAGTTATAAGAAACGCCTAGTTGAGGTGGTTTCTGCCAAAGGGGGCAAGACCACCTATTCGAGCCAAGGGTGTACTTCCCTTTTCCACATGCGAAATTTGCATTTATGTTTATTTAAATTATACAATGGACTACAAAATGTAAATGTTTCATGATATTTGTTATATTATATCACCTTTATCTTTCAATATTGTTGAAATGAAGATCAAATAGCTGTATGTTGAAATATGTTGAAAAAGTCAAAACTTTACATGGGGTGTACTTACTTTTTCACGTGACTGTATATATATATATATATATATATATATATATATATATATATATATATATACAGTGGGACCTCTAAATCCGAATTTAATTCGTTCCAGCAGAAGTTCGGATTGGGAAAAGTTCGGAATTAGAAACTATTTTCCTCATTAGAAATAATGGAAAGTGAATTAATCCGTTCCTGGACCCCAAAAATCCATTATCAAGACACTGTTAACTGCAAATACACATGATTCAAGGTAAAATAAGATGAGTAAATGCCCTAAATATCAAATAATAATAATAATAATAATAATAACAAGAAATAAATGTACTAACATGAAAATAACTGCATTTACCTTAGTGGAGAGTTCTGATGGTGCATGTGGAAGCTGGAGAGGAGGAAGGAGGGAGAGGGTTTTATTGCTTGGAAGGTGAGGCACCTTCCAAGCTAACATCAGATGACTGTGCTTCTGGTGTTTGCTCTCTTTGTCTCTTAACACCACTTGTAGAGGGTTGGGGCTCACTAGGCTTGCTTTCTTTAGAGAACCACCTCTCCAAAGTTGCCTGGTGTTGGCGACTTTTCTTAATTTTTCTGAAGTGGTCAATCACATTGTCACCGAACAAGTTAATGCTCCTGTTAACCACTGCTTTATTAGGGTGCCACCTTTCAACAATGGCCTGTGTTTTAGACCAATGGAAGCACAGTTCTTTAATTTCAGCACTGGAAATGTTACCACTAGCTCCCTCTTCCTCCTCTGAATAAATTTCCACTGCCACTTCTTCTTCCTGCATCTTGTGGAGGTGCTGAAGTTCTTCTGTGGTGAGTCCCTTGTTGTGATCCTCCACTAACTCCTCCACATCCTCTTCACTCACCTCGAAGCCCATGGACTGACCCAATGCTACAATAGCAGGCACAATAGGTTCTTCAAAGCCTTCAAAATCTCGACGCTCGCGGCGGGAAATATGAACGACGCTAACGCTATGTTGGCGGTTCGGTTATAGAAATACATTCGGAATTAGGGACAAAATTTTCTCGAATTTACGGTTCGGAATGAGTAGTTCGAGATGAGGGGCGTTCGGAATTAGGGGTCACTACTGTATATATATATATATATATATATATATATATATATATATATATATATATATATATATATATATATACATACATACATACATATATATATATATATATATATATATATATATATATATACATATATATATATATATATATATATATATACATATATATATATATATATATATATATATACATATATATATATATACATATATATATATATATATATATATATATATATATATATATATATATATATATATATATACACATATATGTATGTATATATAAATATATATTGTTGAGGATTTGAGAATCCTGTGTGTAATTTGTTGTAAAATATACCCTTTTGTGTGCTGTAAATATTCCTTGTAAATACCTCCAATTGTAAAGGTCAAAGGTCGTCCTTAGTTAGGTCATCGCACACACGGAGCCAATCATAAGTTTCCCTCAGTAGTTATGTCCTTAGTAAATGTCAGTATAAGGCTCTGTGGTAGTAAGAAGATAGATCCCCTTTCAATTGCCAGCCTTCATTGCCAACTGCATTCGCCCGCCATTACGCACGTGGTCAAGCCTCGGGGAAGAAGGTGGGAGGAGTCAGCCAAGCGCCAGGAACAAGGCATGGCCCTGCCAGCGCCTCATCGAGGTGCGGGATCGGTGAGCCCTCGCGACCAATCGAGGCCGAGGCGAGCTCACCGATGGGCGTTCCTAAGAGGCCGGCGGCTTGATCGCGACGCGCCTGATAAAAAGGGGGTGCGGAAGGACTGCGGGGAGAGATGAGAGAGATGCGTCAGATGCGGCAGAGATGCGAGATGAACTTTTGAGAACCGCAGCTTGAACCACCGCAGCTTTGAGCTTTAACGGCGGCTGCTCACCTCGAGCACACACCAACCGGCCCCGCATCCTTCCCGCCTGGTGATACCACCTCCTCGTCAGTCCAGCCATCCACCTCCACCCGAACCTGCCTCTTCTTCCAGTCATTCATTCCTGCCTTCATCCCCCATGTAAGTCAGATTGTCGTCCGTCTTTTATGTTGTCCTGGGGTTAAGTAAGATTGTATAGAATAAGCTGTTATTTGCACTGTGTCTTCCTCTTCTTCTTCCTCCGGTTACTTTCGTTATCTTTCCTTCTCCTTGGTTCTTTTTGATTGTGTACAATAACAATAATTAGTAATAAATCCCTGTTCTTCCTACTTTGTCTTCTTCTTCACATTCGGTCGCTTTAGAGGTTTCCAAATTGAGTGTACGTGGCGCCATTCGGCCAACGAATATGAATCGGGTTTAGCCCCTTTGATAAACGGCTCACGCCGCAGTTCGCTTCGCTCGGCGCAACCAATCTATTACGCTGCGGCCGTGAGCGGGGGGGTGTTTCCTTGCGTACCGGGAGGCGCTGGTATTTAGGTCATAGGATGGTTGGGCCTAATACCCTACCCAGCGCTGACCGGGCGTGACGTCATACCCTCAGGACCACGTCGGTCAGTCATAGACGAGGGGATTAATCCCCCCTCGATAAGGGGGAAAGAGGCCGACGTTGGGTTCCATAACATTTGGTGTCAGGAGCGAGATTCGGACCCGAAGTGGGCTTAGCGCACTCAAAATTACGAGTGGTACAAAATTGTAATAACATCCAAATTCGAAATCGCGCCATGGATGATCAAGGCGACCGGATGCCGGTGGGGGAATTAGAAGAGGGGTTAGGGGTAACCCAGGACCACAGGGGGGAAATGGAGGAGGAGAGCAATGAAGATGCGGTCGTGGGGGTTACAGGCACACGAAATGGCGGCCTCCCGTACGGGTCGGCGATAGCCGGGCCCCCTGTGCAAGACTGGGTGAGCATTAAACTATTGCTAATCCAGATGAATGCAAAAATGGACGCCATGATAGACGAAAAAAGGTGTGATACGGGAAAATTGGAGGGCATAAATGACCGAGCCCAATAAATTAATGAGGGGTTCGCGAGGGGGCAAGCCGCATATGAAGTAAGGGAAGCGGAGAGGGGCAGAGACCGCAGGTTTGGCGAGCAGGTCCCACGGGTGCACGACGAGGTAAAGCAGGTCGAGAAGCGCTGGTTGAGCGAGGCGGAGAAAAGCGCGGGTAAAATGACTGGTATAGAGATCGCGACCCGGGGTTTGGGGCAGCCGGCGACCGCTGAGGTAGAGGGAATTTTATTAAAGCCAGCGGTCGTCGAGGTGGATAAAGAAAAAGCAAAAGTTGAAATTGAAATTGCAGAGACCGGGGGCTTAGAAAAGCACTCGCGGCAGGGAGGAATGGAAAATGTGCAAAGTCCCTGCTCACATCACGATGCTGTGCTTAATAACACCAATGAAAGTTTGCAGGTGGTGTTGGAGCGAAGGAGAAGAATCCCCCAGGTGAGTTGTGCTGTGTATTGTGCGGGAAGATTTTGTTGAAGGATGTTTGGCGACAAAATAATTTTCGCGCGTTTGGGATCGAGAAAGCATCCGGGCGTTGGTAAAAGGTCCCCTGTGAGTGGTTTGAGTGGAAATGGCGCGCTTGTGGAAAAAAGTGTGCATCGGGGAATGAGCGTGTTACAAAGCGCGAGTGTGAAACCGAGTGCGAGCGAGAATGCACGTCGGGGTGTACGGAGTGTGACACGGAGAATGAGTTGGTGGTGGCGCAAGTGCGAGAAGGCACATCGGAGCGCGAGTGTGAAACCGAGTGCGAGCGAGAATGCACGTCGGAGGGTCTGTGTGAAACAGAGTGTACGGAGTGTGACACGGAGAGTAAGGTGGTGGTGGAACGTGTGCGAGAGTGTACACCTGAGTTGGTTGTGGCGCGTGTGCGGCAGGGCACATCGGAGCGCATGAGTGGGTGGATGCAAGAGTGCACCCCCATGAGTGGTACGGAGTACGTACCGAGGGAGAGTGCACAAGACGGTGCGCGAGGTGTGTTAAGGAAGTATGCGAACGGGGAGAGTGCGCAAGACGGTGCGCGAGGTGTGTTAAGGAAGTGTGCGAACCGGGAGAGTGCGCAAGACGGTGTGCGAGGTGTGTTAAGGAAGTGTGCGAACGGAGAGTGTGCACAAGAGGATGCACGAGAAAGGTGTGTAACAGGGAGTGCGGTGGTGGAATGGTCGGAGTGTGTGGGATGCACTGGAGGTGCCGAGACGCCGGGTTTGGTGAGTGTGAAAAGGGTCACGTGGTGTGAGCATGCAAGTGAAGCATCGACGTTAACCGGGTTAGCAGTTAGGGCGACGGATAGCCGAGGCGAGCACTCGGGGCGCGGTGCGCTTTGTTGGATGCGAGGCCCGGTGCGGGTCGGTGCCGCGTCGCTTCTCTTGGAAGCGTCGTTGCCGATTCAGGCCTGGCCCCGCCCAGCCCGGTCGAGTCCGGGCCTAGCTGCGCAAGGCGACTGGTCCGGTTCAAGGGCGGGTAAGAGGAAGCGGACGGTGACCCCTGGTGGCGGGGACGGGGTTCCGACCGGGCGAGATCGAGCCATCGGGCTGGAGGCCGCAAGGGTGCGCGCCGAGATGGTGCGTGGAATCTCGGCCCGACCAAACCGCCTCCCTTGAACCGAATGCCGGACGGATTCAACCTGCAGGCGACCAAACCACCCGAATTCATTGCTCGGCTTTGCGAAGCCGAGTTTTAATGATGTGACGACGCACCGAGGCTCAGATATAGCGGACTGTGATGATGATAGTGTTTTGGACCCGAAATTGAGGATAGGGAATTTGTGATTGGAAAATTTTTGATTGGCTGGAATTTGATGAGCAAAATTTATAGTGGAAGATGCCCGATGTGGTGGGATGGCAAATCCACCATCCCTCACACGGGGCACATGAGCAATAGCTATGGGGTTTGGCAGTGAAAACTAGCCCAGGAGGGTTAGGATAATGTATAGGGACCTAGAAATGTCCATAGGTAACGGTAAGTTTAAGTAGCAACATTGGACAGGTAGTCGGGGACATAGAGAGGTTAGAATGGATGATAATGACGAGGGAGCGCAATAATGTAAGGGGCGACTGGGAAGCGTGAGTTTTAGCAGGGCACCAGGTAGATCAGATGATGCCGTGTGTGTGAGAGTATTGATATCGAGCAAATGAGGAATTGCGGGGCAATGCTCGGGAGAGATGAGTTGTATTGAGCGTGGAAGTGTCTGGAGCAGTGCATGAGGAATAATTGTGATTGTGCGTTGTATGGAATGATTGAAGGAGCCTGGGAGGAAGGAGGGTGCAGGTGGCACCAGGTGAGATTGCACAGGTGTACAAGTGAACAGGTGTATGGAGCAGTGTATGACTGAATAGTGGTGATTGTGTGTTGTGTTGACCAAATGGTCCAGGGAGGAAGGAGGGTGCAGGAAGCACCAGGTGTAGGAGTGATGGCACAGGTGTGCAAATACAGGTGTATGGAGAATGATTGTGTGGAATACATGGAGTATGGAATATATGGAGTATGGAATGGATGGTGTGGAGTGAGTATGGTGGAAATTGTGGAGTGGAGTGGATGGTGCGAAGGTGTGTATGGGAAGGATGGACCCCATCACGAATACCCAGGGAGGGTAGTTTAAGCGTTAGGTAGAGGGTATAGGTAAATTGTGGTTGGATATTGGCATCTGTGGTGCGTGGTGGAAGAATGGTGTTTGGCTGGGTGCATTAGTGACGTGGAAATGGCTGGGCATCTGGCCTGTTAGTGTGTGTAGTTGAATGGGCACTCCGCCACTGTTAGGATGTTGGCCAGGTGAGGCCGCAGGTGGGCTCTGGGAGCCGTTAGAGTTGTGGATGGGGCCCGAGGATCCGGAGGACGGACCCGGGTAGCCCAGTGCCAGAGAGGGCACCAAGTGAGGAGAGCGCCAGAGGGCCTTCCCCAGTTAGATAGGTTAGGGTAAGGAGCAGGAAAGCTCGGAGGCAACTGCAGTGGTGGAGGTGTGCAGGTGGGTAGACCTGCTGGGAGAGCCACATGACCCAGTCCTGAAATTGTGCAAAGGCACAGGGAGTTGAATCGGGGGAGTGAGACCCCAAATTGATGAAGCACCACAGCTTGGTCAATGGGAATTTGGTTCTTAAAACCGCATAGAGTGTATGATGGCCAATGGTTTGGCAGGGAAAGACCCCGGGTAGTGTAAAGTGTGTTAATGTCATTTAAGAGGATAGTTAGGATTGGAATCTCCTTGCACCATCTTCATCCACTCACCTGAGGTAACGACGGTGCTCCACACCATGCCATGGTTTGTTATTTTTATTATTTTTGTGCAAATGTTTGGATTGTGGGACGCATCATGACGTGGGTGTGACATTGTGCTGATGTTCCATCTCTTCCTCCTTAAGAGGGATTGATGATGAATTGGTGATGGCAAATTTTGGATTCGTGGGATTGTGACGAATTTGGTATAGGGGAAATATGGGGAGGACGAGACGTAGTGACGAATTTGTAAATGTGTAGGTTTTTGTAAATACGGGGAGGGGCAAGGGGGGGTAGTGTTGGTCACATGTGGGGGGTGTACGGTAGGGATGAGCTTTCTCACTTCGCTCTCCGTACGCACCTCGTTCTGCATTACCTGTTTTGATGTGTACCCTTGTGACCTTACCCCTCACTCACCTGTCTTCTGTTCCCCTGTCTCCCACCCGAGGACTGTGCTCTCTGGGCACTGAGAGGAGCGTGCGGGGAGGTCGCGTCCGTGGGCCTGAACCCCCGCAACCAGCATGCTTGCATTGATGCACCACTTATGGACCGCCGTTCTGCGGCCAAGCACCACTTTATGGACCCCACGTTTTGGGGCCTGGCACCTCTGCTGGGGACCGGCCATGGTGGCCAGGTAATCTCACTTGCGGCCCAGGGTAAAGGTGGCACCTATGCCAAACAGGTGGACCACCCTTAGTTGGTCCCTGTGGCCCTAAATAAAAAGTGGATGCTTTGGTGCCCTTTTATTTCCAAATAGGCCGCAAGTAGAGAAAACATCAGGAAGAACATCGGCCCAGCAGAGAAGAAGAAGACCACCACCAGTTGTTTTTTTTTGTTGTTTTATTCTTATGAACTGGTGACTGTTGCACCAAATGGTGCTTTTGGTGCGGTTTTGGTGATTGGTGCATTGGTATTTATTGGTGCTGGGGCGTCGATGCAATGCATGCTGTCTCCTTCCCTCCCAACAGGAATTTCTTTCTTTTTGTTTCCCTGAAAGAAAAATCACAGGTCCTGGGTTGCGTTTTGTAAATAGTCAAAATAATGTCACTGTAAATAATGCTCCCCCACCGTTCATGTTTAGTTTGAAAATAATTCCGCAATTCGGTTAGCTGTGGGTGTGAAACTGCTAGGCAGGGTGCAACGCAATTAGCGGGACATATTTATTCGTGTTTTAAAATTGTCGTACTCAGGGTCAGGTTAATTGTAGAGGGTTACTACACCTGCGTGTCACACTAAAGTTAAAGTTTTTGGGCTGGGACGTCCCGTAAGGAAGGAGGGTGCAGTGTTGAGCATTTGAGAATCCTGTGTGTAATTTGTTGTAAAATATACCCTTTTGTGTGCTGTAAATATTCCTTGTAAATACCTCCAATTGTAAAGGTCAAAGGTCGTCCTTAGTTAGGCCATCGCACACACGTAGCCAATCATAAGTTTCCCTCAGTAGTTATGTCCTTAGTAAATGTCAGTATAAGGCTCTGTGGTCCACTAATTCATTGCGTTGCATCGAATTCAAATAAGAAAGATCCCCTTTCAATTCTTGCCAGCCTTCATTGCCAACTGCATTCGCCCACCATTACGCACGTGGTCAAGCCTCGGGGAAGAAGGTGGGAGGAGTCAGCCAAGCGCCAGGAACAAGGCGTGGCCCTGCCAGCACCTCATCGAGGGGCGGGATCGGTGAGCCCTCGCGACCAATCGAGGCCGAGGCGAGATCACCGATGGGCGTTCCTAAGAGGCCGGCGGCTTGATCGCGACGCACCTGATAAAAAGGGGGTGCGGAAGGACTGCGGGGAGAGATGAGAGAGATGCGTCAGATGCGGCAGAGACGGGAGATGAACCTTTGAGAACCGCAGCTTGAACCACCGCAGCTTTGAGCTTTAACGGCGGCTGCTCACCTCGAGCACACACCAACCGGCCCCGCATCCTTCCCGCCTGGTGGTACCACCTGCTCGTCAGTCCAGCCATTCTCCTCCACCCGAACCTGCCTCTCCTTCCATTCATTCGTTCCTGCCTTCATCCCCGGTGTAAGTCTGATTGTCGTCCGTCTTTTATGTTGTCCTGGGGTTGAGTAAGATTGTATAGAATAAGCTAGTATTTGCAATGTGTCTTCCTCTTCTTCTTCTTCCGGTTACTTTCGTTATCTTTCCTTCTCCTTGGTTCTTTTTGATTGTGTACAATAACAATAATTAGTAATAAATCCCTGTTCTTCCTACTTTGTCTTCTTCTTCACATTCGGTCGCTTTACAGGTTTCCAAATTGAGTGTACGTGGCGCGATTCGGCCAACGAATATGAATCGGGTTTAGCCCCTTTGATAAACGGCTCACGCCGCAATTCGCTTCGCTCGGCGCAACCAATCTATTACGCTGCGGCCGTGAGCGGGGGGGGGGGGGGGGGGGTGTTTCCTTGCATACCGGGAGGCGCTGGTATTTAGGTCATAGGATGGTTGGGCCTGATACCCTACCCAGCGCTGACCGGGCATGACGTCATACCCTCAGGACCACGTCGGTCAGTCATAGACGAGGGGATTAATCCCCCCTCGATAAGGGGGAAAGAGGCCGATGTTGGGTTCCGTAACAATATATATATATTGTTGCGGATATGAGGACTGTATTTTTTTTTGATTGTGTGCTTTATCATTATTATTATTATTGTTATTCTGCGCCTCCTGCATCCGGAGCTGTGTAAAGGTCAAAGGGAGTCCCATAATTAGTCCACAAGCATACACGTCAGCCAATCATAGAATACCCCTGTTCGATAGTTATATCTTATTCTGTGTTTTAGGGTAAGGCTGTGTCTCCCATTAATAGAAATACTCCATTGCACCAGTGAAAGAGATAGATTCCCTTCATTCCCACTCCCAGAACTTCCATTTCCCCTTTCGTCTTTGCCAGGCCTCGAGTGCCATTGCCAATTACCTCCCTTCCAATTGCCGCCATTGACCACGAGGCAGGGTTGGGGAAGAAAGGCGGGTCCCCACCTCGTCATAGAGGGGAGGAGTGAACCAGCCCTTGCCGACCAACCCAGAACGAGGGGTTGGCTTTAGAGGGTGGAGAGAGAACGTTTTGGGGAGGTTCGCAAAAGGGTCAAGGGTGGGGCTTATATAACCCGAGGCAAAGGCCCCCAGAGAGAGTCGAGGAGGGAGGAGATCAGAAGACAGAAAGGCCTTGAGTTGGACTAAGCAAGAGAGGAAGTTGTTGGACTGGGTGGGACTAAGAAAGAGAGATAAAGAGTCCTGAAGCTTGTGAGGGAAGGAGAGAGAACCCGTCACACCAACCCCCCACCAGCCGCGTTGGCTCCACCAAGCGTTCACCTCCACCAAGGCTCCACCAAGCTCCGCGTTGGCTCCACCAAGCATTCACCTCCACCAAGGCTCCACCAAGCTCCGCGTTGGCTCCACCAAGCGTTCACCTCCACCAAGGCTCCACCAAGCTCCGCGTTGGCTCCACCAAGCATTCACCTCCACCAAGCGTTCACCTCCACCAAAGCTCCACCAAGCTGCGCATTGGCTCCACCAAGCGTTCACCTCCAGCCATCCACCTCCTGCGATTCCTGTCATCATTCCCCGCGTGAGTCTGTCTTTTGTTTGTTCTGTCCTGGGTTAATTAAGACTGTAGGTAAGCTAGTATTTTCACTGTGTCACCTGCGTCTTATGTGCTGTAAATAAACGTGACTGCTTTCTTTTTGCTTATGTGTGTAAATAGTAAATAAATTTAGTAGTATTTCCAAACCTTTCTTTGCCTTCGTCTTCCTCTTTGCATTCGTCGTTTTAGTCTTTTCCCTCATTGAGCAGCCACGGTGCGATCCGGCCAACGTTTGGGTGGAATTGGGTTCTAATCGGGGAATAACTGTTCGGTCGCGGTAATACCAACCGCTCGGTAAAATAACATCTTTAACCGCGTCCGTAACAATTGGTGTCGGGGAGTGGGATACGAGGCCCGAAGCGCGCTTAACGCGCCCAAAATTACAAAGTGCTGGAAATTTGTGTTGTTGTGAAGGAAAACCCGAATTTTGAAATCGCGCCATGGCTGGTCAAGGCGATCGGATGCCGGTGGGTGAGCTAGAGATAGACGGGGTGGAATCGACCCAGGACCTCGGCGAAATGTATATGGAGGATGTGGTTGAGGGAGTATCAGACGCGCAAAATGGCGCTCTCGCGCACGAGGTTTCGGGCGCGCAAAATGGCGTCCTCGCGCACATGGTTGTTGCGGCACCAAATTTAGTCGCGGCAGCCGAGCCCGCAGTGCCAATGGACTTTTGCCTATTTATGACGCATTTCATGGCATCTATGAAGGGTGACAGTAGGGGATTGGATGCAATGATGGCTACCCAGGGAATCGACATTGAAAAAAGGAGGAAGGAAGCAAAGGACAACCCGGAGGGATATCGGGAGCGAATAAACGACAGCATAAAAAAATGGGGGAGTTCGTAGACGGCATGGGAGGCGGGAGAGGCACATCGGTGCACGACGAGGTAAAGCAGGTCGAGAAGCACTGGTTGAACGAAGTTGAGAAAAGCACGGGTACAATGACGGGGGTAGAAATCGCGACACGGGGTTTGGAAAAGCCGGCGACCGATGAGGTAGAGGGAATTTTATTAAAGCCAACGGTCGTCGAGGTGAATAAAGAAAAAGTGCTGGGAATTAAAATTGAAGAGATGACGGAGGTAGCCCGGGAATTGCAGGGAGAAATGGCATATGTACAAAGTCCCTGCTCAAATCATGATGATGTACGCACTAACAAAATAAAGAGTTTGCAGGTTTTGGTGCAGGGAGGAAGAAGAACCCTGAAGGTGAGCCGTGCTGTGTATTGTGCGGGGAGATTTTGCAGGAGGATGCTTAACGACAAGAGAATTGTCGCGCGATTGGGATCGATATGGCACCCGGGCGTTGGTAAAGGGTCCCGTGTGAGTGGAAATGGCACGCGTGTGAGGAAAGAGTGTGCGTCAAAGAGTGAGCGTGTTATAAAGTGTGGGAGTGAGACCGAGTGCGAGCGAAAATGCACGTCCGGGTGTACGGAGTGTACGTGCGAGGGTGAGAGTGACCCGGAGAGTGAGTTGGTGGTGGAGCGGGTGCGAGAATGCACGCTTGGAATGGTTGAGGGTGTGCGAGGAAGCACACCTGAGTTGGTCATGGCGCGAGTGTGGGAGAGCCCATGTGAGCGCGTTAGTGGGTGGATGCAAGAGTGCACACCCATGGTGAGTGGTACGGAGTACGTACCAAGGGAGAGTGCGCAAGACGGTGCGCGAGGTGTGTTAAGGGAGTGTGCGAACAGCGAGTGTGCGCGAGAGGTGTGGTGTGTAACAGGGAGTACGTTGGTGGAATGTACGGACGGCGTTGGAATGCCGGGTTTTTTGAGGGTGAAAGGGGTAGCGTATGCGTGTGAGCATGCAGGTGAAGCATCGACGGTAACCGGGTTAGCGGTTAGAGTGACGGATAGCCGATGCGAGCACTCGGTGCGAGGAGCCCTTTGTTGGATGCGAGGCCCGGCGCGGATCGAAGCTGCGTCGTTTCTCTTCGAAGCGTCGTTGCCGATTCGGGCTTGGCCCCGCCCCGCACGGTCGAGTCCGGGCCTTGTTGGGCCAGGCGACCGGTCTGGTTCAAGGGCGAGTGGGAGGAAGCGGAACGGTGCCCCCTTGTGGGGACGGGGTTCCGACCGGGGGAGATTGAGCCATCGGGCCCGGGACCGCAAGGTACCGCGCCGAGATGGTGCGTGGAATCTCGGCACGACCAAACCACCTCCCTTGAACCGAAAGCCGGACGGATTCAACCTGCAGGCGACCAAACCACCCGAATTCATTGCTCGGCTTTGCGAAGCCGAGTTTAATGATGTCATGACGCACCGAGGCTAGGATATAGCGGACTGTGATGATGGTGATAGTGATAGTGATAGTGATTTGATACGAAATTTAGAAAAGCGAATAGGATTGGTAGAGTGATTGGCAAATTTTTGATTTGTTGAAATTTGGTGAGCAAAATTGATAGTGGCACCTCCCCGATGTGGTGGGATGGGCAATCCACCATCCCTCATGGGGGGGGGGGGGCAAAGGAGCACTAGATTTATGGGGTTTATGGCAGTGAAAACTAGCCCGGTTGGGTTAGGATATTGTGTGTAGGGACCTAGAAGATGACATTAGGTGACGTTAAGGTTAGGTAGTGACTGATACCTGTAGTGGGGACGCAGGTAGTTTAGTGTGGATGATAATGACGTGGGAGCGCAATAGTTTAAAGGGGTGACTGGGAAGCGCAAGTTTCAGAGGGGAGTAGTTAGATGAGATGATGCCGTGTGTTTGAGGATTGAACAGGTGTGATTGAACATGTGTGATTGCACAGGTGTGCAACTGAACAGGTGTATGGAGCAGTGTATGAGGGAGTAGTGGTGATTGCGTGTTGTGTTGACCAAATGGTCCAGGAAGAGGAGGAGGGTGCAGGTGGCACCAGGTATGATTGCACAGGTGTGGAACAACAGGTGAATGGAGAACAGGTGTATGGAATAAATGGTATGGAGTATTGGAATGGATGGTCGTGGAGTGAGTATGGTGGAAATTGGTGAGTGGAGTGGATGGTGCGAAGGTGTGAATGGGGGAAGAATGGACCCCCATCATGAATACCCGGGGCGGGTAGTGTAAGTGTTAGGTAGAGGGTACAGGTAAATTGTGGTTGGATATTGGCATCTGTGGTGCGAGGTGAAAGAATGGTATTTGGATGGGTGCATCAGTGTTGTGGAAATGGCTGGGCATGTAGCCTGTTAGTGTGTGTAGTTGGTTTGGGCACTCCACCACTGTGAGGATGTCGGCCAGGTGAGGCCGCAGGTGGGCTCTGGGAGCCGGTAGAGTTGTTGTGGTTGGGGCCCGAGGATCCGGAGGACGGACCCGGGTAGCCCAGTGCCAGAGGGCACCAAGGGGTGACAGAGCCAGGAGGGGCCTTCCCCAGTTAGATAGCTTAGGGTGAGGAGCTAGGTAAGCTCGGGTGGCAACTGCAGTGGTGGAGGTGTGCAGGTGGGTAGACCTGCTGAGAGAGCTACACGTCACAGCCCAGAAATTATTGTGCAAGGGCACCGGGAGTTGAATCGGGGGAGTGAGACCCCAAATTGAGAAGCACCACAGTTTGGTCAATGGGAATTGGTTTTTAGAACCCATAGTGTAAGTGGCCAATGGAGTGGCAGGGAAAGACCCCGGGTAGTGTAAAGTGTGTTAATGTCATTTAGAGGATAGTTAGGATTGGAGTCTCCTCCTAACTGCATTCGTTAGGAGGTGACATCTGCATCCACTCACCTGAGGTGACAGGTACTCCACACCATGCCATGTTTTTATTATTTTTATGATGCAAATGTTTGGATTGTGAGACGCATCATGACGTGGGTGTGACATTGTGCTTTGATGTTCCATCTCTTCCTCCTTATGAGGATTGATGCTGAATTGGTGATGGCAAATTTTGGATAGGGGGGATTGGAGACGAATTTGGTGTAGAAGGGAAAGATGGGGAAGACAAGACGTAGTGACTAATTTGTAAAGGTGTAAATTGTTGTAAATATGGGGTAAGGGCAAGGGTAGTGTAGGTGACAGGGTGGGTGACGTACGGTAGGGACGAGTTTTTCTCACTTCGCTCTCCGTACGCACTTCACCCTGCATTGCCTTTATTGACGTGTACCCTTGTGACCTTACCCCTCGCTCATTTGTCTTCCCCCCTTTTGTCTCCCACATGACCTGTGCGCCATTGGGCGCCGAGGGGAGCGTGCGTGAGTCAGCCATTGTGCGCCCGGCACTCTCAGAACCAGCTGTCTGCATCGATGCACCACATTATGGACCACATGCCTGTGGCCGAGCACCACTGATGGACCCCATGGGTTGGGGCATGGCCCCTCTGCTGGAACCGGCCATGAGGGCCCGAAATCTTGCTGGCGGACCTGGGCCACAGGGCACCGATGCCCCACAGGTGAACCACACGTAGTCGGCCCTGTGGGCCATAAATAAAATAAAATAAAAAGGACACATTGGGTGCAAGTTTTAATACAAATAGGCCGCCAGTAAGAAAATGAAAGAATGACAACAACTGGAAGACAATAATAATAACCAGCAGAGGGAGCCGAAGAGCAAGAGATCACCTGCAGGGTTAGGGGTTGTTGGTTTTATTTTCTTGAACAATGGTGACTGCACCGATTGGTGCTTGGGTGTGTATTGGTGCGTTTTTGGGTGCTTTAATGGTGCATTGATGCAGAGCAGACTGTCTCCCCCCCAGAAAGAACAATTACAGGTCCTGGGTTAGTCTTGTAAATAAAGGCAGAGTCATTGTAAATAATGCTCCCCACCGTCAGTGTGTAGTTTGAAGACCATTCCGCAATTCGGGTAACTGTGGGCGTAAGTCTGTTAGGCAGGGTGCAATGGAGCAGCGGGACACATTTATTTATGTTTTAAAAACTGTCGCACTCAGGGTCACGTTAAAAGTAGAGGGAACTACACCTACGTGTCACACTAAATAAAAGTTGTAGGCCCGGGACGTGCCTAAGAGGAGGAGGGTGCAGTGTTGCGGATATGAGGACAGTATTTTTTTTTGATTGTGTGCTTTGTTATTATTATTATTGTTATTCTGCGCCTCCTGCCTCCGGAGCTGTGTAAAGGTGAAAGGGCGTCCCATAATTAGTCCACAAGCATACACGTCAGCCAATCATAGAATACCCCTGTTCGATAGTTATATCTTATTCTGTGTTTTAGGGTAAGGCTGTGTCTCCCATTAATAGAAATACTCCATTGCACCAGTGAAAGAGATAGATTCCCTTCATTCCCACTCCCAAAACTTCCATTTCCCCTTTCGTCTTTGCCAGGCCTCGAGTGCCATTGCCAATTACCTCCCTTCCAATTGCCGCCATTGACCATGAGGCAGGGTTGGGGAAGAAAGGCGGGTCCCCACCTCGTTATAGAGGGGAGGAGTGAACCAGCCCTTGCCGACCAACCCAGAACGAGGGGTTGGCTTTAGAGGGTGGAGAGAGAACGTTTTGGGGAGGTTCGCAAAAGGGTCAAGGGTGGGGCTTATATAACCCCTGGCAGAGGCCCCCAGAGAGAGTCGAGGAGGGAGGAGATCAGAAGACAGAAAGGCCTTGAGTTGGACTAAGCAAGAGAGGAAGTTGTTGGACTGGGTGGGACTAAGAAAGAGAGAGAAAGAGTCCTGAAGCTTGTGAGGGAAGGAGAGAGAACCCGTCACACCAACCCCCCACCAGCCGCGTTGGCTCCACCAAGCGTTCACCTCCACCAAGGCTCCACCAAGCTCCACGTTGGCTCCACCAAGCGTTCACCTCCACCAAGGCTCCCCCAAGCTCCACGTTGGCTCCACCAAGTTTTCACCCCCACCAAGGCTCCACCAAGCTCCACGTTGGCTCCACCAAGCATTCACCTCCACCAAGCGTTCACCTCCACCAAAGCTCCACCAAGCTCCGCGTTGGCTCCACCAAGCATTCACCTCCAGCCATCCACCTCCTGCGATTCCTGTCATCATTCCCCGCGTGAGTCTGTCTTTTGTTTGTTCTGTCCTGGGTTAATTAAGACTGTAGGTAAGCTAGTATTTTCACTGTGTCACCTGCGTCTTATGTGCTGTAAATAAACGTGACTGCTTTCTTTTTGCTTATGTGTGTAAATAGTAAATAAATTTAGTAGTATTTCCAAACCTTTCTTTGCCTTCGTCTTCCTCTTTGCATTCGTCGTTTTAGTCTTTTCCCTCATTGAGCAGCCGCGGTGCGATCCGGCCAACATTTGGGTGGAATCGGGTTCTAATCGGGGAATAACTGTTCGGTCGCGGTAATACCAACCGCTCGGTAAAATAACATCTTTAACCGCGTCCGTAACAATATATATATATATATATATATATATATATATATATATATATATATATATATATATATAAAACAGTTTGTGTGTGTGTGTGTGTGTGTGTGTGTGTGTGTGTGTGTAATGTTACCGATAGACTCCTAAACGGAGAGGCTTACGTGCTTGATATTTGACATAGACATGGCCATTGAGCGTGGGACGAACATGGCCGAACTCAAAATATTTGACGATCCATATTTTTTATTCATATTTACCTCAGCGCATTTCAGCGCACGGAATCAACGGAATCAGAGCAGGTGGGCGCTGATTCGCTCAGAGCGATCACGTGATGACGCTATGAACGCTATGACGCTATGACGCTATGAACGATATGACGCTATGAACGCTATGACGCTATGACGCTATGAAAAAAAAAATCGCTATGACGCTATGACGCTATGACCGCTATGACGCTATGACGCTATGACGCTATGAAAAAAAAAATCGCTATGACGCTATGAAACGCTATGACGCTATGAACGATATGACGCTATGAACGCTATGACGCTATGAAAAAAAAATTGCTATGACGCTATGAACGCTATGACGCTATGACGCTATGAAAAAAAAAATCGCTCGCTTTGCCAAGGGGCTCGCTCCCCGTTCCCCTCCCCTCCCCCTCCCCTCCCCCGCCCGGCAATGCCGGGTACTTCTGCTAGTATGTATATATATATATATATATATATATATATATCTATATATATATATATATATATATATATATATATATATATATATATATACATATTGTTACGGAAACGGGGGATGGCTCTCCCGTTAGCAAGGGGTGGTTAGCCCCTTGTCCTGTTAAGCTGGCCGTCTCCCCGACCCTGGAACTATCCTGCTTCTTCGTGGGGTGAGATTGGCCGAGGTGATTGGTCAAGGGAGTCCCGTACACCTCCGCCAACCTCTCCACGAAGCCGGTGGATAGCCCCGTTCGAAACCACGGACAAGATGTTATTTGCCGAGAGGGTTAGCAGCCCGCGGTTCAAACCATTAGCAAGTACTAAACCCGATTCCTATGCGTTGGCCAAATCGTGCCACAGGTGTTCAATGATGGAAATCACAAGGACGAACGGATGTGAAGAAAAGAAGGGAAAGGTAGGAAGAACAGGGATTTATTATTAATTGCTATTTACACAATCAAAGAAACCAAGGGAGAAGGAAAGAAAACGAAAGCAATTTACAGAAGAAGAAGAAGACACAGTGCAATTCTACTTATACAAGCTTAACTTATTCCCAGGGACAAGACACACAAAACAAACTCACGTACACAAAAGGATGGAATGGCAGGAATGGGTGGAGGGATGAGAAGGTTCAGGTCCATGCAAACGGCAGGGCTGGAGGTGACAGCTCCGACTCCTCTCACTCTGGTTCACAGAACGGGCGACAGGGAGATCCGAGGACCGCGGCACGTCGAGGTTCGCGTGCCCGCACTTGTTGTTCTTCAGAGTGCTGGTTGGTATCGCGAGCAGGGCGTGCCGATTCTCATTCGCCTTGTGCTCCTTGGTTATGCGCTTTCCTCTCCAGAACTCACTCTCCCCTCTGGCCCCTTACGCATCTCTCGTCCTTCCCACCTCTCTTGAAGCAGTCCCTCAACTGAACTCTCTGAACTGAACTCCGGTCGACTGCTCTGGGGGGCTCCACGCGACGGGTTATATAACCACGCCCATGGAACTTTCGCGAACCTCCTCGAACGCTCTCTCTCTGCCCTCTCAGGCCAAACCCCTCATCCTTGGTTGGTTGATCGGGGCTGGCTCACTCCTCCTTCTGATGACGAGGTGGAGACACGCCTTTCTTCCCCGAGTTAGAGCACGCCGTAATGGATGGCAAATGCAGTTGGCAATTGAAAGTGGCGATGGTGATGCCAATAACCACACCCAATGCAATGGTGGCGAACCAATAACCCCACCCAATAACCCCACCCAATGCAACCATGGTGCTGGCACTTTGGGAGGCCACGGCGATATTGTAGGGGATCTATCTTATTTGATCTGGTGCAATGCAGTGTCAATTAATGCGAAACAGAGCCTTAAACTAACATAGAATAAGAAATAACTATAGAGAGGTCTATGATTTTCTACGTGCATGCGATGGACTAACTAAAAGGACGACCTTTGATCTTTCACACAAAGCGCAGGTATTTACAAGAATTACTATTTACAGAGGGTGATATTTACAAAAATTACAGGATTCTCAAATCCGTTACACTGCACCCTCATCCTCCAGGCACGGCCCGGGCCTATAAAACTTTAACTTAGTGTGGCACGTAGGTGTAATTCCCTCTACAATTAATCTGACCCTGAGTGTGACAGTTTTAAAACATAAATAAGTATGTTCCTCTGCTGCATTGCACCCTGCCTAACAGATTCACGCCCACCATTAACCGAATTACTGAATGGTTTTCAAACTATACATGAACCGTGGGGAGCATTATTTACAAGTGACGTTAATTGTATTTACAAAGCAACCCAGGACCTGTTATTTTTCTTTTGGGAACAAAAAGAATCCTGTGGGAGGGGAGGAGACAGCCTGCACTGCATCGACACACCAGCACCAATAAAGAGCACCAAAACACCAAAGCACCATAAAGCACCATCCAGTGCTCATTTCACACATGTCCATACCAAAAAAACAACCTGTTGACTGGGTTCTTGCTCTTCGGCTCCCTCTGCTGGCCGTTGTCATTCTTGATGTTAACTTTCTTCGTGTGGTTCTTTGCTTGCGGCCTATTTGATGGAAATAAAAATGCACAAATGTGTCCGTTTTTATTTATCGCCCACAGGGGCCGACTATGGGTGGTTCTCCTGTATGGCATAGGTGCCACGTCACCGAGGTCCGCAAGCAAGATCTTCCTCTGGCCAACCTGGCCGGTCCCAGCAGAGGGGCCATGCCACAAAGCTTGTGGTCCATAAGTGGTGCTTGGCTATAGACTGTGGTCCATAAGTGGTGCGTGGATGCAGGCAGCTGGTTGCGGGGATTTGGGCACACAATGGCGGACTCCCGCACGCTCCCCTCAGTGCCCAGAGAACACGATCCATGGGTCGGGGAAGGAAGACAGAGAGGGAAGGTTAGCGAGCGGTAAGGTCACAAGGGTACACATCAACGAAGGTAATGCAAGGTGAGGTGCACCTGGAGACTGAGCGGGGAAAAGCTCGTCCCTATCGTACGTCACCCCACCCGTCACCTGTTTTACCCGTGCCCCTTACCCCCATATTTACAAAATCTACACCCTTACCAATTCGTCACTAATGTCACATCTTCCCCATATTTCCCCTATGCCAAATTCGTCGCAATCCCACCAATCCAAAATTTGCCATCACCAATTCATCATCAATCCCTCTTAAGGAGGAAGAGATGGAACAACAACACAATGTCACACCCACGTCATGATGCGTCTTACATCCTCAAAACATTTGCACAAAAATAATAAAAACAAATCATGGCATGGCGTGGAGTTACGTCGCCTCAGGTGAGTGGATGCAGATGGTGCGAGGAGATTTCAATCCTATCTAGCTTCTAAATGACATTAACACACTTTACACTACCCGGGGTCTTTCCCTGCCAATCCATTGGCCATCTTACTCTATGCGGTTTTAAGAACCAAATTCCCATTGACCAAACTGTGGTGCTTCATCAATTTGGGGTCTCACTCCCCCGATTCAACTCCCTGTGCCTTCGCACAATTTCCGGGCTGAGTCGTGTGGCTTTCCCAGCAGGTCTACCCACCTGCACACCTCCACCACTGCAGTTGCCTCCGAGCTTACCTGCTCCTTACCTGACCTATCTACCTGGGGAAGGCCCTCTGGCACTCTCCCCACTCGGTGCCCCCTCTGGCACTGGGCTACCCGGGTCCGTCCTCCGGATCCTCGGGCCCCATCCACAACTCTACCGGCTCCCAGAGCCCACCTGCGGCCTCACCTGGCCGACATCCTAACAGTGGCGGAGTGCCCATTTAACTACACACACTAACAGGCCACACGCCCAGCCATTTCCACGTCACTAATGCACCCATCCGAACACCATTCTTCCACACGCACCACAGATGCCAATATCCAACCACAATTTACCTATACCCTCTACCTACTTTAAACTACCCTCCCCGGGTATTCGTGATGGGGTCCATCCTCCCCATACACTCCCTTCGCACCAACCACTCCGCTCCACATTTTCCACCATACTCACTCCACACCATCCATTCCATACTCCATATATTCCAGACCATTTATTCCATACAACCATGCTCCATACCTGTATTTGCACACCTGTGCCATCACACCTGGTGCTTCCTGCACCCTCCTTCCTCCAGGACCATTTGCTCAACACAACACACATTCACCATTACTCAGTCATACACTGCTCCATACACCTGTTCACTTGCACAACTGTGCAATTACACCTGGTGCCTGCTGCACCCTCCTTCCTCCCAGGCTTCTTCATTCAATACAATACACTCACCCACACTTTTCACAATACGCTACTGAATACACTTTTACACACACACACAGCATCATCTGATCAAACTACTCCCCTCTGAAACTCGCGCTTCCCCGTCGCCCCTTATACTATTGCGCATACCACGTCGTTATAATTCATTCTAACCTCTCTATGTCCCCTACTACCTGTACAATGTCGCTACTTACCTGTACAGATACCTATGGTCATCTCTCTAGATCCCTATACATTATCCAAACCCTCCCTCGGCGAGCTTACACTGCCATAAACCCCATAGCTAGTGCTCATGTGCCCCGTGTGTGAGGGATGGTGGATTTACCATCCTTGCACATCGGGCATCTCCCACTAAAAATTTTGCCCATCAAATTTTCTGCAAATCAAAATTTGCCAATCATCTGCCAATCAAATTTTGCTCATCAATTTTTGCCAATCACCAATTCCCTATCCCAACCAAATGTCCTTTAACTTGAGCCTCGGTGCGTTTTTACATTTCCAAAGCTCGGCTTCGCCAAGCCGAGCAATGAACGCGGGTGGTTCGTTTCCTGCATTCGGATCCGTCCGGCACTCGGTTCAGGGGAGGGGGTTCGCTCGGGCCGAGATTCCGAGGTCCACCTCGGCGCGGAGCCTTCCGGTCTCCCGCCCGATGGCCCGATCTCGCCCGGCCGGAACGCCGCAACCACAAGGGGTTGCCGTGCCGACCCTTCCAACCTACCCGAGAACTGGGCCGCCCGCGCCGCTTAGCGGAGCACGGACGCGACCGTGCAGAGCGAGGCCCGGCACGGATTGCGCATGGCGGTTCTTTTGAAACCGCCGTGGTTACGATCCCCGATGGTTCCCGCAGCACCCAAAGCCCGGCACGAACCGAGGGCTCGCTTCGGCTAACCGTCGGTCTAACTGCTAACCCGGTTAACGTCGATGCTTCACCTGCAGGCTCACACGCATACGCGACCCCTTTAACACTCACCGAGCTCGGCGCTCCAACGCCGCCCATACACCCCATGTACTTCGTTATTGCACTTGTTCTTGTTCCGCTCACAGACTTCGTTACACACCTGACCACCGCACACCTTGGCACACACTCGTCGTTCGCACGCCTTATCAACACACCTCTTCGTGCCCACTCCTCGGTCACATCCTCTGTGACAACCACGGGTGTGCACTCTTCCGCACACCCAATCACGTGCTTCACTACCAACTCAAGTGTGCATTCCCACACGCGCTCGACCATTCCAGGTGTGCATCCTTTCTCACCTGACACAACCAACTCGTACTCCGTGCCACTCTTACGACCACATTCTGTCGTGCATTCACCCTCACTCTCGACAGCGCACTCTGTTATCATGCACCCGTCCGTTACACCCCTTTCTCGTGCATCCTCTTGTGCACACTCTCCCGTTATGTCCTCCGTAACACTCACCACAGGTGTGCACTCTTCCGTTACATCCCCTGTAACACTCCCAATCACGCGCTTCAAGGTGCCCCCCCCCGCACCCGCGCCACGACCAACTCAGTATCCGTGTCACACTCCGTACACTCCGACATGCATTCTCGCTCGCACTCGGTTTCACACTCACGCTCCGATGTGCCCACCCGCACTCGCGCCACCACCAACTCACTCTCTGTGTCACACTCCGTACCACTCATGGGGGTGCATTCTTGCACACACCTGATCACTGCCGCACACGCTGGCTCACTAATACCTTCCGCACTCCCCATAGTCGGACATCCTTGCACACCTCCTCCTTCCACACACTCTGCACCTGTCGCACACCTCATCAGCGGCCTCTCACGAACGCCCGGGTCCAAACCAACAGCCAAGCTGACTGAATCTCCCCTCACACCATATACATTTCCGAGTATATCGCCACTCACCTCGGCACCTCGTCTTCGCTCCTCCGCCACCTGCAAACTCTTTATTTGGTCAGTAAGCACATCATCACGATTTGAGCACAGACCTTGCACCAATTCCATCACATCCTCCTTGATCTCTCTCTTAGTTTCCCTCCGTCTCTTCTTAATTTCACTCATCCCCTCTTCCACATCCTCTAATTTTTGCTTTACCTCTTTTATTTCCCGGTGCTCCCCCTCAATTTCTTCCTCTAATGCCATCTTGGTCATTTATATGTGCGTCCTTACTTCCCGTTCTTTCGTCTCCATTACCTCTGTCACCTCGTCCAACCTCTTTGTCAGTCCTTCATGTACCATCTGACATTCCCTCTTCGTCGCTATAAGTTCCTTTTTTATCTCTTTCTGTGTCGCCTTCAACCCCCCGATTACCGCAGTGTTCTTCTCCACTTGCTCCCCTAATTCCTTTTGTCCCACCGTCAGCTGCTCTACTCCCCTCGTCAGATCTTCTATGTCCCCCTGTAACCTAGCCGTACTATTTCTCACCTCTTTCTCCATACGCTCCTTACCCCGCCTTACCTCCTCGCGTACCCCCGCGACCTCTTCGCCCACACCTCGTCTGATCTCCCCAATTTCTCCCATGTCTTTGGTAGATGCCACCCTCATCTGTTCCAAATCATTCCTCTGGGCATCCAATTTAGTTTCCAACCCGATTTTCACCTCCTCTATCTGATCTCCCATCTGTTTAATTTCCCGGGCGGATTGCTCCCCTATTTCCCTCAATTTGCCTTCCATGGTGTTTTCTAACCCCCCTAACCCATTCTTCACCCCTTCCATCTGGTTCTCCTGGGCAACCATTCTATTTTCCAACCCCGTTAACCCCTCCTTCATTTCCCCAATTTGATTACCCACGTTATTCAGTTGGCCCCCCAATTTACCTCCTAGCCCTTCCAACCTGTTGTCTATCCCCTCAAATTTATTGTCCAAACCCTCAAATTTATTGTCTAAACCCTCAAATTTGGCTTCTAGCCCCCAGATTTGATTGCCCAACCGTTCACTGGTACCCCTCGCTTCGTCCCTCATTCTGCTTTCCATTCCCTCCATTTGGCTTCCCATTTCTGCCCTTGATTTGTCCCCCGACTTGGCCATAAGGGCCCTTATTTGCTCCATAAATAGGCCCCAGTCCATTGGTGGCGCTGCTGCGGTCACGGGTGCGGCGACATTTGGTGCCGCTGCAACCTCGTGCGCGAGGGCGCCATCTTGTGCGCCTGAACCCTCCGCATCCCAATGCGTATTGCGCTCCTCCATTACTCCCAAATCCTCCCCGGGGTCCTGGGTCGATTCTACCCCTTCTTCTATCTCCCCTACCGGCATCCGGTCGCCTTGATTATCCATGGCACGATTTTAAATTTGGATGTGAAATAAAATTTCGACCACTCGTAATTTTGAGTGCGCTAAGCGCACTTCAGGTCCGAATCTCGCTCCCGACACCAATTGTTACGGAAACGTGGGACGGCTCTCCCGTTAGCAAGGGGTGGTTAGCACCTTGTCCTGCTAAGCTGGCCGTCTCCCCGACCCTGGAACTATCCCGCTTCTTCGTGGGGTGAGATTGGCCGAGGTGATTGGTCAAGGGAGTCCCGTACACCTCCGCCAACCTCTCCACGAAGCCGGTGGATAGCCCGGTTCAAAACCACGGACAAGATGTTATTTGCCGAGCGGGTTAGCAGCCCGCGGTTCGAACCATTAGCAAGTACTAAACCCGATTCCTATGCGTTGGCCAAATCGTGCCACATGTGTTCAATGATGGAAATCACAAGGACGAATGGATGTGAAGAAAAGAAGGCAAAGGTAGGAAGAACAGGGATTTATTATTAATTACTATTTACACAATCAAAGAAACCAAGGGAGAAGGAAAGAAAACGAAAGCAATTTACAGAAGAAGAAGAAGACACAGTGCAATTCTACTTGTACAAGCTTAACTTAATCCCAGGGACAAGACACACAAAACAAACTCACGTACACAAAAGGATGGAATGGCAGGAATGGGTGGAGGGATGAGAAGGTTCAGGTCCGTGCAAACGGCAGGGCTGGAGGTGACAGCTCCGACTCCTCTCACTCTGGTTCACAGAACAGGCGACAGGGAGATCCGAGGACCGCGGGACGTCGAGGTTCGCGTGCCCGCACTTGTTGTTCTTCAGAGTGCTGGTTGGTATCGCGAGCAGGGCATGCCGATTCTCATTCGCCTTGTGCTCCTTGGTTATGCGCTTTCCTCTCCAGAACTCACTCTCCCTTCTGGCGCCTTACGCATCTCTCGTCCTTCCCGCCTCTCTTGAAGCAGTCCCTCAACTGAACTCTCTGAACTGAACTCCGGTCGACTGCTCTGGGGGGCTCCGCGCGACGGGTTATATAACCACGCCCATGGAACTTTCGCGAACCTCCTCGAACGCTCTCTCTCCGCCCTCTCAGGCCAGACCCCTCATCCTTGGTTGGTTGATCGGGGCTGGCTCACTCCTCTTTCCGATGACGAGGTGGAGACACGCCTTTCTTCCCCGAGTTAGAGCACGCCGTAATGGAGGGCAAATGCAGTTGGCAATTGAAAGGGGCGATGGTGATGCCAATAACCCCACCCAATGCAACGGTGGCGAATGCCGCGGTTCTGGCACTTTGGGAGGCCACGACGATATTGTAGGGGATCTATCTTATTTGATCTGGTGCAATGCAGTGTCAATTAATGGGAAACAGAGCCTTAAACTAACATAGAATAAGAAATAACTATAGAGAGGTCTATGATTTTCTACGTGCATGCGATGGACTAACTAAAAGGACGACCTTTGATCTTTCACACAAAACGGAGGTATTTACAAGAATTACTATTTACAAAGGGTGATATTTACAAAAATTACAGGATTCTCAAATCCTTTACAATATATATATATATATATATATATATATATATATATATATATATATATATATATATATACATATATATATATACAGTATATATATATATATATATATATATATATATATATATATATATATATATATATATATATATATATATTGTTACGGTTTTTAGAACCTTCACTTTGTAAATTTTAGTAAATGTTCCCTTATAAATGATCCCCTGTAAATATCCCCATTAATTGGCTAATATTAAAGATCGCACCCTAGTTAGTCCATGTACAACACGTAGAGCACCATAGGACCTCTCTGTACTTATCTCATTATTATGTGTTTTAGTTAAGGATCTGTTCCCAATAGTTGAATCTGCGTTGCATCAATCAAATAAGATAGGCCCTTCAATTTCCCCAATCATCTCCCGCTCTTCAAAGTGCAGTAGCGGTAGGGCAGCGTTCGCTGCCCCTGGTCTTGGTTTGTTTGATGGCCCAAGCCGCCATTGAACATGCGGTCTCAGGCCGAGGAAAAAGGGGTCGGGACACAAGAACAAGGTGTGGCACGTCAACTCACCATCAGAGGTGGAGCCAGCGAGCCCTCGCCGGCTAACCAGGGCCGATGTGAGCTGACCGGTAAGCGTGTCATAGGAGCTGGCGGCTGGATACAGCAACGCCCTATAAAAGCGGCTGCGAGGGACTGCTTCGGGGAGATGAGTGCGAAGGTACAGATCAGTGCATCGGCAGATGAGTGCGAAGGTCCGAAGTGCAAGGTACCAGAGGGGAACACGCTGAATCGTAAGGCAGGAGAGTGGGTCCGTTGACAACGACAATATCGCCATATATTCACATTGTCCGACCGCGTGAAACCATACGTGCCGCTGCCGCCGGGTTTCGCCTCAAGCCCGGAGCGTGGACCGGAACGTGGACTTGAGCGGACCTCGACGCTGCGCATCTGCCCGGACCTTCTTGCCCTGCCATCGGCTTGGACCTTCTCCCTCTTCCAGCCATTCCTTCCTGCCATTCCCTATTCGTGTGAGTCTGTTTGTTCTGTTTGGGGCGTATGATAATATAAGACTGTTTTAAGGCTGCTCTGTGTACCTGCTTCTTCCTCTCCTTGTAAATGCCCTTCTTTTGTTTCCTCTTCATTTCGTGTACATAATTAATAAATATCTGTTCTTCCTTTACTTTGGTTTCTTCTTCCCCCGATCGCTTTAGTCCCTTCCCAATTGAGTACCTGTGGCACGATTCGGCCAACACTCGGAGTTGGGTTTAGTCCTTTGTTAACGGCTCGAGCTGCGGATTGCTAAACCAATCGGCAAAATTCCATCTTGTCCGTGGCTCGGGCAGAAGTAGCGCCCTGCTTTGCGGCGAGGTTGGCGAAGGTATCTGGGACTCCATCGACCATTCACCCTGGTCAACCTCAACCCCGCAAAGGAGCGCGATACCTTCTAGGACTCGGACGGCCAGTGTGATAGACGAGGGGATTAAAGCCCCCTCGGTAAGGGGAGTGCCGAAACCGAGATCCGTAACAATATATTGTTGTGGATATGAGGATTGTATTTTTTTTATTGTGTGTTTTATTAATATTGCTTGATTCTGGACCCTCCTGCCTCCAGTGTTGTGTAAAGGTCAAAGGGCGTCCCATAATTAGTCCATAAAGCATACACGTCAGCCAATCATAGATTTCCCCCTGGTTGATAGTTACATCTTTATTATGTGTATTAGGGTAAGATGACACTCCATTGCACCAAGTGAAATAGATAGATTCCCTTCATTCTTCATTCCCATTCCCAAAACCTCCATTTCCCCTTTCATCATTGCCAAGCCTCGATTGCCAATTACATCCCCTCCAAAACCACCATTGAACATGTGCTCGGGTCGGGGAAGAAGGGGCGTGCCCGCCCGTCGTCATCAAGGGCGGAGCCAGAGGGTCGCACGACCAACCAGGGCCGAGGTGAGCACACTGATGGGCGTGTCCTGAAGGCCGGCGGCTTGATCGCCGGAGGCGTTATAAAGGCGCATGCGCAAGAAGCAAGGTTGTTGTCGGTGGTGAGAAGTGATTGGACAAAGAGGGAGAAAGAGTGGTTGGACCAAGAAAGAGAAAGAGTGGTTGGACCAAGAGAGAAAGAGTGGTTGGACAGGGAGACGTGCAAGAGTGTTGTTGAGTTGAGGGTTTGGACCAGACGAGTCAGACGAGTCCTGGCAAAGCACGCGACGTCCACAGCCGCAGCAACAGTAGCAACAACAGCAGTTTGGGGCCTGAACGGCGGTTTTGAGCAGGGCTGCGAAGGAACGGCGGTTGCTAAACGCGCCGATCGTGCTGCAGGACCCCCTTGGACCTTCCTCTCCCTCCAGCCATCCACCTCCTGCCTGTCCATCCTTTTTGTGTACGTGAGTTTGTTCTGTTTGTTTTGTCCCTGGGGATTTAATTAAGCTTGTATAAGGAATTTGCACTGTGTCTCTAATATCTTCTGTATATTATTTTATTATCTTTCCTTCTTCCTTGGTTATTTTGAGCCTGTATATAGTAGGAATAAATTTAGTAGTATTTTCAACCTTTTTTTCGTCTTCTTCTTCTTCTTCACATCCGTGTCGCTTTTGTCTTTTCCATATTGAATATCTGTGGCGCGATCCGGCCAACGTTCGGGAATCGGGTTAGTCGGGGTAACTGTTAGGGCCGCGGGGCCTCCGCTCGGCAAAACGAACATCTTATCCGCGGACCGTAACAATTGGTGTCAGGAGTGTCCGATTCGGACCTGGGACTAAATTAATTTCGCCCAAATTTTGGAACAACAATTGTACAATTGGTAGTAACAATTGGTGTCGGGAGCGGGGTCGGACCCGAAGCGCGCTTAACGCGCTCAAAATTACGAGTGACTGAAATTTGTTTTGTTTTACAAAACCCGAATTTTGAAATCGCGCCATGGCTGGTCAAGGCGACGGGATGTCGGTGGGAGAGATAGACGGGGTAGAATCGACCCAGGACCTCGGGGAAATGTATGTGGAGGAAAGGGAGGAGGAGAACAATGGCAGTGTAGTTGAGGGAGTATCAGGTGCACAAAATGGCACTCTCGCGCACGTGGTATCAGACGCACAAAGTGGCAGCTCGCACGAGCGCGGGGTAGCCGCGCCCGCTGCGCAAATAGGGGGATTTGATGTGCGGGACCTCGTGGCGCAGATTAGTGCAGCCATACTAATAGCGAATATTGGGCTAGAAGCCAAAATGGGAGAAATGGGGGACCAAATGGGAGAAATGGGGGACCAAATGGGAGAAATGGGGGACCAAATTGAAGCAATAACGAACAAAATGAGGGCCGATAATGAGGGACTGGCGAGGGACAGAGTCGCATATGAAGTAAGGGAAGCGGAGAGGGACAGAGACCGCGGGTTGAGCGAGCAGGTCCCAGGGGTGCACGAGGAGGTAACGCGGGTCGAGAAGCGCTGGTTGAGCGAGGCGGAGGAAAGCGCGGGTACAATGACGGGTAGAGAAATCGCAACACTGGGTTTGGAGCAGCCGGCGACCGCTGAGGTAGAAGAGGGTGTTTTATTAAAGCCAGCGGTCGTCGAGGGGAATAAAGAAAAAGCAGTAGTGGGTATAATTAAAATTGAAGAGACGACGGAAGTAGCCCAGGAATCGGAGGAAGGAATGGAAACTGTACAAAGTCCATGCTCACATCACGATGCTGTGCTCATTAATCCTTATAAAGATTTGCAGGTGTTGGTGCAGGGAGGAAGAAGAACCCCGAAGGTGAGACGGGCTGCATGTGGTGCCGGGAGATTTTGTAAAAGGGGGTTTGGCGCGAAGAGAATAGTCGCGCGATTGGGGTCAATATGGCACCCGGGCGTTGGTGAAGGGTCCGGTGTGAGTGGAAATAGCACGCGTGTGAAAAAAAAGTGTGCGTCAAGGGGTGAGCGTGTTACGAAGCGCGAGTGTGATACTGAGTGCGAGCGAGAATGCCCGTCGGGGTGTACGGAGTGTGACACGGAGAGTAAGGTGGTGGTGGAACGTGTGCGAGGAAGCACACCTGAGTTGGTCGTGGCGCAGGTGTGGGAGAGCCCATCTGAGCGCGGTTGTGGGTGGATGCAAGGGTGCACGGGTGCACGCCCATGGTGAGTGGTACGGAGTACGTACTGAGGGAGAGTGCGCAAGACGGTGCGCGAGGTGTGTTAAGGGAGTGTGCGAACGGCGAGTGTGCGCGAGAGGTGTGGTGTGCAACAGGGAGTGCGTTGGTGGAATGTACGGACGGCGTTGGAACGCCGGGTTTTGTGAGTGTCAAAAGGGTCGCGTGTGCATGTGGGCATGCGAGTAAAGCATCGACATTGGACGGGTTAGCGTTTAGGGCGACGGATAGCCGATGCGAGCACTCGGGGCGCGGTGCGCTTTGTTGGATGCAAGGCCCGGCGCGGATCGATGCTGCGTCGCTTCTCTTCGAAGCGTCGTTGCCGATTCGGGCTTGGCCCCGCCCTGCACGGTCGAGTCCGGGCCTTGTCGGGCGAGGCGACCGGTCCGGTTCAAGGGCGAGTGGGAGGAAGCGGAACGGTGCCCCCTCGTGGGGACGGGGTTGCACCCGGGCGAGCCTCAGCCATCGGGCCCGGGACCGCAAGGTACCGAGCCGCGATGATGCGTGGAACCTCGGCCCGAGCATGCCTCCTCCCCAGAGTCGTGAATGCCGGACGGATCCAACCAAGGCGACCAACCCACCCGAATTCATTGCTCGGCTTTGCGAAGTCGGGTTTTAATGATGTGACGACGCACCGAGGCTCAGATAAAGCGGACTGTGATGATGATGATGAGGATAGTGTTTTGGCCCCGAAATTAGAAAAACAAAATTTGATGATTGGCAGAGAGGATTGGCAGACGATTGGCAGATGTTTGGCAAATTTTTGATTTGTTGCATTTGGACGAGCAAAATTGGTAGTGGGAAATGCCCCGATGTGGTGGGATGGCAACTCTGCCATCTCTCACGCGGGGGCAAAGGAGCACTAGGTTATGGGGTTTATGGCAGTGAAAACTAGCCCGGGAGGGTTAGGATATAATGATGGGGATCTCGAGAAGACGACCTTAGGTAACGTTAAGGTTAGGTAGTGACTGATACCTGTAGTGGGGACGCAGGTAGATTAGTGTGGATGATAATGACGTGGTATGTGCTTAGTTTAAAGGGAAGACGGGGAGCACGAAGTTAGCAGGGCACCAGGTAGATTAGATGATGCCGTGTGTGTAAGGAACAGGTGTGATTGCACAGGTGTGCAACTGAACAGGTGTATGGAGCAGTGTTTGAGTGAGTGATGGTGATGAGTATTGTGCTGACCAAATGGTCCAGGAAGGAAGGAGGGTGCAGGTGGCACCAGGTGTGATTGCACAGGTGTGCAACAACAGGTGAATGAAGAATGGTTGTGTGAAATACATGGAGTGTGGAATACCTGGAGTGTGGAATATATGGAGTATTGGAATGGATGGTCATGGAGTGAGTATGGTGGAAACTATGGAGTGGAGTGGATGGTGCGAAGTTGTGAATGGGGGAAGGATGGACCCCTATCACGAATACCCGGGGAGGGTAGTGTAAGTGTTAGGTAGAGGGTATAGGTAAATTGTGGTTGGATATTGGCATCTGTGGTGCGGGTGAAAGAATGGTATTTGGATGGGTGCATTAGTGTTGTGGAAATGGCTGGGCGTGTAGCCTGTTCGTGTGTGTAGTTGGTTTGGGCACTCCACCACTGTGAGGATGTCGGCCAGGTGAGGCCGCAGGTGGGCTCTGGGAGCCGGTAGAGTTGTTGTGGATGGGGCCCGAGGATCCGGAGGACGGACCCGGGTAGCCCAGTGCCAGAGGGCACCGAGGGGTGACAGAGCCAGGAGGGGCCTTCCCCAGTTAGATAGGTTAGGTAAGGAGCAGGTAGGCTCGGAGGCAACTACAGTGGTGGAGGTGTGCAGGTAGGTAGGCCTGCTGGGAGAGCTACACGCCCCAGCCCAGAAATTGTGCAAGGGCACAGGGAGTTGCATCGGGGGAGTGAGAACCCAAATTGAGAAGCACCACAGTTTGGTCAATGGGAATTGGTTTTTAGAACCCATAGTGTAAGATGGCCAATGGATTGGCAGGGAAAGACCCCGGGTAGTGTAAAGTGTGTTAATGTCATTTAGAGGACTAGGGCATGCCCGTACTATATATAAGCTAGGACGTGCCCGTACGTGGGTGCCCGTTCCTTGCCAAAAAAAAAAAAAAAAAAAAAAATTTGTGTAGGGGTGTGTGTGTGTAAACATCCTAGGGCGTGCCCGTACGTGGGTGCAAAAAAACATGCGTGCAAACAACAACAACAAAAAAAAACTTTGAAACCACGTGGCAGTAACGACCACAGAACCCCCCCCCCCCCCTCTATTTACATGAATGGTTTGGTCCATTCGCAACGACCACAGAACCCCCCCCCCCCTCTATTTACATGCAATGGTTTGGTCCAAAGCGAACGGTTTGGTCCATTCGATGTGATTCGATGATTCGATGTGAATGGTTTGGTCCATTCGCAACGACCACAGAACCCCCCCCCTCTATTTACATGAATGGTTTGGTCCATTCGCAAAGCCAAAGCGAACGACCACAGAACCCCCCCCTCTATTTACATGAATGGTTTGGTCCATTCGCAAAGCCAAAGCGAACGACCACAGAACCCCCCCCCCCCCCCTCTATTTACATGAATGGTTTGGTCCATTCGCAACGCCAAAGCGAACGGCGAACGGCTAAATCGCCATAGCTCGGTAAGTACTTGTCCGATTAATTTCAAACCTTGAAAAGGCACATCCTCGGGTCCCCAGCAATATACCTGGCAAGTTTAAAGTATATCGGACCCGTGGTTGTCGAGAAACAGCGGTCACAGACACACAGACACACAGACACACAGAGATTACTGGAATTATAGATAGATAGTTAGGATTGAAGTCTCCTCGCACCATCTAAATCCACTCACCTGAGATGACGTACCTCCACACCATGCCAGGTTGTTTTTATTATTTTTATGATGCAAATGTTTTGGAATGTGAGACGCATCATGACGTGGGTGTGACATTGTGCTTTGTTGTTCCATCTCTTCCTCCTTATGAGGATTGTTGATGAATTGGGTGATGGCAAATTTTGAGTAGAGGGATTGTGGAATGAATTTGGTATAGGGGAAATATGGGGAAGACGTGACAGTAGCGACGAATTTGTAAATGTGTAGATTTTGTAAATATGGGGTAAGGGCAAGGGTAGAGTAGGTGACAGGGGGGGGTGACGTACGGTAGGGATGAGCTTTTCTCACTTCGCTCTCCGTACGCACTTCGCCTTGCATTGCCTTATTGATATGTACCCTTGTGAGCTTACCCCTCGCTCATCTGTCTGTCCCCCCTTTTGTCTCCCACATGAGGACCTGTGCGCCGCTGGGCGCCGAGGGGAGCGTGCGTGAGTCCGCCATTGTGCGCCCGGAACTCCCAGAACCAGCTGTCTGCATCGATGCACCACCTTATGGACCACCTGTCTGTGGCCGAGCACCACTTATGGACCCCATGGGTTGGGGCATGGCCCCTCTGCTGGAACCGGCCATGAGGGCCCGAAATCTTGCTGGCGGACCTTGGCCACAGGGCACCGATGCCCCACAGGTGAACCACACTAGTCGGCCCTGTGGGCCATAAATAAAATAACAATGGACACGTTGGGTGCATTTCATTTTAATAGTGCAAATAGGCCGCCAGCAAAGGAAGATGACAACACCAGGAAAATAATAATAGCCAGCAGAGGGAGCCGAAGAGCAAGAGACCACCTGCAGGGTTAGGGGTTGTTGTTTTTATTTTTTATTCATGAACAGTGATGACTGTGCACCGATTGGTGCTTGAGGGTGTGTTGGTGCGTTTTGGGTGCTTTCATGGTGCGTCGATGCAGAGCAGACTGTCTCCCCCCCAGAAAGAACAATCACAGGTCCTGGGTTGCGTTTTGTAAATAAAGTAAAGCCATTGTAAATAATGCTCCCCACCGTCAGTGTATAGTTTGAAGACCATTCCGCAATTCGGTTAGCTGTGGGCATGAGTCTGTTAGGTAGGGTGCAATGGGGCAGCGGGACATATTTATTTATGTTTTAAAACTGTCGCACTCAGGGTCAGGTTAAAAGTAGAGGGAACTACACCTACATGTCACACCAAGTTAAAGTTATAGGCCCGGGACGTGCCTAAGAGGAGGAGGGTGCAGTGTTGTGGATATGAGGATTGTATTATTTTTATTGTGTGTTTTATTAATATTGCTTGATTCTGGACCCTCCTGCCTCCAGTGTTGTGTAAAGGTCAAAGGGCGTCCCATAATTAGTCCATAAAGCATACACGTCAGCCAATCATAGATTTCCCCCTGGTTGATAGTACATCTTTATTATGTGTATTAGGGTAAGGCCTTGGCTTCCATTAAGATGACACTCCATTGCACCAAGTGAAATAGATAGATTCCCTTCATTCTTCATTCCCATTCCCAAAACCTCCATTTCCCCTTTCATCATTGCCAAGCCTCGATTGCCAATTACATCCCCTCCAAAACCACCATTGAACATGTGCTCGGGTCGGGGAAGAAGGGGCGTGCCCGCCCGTCGTCATCAAGGGCGGAGCCAGAGGGTCGCACGACCAACCAGGGCCGAGGTGAGCACACCGGTGGACGTGTCCTGAAGGCTGGTGGCTTGATCGCCGGAGGCGTTATAAAGGCGCGCGCGCAAGAAGCAAGGTTGTTGTCGGTGGTGAGGAGTGATTGGACAAAGAGGGAGAAAGAGTGGTTGGACCAAGAAAGAGAAAGAGTGGTTGGACCAAGAGAGAAAGAGTGGTTGGACAGGGAGACGTGCAAGAGTGTTGTTGAGTTGAGGGTTTGGACCAGACGAGTCAGACGAGTCCTGGCAAAGCACGCGACGTCCACAGCCGCAGCAACAGCAGCAACAACAGCAGCTTGGGGCCTGAACGGCGGTTTTGAGCAGGGCCGCGAAGGAACGGCGGCTGCTAAACGCGCCGATCGTGCTGCAGGACCCCCTTGGACCTTCCTCTCCCTCCAGCCATCCACCTCCTGCCTGTCCATCCTTTTTGTGTACGTGAGTTTGTTCTGTTTGTTTTGTCCCTGGGGATTTAATTAAGCTTGTATAAGGAATTTGCACTGTGTCTCTAATATCTTCTGTATATTATTTTATTATCTTTCCTTCTTCCTTGGTTATTTTGAGCCTGTATATAGTAGGAATAAATTTAGTAGTATTTTCAACCTTTTTTTCGTCTTCTTCTTCTTCTTCTTCACATCCGTGTCGCTTTTGTCTTTTCCATATTGAATATCTGTGGCGCGATCCGGCCAACGTTCGGGAATCGGGTTAGTCGGGGTAACTGTTAGGACCGCGGGGCCTCCGCTCGGCAAAACGAACATCTTATCCGCGGACCGTAACAATATATATACAGACTTGGCATTTAATATGGAATATTTTTTTTGTGGGGGTGAACTTACTTTTCAAGATGTCTTAGAACCAAAAGTTCATTGGAATTATGTTGAAATTATTCTAGATTTTGTTAATGTGACCTTTAAAAGAAACAAAAACCACATTTGACATTTCGAAACAAATAAATTGATCCTTGAAAGTGATGTAAACTGATATCGAACTCAATTCATGGACAGTACTGTGTTAAACTTCTGTACGTTTTCCAGAAGTATGTCTTTATTTTGCACATAAGCCAAAAAATTATTTTTAACAAAAACAAAAGTTAAATTACGACTGGGATTACGGACAGTAAAATTACAGTACAGTACTTCGTGTAACCCCCACGAGCATTCAGGAGAGCACGTACACATTGAGGCATGCTGTTCGCGAGATTTGCCAAGGTTTGGACAAGAATCGCTTGCCATGCAGTGACAATAGCCTGCTGCAATTCATGCACAGAGGTCGGCTACTGGTCCAAGTGGTCGATTTGACGCGTTAATTCTGCCCCCAAGTTCTCTATCGGATTCATATCCGGGGACATGGCAGGCCACTCCATATGCTCTACACCACGGTCAGCAACAAAGTGTTGGATCATGCGAGCACGATGAGGCCGTGCATTGTCATCTTGGAAGACAAAGTTTCCTCGAAAGGCTGCACGAGCAAATGGAAGCAATGTTTCTTCCAGAATTGCCCTGTACTTGAACTGGTTCAGGTTTCCATTCAGAACAACCAGGTCAGTTTTGACCCCTGCATGAAAAGCAGCCCAAACGGTCACCCCACCACCTCCAGCTTGGACTCTTGGCACTATACAATCTTTGTTGTCGGCTTCATGCACTTGTCTGCGCACTCGGACACGGCTATCTTGACGATAGACCAGAAATCTAGACTCGTCACTGAAGATCACGTGATTCCAGTGTCCTGGCTGCCATTGACGGTGCTCTCTGGCCCACTGCAATCGGCGCTGGCGGTGTTGTCTGGTCAGGCGTGGCTTTCTCAGGGGACGCCTGGCACGATAGCCTGCTTGAACCAGTCGTTGGTTGACTAACCTTCTGGATACAGGCACATTTGTCAGTTGCTGTCACTCAGCCCTAAGCCGATTAGCTGACTTGGTACGGCCATTGCGGACTAACCGGTGCAGCTGGCGATCATCCCTCCTTGTGGTTCTGCGGGGACGTCCTGGCCTCGGTATTGGAGTAGGGACACCCCTCTGAGCATTTCGTTTCAGGATCTTTGACACCTGACCTTGAGTGATGGCATACTGCCGAGCAATAGCACGCTGTTTCATGCCATAATTTCGTAAAGCCACCACTCCATGACAAACAGCATTGTCGAGTTGACGGACCATCTCCAGAAGAAGCGGCAATAACTTTTGGAGACGTGCAGCAGTTGTTTTCCACTAATACAGAACGCAACAACCCTTGTATACCCGACTGTGAAGCCAATCATCAAATGCACCTGTCCATACATTTTGCCACGCCACCTGTGATACAATCCTATTGTTGACTTCTTGCTGCGACAGACAATCAGTGACATGGTTATTTTAACAAATAAATAACCAAAGTGTAAAAGAAACTCACCCGAATGATATACTGAGTTAAGAAAGTAAACCAAGTCAAGCAAAAAAAAACATTCCATATTAAATGCCGTCTATATATATATATATATATATATATATATATATATATATATATATATATATATATATATTGTTACAGACGCGGTTGTGGATGTTGGTTTACCGAGCGGTTTGGTATGACCGCGTCTGCACAGTTTACCCGATTATACTCGAACGTTGGCCGAGTCGCGCTATGCTAAATCAATTAAGGAAAGGACACAACGGCTGGATTAAATGACACGACACCAGGGGTACAGTTCTCAAGACCTCCGGAGGAGGTTATAATAGTTCGGAACGTTAGATTACAAGGACAAGAGAGACAGCATAGAAAGGTAGGCACTTAAATACGGTCTTATAGTAACCCCGACAGACGACAGATAAACGGGACAAGACTGACTCACACCGGGATTGATGGCAAGGAAGGGCAGGTAGTCGGTGGACAGCACAAGGTGCACTCTTGGCTCAGGGACAGGATCCACACGGTCCGAAAGATGCAGGGAGGTCTCTCAGCGCTCGGAGGTCGCGACTGGTTCTTCTTCAAGCTCGGGGCGCATCTCACTCACATCCGGTAAGTCGCTGCGTATATCCGGCGGGGAGTGACACGCCCTCGGCTCGTTAGCTCCGCCCCAGATGGAATCGGCCCGCCGCTTCTTATTGGGTGCGGGGGGGTTACCGGGCTCCGCCCTTGACGAGGAGCTGACAGCCAGCCCCTTCGTGGTAACCCCGTAACCTGGAGGTAACCTGGAGCACATGGGCCATGGCGGCTAACCGAGCCGGAGTGAGGACGCCCACTCCCCGCACCGCGGCCACGCCGCCCCCGCTGTGGTTGTAGTTGTTGTTGTTGTTGTTTCATGAGGAAGATGGGAGGAGGTATGGGGAGGTCCTAAACTCACTACTGGTGCCATACAATCACATTCTGGTGCAACGAAGAGTCAGAATTAATGGAAACGAGTCCTTAACTGACATAGACTAAGAATAACTAGCAAGAGGTCCTATAGTTGTCTACGCGAGATGCGGTGAACCTGGGCACGACATTTAATGGGGGAAAAAGGGGAAGGTCGGTTCTACAGAGTGTTGTTTACAGACAATGGGACTAGGGAATGGGGGATTGGGGATAGTTGGGGAGTATTGGGGAAATAGGGGAATATTTACAAGCGGATATGGAGGCCAAATCCCATATCCGCAACATTGCACCCTTCTCTACCCTCGGGGCTTCTCGACCCGATAAATTTTTACCTATTTTAGTGTGGCACTCAGATGTAGTTCCCTCTACTATTAACTCTACCCTGAGTGCGACAGTTTTACAGATATTCACAAATGAGTAAATATGTCCCCCTGCGACGTTGCACCCTTCTCCTCACAGAAACACACCCACAGGATAACCGAATCGCGGAAAGAATTCGCAAACTAAACATACAGCCGGTAGGGAGCATTATTTACACAAGACTACGCTGATATTTACACTACGATCCAGGACCTGTTTTTGGAGGAACACATGCAGATGTTATGCATAGAGAGAGCACGCATGCCAGCATCGATACACCAACCCACGAGTGCTCTGTGGCCTTACGGCCTTTAATAATGTGCAGAGCACCCCTTCCAAGCACCAAAAGCACCACCCCATCACACAGTCAGCACCATCCGGTGCACCAATAAAGTGTTTATAAATCACCGGTGGTGTCGCAGCCGGCCGATGTTCTGCCGCTGGTCTTGCCTTCATGTGGTGCACTTGGCCTTCTTGCTTCTTTCAAAAATAAAGAAAGGCGCCAACCGCGTCCATTTCTGTATTGTGGCCGTCAGGGGGCCAACTAAAAGTGGTTCACCTGTATGGCATAGGTGCCACGTTGACCCATAGGTCCATCCACGGGTGGTGCTTGGCCGCAAAAGAACTGCGGTCCATTGTGGGTGGCCACCAAAATCGCGGTCCATATGGTGTATCGATCCAGGCAGCAAGCAGCGAAAGTGCAGGCCCACAACTGCGGAGCCAGCACCTCTCTCTCCTCTCTCTCTGCCCCAAAACCAGATCCTCGGAGGTGGGAGACAAAAGAAGCAGACAAGTGAGTAAGGTGGTAAGGGCGCAAAAGTGCACGCAACATTAGGTAATGCACACTGGGGGCACATGGGAACCAGGTGAGACAGGTACGTTCCTACCGTACGCCCCCCCCCACCAGGTAACCTACATGGCCCCTCCCTTACCCCTTACTGTATCCACAAAACACAACACTACCCATAAACATCTACTTTACAAATCGACAAACGTCCCTACTGTCTTCCCCGTTCCTCCCATAAACCAAATTCGTCTTCTCTCCCTCCTAACCAATCAAATTTGCCATTTTCAACTCTCATCACAATTTGCCATCTCCAACTCAACATCAAAATTTGCCATCACCAATTCATCATCAGTCCCTCCTAAGGAGGGAGAGATGGAATCACCCCAATGTCTCATCCACGTCGTGATGCGTCTCACAAATCCAAACAGCAATTCTTATTTCCTGCACACAGAACAAAGAAAACACAGGTGTGGAGTCATCATCATCACCACAGGTAAGTGGCTGCGTATGGTGCGACAGGTTCATCAATCCTAACTATTTCCTAAATGACTTTAACAACTTTACATTACCCGGGGTCTTTCTCCTGCCAAACGATTGGCCCTCTTACACTATGGGTTCTAAAAACCAATTCCCATTGACCAAACTGTGGTGCTTTTCAATTTGGGGTCTCACTCCCCCGATTCATCTCCCGGTGCCTTCGCACAATTTCCGGGCTGTGGCGTGTACCTCTCCCAGCGGGTCTACCCACCTGCACACCTCCACCACTGCAGTTGCCTCCGAGCTTACCTGCTCCTTACCCTAACCTAACTACCTGGGGAAGGCCCTCTGGCGCTCTCCCCACTCGGTGCCCTCTCTGGCACTGGGCTGCCCGATCCACACCCGGGATCCTCAGGCACCCACTGACACTAACGGCTCCCAGAGCCCACCTGCGGCCTCACCTGGCCGACATCCTCACAGTGGTGGAGTGCCCAACCAACTACACGCACTAACAGGCTACACGCCCAGCCATTTCCACAACACTAATGCACTCGTCCACAATACCATTCTGTCACCCGCACCACAGATGCCAATATCCAACCACAATTTACCTGTACCCTCTACCTAACACTTACACTACCCGCCCCGGGTATCCGTGATGGGGGTCCACTCTTCCCCCATTCACACCTTCGCACCATGCACACCACTCCGTACCACTTACTCCAACTCTCTCCACACACCTGTACTTGCACACCTGTGCTCTCATTCTTGGTGCCGCCTGCACCCTTCTCTCCCCAAGCGCATTCGCGCTGATCCACAACACTCATTACTCACACACTGCTCCACACTGCTCCACACACCTGTCCAGTTGCACACCTGTGCAATCACACCTGTTCCATTCTCACACACACGGCATCATCTCAGCTAACTACTCCCCTCTGAAACTTGCGCTTCCCAGTCGCCCCTTTAAACTATTGCGCTCCCACGTCATTATCATCCATACTAATCTACCTGCGTCCCCACTACAGGTATCAGTCACTAACTAACCTTAACGTCACCTAATGTCATCTTCTAGGGCCCTATCAATATCCTAACCCACCCGGGCTAGTTTTCACTGCCATACACCCCATAAACTAGTGCGCATTTTGCCCCACATGGGAAGGGTGGCAGGGATGCCACCCTTACCCACCGGGCCCATCGCTCACTACCAATTTTGCACATCAAATTTCAACAAATCAAAAATTTGCCAATCACTGCCCATCATCTGCCAATCATTACTGCCACTCCTTTGCCAATCGTCAAATTTCGTTTTTCTCTAATTTTGGGGCCAAAACACTAACCTCATCACACAGTCTACTCACTAATGCCACTCTGTGCGCCAATCCCTGTCCAAAGCCCGGCTTCGTAAAGCCAAGCCATGAATGCGGGTTGTTTGGTGCCAGCGGCTGGATACGTCCCGCATTCGGTGCAGGGCCGGGGGCTTACCCGGGCCGAGATCCCACGCACCACCTCGGCGTGGAGCCATCCAATGTCCAGATCTCGACCTGCCGGCACGTCTCAACAAAACGTGGTCGCCATGACGACCCTTCCTATCCAGCTGCCCGCTCCACCTAGTGGAGCCTGGACGCGGCCGTTCCACGCGAGGCCCGGCACGCACCGAGGGCCCGATTCGGCTATAAGTCATTCTAACCGCTGCTCCGTTTAACGTCGATGCTTCACCTGCATGCTTACACCCCGCAGCCCGTTCCTTGCTCACACATCCAGCCGTTTCCATGCTCCTCGTACCTTTCCTTACACACCTCGGTACACTCATTCCACTCCCAGCCTTGGTCACACACCTGACCACCGAACACTTTGGCACACATTCGTTGGTCACACACCTCACCAACACACCTCTTCGCGCCCCCTCCTCTGTCACCTCCTCTGTGACAATCACAGGTGTGCTCTCCTTCGCACACCCAACCACGTGCCTCACTACCAATTCCAGCGTGCATTCCCACTCACGCTCTACCATTCCAGGTGTGCTTCCTTTCTCACCTGTCACAACCAACTCACGCTCCGTGTCACTCTTACTACTCTCACCTCCACTCTTGACAACGCACTCACCCTTACTCCCGACAGCGCACTCTTTCCCCATGCACCTGTCCGTCACACACCTTTCTCGCGCACACTCTTGCGCACACTCTCCCGTCACACCCTCTGTAACACTCACCACAGGCGTGCATTCTCCCTTTACACCCTCCGTAACACTCCTCACTACGCGCTCCCATGTGTTCCCTCGCACACGCGCTACGACCGACTCACTCTCGCCAGCACCCTCACTCCTTGGCACGCACTTTTTCCTCACACACCCCAGAGTCGGACTTTCTCGCACACCTCCTTTTTCGCACACCAGACCTGTCGCACACTTTACCAACGGCCTCTCACGAACACCCGGGTCCATCTCGACCCCCAAGCTTCTTATATCCCCTGGCGCATCATACGCACGACCATATTGGTCACCACTTACACCGGGTCCTCTTCCTCTTCGCTTCTCCTCCATCACCTGCGAATCCCTCATCCGGTTAATGAGCACATCATCACGATCCGAACGCAGACTTCGGACCAATTCTTTTATCTCCTCTTTTATCTCTTTCTTATCCCCTCTCCGTCGCTTCTTCATTTCGCTCACCCCTTCTTCCACTTCTTCTAATTTCTGCTTCACCTCTTTTATTCCCCGGTACGTCTCCTCAAGCTCGTCCTCCAAGGCTACCTTGACCGTTTCCATGTGCGTCCTCACCTGCCGGTCCTTCGTCTCCATTACCTCTATCACCTCGTCCAACCTCGTTGTCAGTCCCTCACGTACCATCTGACATTCCCTCTTTGTCGCTATCAAGTCATCTTTTAGTTCTTTCTGTGTCGCTTGTAACCCTCCTAATACCGCAGTGTTCCTTTGAACCTGCTCCGTTAGTCCTTTTTGTCCCTCCGTCAGCTGTTCCACCTCCTGCGTCAGGTCCTCTATGACCCCTTGTAACTTTACTGTCCCCTTTCTCACCTCCTTCTCCATGTGCTCCTTACAGTGCCTCACCTCCTCGCGCACTCCTCCGACCTCCTCACTCACTCCTCTTCTGATCTCCTCTCCCATCACTTGCATCTCCTGCCCAGATGCCACCCTCATCTGCTCCATTTCCTCCCTGTGAGCATCCAGTTTGGTTTCTACCCCCATTCTGACCCCCTCTATCTGCTGCCCCATTTGTTTAACTTCCCTTTCCGCTTGGTCCCTCATGTCCCTCAATTTGCCTTCCATCCTGTTTTCTAACCCCTCTAACACCTTTTGCATCCCTTCCATTTGATTCTCTTGAGCGGCCATTCTGTTTTCTACCCCCATTAACCCATTTTTCACCTCTTTTATTCCGTTGTCTAACCCCTCACCGGTACCCCTCGCTTCGTCCCTCATTACCCCCATTTGGCCCTCTAATCGCTCACTATCAGCCCTCAATTCGTCCCTCATTACCCCCATACTGTTTTTCAAACCTCCAATTTGGTCTCCCATTTGTTCCATAAAGGCCCTCATTTGCAGGAGGAAAAGGTTCGAATCCACCGGTGGCGCTGCCACGGTCGCGGGCGTGGGCGCCGTGGCCATGTGCGAGGCGCCATTTCGCGCGCCCGCCACCTCGTGCGTGACGACGCTATTTTGCGAATCTGCTACCCTCACTGCTTCGCTCCCCTCTTGTCCCTCATTTTGGTCCTGGATCGACCCTGCCTCACTCCCTACTACCGGAACCCAGCCGTCTTGGTCTGCCATAGCGCGACTTTCAAAATTCGGGTTTTTATTTTCCGAAAAAAAAATCAAATTTCGCTGTTATAATTTCGAGCGCGTGAAACGCGCTCCGGATCGAATTCCACTTCCCGATACCAAAATGTTACCCTAATGGTACAATTGGTGTTCCAAAATTTGGGCCTAACTGAATTTAGTCCCAGGTCCGAATCCAACTCCTCGACACCAAATGTTACAGACGCGGTTGTGGATGTTGGTTTACCAAGCGGTTTGGTATGACCGCGTCTGCACAGTTTACCCGATTATACTCGAACGTTGGCCGAGTCGCGCTATGCTAAATCAATTAAGGAAAGGACACAACGGCTGGATTAAATGACACGACACCAGGGGTACAGTTCTCAAGACCTCCGGAGGAGGTTATAATAGTTCGGAACGTTAGATTACAAGGACAAGAGAGACAGCATAGAAAGGTAGGCACTTAAATACGGTCTTATAGTAACCCCGACAGACGACAGATAAACGGGACAAGACTGACTCACACCGGGATTGATGGCAAGGAAGGGCAGGTAGTCGGTGGACAGCACAAGGTGCACTCTTGGCTCAGGGACAGGATCCACACGGTCCAAAAGATGCAGGGAGGTCTCTCAGCGCTCGGAGGTCGCGACTGGTTCTTCTTCAAGCTCGGGGCGCATCTCACTCACATCCGGTAAGTCGCTGCGTATATCCGGCGGGGAGTGACACGCCCTCGGCTCGTTAGCTCCGCCCCAGATGGAATCGGCCCGCCGCTTCTTATTGGGTGCAGGGGGGTTACCGGGCTCCGCCCTTGACGAGGAGCTGACAGCCAGCCCCTTCGTGGTAACCCCGTAACCTGGAGGTAACCTGGAGCACATGGGCCATGGCGGCTAACCGAGCCGGAGTGAGGACGCCCACTCCCCGCACCGCGGCCACGCCGCCCCCGCTGTGGTTGTAGTTGTTGTTGTTGTTGTTTCATGAGGAAGATGGGAGGAGGTATGGGGAGGTCCTAAACTCACTACTGGTGCCATACAATCACATTCTGGTGCAACGAAGAGTCAGAATTAATGGAAACGAGTCCTTAACTGACATAGACTAAGAATAACTAGCAAGAGGTCCTATAGTTGTCTACGCGAGATGCGGTGAACCTGGGCACGACATTTAATGGGGGAAAAAGGGGAAGGTCGGTTCTACAGAGTGTTGTTTACAGACAATGGGACTAGGGAATGGGTGATTGGGGATAGTTGGGGAGTATTGGGGAAATAGGGGAATATTTACAAGCGGATATGGAGGCCAAATCCCATATCCGCAACAATATATATATATATATATATATATATATATATATATATATATATGTATATATTGTTGCGAATATGGAATTTGGCCTCCATATCCGCTTGTAAATATTCCCCTATTTTCTCCAATACTCCCCAACTTTCCCCAATCCCCCATTCCCTAGTCCCATTGCATGTAAATAACAATCAGTAGAGCCGACCTTCCCCTTATTCCCCCATTAAATGTCGTGCCCAGGTCCACCGCACCACACGTAGACAACTTTCGGACATCTTCCTAGTTATTCTTAGTCTATGTCAGTTAAGGCCTCGTTTCCATTAATTATGACTCTTCGTTGCACCAGAATGTGATTATATGGCATCAGTAGTGAGTTTAGGACCTTTCCCATACCTCCTTCCATCTTCTTCCCCAACAATTACAACAACAACAGAGGAGATGGCGGCGGAGCGGGGGAGGATGCGTCCTCACACCGGCTCGATTAGCGCCATTGACCACGCGCTCCACGGGGTTACCACGAAGGGGCTCCTTGTCAGCTCCTCGTCAAGGGCGGAGCCTGGTAAACCCCCCCGCACGCACCCAATGAGAAGCAACGTGCCGATTCCACGAGGCGGAGCTAACGAGCCGAGGGCGTGTCACTCCCCGCCGGATATACGCGGCCACGCGCCGGATGTGACGGGAGATGCGCCCCGAGCTGGAAAAAGAAGGACCTGCGAGCGCTGAGAGAGAAAGGCCCGCCTGTGAAAGAACGTCCCCTCCGAGCGCTGTGAAACCTCCCGCATCTCTGGACCGGACCGGGTCGATTCTAACCTTTGAGCACAGGTGCACCTGGAGCCATCGCTACCCGCCTGTCCTTTCCATCAACCCCCGTGTGAGTCAGCCGTTGTCCCGTTTGCCTGTCGTCTGTTGGGGAATAATATAAGATTGTGTCTAAGTGCTTGTCTTTCTATGTTGTACCTCTAGCCCCTGTAATCTAACCTTTTCCGTAACGAATATAATCTCCTCCGGAGGTCTTGAGAACCGTATCCCTGGTGTCGTCATTTTATAACCCAGCCGGGTGTCTTCTTTTTCTTATTGAGCCAGCGTGGCGCGGCTTCGTCAACGTCGAGTATAATCGGTAACTTGTGCAGACGTGGTCATACCAAAACCGCTCGGTAAACTAACATCTAAGCCACGTCTGTAACAATTGGTTGTCAGGAGTTGGATTCGAACCTGGGACTAAATTTATTTAGCCCAAATTTTGGACACCAATTGTGTTAGTACGGTAACAATTGGTGTCGAGGAGTGAGATTCGGACCCGGGACTAAATTAGTTAGGCCCAAATTTTGGGAGGGAAAATCGAGCCGGAGCGCGTACGGCGCTCGACCAAATCGATCCGGAGCGCGGTCCCGCGGTTACTGCGCTCGACGAAATTATAACGGCGAAATTTCGAATTTGTGTTACGAAACTCGAATTTTGAAAGTCGCGCCATGGCGGATCAAGACGGCTGGGGTCCGGTAGGGGAGAGTGAAGCAGGGTCGGTCCAGGACCAAATTGAGGGACATGAGGGACATGAGGAGAGCGAAACAGCGGGGGTAGCAGACGCGCGAAATGGCGCCTCGCACATAGCTACGGCGGCCGCACCCGCTGCACAAGTGGGAGGGATGGCCCAGATGCAGGTCCTCATGGAGCAATTTATGGCGCAAATGCAGGCGTCCCTCAAACTGCAGAGTAACCAATTGGGGGTAATGGGGAACCGGATGGATGCTCAGGGTGAGCGATTGGAGGACCAAATGGGGGTAATGGGGAACCGGATGGATGCTCAGAGTGAGCAAATGAGGGTTGATAGTGGGCGATTAGAGGGCCAAATGGGGGTAATGAGGGACGAAGCGAGGGGTACCAGTGAGGGGTTAGACAATAATTTTGAGGAGTTAGACAAGAAATTTGGGAAGTTAGACAATAATTTTGAGGGGTTAGACAACGGGATAAAAGAAGTGAAAAATGGGTTAATGGGGGTAGAAAATAGAATGGCTGCCCAGGAGAATCAGATAGAGGGAGTGAAAAATGGGTTAGAGGGGTTAGAAAACAGTATGGAAGGCAAATTGAGGGACATGAGGGACCAAGCGGAAAGGGAAGTTAAACAAATGGAGCAGCAGATAGAGGGGGTCAGAATGGGGGTAGAAACCAAACTGGATGCTCACAGGGAGGAAATGGAGCAGATGAGGGTGGCATCTGGGCAGGAGATGCAAGTGATGGGAGAGGAGATCAGAGGAGGAGTGAGTGAGGAGGTCGGAGGAGTGCGCGAGGAGGTGAGGCACTGTAAGGAGCACATGGAGAAGGAGGTGAGAAAGGGGACTGTAAAGTTACAAGGGGGCATAGAGGTCCTGACGCAGGAGGTGGAACAGCTGACGGAGGGACAAAAAGGACTAACGGAGCAGGTTCAAAGGAACACTGCGGTATTAGGAGGGTTGAAAGCGACACAAAACGACATAAAAAACGACTTGATAGCGACAAAGAGGGAATGTCAGATGGTACGTGAGGGACTGACAACGAGGTTGGACGAGGTGATAGAGGTAATGGAGACGAAGGACCGGCAGGTGAGGACGCACCTGGAAACGGTCAAGGTAGCCTTAGAGGATGAGCTTGAGGAGACGTACCGGGGAATAAAAGAGGTGAAGCACAAATTAGAAGAAGTGGAAGAAGGGATGAGCGAAATTAAGAAGCGACGGAGAGGGGATAAGAAAGAGATAAAGGAGGAAGTAAAAGAATTGGTCCAAAGTCTGTGTTTGGATCGTGATGATGTGCTCATTAACCGGATGAGGGATTCGCAGGTGATGGAGGAGAAGCGAAGAGGAAGAGGACCCGGTGTAAGTGGTGACCAATATGGTCGTGCGTATGATGCGCCAGGGGATTTAATAAGCTTGGGGGTCGAGATGGACCCGGGTGTTCGTGAGAGGCCGTTGGTGAAGTGTGTGACAGGTCTGGTGTGCGAAAAAGGAGGTGTGCAAGAAAGTCCGACTCTGGGGTGTGTGAGGAAAAAGTGCGTGCCAAGGAGTGAGTGTGCTGGCGAGAGTGAGTCGGTCGTAGCGCGTGTGCGAGGGAGCACATGGAAGCGCGGTGTGGTAAGTGTTGCAGAGGGTGTAACGGGAGAGTGTGCGCGAGAAAGGTGTGTGACGGACAGGTGCACGAGGAAAGAGTGCGCTGTCAAGAGTAAGGGTGAGTGCGCTGTCAAGAATGGAGGTGAGAGTATTGAGAGTGACAAGGAAAGTGAGTTGGTTATGACAGGTGAGCGAGTATGTACACCTGGGATGGAAGGATGCACACCTGGAATGGTAGAGCGTGAGTGGGAATGCACGCTGGAGTTGGTGGTGAGGCACGTGGTTGGGTGTGCGAATGAGGGCACACCTGTGATTGTCACAGAGGAGGTGACCGAGGAGGGGGCGCGAAGCGGTGTATTGGTGAGGTGTGCGAGCAACGAATGTGTGCCAAAGTGTTCGGTGGTCAGGTGTGTGACCAAGGCTGTGAGTGGAATGGGTGTACCTGGGTGTGTAAGGAAAGGTACGAGGAGCATGGGCACGGCTGGATGTGTGAGCAAGGAACGGGCTGCGGGGTGTAAGCGTCCAGGTGAAGCATCGACGTTAGACGGGGTAGAGTTTAGAACGACTTATAGCCGAATCGGGCCCTCGGTGCGTGCTGGGCCTCGCTTTGAACGGCCGCGTCCGTGCTCCACTAGGCGGAGCGGGCAGCCCGATAGAAAGGGTCGTCATGGCGACCACTTTTTGGTGAGGCATTCCGGCAGGCCGAGATCGAGCCATGGGATGGCTCCGTGCCGAGATGGTGCGTGGGATCTCGGCCCGGGTAAACCTCCTTCCCTGCACCGAATGCGGGATGTATCCAGCCGCTGGCACAAAACAACCAGCATCCATTGCTTGGCTTTACGAAGCCGGGCTTTGGACAGGGATTGGCGCACCGAGAGGTATTAGTGAGTAGACTGGGTGATGAGGTTAGTGTTTTGGCCCCAAAATTAGAGAAAAACAAAATTTGATGATTGGCAAGGGATTGGCAGTAGTGATTGGCAGATGATGGGCAGTGATTGGCAAATTTTTAATTTGTTGAAATTTGATGTGCAAAATTGGTAGTGAGAGACCCCCGATGTGGTGGGATGGCAAATCCACCATCCCTCACAGGTGGGGGCAAAGGAGCAATAGCTTATGGGGTGTATGGCAGTGAAAACTAGCCCGGGTGGGTTAGGATATTGTGTGTAGGGATCTAGCGAAGATGACAGTAGGTAACGTTAAGGTTAGTTAGTGACTGATACCTGTAGTGGGGACGCAGGTAGATTAGTGTGGATTATAATGACGAGGGAGCGCAATAGTTAAAGGGACGACTGGGAAGCGCAAGTTTCAGAAGGGAGTAGTTAGCTGAGATGATGCTGTGTGTGTGAGGATTGAACAGGTGTGATTGCACAGGTGTGCAACTGGACAGGTGTGTGGAGCAGTGTATGAGTAGTGAGTGTGTGGATCAGCGCGAATGCGCTTGGGGAGAGAAGGGTGCAGGTGGCACCAGGTGTGAGAGCACAGGTGTGCAGGTACAGGTGTGTGGAGAGAGTTGGAGTGAGTGGTACGGAGTGGTGTGCATGGTGCGAAGGTGTGGATGGGGGAAGAGTGGACCCCTTTCACGAGTACCCGGGGCGGGTAGTGTAAGTGTTAGGTAGAGGGTGCAGGTAAATTGTGGTTGGATATTGGCATTTGTGGTGCGGTTGCAGAATGGTGTTGTGAATGGGTGCATTAGTGTTGTGGAAATGGCTGGGCGTGTAGCCTGTTAGTGTGTGTAGTTGGTTGGGCACTCCACCACTGTGAGGATGTCGGCCAGGTGAGGCCGCAGGTGGGCTCTGGGAGCCGGTAGAGTTGTGGATGGGGCCCGAGGATCCGGAGGACGGACCCGGGTAGCCCAGTGCCAGAGAGGGCACCGAGTGGGGAGAGTGCCAGAGGGCCTTCCCCAAGTAGTTAGGTTAGGGCAAGGAGCAGGTAAGCTCGGAGGCAACTGCAGTGGTGGAGGTGTGCAGGTGGGTAGACCCACTGGGAGAGGTACACGCCGCAGCCCAGAAATTGTGCGAGGGCACCGGGAGATGAATCGGGGGAGTGAGACCCCAAATTGAAGAGCACCACAGTTTGGCCAATGGGAATTGGTTTTTAGAACCCATAGTGTAAGAGGGCCAATGGTTTGGCCGGAGAAAGACCCCGGGTAGTGTAAAGTTGTTAAAGTCATTTAGGAGATAGATAGGATTGATGAACCTGTCGCACCATACGCAGCCACTTACCTGTGGTGATGATGATGACTCCACACCTGTGTTTTCTTTGTTTTGTTGCAGGAGATGAATCGCTGTGTGGATTTGTGAGACGCATCACGACGTGGATGAGACATTGGGGTGATTCCATCTCTCCCTCCCTAGGAGGGACTGATGATGAATTGGTTATGGCAAATTTTGATGTTGAGTTGAAAATGGCAAATTTGATTGGTTAGGAGGGAGAGAAGACGAATTTGGTATATGGGAGGAACGGGGAAGACAGTAGGGATGTTTGTTGATTTGTAAAGTAGATGTTTATGGGTAGTGTTGTGTTTTGTGGATACAGTAAGGGGTAAGGGAGGGGCCATGTAGGTTACCTGGTGGGGGGGGGGGCGTACGATAGGAACGTACCTGTCTCACCTGGTTCCCATGTGCCCCCAGTGTGCATCACCTTACATTGCGTGCACTTTTGCGCCCTTACCACCTTACTCACTTGTCTGCTTCTTTTGTCTCCCACCTCCGAGGATCTGGCTTTGGGGTAGAGAGAGAGGAGAGAGAGGTGCTGGCTGCGCAGTTGTGGGCCTGCACTTTCGCTGTTTGCTGCCGGGATCGATACACCATATGGACCGCAATGTTTGTGGCCACCCACAATGGACCGCAGTTCGTTTGCGGCCAAGCACCACCCGGGGATGGACCTATGGGTCAACGTGGCACCTATGCCATACAGGTGAACCACTTTTAGTTGACACCAAGTGCACCACAAGAAGAGCAAGAGACACCTGCAGGGTTAGGGGTTGTCGAATTTATTTTTATTCCAATGAACAATGGTGACTGCACCGATTGGTGGTGGGGTGGTGCTTTTGATGCTGGGATGGGGTGCTCTGCACGTTATTAAAGGCCGTCGGCCACAGAGCACTCGTGGGTTGGTGTATCGATGCTGGCAAGCGCGCTCTCTCTATGCATAACATCTGCATGTGTTCCTCCAAAGACAGGTCCTGGATCGTAGTGTAGATATCAGCGTAATCTTGTAAATAATGCTCCCTACCGGCTGTATGTTTAGTTTGCGAATTCTTTCCGGATTCGGTTATCCTGTGGGTGTGTTTCTGTGAGGAGAAGGGTGCAACGTCGCAGGGGGACATATTTACTCATTCGTGAATATCTGTAAAACTGTCGCACTCAGGGTAGAGTTAATAGTAGAGGGAACTACATTGCGTGCCACACTAAAGTAGGTAAAAATTTATCGGGTCGGGACGCCCCGAGGGTAGAGAAGGGTGCAATGTTGCGAATATGGAATTTGGCCTCCATATCCGCTTGTAAATATTCCCCTATTTTCTCCAATACTCCCCAACTTTCCCCAATCCCCCATTCCCTAGTCCCATTGCATGTAAATAACAATCAGTAGAGCCGACCTTCCCCTTATTCCCCCATTAAATGTCGTGCCCAGGTCCACCGCACCACACGTAGACAACTTTCGGACATCTTCCTAGTTATTCTTAGTCTATGTCAGTTAAGGCCTCGTTTCCATTAATTATGACTCTTCGTTGCACCAGAATGTGATTATATGGCATCAGTAGTGAGTTTAGGACCTTTCCCATACCTCCTTCCATCTTCTTCCCCAACAATTACAACAACAACAGAGGAGATGGCGGCGGAGCGGGGGAGGATGCGTCCTCACACCGGCTCGATTAGCGCCATTGACCACGCGCTCCACGGGGTTACCACGAAGGGGCTCCTTGTCAGCTCCTCGTCAAGGGCGGAGCCTGGTAAACCCCCCCGCACGCACCCAATGAGAAGCAACGTGCCGATTCCACGAGGCGGAGCTAACGAGCCGAGGGCGTGTCACTCCCCGCCGGATATACGCGGCCACGCGCCGGATGTGACGGGAGATGCGCCCCGAGCTGGAAAAAGAAGGACCTGCGAGCGCTGAGAGAGAAAGGCCCGCCTGTGAAAGAACGTCCCCTCCGAGCGCTGTGAAACCTCCCGCATCTCTGGACCGGACCGGGTCGATTCTAACCTTTGAGCACAGGTGCACCTGGAGCCATCGCTACCCGCCTGTCCTTTCCATCAACCCCCGTGTGAGTCAGCCGTTGTCCCGTTTGCCTGTCGTCTGTTGGGGAATAATATAAGATTGTGTCTAAGTGCTTGTCTTTCTATGTTGTACCTCTAGCCCCTGTAATCTAACCTTTTCCGTAACGAATATAATCTCCTCCGGAGGTCTTGAGAACCGTATCCCTGGTGTCGTCATTTTATAACCCAGCCGGGTGTCTTCTTTTTCTTATTGAGCCAGCGTGGCGCGGCTTCGTCAACGTCGAGTATAATCGGTAACTTGTGCAGACGTGGTCATACCAAAACCGCTCGGTAAACTAACATCTAAGCCACGTCTGTAACAATATATATATATATACATATATATATATATATATATATATATGTATATATATATATATACATATATATATATATATATATATATATATATATATATATACATATATATATATATATATATATACATATATATATATATATATATATATATATATATACATATATATATATATATATATATATATATATATGTATATATATATATATATATATATATATATATATATATTGTTAGGATACGGGGGACGGCTCTCCCGTTAGCAAGGGGTGATTAGCCCCTTGTCCTGTTAAGCTGGCCGTCTCCCCGGTCCTGGTACTTGTAACGCCCTCCCGCGGGATGGAACGGATCAGGGTTATGGGTCCAGGGTTTATCCCGAATACCTTTATCCATCCCTCCGCAGAACAGGGAGACAAGTACCGCTCGAACCCCGGTTTTAGATGTTATAATTGCCGAGCGGTGTTAGCAACCCGACGTTCGAGCCATTAACAATACCAAACCCGATCCTAAACGTTGGCCAAATCGTGCCACAGGTGTGCAATGATGGAAACCTCTAAAGCGACCGAAAGAGCATGAAGAAGAAAAAGACAAAGTAGGGAATAACAGGATTTATTACTATTTACACACAACTAAAGCAGAAAGGAAAGGAAATACGATTTACAAGGCAATGGAAGGAGCAGGAGACATAGTGCAATGATTAGCTTATATTAAACAGTCTTACTTATAAACCCCAAGACAACATGAAAGATGGACAAACAGGCAGACTCACACGATGGGGAAATTGCAGGTTGGTTTGGCTGGAGGGAGAAGAAGGTCGAACCACAAGCTGGAAGGCTTGGCAGGGCGCACAGCAAGCCGGTCCTTTTCAGTCTGGGAGCGAGCAGGGCGACGTCGGCACACGTATCTCGTTGCACGCGGCAGGGGCTGGTTGTCGCTGCACGCCTCGGGCTCTTTTGGTCCTCCCCTTCTCTCCAAATCATCTGATGCGTCTTTCTCCCTCAATCTCCTGCCTGCGCGATCGTCGCACGTATCTCTCTTTTTTGGGGGCCGTGCCACCGCGGGTTATATATGCCCCTCCCTTGAACCTCCGCGAAACTCCTCGATGATTCCCTCCACACCCTCTCCAAGTCCAACCCCTTGTTCTTGGTTGGTTGAGCGGGGCTGACTCACTCCTCCCCTCTATGACGAGGTGGAGACACGCCTTTCTTCTCTGAGGTTACCTCGTGCGTAATGGAGTCAAATGCAGCAAAACAGTGGACGGGGGATGAAATGCAGCAAAGTGGATAAAGGAGATGAAAATGCAGCAAAGTGGCTAAAGCAGTCAATTGCAGCAAACCTGGCAAGCCTGGCAAACCTGGCACTTGGAAGATGCCATGGGGCGTCGGAGGGAGCTGTCTTATTTAATTGATGCAACGTAATGAACTAGTGGAAAACAGAGCCTTCAACTACATAGAATAAGGACATAACTAATGAGGGAAATCATAGATTTGCTACGTGTGTGCGATGGCCTAACTACAGACGACCTTTGATCTTTGATACTTGGAGGGTGATATTTACAGGATTTACAGCATACAAAAAGGGAAAATTTACATCGAATTACCCACACAATTCCCATATCCCCAACACTGCACCCTCCTTCCTTACGGGACGTCCCGGCCCAAAAATTTTACCTTTAGTGTGACACGTAGGTGTAATTCCCTCTACATTTAACCTGACCCTGAGTGTGACAATTTTAAAACACAAATAAATATGTCCCGCTAATTGCGTTGCACCCTGCCTAACAGTTTCACACCCACAGCTAACCGAATTGCGGAATTATTTTCAAACTAAAACATTTACGGTGGGGAAGCATTATTTACATTGGCATTATTTGACTATTTACAAAATGCAACCCAGGACCTGTGATTTTTCTTTTTAGGGAAACAAAAAGAAGAAATTCCTGTTGGGAGGGAGGAGACAGCACGCATTGCATCGACGCACCAGTACTATAAAGAGAGCACCAAAACACCAAAAGCACCATAAGCACCATTTGGTGCACAGTCACCAGTTCATAATAAGCACACACAAAAAAAAACAACTGGTGGTGGTATTCCTCCTCTCTACTGGGCCGATGTTCTTCCTGATGTTTTCTTGCTTCATGCGGCCTACTTGGAAATAAAAAGCACAAAACGTGTCCATTTTTATTTAGGGCCACAGGGCCAACTAAGGGTGGTCCACCTGTTTGGCATAGGTGCCACCTTACCGAGGTCCGCAAGCAAGACCCTGGGCCATCGTGGCCGGCTCCAGCAGAGGTGCCAGGCCCCAAAACTTGGGGTCCATAAAGTGGTGCTTGGCCGCAGGACGGCGGTCCATAAGTGGTTTATCAATGCAATGCATGCTGGTTGTGGGAGTTCTGGTACACCATGGCGGACTCCCGCACGCTCGCCTTGGCGCCCAGCGAGCACAGTCCCTGGTTGGCAGACAGGAAGACAGAAGACAGGTGAGTGAGGGGTAAGGTCACAAGGGTACACATCAAACAAGGCAATGCAAGGCGAGGTGCCTCTGGAGACGGAGCGGAGAAAATCTCGTCCCTACCGTACGTCACCCCCCCCCCCTGTCACCTACTCTGCCCTTGCCCTTACCCCATATTTACAACAATCTACACATTTACAAATTCGTCACTACGGTCACGTCTCCCCCATATTTCTCCTAATGCCGAATTCGTCCCCACAATCCCTCTAACCAAAATTTGCCATCACCAATTCATCATCAATCCTCATAAGGAGGGAGAGATGGAACACAAAGCACAATGTCACACCCACGTCATGATGCATCTCACTATCCAAAACATCTGCACAGTAAAAAATAATCAAACATGGCATGGTGTGGAGTTTTGTCACCTCAGGTGAGTGGATGTAGATGGTGCGAGGAGATTTCAACCCTTACTACCTTCTAAATGACATTAACACACTTTACACTACCCGGGGACTTTCCCTGCCAATCCATTGGCCAACTTACTTCTGTTAGGTAGGGTGCAATGCAGCAGCGGGACATATTTATTTGTGTTTTAAAACTGTCACACTCAGGGTCAGGTTAAATGTAGAGGGAACTACACCTACGTGCCACACGAAAGGTAAAAGTAATAGGCCCGGGACGTGCCTAAGAGGAGGAGGGTGCAGTGTTATGGATATGAGAATTGTGTTTACTTGTTGTAAAATATCACCCTCCTTCCTCCATTTGTTGTGTATAAAGGTCAAAGGTCGTTCCCGTAGTTATTCCATATACAATCACGTAGCAAATCATAGATTTCCTTTGTTCAGTAGTTATCTCCTTATTATGTGTATTAGGTTAAGGTTCTGTCTTCCCACTAGTTAACACTGCATTGCACCAAATTGGAACAAGGTAGAATCCCTTTTCAAATTCCCCAAAGCCTCCACTTCCAAACGCATGCCCCTTTTGTCATCAATTGCCAACTGCATTGGGTGGTTTTCCGCATGCGGTTTTCTGCATTCGCCGCTGCTGCTTTATGGTTTTCACCACAAAACACCACCATTGAACACACGGTCAGATCGGAGAAGAAGGGGGAGGAGCGGCCGAATCCAGGGCGTTGGCCGCCGATCGTCATCCCAAGGTGGAGCCAGCGAGCCCTGACCCGCCAATCAGGACCGGTGAGAGACCAGCTCGGGCGTGGCGCGGGTTGATCTGGAGGCGCGCTATAAAAGCGCGCGCGGAAGCCTTAGAGAGAGAGAGAGAGCATCCAGGCGGTCAAGTGCTGCGGAGTCGGAGAGGGAGAGAGAGATGCGGCAGAAGAGACCAGAGGCAGTACCACGAGCAGTACCAAGCAGCTTTGACTCCACCAAGCAGCGTTGACTCCACCAGGCAGCTTTGACTCCACCAGCGGAGCTCGAACAGCAGCAACAGCTTCAACCGGCGGAGCTCGTACCGCAGCAGCTCGCACGACCGCAGCTTGGGTGTTGAGGGTGGTGCCGACCGTGGCCGCGGAGGAACGGAGTTGCCGCTCCCGGCCCGACCGTGACCCAGTTCCCGTGGACCTTCCTCTCCCTCCAGCTATCCACCTCCAGCATTCGTTCCTGCCATCATCCCCCGTGTAAGTGTGCTCGTAGTCTGTCTTTGTTCTGTCCTGGGTTAAGTAAGACTGTATAAAATAAGCTAATAATTGCACTGTGTCTTCTTCTTCTGTAAATTCTTTTATTATCTTTCCTTCTCCTTGGTTATTTTTGGTCTTGTAAATAATAGTAATAAATTATATTTGTTCTTCCTATCTTCTTCTTCTTCTTCTTCTTCTTCTTCTTCTTCCTCACATCCGTTCGTCTTTGAGGTTTCCACATTGGACACCTGTGGCACGATTTGGCCAACGTTCAAGGATCGGGTTAGTTCCTTGTTAATAGTTCGTGCCGCGGTTGCTAAAACCGCTCGGCAATTAACATCTGCCCGCGGTACGAACGGGGCTGTGCACCTACCTTTCCGGAGGTAGCTGGGCAGCGTCAGGGACCCCGTCGGTCAGTCAGAGACGAGGGGATTAATCTCCCCTCGGTAAGGGGAACAGAGGCCGACGTTGAGTTCCGTAACAATATATATATATATATATATATATATATATATATATATATTGTAACGAATTTGAGAAGTGTAACGGTTTTGAGAAGGGTAACGGTTTTGAGAAGTGTAACAATTTTGGAGAAAGTGTAACGAATGTGAAAAGTATGGTTTTGTTGTGTGTAACACCCTCGTAATGTAAATAATGGTCGCAGCCGTCCTCCTAGTTAATTCCATGAAACTTACACACAGGCCACGATATATCTTTTTAAATAGTTTATTTCCTTATTCTATGTAGGCTAAATATGTGTTTCCCACTAGATTGACTCTGCATTGTATCAAACAAAATAAGCGTAGGCCCCTTTCAATTTCCCCAATCATCTCCGCTCTCCAAAGTTCCTTTCAAAAGCGGTGCGAGTGGTGTTCAATCTCGCAAGCCGCCATTGCCCATGTGCTAATCTCGGAGAAGAGGGGGGTAGGAGCCGCCAACTCACAGGCGTGGCACGTCGTCATGATCAAAGGAGGAATCGGACAGCCCTAACAGCCAACCAGCACCGCGGTGAGCGACCCGGTAGGCGTGCCCTCGCAGCCGGCGGCTTGATTCCGCCCCGAGTAATAAAAGCGACTGGAAGGGACTGCTTTGGGAGATGACATGAGAGAGGACATGAGAGATGAGCTGTGAGCTGTGAGCTGTGAGCTGTGAGATGAGAGACGCTCTAAACCAAAAAGGAGAGATACTTGGAGAGGAAACAAGCTTTGGAGAGACGCGCTGAGAGGAGGGAGACGGCTCCACCAGAAGGAGAGGAGCAGGTGTGACCGAGCCAGCGCGTGACGTCTACAGCATCAGCAGCGTCGACGCGACCGAGGGTTTTCCCGCCAAAAACGCGAAGAATTGGGAGCTGCTACCTCCAGCCCTGCCGGTTGCAGGGACCTGACCCTGCCTCCCTCTCCAGCAACCCACCTCCGCCATTCCTGCCTGCAATTTCCCCCGTGTAAGTGTGAACGTCGTCTGTCTTGAATGTTGTCCTGGGGTTAAGTAAATTGAATAGTATAAGTTAACGATTCACTGTGTGACTGCTTCTTCCATCCATTGCTTGTAAATAACTTTGGTCGCTCCTTCTTTTTGCTTGTGTGTGTATAATAAATCTGTTCTTCCTCCGTACTCTGTCTGCTTCTCTTTTCCTTCTCTTTCGGTCGCTTTAGAGGTTTCCAAATTTAATATCTGTGGTGCGATCTGGTCAACGTTGGGGGAGTCGGGCCAATCGGGGATCCTGTAACGGTCGCGGTTGGACCATCCGCTCGGCCCATCATAACATCTAAACCGCAACCGTAACAATATATATATATATATATATATATATATATATATATATAGATATATATATATATATATATATATATATTGTTATGGATCTCCGACGTCGGCTCTCCCCTTATCAAGAGGGGGTTAATCCCTTTGTCCTTTTATCTGGCTGACGCGATTCCTGGAAATTATAACGTTCCTTCCGGTCGGTGGTAAATAGGGTTGTTGGTCGATTTTTAGTCCTATTACCTAATTACTACCACCGACCGTAAAGCAAGGGAATAACTCCCGCTCGAACCATGGATATGGATGGAAAATGCCGAGCGGATAGCAATCCGCGCTCTGAGCTGTTAACAGGTGACGACCCGATTCTAAGCGGTTGGGATCGTGCCACGCTTACCCAATTAGAGAAAAGACTGATGCGATCGGATTGAGAGGAAACCAGGAAAATAGGTTTATTATAATAGACAGATGGGTTTATTAACAAATGTACAAAGAAGAAGAGGAAACGAAAGGAATATACAAGAAAGAAACAGGAAGGAAAAGTACACAGGGCAGTCTTAATTACAGTCTTAACTTATTCCCTAGACAAACGGGCCCGTCTCACATACAGACACTCACACGGGGATTGCAGTTGAACAGGTTGATGGTCACCAGCGCGTCCAGGCTCCAGTCCGGCTCCGGTCCAGGCGATGAATACCCCAGCAGGCAGCTCCTATTGTAACGTAGCACGAACGGACAATTAGAATGACGGGGGGAAGGCTGGTGTACTGGCGTACGTAATATTCGCACGACTCGCGCCAAGCGCTCCCTCCCAAATGTCCTGCTTTGAAATACCAATGCCAGCGAGCCCTCTTTGCACAGTCCTTTCAACCACGATCAGTTCTTTATCACGCTGCAAATGGTGCCAGTCCTGTTCAACCAAGATCAAGCGCATATACTCTCGAGTCCTTGGTAATCACGACAGTCCTTAGTGAGAGTCCTGTAAAAGGGCTTTTGCACGCGCTTTTATAAGTCAAGCCAGCGATCGCTCTGCCAGCCCCAACCACGCCCTGTCAGGCGATGTCACTCCAGCCCTGGTTGGCTGGTTATCGCTTACCGGCCCCGCCCTGACGGCTGGGTAACGTGGCCACACCTCTTCCCTGGTGCTCCGCCCCATTTTTCCGGGCTTCACCTCGTGGCTTATGGCGGCGTTGAGCGAGCTCAAGGGCAGCGAAGGCTGCTGGTGCTGGCCAAGGAGCGTACCAAATTGGGAGGGGCCATGGGGCACAGACTGGGGAGCGCGCTTAATGGCGTCGCTTGGAGGGAGGCTGCAAAATGAACGAAAGGGCCTACTCTTATTTGATCGACGCAACGCAGATTCAACTATTGGAAAATGGCCTTATCTAACACTTACTAAGAAATAACTGATGTCCTATGGTGACCTATGTGTTGCTTGTGGCCTATCTATGGGGTGCTACCTTTAACCTTTAATGATGTCATATTTACAAGCAAGTGTGGGTTCTCAAAACTGCAACACTGCACCCCTCCTTTTGCCAGGCTCGGCCCGAGCCGAAACAATATCTGGGTCAGGACTATCTTTTAACAATTAGTGTGACACTTAGGTGTAGTTTCCCTCTACTTTTAACCTACTACCCTGAGTGCGACAGTTTTAACACTAGATATGTCCCACCTGCTGCGTTGTGTCCTACCTAACCGACTCATGCCCACAATTAATCGAATTATGGAATGGTTTTCAAACTAAACATTTAAGCCGGTGGGGAGCATTATTTACAAGACACTACTAGGTATTTACCAAACTATGACCCAGGACCTGTCTTTTGTGGGAAAAAGAAGACTTTTTGAAAAGAGGAAATGCCATTTGCAATGCACTGCATCGATACACCATACACCCATATGCACCTAAAAAAAAAAAAAAATGCACAAAAAGCACCATCATGAAAATGCACAAAAACATTTCAAAAATTAATAAATGATGACGTCTTGTGCTTCTCTGCTGGGCCGATGGATCTTGGCTTGATCTTCTTACTTGCTGTTCTTCGGTGTGCCCTCGTAAAACTTTGCCATCTTTGTTCGGGCACACCAAAGGTTAATGAATAAAAAGGGAACAAACCGCGTCCGCTTTTTTAAATATTTGGCCAGCAGGGCCAGCGTAGGTGGTTCCGCCTGCATGGCATTGATGCCACTTAAAACAGTGGTCCGCAAGCCAGATACTGCTGGCAGCAATGGTCTGTCCCAGCAGAGGTGCCAGGCCACAGAACGTGTGGTCCAAAGGTGCCAGGCCACAGAACGTGTGATCCATAGGTGTCAGGCCACAGAACGTGTGGTCCATATGGTGTATCAGTGCAGGCAGGAGGCAACAGCACGGTGCAGGCAGCAAGAGTGCGGCCGCACAACTCAGGGCACCTGCACACCCCCCTCGCACAAAAGACCATGGTCCATGAGTGGGGAGGCAGACAAAGCAGAGGTTAGCGGGGGAAAGGGCGCAAGGGTACACATCATACAAGGTAATGCGACATGAGGGGCGCTGGAGAGCGAGCTGAGAAAGCTCGTCCCTACTCGTACGTCACCCCCCATGTCAGCCTACACTACCCTTGCCCTTCCCCGTATTTACACAATTTACAAATCCGTCTCTACATGTCTCGTCCCCCATATCTCCCCTAAACCAAATTCGTCACCAATCCCTCCCAAGAAGGAAGGGATGGAATAACACACAATGTCTCACCCACGTCAAGATGCGTCTTACATTCCAAAATACTTGCAAAAACCTGGTGTGGAATCCTGTCACCTCGGTGAGTGGATGCGGATGGTGGGAAGAGATTTTCTCCTAACTATTCTTTAAATGACATTAACACAGTTAAACTACCTGGGGTCTTGCCCTGCCAATCCATTGGCCATCTTACACTATGTGGTTCTAAAAACCAATTCCCATTGCCCATACTGTGGTGCTCTCCCAATTTTGGGGTCTCACTCCCCCCAATTTTCCATCTGTGCCCTCGCACAATTTCGGGGCTGGGTCGTGTGGCTCTCCCAGCAGGTCTACTTACCTGCGCACCTCCGCCACTGAACGTCGTCACCCGAGCTTGCCTAGCTCCTCAACCCTAACCTGGGGAAGGCCCTCCCTGGCACTTACCCCCTCTATGCCCCCTCTGGCATTGGGCTACCCAGGTTCTCTCCTGGGATCCTCGGGCCCCGCTGAACTCTACACGACACTACCTGGCTCCCAGAGCCTACCTGCGGCCTCACCTGGCCGACAGACTACCAGTGGCGGAGTGCTCATTTAACTATATGTACTAACAGGCTCACACGCCCAGCCATTCCACTTCACCCTCTAAGCACTTCATTGCTACCACACGCACCACAGATGTCAATATCCAACAAATTTTCCTACTCCCTCTACCTAACTTTAAACTACCCTCCCTGGGTATTCGTGAAGGGGTCCATCCTTCCCCCATTCACTCCTTCGCACCATGCACTCCACACTACTCATTCCACACTACTCACTCCACACCATTTATTCCACACAACCATTCTCCACTTGCACACCACGCAAGCCAATGCACTTAAAACACAATTACACACATCCTCAATACTCCATTCATACACTTTCACACACACACACACACACACACACACACACACACACACACACACACACACACACACCGCTCTCGAGCATTGCCTCATTTGCTCACCAGCACTACAAGGACTTCCATTCACAATGCCTCATTTCCGCCTAAACCTCAAGCTCATACACACAGCATCATTTAACTATCTCCTTCCCTCTAACACTAGTGCTTCCCGTCATCCCTTATACGAAGCACTCCCTCATCATTATCATCCATCTAATCTCTCTACGTCCCCTCTACATGTACAATGTCACTACTTAACTCTCAGGTCACCTATGGGCATCTTTCTAAATTCCTAACATTATCCTAACCCGCCTTTGGCGAGCTTACACTGCCAAACCCCATAAATCCTATAGCTCCTTTGCCCCAAAATGAATGGTACAACTACCATTCCTATCACTACCACTACTAGTCCACTACTCTCGAGCCTCTCGTGCGGGAATACATTTTTACAGCTCGGCTTCGAAAAGCCGAGCAATGCATATGGTGGTCTGTCTCCTGTTGGTTGGGTCCGTCCGGCATTTTCGATTCTGGGGAGGAGGCATACTCGGGCCGAGGTTCCAGGTGCCATCCCAGCGCAGAGCCTTTCGGTCTCCGGCCCGATGACCCAACCTCGCCCGGTCGGAGCACCGCCCCCGCCAGGGGCGAAGGTCCGACCTGGCCTTTCTCCCCTGGAATCGTGCCGGTCGCCGCTACGACGCGGCACCGACCATACAGGGCGGAGCCCGGCCCGAATCGTGCACGGTGCCCCTTGCAAGGGCGCCGTGGCAACGATCCCCGCCGGCCCCCGCAGCACACAAAGAACACCACGCCCCGGGAGCTCGCGCCGGCTATAAGTCGGCCTAACCGCTGCCCCGGTCAGCGTCGATGCTCGAGTCGCATTCTCACCTTCACACGCGACCCTTCCCATACTCGCACATCGAGGCGTCTCAGTGCCTCTCATACATTCCATGCACTCTGTTATTGCATTCTCACGTGCACACTGTTACACACTTCTCTTCCACGCACTCTCTTACTGCACAACCAGGCGCACACACGCTTTCCACACACTCTGTTGTGCACTCTTCTCGTGCACATTCTTGCGCACACCCTGGTGCACACTCTCCCGTTACGTACTCCGTAACACTCATGGGTGTGCACTCTTTTGCTGCACACCCAATCACGCGCTCTAATGTGCATCCCTGCACACTCTCCACAACCAACTCAGGTGTGCATCCTCGCACACTCTCTCCATCCATCTCACACTCTGTGTCACACTCACTTTCACTCCCATACTCTGTATCACACTCGCGCTCCGGCGCACACCTTTTCCTCACTCGCGCGCCATTTCCTTTCATACAGCGCACCACGGACCTTCCACAAGCGCCCGGGTGACGCCGGGATCCCAAGCGCTCGAAAAATCCTTTCGCGCCAAACCTTTTCGCACCATACACAGCCCGGCTTACCTTCGGGATCCTCCTCTCCACACGCACCTGCAAATCTTTATTGGGATTAGCAAGTACGGCATCATGATGTGAATACAGACTTTGGGCAAATTCCATTTCTTCCTCCCGCGATTGCTCTTCTAAGTCCGCCGTCTTCTTAATCCCAATTTCAACTATTAATTAATTCATTCTCTTTTTCCTCGACGACCGCTGGCGCTCATAAAATTTTCTTTTCTACTTCTGCGGTCGTCGGCTTTCCCATACCCCGTGTCGCGATTTCTATCCCGGTCCATGTATCTGCGCTTTGCTCAGCCTCGCTTTTCCAGCGTTCCTCAAGCCGCGCTACCCCATCGCATACCCATGTGCCTTTCCCGCCCGACCTGCGGTCTATGTCTTTCCCCATCTTTTGTAAGCGGTCACCCATTCTGTTTCCAAACCCTTCAATTAGATTTCCCATATCATTGTTCAAATTGTTTAACCCATCTTTCAATCCCCCAAATTTGGTTTTCCAATCATTTCTCAATCCCCCAATTTGGTTTCCCACATCGTTTCTCAATCCCCCAATTTGGTTTTCCAATTGCTCCCCCATTCTATTTTCCATTTGCTTACTATCGGCCCTCATTTCTCCCATCTCCTTACTCAATCCCCCCAATTTGCTCCTGCGTTTTGTCCACCCCCAATTGTATGGCTACCTGTAGCTGCGCATTGAGGTCCTGCAGATCCATCCCTCCCATTTGCGCAGCGGGCGCGGCCCTCGTCGCCATGTGTGAGGCGCCGCCATTTTGTGCGCCTGCAACCCCTACTGCCGCACCCTCTTCAACCTCCTCTTCCATTTCTCCCAATCATCCCCCTTCTTTCCGGGGGTCCTGGGTTGCCTCTAACTCCTCCTCATCTACCCCCACCGGCATCGGATCGCCTTGGCTATCCATGGCACGATTTAATTTAGATGTTTTAATAACATTTCGGCCACTCGTAATTTGGAGTGCGCTAGGCGCACTTCGGGTCCCAATCCCACTCCCCGACACCAATTGTTACGGATCTCTGACATCGGCTCTCCCCTTATCAAGAGGGGGTTAATCCCCTTGTCCTTTTATCTGGCCGACGCGAGCCCTGGAAGTTATAACGTTCCTTCCGGTCGGTGGTAAATAGGGTTGTTGGTCGATTTTTAGTCCTATTACCTAATTACTACCACCGACCGTAAAGCAAGGGAATAACTCCCGCTCGAACCACGGATATGGATGGAAAATGCCGAGCGGATAGCAATCCGCGATCCGAGCTGTTAACAGGTGACTAGACCCGATTCTAAGCGGTTGCGATCGTGCCACGCTTACCCAATTAGAGAAAAGACTGATGCGATCGGATTGAGAGGAAACCAGGAAAATAGGAAGAACAGATGGGTTTATTAACAAATGTACAAAGAAGAAGAGGAAACGAAAGGAATATACAAGAAAGAAAGAGGAAGGAAAAGTACACAGGGCAGTCTTAATTACAGTCTTAACTTATTCCCGAGACAAACGGGCACGTCTCACATACAGACACTCACACGGGGATTGCAGATGAACAGGTTGATGGTCATTGGTCACCAGCGCGTCCAGGCTCCAGTCCGGCTCCGGTCCAGGCGATGAAAAACCCGGCAGGCAGCTCCTATTGTAACGTAGCACGAACGGACAATTAGAATGACGGGGGGAAGGCTGGTGTACTGGCATACGTAATATTCGCACGACTCGCGCCAAGCGCTCCCTCCAAAATGTCCTGCTTTGAAATACCAATGCCAGCGAGCCCTCTTTGCACCGTCCTTTCAACCACGATCAGTTCTTTATCACACTGCAAATGGTGCCAGTCCTGTTCAACCACGATCAAGCGCATATACTCTCGAGTCCTTGGTAATCACGACAGTCCTTAGCGAGAGTCCTGTAAAAGGGCTTTTGCGCGCGCTTTTATAAGTCAAGCCAGCGATCGCTCCGTCAGCCCCAACCACGCCCTGTCAGGCGATGTCACTCCAGCCCTGGTTGGCTGGTTATCGCTTACCGGCCCCGCCCTGACGGCTGGGTGGCGTGGCCACACCTCCTCCCTGGTGCTCCGCCCCCTTTTTCCGGGCTTCACCTCGTGGCTTACGGCGGCGTTGAGCGAGCTCAAGGGCAGCAAAGGCTGCTGCTGCTGGCCAAGGAGCGTACCAAATTGGGAGGGGCCATGGGGCACAGACTGGGGAGCACGCTTAATGGCGTCGCTTGGAGGGAGGCTGCAAAATGAACGAAAGGGCCTACTCTTATTTGATCGACGCAACGCAGATTCAACTATTGGAAAATGGCCTTATCTAACACATACTAAGAAATAACTGATGTCCTATGGTGACCTTCGTGTTGCTTGTGGCCTATCTATGGGGTGCTACCTTTAACCTTTAATGATGTCATATTTACAAGCAAGTGTGGGTTCTCAATACCGCAACAATATATATATATATATAGGCATAGGCATATATATATATATATGGGCATATATATATATGTATGGGCATATATATATATATATATGGGCATATATATATGTATGGGCATATATATATATATGGGCATATATATATATATATATATATAGGCCTATATATATATATAGGCCTATATATATATATAGGCCTATATATATATATATATATATATATATATATATATATATATATATATATATATATACATACATACATATATATATATATATATATATATATATATATATATGTATATATATGTATATATGTATATATGTATGTATATATATATATATATATATATATATATATATATATATATATATATATATAATTATTTATATATATATTTATATATATATATATATATATATATATAATTCTTTATATATATTGTTACGGATCTCACCATCGGCCCCTTTTCCCCTTAAGAAGGGGGGATTAATCCCCTTGTCCGCGACTGACCGACGTGAGTCCTGGGGGTCCCAACGCTCCTTCCGGTCGGGAGCAGCCAGGGTATTTGGTCTACGAAAAGTCCCAAGGACCTGAGTGCCACTCCTGACCGCGAAGCAGGGGAGGGACTCCCGCTCAAACCCTGGTTTTAGATGGTCTAGTTGCCGAGCGGTTTTTAGCAACCCGAAGTTCGAGTCATTAGCATTCACTAACCCGGTTCCGAAACGTTGGCCAAATCGTGCCACAGGTACTCAATGGGGAAATCACAAAGACGATCGGACGAGCATGAAGGAGAAGACGAAGGTAGGAAATAACAGGATTTATTATTATTAACACCAGACTAAAGGAAGAAAAGCAATCAAAGTAATATTCAGAAAATGGAGGGAGCAGAAGGACACATAGCAATTTCTACTTATACAAACTTACTTCAAAGCCCAGACAACACTGACAAACAGACGACATTCAGACTTACACGAGTGGGGGAGGAAGGCAGGAACGAATGGCTGGAAGGAGAGGAAGGTTCAGGTGGGACTGCAGAACGGCCGGGCCGGGAGCGAGCAGCCGCTGACTCTCCACACCCGGGTCCACACGGCCGGGATACTCGCAGCAACACGTCAGAGCTTGTCGTGGCAAGGCTGGTTGGAACAGCGTCTCCTTTCCCAGAGCTCTCTATTCGGGCTCCTTCAACTCTCTGGCTCCCTCAACGACTTCGTCCTTCACCTCTTTCACCAAGCAGTCCCTCCACTGAACTCTTGCGCGCATCTTTCTCCCTCAATCATCTGAGGTGGGGGCGTCACGCCGTGGGTTATATGACACACCCTACCAAGCCATACCCACTGATTTGTGGTTGGTCGTTCGGGGCTTTCCTGGCTCCACCTTCTGAAGACGATGGGCCGGCCACACCCTTCTCTCCCGAGTTGACCGCGTGTGTAATGGAGTTTTGGGGTGAAGAAAACAGCGCAGAAAACCGCCCAAAGCAGTAGTGGCGAACGCCGCCGTACTGGTGCTTTTTCGGAGGCCATGGGGGTGTCGGATGGATCCTATCTTATTCGATTCGGTGCAGTGCAGTGTCAATTAATGGGAAACAGAGCTTTAAGCTAATACACATAATAAGGAAATAACTATTTAGAAGGGTATATGATTTTCTACGTGCATGCTATGGATTAACTAAGGGGACGACCTTTGACCTTTACACCAATGGAGGTATTTATAAGAATTACTACCAGAGGGTCATATTTACAAACAAAGGATTCTCAAATCTGCAACAATATTTATACATATACTATATTATTATGTATATACTGTATATACAGTATTTATATATACATATATATAATTATATATATCTATATATATATATATATATATATATATATATATATACATATATATACGTATATATATATATATATATATATATATATATATATAATTTTGTTTTTATATATATATATATAATTTTGTTTTTATATATATATATATAATTTTGTTTTTATATATATATATATATATATATATATATATATATATATATATATATATATATATATATATATATATATATATATATATATATATATATATACATACATTTCCACACATATGTGCATCTTCATTCACTCTGCATGGAACTTGCTGATCACACAACGGTTCGGTGTAATTGGCATGATATGTACTCCACTGTGAAATGACAGAAGGAAATGAACGACTCAAAGCATGTGATCGGACGACAATGTTGACGGGGATCGAAGGGGTAATTAAACAAACTTAAAACGAGACCGATTTAGGAAACGAGTGCTTTCGACATATTTTTTTATGACGTGGCAGCATTTGATTGGCTGCAAGGTTAAAGCGCGTGCACACGCCGTCATCGCACCACGATCTGCGTGAGCGAGGTGCAGCGCTAGCTTAAGGTCACGGTGAGGTATTCGCTGGGCATTGTGGGAAAAATCAGCGCATGCTTTGAGGCCCAACCACGGGAGGGAACTTTTAAGGCATGCCCGGCGCGTTGAGTTCTCATCACGTTTCACTGCCATGGAGAAGAACGCGATTCCGGTGCACAAGACCGGCGGGACGCGGGTGTATCCCTTGCGATGGGTTATTGTTGCGCTTTTTAGCTGTTACTCCCTCAGCAATGCTTTCCAGTGGCTCGAGTACGGGATCATCAACAATATATTCTCCAAGTGAGTGATGTCCCCGTCCCCGTCTCCGTCTCCGTCCCCGTCTCCGTCTCCGTCCCCGTCTCCCTCTCCCTCTCCCTCTCCCTCTCCCTCCCCCTCTCCCTCTCTGAGCGTTTCGTTTGAATGTCTTGTGCCGTGTCCGCTCCGAGTCTGGAAGGTTGGTGGTTCAAACCCGGCCCATTCATACCAGAGTATTTTCAAATGGTGCGCGCTGCCTCCTTGTTTGACGCTCGGTGTTTAAAAGGCCATAGGTTGGTAATGATAGCGCATGCTTTTACGGGACCGAATGGCTGCCACCGTTAAAGTACTTTGTCAGGAAACTCGGGTTATTGACTGTTAGTGTCACGTGGTCCCTCGAAGTTGGTCATGTCACATGTTCGTGTCAGCATGACTGACCGTCCTAATTCGCTTCGTCCGAGGGTTGTACAGGCAGGATAGACGGCTTCTGTGATTCCATAGTTTTATCCAGTTGGTGCACAAGTCTTTGATGTTGTGTGTCGAATATCCCCAAATGCTACAAGGTAAACGACATCAATTATTGATATACCTGAGATGGGTAATGGTTTAGATTTGTATCTGAAATAAATATAATATAAACAAACATGACTGTTTTGTTGCCGAACTAACATGAACCCCAGGACTCACATGAACCCCAGGACTCACATGAACCCCAGGACTCACATGAACCCCAGGACTCACATGAACCCCACGACTCACATGAACCCCAGGACTCGCATGAACCCCAGGACTCACATGAACCCCCTGACTAACAAAGATGAACCCCAGGACTCACATGAACCCCAGGACTCACATGAACCCCAGGACTGACATGAACCACAGGACTGACATGAACCCCAGGATTCACATGAACCCCAGGACTGACACGAACCCACAGGACTAACAAGAACCCCCAGGACTAACATGAACCCCCAGGACTAACATGAACCCCCAGGACTAACATGAACCCCCAGGACTAACATGAACCCCCAGGACTAACATGAACCCCCAGGACTAACATGAACCCCCAGGACTAACATGAACCCCCAGGACTAACATGAACCCCCAGGACTAACATGAACCCCCAGGACTAACATGAACCCCCAGGACTAACATGAACCCCCAGGACTAACATGAACCCCCAGGACTAACAAGAACCCCCAGGACTAACATGAACCCCCAGGACTAACATGAACCCCCAGGACTAACATGAACCCCCAGGACTAACATGAACCCCCAGGACTAACATGAACCCCCAGGACTAACAAGAACCCCCAGGACTAACATGAACCCCCAGGACTAACAAGAACCCCCAGGACTAACACGAACCCCCAGGACTAACATGAACCCCAGGCCAACTGTCGTAGGAATTATGAGCAGGATATTAATTTTTACAATGTTTTTGATTGAGAGGTAGCAGGTGAGTCATCGCCAGCACTGACCAAATGATTTTATTACAGACCAAGCCAATAATGGATGGATTGATAGTTTTTTGTGATGAATAAGTGGATTTAGTTTATATATACAGTATATATAATTATTGTGTTTTAACATCTCAATTCTCTGGTAAAATCATCTGTACAATGTGATTCATTAGTGCCCTGTCACACACATGACTAATTATGATTTAAGAAACGTGTATATAATCAATGAATGTTCTCATGAATTGTTTTGAAGGACATTGATAGAAACCTCTCAGACTGAGTGGCACCAAGATCTGCCTGTCCAATTTGCATGAACAATGCTCTGCATTCTTGAAACTATTTGCAAAGGCTTGTACGCCCTCTGTGACTCCTCCAGGTCAAATTGACCATTGTAACTTCTGAAAGTTAATCGGCTTGGAACACAACTTTATCCTGTTCATTGTTTTGCAAATCTGCATATCTTTCCTTTTCAGAGGAAGTCAAATTAACTCGGTGGGTAATATGTAACGAACATTGTTGAGTCTTCAGAGGTTATCAACATCACAGTAAGATGCAAAATACTTTGTAAATGATCCAAGGTGGAGGGACGTGTCCCGTCCCTCATCTATGGGAATGAATGGTTTTGTTTACGTGACCTGTGGGGGATGGGTTCACGTATGTTTTCTTCCCCTCCCACCTATTCAAATACACAACATGCATTTTAAGGCCATGTTCCCTGCTAGAGCGGGGGTTAGCCTAAGTTAGGTTAGGTTAGCCTAAGTTAAGGTTAGCCTCGGACTATTCAAATAATGAGTATAAAAGTTGTGTTTGAAGACCGAAGGGTAGAGCGAGCTATGATGTTGAGCAGACATCAGGTTCGTCTCTCCTATGTGCACATAGATAGTAGTTTTGCTCTGCAAATAGATGTTTTTAATAAAGCGACTCAATGGACCTTTGAGCCGGTGGTCTTTAGGGGTAAAACCCTTGAGCTTCCCTCCACACTACCATGCTCCACACTACCACACGACCACACTACCACACGACTAACATGAACCCCGCCCGGACTATCATGAACCCCGCCCGGACTATCATGAACCCCGCCCGGACTATCATGAACCCCGCCCGGACTATCATGAACCCCGCCCGGACTATCATGAACCCCGCCCGGACTAACATCAACGCCGCCCGGACTAACATGAACCCCGCCCGGACGAACATGAACCCCGCCCGGACGAACATGAACCCCGCCCGGACGAACATGAACCACGCGGCACGCGCGGACGAACATGAACCCCGCCCGGACGAACATGAACCCCGCCCGGACTAACATGAACCCCGCCCGGACGAACATGAACCCCGCCCGGACTAACATGAACCCCGCCCGGACTAACATGAACCCCGCCCGGACTAACATGAACCCCGCCCGGACTAACATGAACCCCGCCCGGACGAAGATGAACCCCGCCCGGACGAACATGAACCCCGCCCGGACGAACATGAACCCCGCCCGGACGAACATGAACCCCGCCCGGACTAACATGAACCTCGCCCGGACGAACATGGACCCTGCCCGGACGAACATGAACCCAAGATTAGCATGAACCCGGACTAACATGAACCCCGGACTAACATGAACCCCGGACTAACATGAACCCCGGACTAACATGAACCCCGGACTAACATGAACCCCGGACTAACATGAACCCCGGACTAACATGAACCCCGGACTAACATGAACCCCGGACTAACATGAACCCAGGTCTAACATGAACCCAGGTCTAACATGAACCCAGGTCTAACATGAACCCAGTACTAACATGAACCCCGGACTAACATGCCGAATATTTTACAAGTTGCACAGGTCCTGGTAATATTGTCCACCATGAACCCCGGACGAACATGAACCCAGTACTAACATGCCGAATCTTTAACAAGCTTGCACAGGTCTGGGTAATGTTGTTCATCATGAACTCGGGCTTTCCGTGGCACAGGGTATAAAGTCTGTGACCTGCTGACCTGCACTTCACTCGTGTACTTTGCTTATGTGTCATATCTGTTGACGTGATCTTTAACCGTATATACTCACATGGGCCTTTATTATTTATTTGAACTTGTAACTAGTAGTGGACAATGGACATGTTGGGTGTCTGGACATACCTCCGCCGGGTGAACAGTTTACGTTTTGTATCTCAGAGTAGACCAGAAAATCGCAATACAGAATTTATATGATGTAAAAATATTCTTCGATTCTTCCTTGTTACACACACAACCTGTCCAACAAGTTTTGTCCAAATCCATCCATAACCTTTTGAGATATTCTGCTATGTATCGTTTTTGGCCTACCTCCCAATCGAGGTGGTGGTTAGTGTGCAGCCACCCGGCTGATGGTTGGATCATTTTTCTGCGGGCGTGTCTGCCGCTGATGCAATGCCTCTCTATAACCAGTTATCTGGTACTCATTTTGCCGACCTCGGAAAGATGACGGACTGAGTCAACCCCACCTGACGTTAATTCAATGAGATTCAAACTCAGGACCTTAGGATCCCAAGCCCGCCGCCCAAACCATTAGGCCAACACCAGATGATATTGTTATGTCGGTAGGGTAGTGATATGTAGAGCCAGATAGATCTGTGTAGGTAACGTGCTTCGTCTGTCGCGGTAAGGAATCTACCTTGTAATTTTCATGTTTAGGCGTTTTGTCGGTTAAGAGTATACCTGTGAGCATACCAGGATGTTCGAGTGACAAGTCGCGTACGCGTAGGGATTAAAGAGTAGCGCCACTGTGTGTCACACCTGGTGGCTAAACTTTTGTCCCTTATGGCAATGCACACCAACATAGACACTTAGTTAGGATCTCCTTAGTGCAACATTAAATGACTCCCTTCCCTGACGGTGACTTCGGAAGGAACAGGCAAAGAAACCAGGCCGGTGCACCGCCGATGGGCGCCGCCGCCAGTTACACCTCTGACAGGCCTAGCCACATTGAGTGCCACGCGCTATCACCACGCTGCACGCTACGTGCTATCACCACGCTGCACGCTACGTGCTATCACCACGCTACATGCTACGAGCTGTTGCCACTCTACGGTCCTGTGATTGGTCGGCGCGCTGGGCGCGAACCTCCAGCCAACGAGTGCGAGAGGCGCGAAGCTGGAAGGTTCGGTGGAAGTCGCTGGTTGGTAGCGCGCCAAGGCTGACGTCACCGCAAAGGTTATTTAAGGGAGTGCCGAACGCCATTTTCTCTCTTTTCTGGCAGCCCTCTTGCTCTTGCGTCTCTGGCCCTCTTGCAGCTCTTGCGTCTCTCTTGCGGTTCGTGCTCTTGTTTGCGCAGCTAGCCCTTTTGGACATCCGGCGCTTCGTCTTGCGCAGCCAGAGTTGAGTTGAGTCATAGCCCGAGTGGAGTTCGCTTGCTTCTTGCACGTTTGCCTCGGGAGAGCTGACTGGGATGTGGCAGGCAGATCGGGTGTGAAGATAGACCTCGCTTGGAGCTGCTAGCCTGCGTTGGACGCGCGGTGCTTCTCCTACTGTGGGACCTCGTGGGTGCTTTGGAATTTGGAGCAAGGCCTGGTGGCACGTGAGCATGAGCGGAGCTTGGAGCCACATGGTGGACGATACCCTGAAAGACGACGAGACCAGATAAGACCGCACGCCACATTTCCCAATTACACAACGAACGTTTCTCTTTTCCTTAGTTCGCATTCCCTCGTTTGTATCTGAAGTGTGAGTGGGGACGTCCCGATTAGGACATTTTATTACCGGCGCGTGCTTTTCCTGTCCTTGCCTTTTTACTTTAATAAACCCTTGTATTATTTTCCATCCCCTTTTAAACCTGTGTCCAGTTGAGTTGATTCCCTTACAGGACCGAAGCTGCCATGGGTTCGTTGAATGTAAGCTTTTGCCGCAGCCTTCCATTTTCCTTCTTCCTCCCACGTTTCATAGCCGAATCCGTGTTTGGCCGTCGCCTCAAATAAATCCGTTCAGGCCTATCTGCGGTCTCTGGTGTTAACCGGAATTGCACGACAATATCCCAATGGTGAAGAATCACTTAAAAAAAAAAAAAAATTCTCATATCCGAATCCATATTCAGATCTTCACCAAAATTGAATCGATTCTTCCTTGTGAGACACCCAACCTGCCCACCAAATTTCGTCCGAATCCGTCCTCAATCTTTTGAGATATCCTGTTCACAAACTGATAGACAAAGAAATGAAAAATCGGTCAGAGACCGAGGACTTGCCGGAATGTACTTTAAAAAAATCTTATGTACTTATTCTTACTTATTCTTATTCTTCCCCTGTGAATGTACTTATTATTTCCCTGTGAGGTATCACAAGCAGTATTTCAACAATAACGGACAAAAATCATTAAATTTATGGACAGTTCAGCTCACCTGCGCCATTTTGATATATTTTTGCCGCTAGAGGGTGCGGTGACTAGACGAACCCCGCAGCGAGTTTCTAATTATAATACGTTTTTATTCATTGCTGTTGTAATCAATCAAGGTAAGTATTCAAATCTAGGCACAGTCTATTCCAGGGCAAGGCAAATATGTGTGTAAAGTATGGTGATGCTATGTGCAATGATGTAGACGTAGTACTGTGCACAAACAGACAAACAGACAAACCAACCAACCAACATACTTGCCGGAATAGATTCCGGCAAGTAACAAGAAGACGTCATGCAGAGAACGATACTTTCAAAATCCACCCACTTCCCCCAAAAAAGGTTGCCATTGATCCAGCAAATTGTTCATTTCATCAACATTAAAATTGACGATCTTGATCAAAGCTCAGGTCGATGGGATGAAAATTGACGATTTTTCAGATGAAAATTGATTATTTTAGAAGATTGACTTTGAGTTGACCTCAAAAATAGTTGGTTTCCCAATTGACTCAATGTGCAAATGCTGTTCAATATTTAAGTCTATCGGATGAAAAATGACGGGTTTTCAGATGAAAATTGATGCTTTTGGAAGTTTGACCTTTAGTTGATCTTTGACCTTTTGACCTCAATAGTTTGTTTTCCAATTTAGTGACTCGATATACAAATGCTGTTCAATTTTCAAGTCAATCGGATGAAAAGGCGATTTTAGAAATTTGACCTCTAGATTACCTTTGACCTCGAAATCAATAGGCTTCTCAATTGTGACGACCTCCACAACTTGGTGAAGTTTCATGACGATCGGTTTACAATTGTGACCTGTAGGCGAGTGGCAAACAGACAGAATAACAAACGCAACCGACCAATATACTTGAAAAATCTTCGATTTTGCAAGTAACAAACAGACAGGGGTGAAAACATAACATCCATCCATCCTCCATAACCATTGGTAGTGGAGGTAAAATTTCTTTGTAATGTGGTATCCCATAGGAAGACTGCCACAGGTGAATTGAAAGGGAGGAATTCGATTTATTTTTTCAAAACCTCATTTGTTTGATCATTTTTATATGCAGAAGAGGGAGGGGGATGATTTGGCATGGTGTGTGGGGTTAGGAAGAGATTGTGCTTTACTTTGATCTTTTTCAACCTGGCTAATATATATCTCATCCCAACTTGTATATCGATTAGAATTCTGACAGTTTGGCTTACAGCAAGTTGTAATGGACATCTTTGATATTGATACTTTCAGCCAGATTTGAACCAATGCCACTGCAACTCCATTATTGATTGTCTTATCTGAAAATGAGAAGAGAAGAGATTTGAAGGGAAAGGGGTAAGTACATTTCCCCAGTATATGCTTGTATTGGAAGTTCCAAAGAGAAGAATGTGGGGAAATGAAGTTGCAAAAAGCTCTGGAGAATTTATATTTTCGACATGATCAAATGACTCGTAGAATGCATATATTTTGGGGAGTTTAATATTGATCTGTAGCATAAGCCCACTGGCCCACTCATTTTTATAGTACTACTTTGGGATCTTTATTCCCACCAGTGCAGAAAAGTCCCTCAATAACCACATGAGCCAGGTAAAAAGTGAGACTTTATTCACTTTTATATTGCCAGAGTCACCACCTCCACTGGGTTCTGTTTGTTTAAATAGCTGTAACAATGGTATGATCAAAGATTTCCACATTTTATAAGAATTCTCCTTGCATTCACTTGGGATCCAAGCTGTGATCCTACTAGATAGATATAGAACATATTATTTATTTGTATACAATTTATTATTATTATTATTATTATTATTATTATTATTATTACGTCAACCACCAAAGGTGGACACAGGTTATGTATTCACTCCTGTTTTTGTCTGTAAGAAGGATATCCAAAAATATATCGATGGATTGATTCATACGAAATTTGGTGGACAGATTGGGTGTGTGATGAGGATTAATTGATTAGATTTCGGTGAAGATCTGGATGCTATAATTTTTTTAGTGATAATTCACCATTGAGGGATCGGGCCAAAAACGATGATACAGCACTTGTAGCACGAGATTTTTAATCGTGCACACATTTAGTTGTTGGTTGGGTGACAAGAACAAGCCGATTCGATTTTGGTTCAGGTCCGGATCCAGATCCAGCCTATATCGGTGGGATACAAAACGTAAACTGTTCAGCCTGCCAGTGGTATGCGCCCTACCATGCTATTCTATAATAATAATAATAATAATTCATTTATTTTGTATAGCGCTTTTCCAGAAGCCCAAAGGCGCTTTGACAGAGTGGAAAACATAATGCATAACAATACATGAAAACAACAATTGCAAAAAGACAAGAATCAAGAAAACAAACAGCAGCGATATACGGCATATATATATAAGACAAGAATCAAAAAGACAAGACAAGAATCAATAGGGAAATATTTAAAGCAAAAGGAGGGAGAAGGAGAAGAGATAGTCAGGGGTTAAATGCTGTGGGTTGAATGTTGAATGCAGCGTTGAACAGGTGGGTCTTTAGTGATGTTTTGAATGTGGTGAGTGAGGAGGAGTCTCTGATGGTGTGAGGTAGTGAGTTCCAGAGGGTGGGAGCAGCGATGGAGAAGGCCCTGTCCCCCCAGGATCTGAATTTGGTCCGGATGGAGGGGGTCAGGAGGTTGGTACCAGCAGAGCGGAGGTTGCGGGTGGGAGTGTGTCTGGAGAGGAGGTCAGCCAGGTAGGATGGGGCCAGGTTATGGAGGGCTTTGTATGTCAGGAGGAGGATTTTGTACTGGATTCTCTGGGGGATGGGGAGCCAGTGAAGCTTGTAAAGGACGGGGGTGATGTGGTCACGGGTCCGGGAATGAGTGAGTAGACGGGCAGCGGAGTTCTGAATGTATTGGAGTTTATTGGTGATTTTTGAGGGTGAACCATAGAGGAGGCTATTGCAGTAGTCCAGACGGGAGGTGATGAAGGCGTGGATGAGGGTTTCTGCAGCCGTGGAGGAGAGGGATGAGCGGAGACGGGCAATGTTTTTCAGGTGAAAGAAGGCTGACTTTGTGATCTGTTTAGTGTATTTGTCGAAGGAAAGGGTTTGGTCAAAGATGACGCCAAGATTCCGGATGTGAGGGGAGGTGGATACTGGGATACCGTCGATGTTGAGGGCAAAGTTATGGGTGGATTTTGTGAGCGTTTTTGGGCCAATGATGATTATTTCAGATTTATCACAGTTAAGCTTGAGGAAGTTGATTTGAAGCCAGGATTTTATTTCAGTGATGCAGTTTGTCAGGATAGAGTGGGTGTCGGTCGAGACGGACTTGGTGGAGATGAAAAGCTGGATGTCATCGGCGAAGCAGTGGAATTGGAGACCATGACGGCGGATTAAGTGACCGAGCGGGGACAGGTAAAGGATGAAGAGGAGGGGGCCAAGAACTGAACCTTGGGGGACACCTTGGGGGAGGGGAGCAGTGGGGGATTTGCAGTTATTGATGGAGATGAACTGGCATCTGTCAGAGAGGTATGATTTAATCCAAGAGAGGGCAGTGCCGGTGACGTTAAAGGTGGATTCAAGTCGGGTGAGGAGGATAGTGTGATCGATGGTGTCAAAGGCAGCGCTGAGGTCGAGGAGGACGAGAATGTTGAGGTTGCCAGCGTCAGAGGAGAGGAGAAGGTCGTTGGTGATTTTGAGGAGAGCAGTTTCAGTACTGTGGTTGGAGCGGAATCCGGATTGGAATGTTTCATACAAGTTATTGGCAGAGAGATGATGTTTGAGTTGAGTGGCTACAGCGCGTTCCAAAACTTTTGACAGAAAGGGTAGGTTGGAGATGGGTCTGAAGTTGTTTAGGGTGTCAGGGTTTAGACCAGGTTTTTTTAGAATGGGGGTAACAGCAGCAATTTTGAGGGAAGGTGGGACGATGCCTGTAGACAGGGAGGAGTTTATTGTTGCAATGATAAGTGGAGAGAGAGCAGGGAGGGAGGCTTTGACAAAGCTGGAGGGGATGGGGTCAAGAGTGCAGGTGGCAGTTTTCATTCCTATGAGGAGTTCAGAGAGGTCAGTAGGAGAGATTGGGGAGAACCGAGACAGGGGATGGCAGGACAAGGGGGGGCAGGTGGTTGGAGGGGGAGCGGGTGCGGCGGTGGTCAAGCTGTTGTAGATGTTGTCAATTTTGCGTTGGAAGAAAGAGAGGAAGGAGATGCAGTTGTCTACTGTGAATGACTGGGTGGTGGTGTTCAGGGGGCGGAGGAGTTTGTTTATTGTCGAGAAGAGTGCTTTTGGGTTTCCGGAGCCAGAGTGGATAATTTGAGAGTAGTAGGCAGAGCGGGCGCGGGAGAGGGCATCTTTGTAGTGTTGTATGTGGTCCTTGTAGGCTTGGGAGTGAACTGTGAGACCCGTTTTATTGCGGAGTCTTTCAAGTTGGCGAGCACGAGTTTTCATCAGGTGGAGTTCAGGGGTAAACCAGGGAGCAGAATGGGTGAAAGAAACTGTTTTGGTTTTTACAGGCGCAAGCTGGTCAAGGCAGGAGGAGAGAGTGTGGTTGTAGTAGTCAGTGAGGTCGGAAGGGGTGTGGAGGTCAATGAAGGGAGAAGTGGACATTTTTTCAGAGAGGGTGGATGAGAATGAGGTAGGTGAAAGAGCGTTTAGCTTACGGAAGTTGATTGTGCGATAATGCCTTGGTGTTGGGGCGGGGATGTTGATGGTCAGAGTGATGGCTAAGTGGTCAGAGAGGGTGAGGTCGGAGCCATAGAGATGGTGCAAATTTAATCCAGTGGAGCAGACAAGGTCCAAAATGTGACCACGGATATGGGTAGGAATATCTTGGAGAGATATTACTAGGAATTCTAGTATTTATATCGTACTACAATAACCAATTCGGTGTCCGTCTGTCTGTTGGACCAAGATACATTCGGTTGTTGCTTATCCAATTGCAACCAAACTTGACAGGGAGACTAAAGGTCACACAATGGAACTTGTAGCGATTTAACTTCTCTCCCCCCCCCTCGCCCCACCCCAAGGGGGATTTGCGCTTTTACGAACTCCGTGTTCCGTGTTGAGGTGTATAGCCATATTAAGATAGCGCATCATGGTATTTTTCCAAGGCCGCATCTATTAACAAAAGTTACAAGAAAGAGGAATCATAATGGAGGCACCTACGACATCATTAACATATGTTATTCTTCATGGAGAGTTCTTTACAATGAGCAATGTCTCAATTTTTTCTATGCAGTGCTTTCGGAGATATAGAGGTGAATTTTTTTGGGGTTTTCCAAGATGGTGCCCATACCACGTGACTTATGACATCATAATTATCATTATAAAATTCTACAGGCGGAGTTGCACCTATGGTGAAAAATTCCTGTCAATCGGACCAACGGTTGAAGACAAAATCGTATTTATTCTGTGCGGACAAACAAACAGACAAACACAGACGGATAAACGGACTTGAATGCAATACCCTCTCCTCTGTCGAGGGTAATAACACTCATGATAATATAATATTGATGTTACAAAGCAATATTAACAGGAATAATATTCGCTCTCTCCAAGGGGTTTCCCCCTTGGCCAAACACAGAGTTAATGCTTGTAAGCTGTTTGTGCTGTTTTGTGGAAAACCTTTACCAGAAGTAAAAAATATTATGAACAACAAACATTTATAATTCCCTTTTTAAACAGTTGCTACTGCTTTTTAACACTAAACTGAAATAAATTTGGAGGAATTCCGACATCCATGAGGCAATCTATATACCCCACAAGGTTAACAACACGAAACTTCCTGCCACTTGCGTGGTGTTTTTGTGGCGTTTCTCCTCTCCAAGGCCACTGCTAATAACAAAAGCGATAACACTAATGATAATACCATAGTAATGTTATTTCAAAATAATATCCCCCCCCTCCCCAAAGGGTTTTGTGACTTGCGATATTGCCCCCCCGCCCCTCCCACATATCCTTCTCGACAATTTTATTATAGGGAACTTAGAATGGTGAGGTATGGTCTGATCCTTTCAATGACCTGATTTAACTTATGATGTCATGCACGGTCTGATCCAAAGTTATAACAAAGCCTGTGCCCCAGTAGTGGCGTGTGGTGAGGTGAGCGTTGCGAGCCAAGCCACAATAGTGTGTAAAAGCTCTATTGTATTTATTTCCCTGTCACCCAGGAAGTGACCGTGTTCTTGGAAGTGACGTCGCGTTAGTCACTGAAAGGGAGCATACGCAATATCAGTGTTAGTGCCATTCTCCATTTTGTTTCCCCTTGGGAAAGGTGAATTTATGCCATCCAAAACTTTTACTTCACGCATCTGAATTTTGTTTGATTGCCTGACCATTGCTGTTGTTTTCATAACTATAACGCTGGAGGTGAGACATTAGTAATTTTTATTTGCATTAAAAATTTATACGGGTGAGTAATTTTACTCCGTCATTTGAAATTACGTTATCACTTTGATTAATTATATATTTGTAAAATAATAATATTTTTCTTTATGAAACAAAAGTAAATCCTCAAGCCTGTGAGTTCTATTCTTTATCAGCTGTGCTGTGATGGGGTGAAACATGTATGGTCAGATGCTTTTGGCCCCGTAATTTGACGGATTGTACACTAATCTATCTTCTTCTTCTATCTATCTATCTTCTATCTATCTATCTTCTATCTATCTATCTTCTATCTATCTATCTTCTATCTTCTATATTATTATATTATATTATTATTATATATATATAAAAGAAAGTTTTTGTTTGTTTGTCTGCACGCGCTAATCTCCTGAACGGTGAAAGATAGGAGGAAACCTCTGAAACAAAAAATGTCGGGACGGGCCCCGGGAAGGTTATAGGCTAGGTGGCGAGGCCGGTCTAGGCTGCTTCGGCCGGGCTGGGCCCATTTTGAAATTAAAAGCTGAGCTGAATTATAGTTTGGCCCCGTAAACAATAGTAGTCGATCTTCTACGGCCGCGAGTAAAAGCTGAATTATAGTAATGAATTCATTCAAAAAGAACCCGGGCAACTCCGGGTGCTTTCGGCTAGTATTAAATATATATATTTCTCATGGAAGAGCAAGGTTAGGTCGATAGTGGAGCAGCGATTTGGGTACAACCAGCAAGGTAATGAACAAACAGGAAAGGGAAAGGACATACTGAAACCGGCAAGTAAGAGGATTGTTTTAGGAAAGGTTAATGGGGGTATTGGAGACCATTTGACAGAATGGGGGATGACAACATATGGTGGTGTACTGTTTGCTTTAAGCTGTGAAAGGAAAAGGGAAAGAATGTTCTCAGGAAGTTGGTTCCATAGACTGGTGGAAGTAAGGAACAAAGGAGGTGATGTGTGTAGTCAGCCTGGATTTTGGAAGTTTAACCTGGAGGGAATTACTGGAAGAACGTATGCATCCTGGAGTTGCTGACGAGTGTCAGAGGAATTGGAGCAATTTTAGAGAATATACGGTAGAAAACGGACCACTGACCTACCTGCAAATTGAAAATGACTGGCCTTTTATTATTAGCTACCTGTTGGACTTGGTCCGAACCGGGGGCTTATTGATTGGATCTCGTCCGTGCGTCAGCGCATCTGTCAGCGCATCCGGCTGCAACCATATATCGGACATGTATGGACGAATTTTGTTCATACTTGGCAAAAAGACAATATATATGATGACATACATATGCACATCATTTTGTTTCGCGATCAAAGATGGCTGACTGGCGGCAATTTTAGTTGTAAAAAAAAACAAAAAAACCGATGTTTAACCCATCTTCAAACATCTCTCGGACATGCATTTACCAATCTTGTTCAAACTTGGCACACAGATAATGAATCGGATAATGATGGTGGATAAACAGATAAACACAGATAATGATAGCTTACATATGCACGCCATTTTTTTCGAGAACAGATCAAAGATGGCCGACTGGCGGCCATTATTTAAACTTAAACGTGTCCCCAACCATTTATTGAACATGTATGGTCAGATTTTGTTCAAACTTTGGTGCAAGCACAGTACATGATGGCATACACGTGCATCTCACTTTATTTTACAATCTGATTAAAGATGGCCCACTGGTAAATTGGCAGCCATTTTAGCTGTAAAAAAACCCCCAATATTGAACAAGTCCTCGACCATTTCTCGAACAAGCATTTACCCATTTTGTTCAAAGTAGGCACACAGATATTAAGAATGATGGCTTGCATATGCATGTCATTTTGTTTAAGGATCAGATCCAAGATGGCCACCTCATGGCTATTTTGTTACTTAAACATGTCCCCAATCATTTCTCATACATGCATACACCGATTTTGTTCAAACTTGGCACAAAGACGATACATGAGAGTATACATATGGTGAAGATTTTGTTTTGTAATCCGACCAAATATTGCGAACTGATGGCCTTTAACTCTGTACAGTAAAATTACTAAAACCACGAGGGCCATGAAATTTTATGTCTTTTTCTCCTTGTTCAAGGTAAGACTATTTTTCGCAAATGGTTGAAAACCGCTGCAGGTTTTATTTTTTCCAATTCAGTAAGAAATGTGTGCAATGCATCTTGTCAATATTTCAACTGTTGTTCTCATATCAAGGAAGGTAGGCCTAGGAATAATAGATTGCTACACCCTATCAAAACAAGTCCAGCACGGAAAGCAGAGGGGCTTAATTTTTCTTTTTTTGGCCATATAGTTAATTTGCTTTTGATTAAAAAAATGGATTCAGTGTTCATTTACTACCTGGAAAAAATGCAGTCGATAACTTTACTCCTTATAATGGAAGTTTGTCTGTGTATATAGGAAAGTATTACGTGCATCTATACATACATTCTACCTGGAGACCTTTGTGATACCTTTATGGAAGTGTCTGACCTGGAAACGTTGTGGCAACGATTTATTCATTTTTACTCCGGTTAGGGTACTTTTATGCAAGTCTTAAGACGTTTGAATTTTTATTTTTCAGTAATTGAAACGGTTTGTCAGGACTCTGAGGCATCATGGTTGGAGCATCTGCTCTGAGTAAAAACAGGTGGTGGGGTTTTGGACCCTGGCTGAGCCATATAAAATGCTCTTTAAAATGGTATGTGCTGCTTCCTTCCTTCCTTGCTTGGGGTGCCAGTGGTTTGTGTACAGCCTCTGGCTGCGTCATTTTTTGGAAGCATTGCTAATGCAATGCCCCAATTACCAGTAAGCTGGTACTCACTTTTCTGACCTCGGAAGGATAACAGGCTGAGTCGGCCCACCTGGAGTTATTTCAACGTCACGACGGACTCAAACTCAGGACCCTCGGATATTAAGCCAGCCACCTTAACCTTTCCGCCAACACCAGGCTGTTTCCTTGCTTGATGCTCAGCATTTACAAGGCTAGAACACATAAACAATGCTGGTAAGGTAATGGTAAAGCACCTATTATATAACTTTGCCAATAAACTGCTTTGGCAGCCCCAACGTTCTTAAAGAGTAAGGTACATCAAAATTAAACAAGACCGACAGTCTAACAGTGGCATAGCCAAGCTTGTAAAATATTATAAACCACAAACGCACATGATTAGCTTTTTAAACAGTCACTAATGCTGTTTATAACATTAAACAAATTAATTTTGAGGAATCCCAACATCCGTGAGGTAAGATTTACTTAGAACTGAGCGGATCTACTGTAATCTATATACTCCACAAGGGGTGGGTAAATAACTTGACCTTTCCTGCCGCTAGCTAAAGTGGCGTTTTTCGTAGCGGCCTTTTGAAACACACCAATTAAGGTTTTGTTTTGAAAACCACCAATGAAACCCAATTTTCCTGCTGTTTAACATAAAACTGAAAGGGAGGAAGACCCGGGTGTGCTCATTTACCAAGCATCTAGCTAGTGCTTGCCAAGCTAGCTGTTCCTTAACAGTTTTGAATGGAGTGCTTGCTCGAATGCTTTAACCACTTGGCGATCTCTCCATAATAAAAACTTGGTAAATGAACACACACCCAATGTTCTTGAGACCCGACCATACAACAAGAACAACAACAACAACATGCATTTTAAGGCCATTTTCCCTGCTAGAGCGGGGGTTAGCCTTGCGGTCCCATGACAATCTTCTCCATTTTGCCCTATTTTCTGCATCTCTCCTTGTTAACCCCCTTGCCCGCATTTCTTCTTCCACCATCTTTAGCCAAGTCTTTCTCGGTCTTCCCTGTCCTCTACTTCCTTCTACATTAACTTCCATCACTCTTCTCAACCAGTCACTTTCATGCTTCCTCAACACATGACCAAACCATCTCAACCTGTTCCTCTTCACAGCATCAATCACAGGCAATATTCCCATCATATTTCGCAATTCATCATTTGTCTTCCTCTCTCTCAACGATACTCCACGAATCCATCGAACCATTCACATTTCCACCCTTTCCAGCCTTCGTTGCTGCTCTACGTTCTTTACCCATGTCTCGCTCCCATAAATCATAACACTTCTCACACATGCAGCATACACCTTTCCCTTCAGCTTCAGCGACACTCTCCTCCTCATCAGCACGCCACTCAGTTCCCGAAACTTCTTCCATGCACATCTCACTCGAGCAACCGTTGCCGAGTCTGATCCACCTTCTCCATTCAGCATGTCTCCGAGGTAGCAAAATGTTTTCACACCTTCCAGCTTCACGCCGTCTCCAAGATCCAACTCAACATTTCCTCCATCTGCAGCTCCCTCTGTGCACACCTTACATTTGAATGTAGCTGCTACACTGGTAAATGACCCTCTGAGACCACTACATTTTTGATGTACCCACTCAGCGCACATTGTACATTGAATGGAGTTCACTCCGACACCCTTCCTGCACACAGCACACGGCCACTTCCCAGTTCTTTCCACCTCACCACATGCTTTACCACTTGCCATCACCTTCGTCTTTCCGATATTCACCTTCAGACCTTTTGTCTCCATACATCCCTTCCACTTGTTCATCTTTTCCTTCAGTCCATCCATACTTTCCGCAATCAACACCAGATCATCTGCATACAACAACTCCCACGGTAAACCCTCCTTTACGTTCTGAGCCAGCACCTCCATCACAGCTACAAATAGTAGTGAACTTAGTACTGACCCCTGATGCACTCCCACCTTCACCTCAAACTCACCACTGTTCCCGTCCTTCGTCCTTACAGCTGTGCGCGCTCTTTTGTACATTGCCACAACTCTGATCAACCATTCCTCCACTCCTAACTTCCTCAATGCCCATGTCAATACTTTACGTGGAACCCTATCGAATGCTTTCTCCAGATCAACAAACCCAAAAAACAACTTCTTCCTCTTATCCATGTACTTCTCCTGCAACTGCCTCAATGAAAAGCGCATCTGTCGTTCCTCTTCCTGGCATAAATCCAAACTGCATTTCGTCGATCTTCACTTTCTTCCTTATCCTCCTCTCCAACACCCTTTCCAATACCTTCATTCCATGCTCCAATAACTTTATCGCTCGGTACGAGCCACACTCCAGAGGGTCACCTTTCCCCTTGTATAGAGGGACGAGGGTACTCAGTTCCCAATCCACTGGAATGCGGCCTTCTTTCACCACCAGATTACAGATCGCTGTCATTCTCTTCACACCCCAACTTCCTGCTGCCTTCAACATATCTCCCACAACTCCCGTCGGCCCTCCCGCTTTTCCACTCTTCATTGCTTTTATCGCTTCCTCAACTTCCTTCTCAGTTATCTCCTCTGCCGGTCCTAAAACTGGGTTACTCTCTATGTTGCCATCCCATTCATTCTCTGTATTCAACAGCATTTCCATATATCTTTTCCATCTTCCTTTAATTCCATCTGGGTCGACAACGATTTGTCCCACTTCATCCTTCAAGCAACTCACCCCCATCACATCACACCTCTCTTTCGCTATGTGCTTTCCAATCCTGAATACTGCTTTCTGACCCTCTTCCGAATCCAAGCGTTCTCCGAACATTTTCCTACATGCCTCCTGCGCCTTTGCTACCTCTTTCTTTGCAGCCTTCCTGGCTGCCTTATAACTTTCATGCTCTGCTGTTTCTGCTCCCGTACCCTTCGCCTTCTGCCACTCCTTGAACTTCTTCCTCTTCTCGTCAATCCTCTTTCCAACTTCGACATCCCACCACCATGTTTCCGAGTGCCTCGGTGGTCCTTTTGTCCATCCACATACCTCACCAACGGCTCCCAACAGACTAGCTTTCATTGACATCCAACCACTTTCAAGCACAATCCACATCATCCTCTACCCTACTCAGCCTCTCTTTTAATGCCTCCCTTACTGTCACCTCTTTCAACCTCCACACCTTCATTCTCGGTTGGTACTTCACCCGCCGAGCTCTCCTCGCACCTTTCACCCTTATGTCGCAGACAACCAAGTGGTGCTGTGAAACAGCCTCCTCCCCCGGGATCACCTTTGTGTCCCGGATGTGCCCCCTATCTCGCCTATGCACCATCAGGTAGTCGACGGTTGTCGTCGACCCACCTGACGTGTATGTAACAAGCTTATTATCCTCTTTCTGGAACTGAGTATTACAAATCAACAAATCAGCTCTATCAGCAAACTCCAAAATCCTTTCACCTTCTCCATTTCTCACACCATATCCGTAACCCCCATGAACTCCCTCAAAACCATCCATACTCCTTCCCACATGTCCATTCAGGTCTCCTCCCACCACAACAACTTCCTCATCTTTCACGTTTTCCATCAGCTTCTCTATCGCACACCAGAACTTGTCCTTCTCTTCATCGCTTCGACCAACCTGCGGAGCATATCCCGAGATGACGTTCACCAAGAGCTTTCCAATCATCATTTTCACCATCATCAACCTATCACTCACTCTCGTCACATTCACCACACTGTCTACAAACTCCTCAGAAAACAGGACACCAACACCATTCACGCCCTCCGGGCACCCTTGCCACACAAACTTGTATTTCTGTCCCTGCCTACCCTTCACCATTCTCACACCACTTCCCTTCCATGTCGTCTCTTGCACACAACATATGTCCACTCTTCTTCTGACCAATACTTCCACCACTTCTCCTGATCTCCCTGTCATTGTCCCTACATTCCATGTCCCAAACCTCAGAAACCGATCTCCACTTCGGGCTGCACCCTGCCCATATGTACTTGTAATTGTCATGGTTCTGTTTTTGAGGCAATGTTTTTATGGCCGGATGCCCTTCCTGATGCCAACCCTCTTAGTCGTCTCTTACGACACGCAGGGATACGGTGTACCTATTCTGACCAGGGTACACATTGGGAAACGTTTAAAACATGGAAATTGGGGGGGGGGGGGGGGGGGCGTCAGCATCACGGCTGCGGTTTAAACATATTCCAACAATATCCAAACAGAACCATGAAAACCATGAAAAACAATCCGGGAAAAGTCTCCAAGCGAGAACGTGGATTTGAGAAAGAAGGGGCAGAGGCGGAAGAAAAACGAGATACAGGGGGCGGGGCACAAGTCGAGAAGAGGAGGAGAGCGAACAAGCACGTGTCCGGGAGGAGAGAAAGAATCAATATAGAATTCTTTGTCTCGGGAGGTGAGGTGAGGGGGAGAAAACAAAATAAAAGAAACAAGCAATACAGCGAAGGAAATAACCCAAACCGACAAAACACCGATGGGGGGAGGGAAGCCCCAAGTCACCAGGCCGCGCATGAGGTACGACCTAGAAAACGATTAATTACACACAAGTTTGCACGAACCACAAACCAACACCAACTAGAAACACACAATAACACGTACACAGCAAAATAACCAGTGGAAATTTGACAAAGACAAGAATGGGAAAACACTCAAACTTCGATGCCGTGGAGAGCTCGAAGCACGCCTCACTCGCCCGAGGAACCGGAAGTTCCGGTTCCCGACCATAGATCGACTGTAATCTGTATACCCCAAAGAGGAATGACCGACCCATCCTGCCGCTCTCGTCGTGAGCGGGTGTACTCGTAAATTAAAATGTCGTTCGGTGGAGTCCGCCGTCGTAATGACATCATAGACGTAATGATGTAGCGTGATGGTCGGACACAAAACTGCCGCTACTTTAATATATAAAAGATGATATATTTTAACCTCTAGTAAGTTTGCAGTCACTACGAAGGGATTAGTGTTACGATTAGATTTACTATAATATTAACGTTATGTTATTATTATTATTATGAAAATGATCTTGCTAAAAAAAACCGAGGCTAATTCCTTATTTCCACGTTATTTGTAACGTACACCGCTTATCATCGATTCATGAACCACACACCGCTTCAATCTAGAAACTTTGCAATACTGACAAAGGGATTTCAGTATTTCAATTATATTTACTATATTATTGGTATTGATGCTTTTATTATTATTATTATTATTATTATAATGAAAACAACACGACTGTATTAAGAAACCTGGGTTAATTTGTCTGGTGAGGCCTGAAGGCATGAAGCCTAAGGCCTAAAAGTTTTGTGTTGTTGGAAGATCCGTAACGTCTATGCGTTTGATATTTGATGATCATTTTAACAGTTTGTTTGTGTTTCACACTGAATGAAAAACGTTCAGGTAGAGCATGGTGATTGTGATATGACAGGTTCGACGATATGTTCGGCCTGAACGACATTGGAATCAAACTGCCGGCGTGTGGAGTCGGCCGTTGCACGGCGTAATGACATCAGACGTAATCACATCACCTTGTCATGTGACCAGATCCTCAGCTCTGATTGGTATACATTTGAGGGGACATACATACATATGGATGGGCAAACCCTGTTCTGGACTGCTTTGCCCTATGGGCTACGCCGTAAAAAAAATATACGGTTGGAGCAAATGAATTTGGCTTGGATTATTCACTCTACTGTAATTGGTAAATTAAAGGAGACCTGGTAAATTGGTCTCCTTTAACGAACCTTGCTATTTTTCAATTTGGTGGCACTGGTCTCCATGTCTGGTGCAAAAGAGCAATGCAGTGGAACTAATCCGGCATTGTGAATTTTATTCCAAATATATCTTGCAAATGAATGACATGTTGGACTTGGTTTAGCAGCAACATGGGATTTCATAATTAATTTCTCTCAATTCTTCTTCACATTGCAGATACTACAATGTGAGTTCAACAGATCTGGACTGGTTGTCCATGAGCTACATGGTTGCGTACATCCCGCTCATCTTCCCGGCAACATGGCTGTTGGACATGCAGGGTTTGCGTGTTGTTGCTCTGCTCGGAGCAGCGTTGAACTGCGCTGGAGCTTGGGTAAAGACTGGTAGCGCTCAACGACACCTTTTTCCCGTTACCATGGTTGGACAGGTCATGTGCGCCTGTGCCCAGACCCTCATCCTGGGCCTTCCTTCTCACATTGCCTCCGTCTGGTTTGGGCCTCGTGAAGTTTCAACTGCCTGTGCACTGGGTGTGTTTGGGAACCAGGTGAGCAGCCACGCCTTTCATAAATTTACTTCGCTGATAGATTTTGTGTGAATGTTTGCATGGTAGTTATTGAGTCGGTTTCACTATCTTCTAGTTGAAATAACATCAAGTGGGTTCACTCGGCCTGTCATCCTTCTGATGTCGGCAAAATGAGTACCAGCTTACTGGTAACAGGGACACTGCATCAGCAGCACAGCCTTGCTTTCTGAAAAAAAAATGATGCTACCAGCAACCACAGGCTACATACAAAACAACTATTTTCTAAACGAGTAAAGTTGAAAAATCTTTCTCCTATTTGTCACTTATTAGTCCCCCACCAGTTTCACTGGAGGAGACGATATGTTTGCTCTCATCTGTCCCACCTGTGGTTTTCCAGACTTTCTGCCCATACCCTTTAACATATTCAACAGAAACTTGGTACATGGCTTTACTATGACAAGTTACAGAACATGTTCAAGTTTCATGGCGTTTCGCCAATTTGTCAGAGTTCTGCCCTTTTTGGATTTAGAAAATATCACACCCATAGGAAACGTGTACTTGTCGCAAAGCAGTCTCCATCTTGTTCTTCCTGCCTTATTTTAGGCGTGGTAAAATACCCAAATATTTGCATGTTGAGTATATCTGAGTTTTAATCTTTTGTTTTTATTTTTAAGCTGGATCTAGACTTGGGAGCAGACTAGCTAACTAATCGATGACTTATTTCATCCTTTTCAACGTCTTTACAATAGTTTATCAATGCAGCAATCACTCATATCTTTGCTGACGCGTCTGGCATTTGCTGGCAGCAAACCAAGATAAATGCATAATACGAGTAGCATGTTTTTCAACCAATGATAACGCTTTTGTTGAGTCAGTCAATGAGGGCCTCCTAAGAGTGCTCGCAATGGTTTTAGAGTTTGGCTTGGTCTAGTATTTGCACATCATGTATTGATTGTAACAATCTGTGAAGCCTTTCATGTGCCAACATGATGTGAACATGTTTTCCATTTTTGCAATGATTGAGCGCCATTGGAAAATAGCAACTAAGTGAAAGGGATCGGGACGTCAGAAAAACAATGATACCTTTTTTTTGGAAAATTGTTAATGGCACAAAATGTATCGCAAATTATATAATATTACAAATTGAATCACATGACGATTTTAGTTACAGGTGATAAAAGCTTGAACAATGCGACACCGATTTTTGCTGCCCAATCTTTTTTTTTTGGTTCATGGGGAGCGGGTGCCCTTTTTGTTTTGAAAAGCTCCTCTGACGTCAATTTTGAGAAGCATGTTGATTACCTCTGCCACCAAAGGTGAATGGAGGTTATGTTTTCACCCCTGTCTGTTTGCTCGTTTGTCCATTTGTTTGTCCGATTGTGGACGGATTCAGACGAAATTTGGCAATGATGTAGCGCATTTGACAAGGACAAAATGATTAGATTTTGGTGAAAATCCGGGTTCGGATCCAGCTACTAGAATTTTTTGAAGTGATTCTTCACCATTGGGAGATCAGGCCAAAAACTATACATAGCAGGATATCTCACAATGTTATGGATGGATTTGGACGAAACTTGTTGGACAGGTTGTGTGTGTGACAAGGAAGAATTGATTCAATTTTGGTGAACACAGATCTGGATCCAGCGAGTAGATTTTTTAAAAAGTGATTCTTCACCATTGAGTGGTATGGCCTTCCCGGTGTGTACCCCGCTTTAAAATAGGTACACCGTATCCCTGCGTGTCGTAAGAGGCGACTAAAAGGGTTGGTGTCAGGAAGGGCATCCGGCAATAAAAACATTGCCTCAAAAAGAGAACCATGACAATTACAACTACATATGGGCAGGGTACAGCCCGAAGTACCCCGTACCCCACTCCCTCTCGTCAAAACTCAAGGTGGCGAACCCGATCGAAGCAAGGGTGGAAATCACTCCATTTATGACGACAAAACGTCTGATGCCCGACGTGGAGATCGGTTTCTGAGGTTTAGGACATGGAATGTGGGGACAATGACAGGGAGATCAGGAGAAGTGGTGGAAGTATTGGTCAGAAGAAGAGTGGACATATGTTGTGTGCAAGAGACGAGATGGAAGGGAAGTGGTGTGAGAATGGTGAAGGGTATGCAGGGACAGAAATACAAGTTTGTGTGGCAAGGGTGCCCAGAAGTCGTGAATGGTGTTGGTGTCCTATTTTCTGAGGAGTTTGTAGACAGTGTGGTGAGTGTGACTAGAGTGAGTGAAAGGTTGATGATGGTGAAAATGATGATTGGAAAGCTCTTGGTGAACGTCATCTCGGGATATGCTCCACAGGTTGGTCGGAGCGATGAAGAGAAGGACAAGTTCTGGTGTGCAATAGAGAAGCTGATGGAAAACGTGAAAGATAAGGAAGTTGTTGTGGTAGGAGGAGACCTAAATGGACATATGGGAAGGAGTATGGACGGTTTTGAGGGAGTTCATGGGGGTTACGGATATGGTGTGAGAAATGGAGAAGGTGAAAGGATTTTGGAGTTTGCTGATGGAGCTGATTTGTTGATTTGTAATACTCAGTTCCAGAAAGAGGATAATAAGCTTGTTACATACACGTCAGGTGGGTCGACGACAACCGTTGACTACCTGCTGGTGCATAGGCGAGATAGGGGGCACCTCCGGGACACAAACGTGATCCCGGGGGAGGAGGCTGTTTCACAGCACCACTTGGTTGTCTGCGACATAAGGGTTAAAGGTGTGAGGAGAGCTTGGCGGGTGAAGTACCAACCGAGAATGAAGGTGTGGAGGTTGAAAGAGGTGACAGTGAGGGAGGCATTAAAAGAGAGGCTGAGTATGGTGGAGGATGATGTGGTTGAGCATGAAAGTGGTTGGATGTCAATGAAAGATAGTCTGTTGGGAGCCGTTGGTGAAGTATGTATGTGGATGGACAGAAGGACCACCGAGGCACTCGGAAACATGGTGGTGGGATGATGAAGTTGGAAAGAAGATTGACGAGAAGAGGAAGAAGTTCAAGGAGTGGCAGAAGGCAAAGGGTATGGGGGAAGAAAAGGAAGAGCATGAAAGTTATAAGGCAGCCAAGAAGGCTGCAAAGAAAGAGGTAGCAAAGGCCCAGGAGGCATGTCGGAAAATGTTCGGAGAACGCTTGGATTTGGAAGAGGGTCAGAGAGCGGTATTCAGAATTGCAAAGCATATAGCGAAAGAGAGGTGTGATGTGATGGGGGTGAGTTGCTTGAAGGATGAAGTGGGACAAATCGTTGTGGACCCAGATGGAATTAAAGGAAGATGGAAGAGATATATGGAAATACTGTTGAATGCAGAGAATGAATGGGATGGCAACATAGAGAGTTATCCAGTTTTAGGACCGGCAGAGAAGATAACCGAGAAGGAAGTTGAGGAAGCGATAAAAGCAATAAAATAAAATAAAAAAAACCACCTTTAGAGGCCATTTTTCCCCGCAAAGCAGGGGTTGGCCTTTTTCGGGAACCGTGGTTGTTGTTGTTTTTTGGTCCCCTTTTTGAAGCAATGTTTTACGGCCGGATGCCCTTCCTGACGCCAACCCTTTTTGCCACCTTTAACGACAAACAGGGAATTACCAGTGAACTGGTACTCAATTAGCTGACCTCGGAAGGATGACAGGCTGAGTCAACCCCCCTGGCGTTAATTCAGCGATTGACCGGGATTCAAACCCAGGAACCTAGGATCCTAAGCCGGCACCCTAGCCGCTAGCCCAACACCAGGGTAAGCGATAAAAGCAATGAAGAGTAGAAAAGCGGGAGGGCCGACGGGAGTTGTGGGAGATATGTTGAAGGCAGCGGGAAATTTGGGTGTGAAGAGAATGATGGAGATCTGCAATCTGGTGGTGAAAGAAGGCTGCATTCCAGTGGATTGGGAACTGAGTACCCTCGTCCCTCTATACAAGGGGAAAGGTGACCCTCTGGACTGTGGCTCGTATCGAGCGATAAAGTTATTGGAGCCTGGAATGAATGTATTGGAAAGGGTGTTGGAGAGGAGGATGAGGAAGAAAGTGAAGATTGACGAAATGCAGTTTTGATTTATGCCAGGAAGAGGAACGACAGACGTGCTTTTTATAGTGAGGCAGTTGCAGGAGAAGTACATGGAGAAGAGGAAGAAGTTGTTTCTTGGGTTTGTTGATCTGGAGAAAGCATTCGATAGGGTTCCACGTGAAGTAGTGACATGGGCATTGAGGAAGTTAGGAGTGGAGGAATGGTTGATCAGAGTAGTGATGGCAATGTGCAAAAGAGCGCGCACAGCTGTAAGGACGAAGGACGGGAACAGTGGTGAGTTTGAGGTGAAGGTGGGAGTGCATCAGGGGTCGGTACTAAGTCCACTACTATTAGTAGCTGTGATGGAGGTGCTGGCTCGGAACGTAAGGGAGGGTTTACCGTGGGAGTTGTTGTATGCAGATGATCTGGTGCTGATTGCAGAAAGTATGGATGGACCGAAGGAGAAGATGAACAAGTGGAAGGAATGTATGGAGACAAAAGGTCTGAAGGTGAATATCGGAAAAACGAAGGTGATGGCAAGTGGTAAAGCATGTGGTGAGGTGGAAAGAACTGGGAAGTGGCCGTGTGCTGTGTGCAGGAAGGGTGTCGGAGTGAATTCCATTCAATGTACAATGTGCGCTGAGTGGGTTCATCAAAAATGTAGTGGTTTGAGAGGGTCATTAACCAGTGTGGCAGCTACATTCAAGTGTAAGGTGTGCACAGAGGGAGCTGCAGATGGAGGAAATGTTGAGTTGGATCTTGGAGACGGCGTGAAGCTGGAAGGTGTGAAAACATTTTGTTACGTCGGAGACATGCTGAATGGAGAAGGTGGATCAGACTCGGCAATGGTTGCTCGAGTGAGATGTGCATGGAAAAAGTTTCGGGAACTGAGTGGTGTGCTGACGAGGTGGGGAGTGTCATTGAAGCTGAAGCGAAAGGTGTATGCTGCATGTGTGAGAAGTGTTATGATTTATGGTAGCGAGACATGGGTAATGAACGTAGAGCAGCAACGAAGGCTGGAAAAGGTGGAAATGCGAATGGTTGGGTGGATGTGTGGAGTATCGTTGAGAAAGAGGAAGACAAATGATGTATTGCGAAAGATGATGGGAATAGAGCCTGTGATGGATGCTGTGAAGAGAAACAGTTTGAGATGGTTTGGTCATGTGTTGAGGAAGGAGGAAAGTGACTGGTTGAGAAGAGTGATGGAAATGAATGTAGAAGGAAGTAGAGGATGGGGAAGACTGAGAAAGACTTGGCTAAAGAAGGTCGAAGAAGAAATGCGGGCAAGGGGGTTAACAAGGGGAGATGTAGAAAATAGGGCAAAATGGAGAAGATTGTCATGGGGACCGCAACGCTCACCCCCGCTCTTGCAGGGAAAATGGCCTTAAAATGCCTGTTGTTGTTTGTTGTTTGAGTGCTATGACCAACCAGGTGGAGGAGGTATGCTCTCTACTGAGTGCCGTTCTAGTTGATTAATGCCATTGTTTATTGAAAACTCAAAGTGACTTACACCCAGAATCATGTTGCTGAAACTGCCAAGACATCAACTTGGCCATTCTGCTCCCAGTCTATACTCATCACTTTCAAAAAAAACTATTGGGAGACACTGGAGTAATTAATGTATTGTACGGGTTTTGAACGTGGACAGCACGGGATCATCTTTTGAAGGCAAGGGCTCCAACAACAAACAGGCAAATCCATAAAAACGTGTTGAGATTTGTAGTGGTAAAGCGGTGCACATTCCATGTCGATACAATATCAGGTTGCTCCCAAGCAACTAAGTTAATGAATGTGTTAAATTGTTAGCACTGCACAGCTGCACTTGCTTGCATAAGTTTAATGCCATCGGAACAGAACAATTTTATGTGGAAAAAAAGAAGAAGAAAAAAAAGCATGCTGAAGGAGCCGGGGCTCCCACGTCGATCGGAAGAATGGACGCGACAAAAAGCTAGAATTCATCTGAGTTGCTTTAATGAAATCAAACACTCAGGCACTCTGAAAAACCGTTTATCAGTCAGCAATATATATCTATTCCGCCAGGGGGTTTGCCCAGGCCCGGCGCCAGGGGGCGTGGTCCAGCGTCCTGGCTGCGGCCTGGCAAGTTGAGCGCGGGCCTGGGCGTCCTGGACGAGCCCGGCATGGTGATCGCTCCGCGTCCTTGATAGGTGCAAGGCGATTGTGAAAACTCAGCGGCAGCCGCTACACACGTCCCCCCAGAATCGACTTGCACCGGCAGGGTCAATTTGAGGGGGGTCCTGATGACCCGGCCGAAGCGACCCCTGGCGGGTCGTGGGAGGGGGTCCGGTGAGGTGGTGGGCGGTCGAGTGGGGGGCACCGTGGACGGGGGACGGCCTCGCCGCGGCGGAAGGGCCACCCGTGGTGGGTGGTCGACGTCCACGTGCGCCGGCTTGAGGCGGTCCACAGCAATCCGGTCCGACCTGCCGCCGATGTCGATGACGAACGACTTGTCGTCCCGTCGCAGCACCCGGAAGGGCCCGTCGTACGGCGGCTGGAGTGGCCACCGATGTGCGTCGTGACGCACAAAAACATACTCCGCTGTGCGGAGTGCTGGGGGGACGTAGGACTGGGGGTCACCGTGGTGGGATGTTGGCACGGGGGCAAACCGTCGGGCGGCCTCCTGGAGGTCCGAGCGCTGGTGAGCTGCGGACCAGGGACTGGTAGCGTCGGGCACAAATTCGCCCGGGACGCGTAGCACCTGGCCATAGACAAGCTCGGCGGTGGATGCCTGGAGGTCCTCCTTGGGGGCCGTGCGAAGGCCCAAAAGGACCCACGGCAGCCGGTCGGCCCACCCGACGTCTTGAAGGCCGGCCATGAGCGCGGCCTTCATGGAGCGGTGGAATCGCTCGCACAACCCGTTTGCTTGGGGGTGGTAGGCCGTAGTACGGTGGAGCTTGATCCCCAGGTTGCGGGCGACCGCGCCCCACAGCTCGGAGGTGAACTGTGGACCGCGGTCTGACGAGATGTCCGCCGGTGCGCCGAAGCGGGCGACCCAGGTGGCGATGAAAGCCTGCGCCACGTCGGCGGTGGTGGTGGAGACGAGGGGAACGGCCTCCGGCCACCTGGTGGTCCTGTCCACCATGGTGAGCAGGTGTGTGAACCCCCGTGACGGGGGGAGGGGGCCCACCAGATCCACGTTGACGTGGTCGAAACGTCGTTCGGGCACGGTGAAAGGTGCCAGCGGGGCCTGGGTGTGTCGGTGGACCTTGGCCCGTTGGCAGGCCGTGCAGGCGCTGGTCCAATCGCGGACGTCCCGACGAAGGCCGTGCCAGACGAAACGCGCCGACACCAGCTTCTGGGAAGCTTTCCGGCCCGGGTGGGAAAGGCCGTGGAGGGAGGCGAAGATGCGGCGTTGCCAGGCGACGGGCACGATGGGGCGAGGCTGGCCTTGGGAGACGTCGCAGAGCAGGACAGTGTCCGCGCAGGGGATGTCGGCCAGGCGGAGGCCCGTGTCCGCCGCCCGGAGGGCTTGCACCGTGGTGTCGGTGGTTTGGTCCGCCGCCATAAGCGCAAAATCCACGCCCAGGTGGACCGCGTTCGCGCTGGCCCGGGAAAGACAGTCGGCCACGGCGTTGTTTTTGCCGGCGACGTGCCGGATGTCCGTGGTAAACTCCGACACGGCGGAGAGGTGGCGCTGTTGGCGGGCCGACCATGGCTCCGTGACCTTGGCCATGGCGTAAACCAACGGCTTGTGGTCGACGAACGCCGTGAAAGGTCGGCCCTCCAGGAGGTGGCGGAAATGGCGGACGGTCAGGTGTAGACCGAGGAGCTCCCGGTCAAACGTGCTGTATTTGAGCTCGTTCGGCCGGAGCTGCCGGCTGAAAAAAGCGAGTGGCTGCCAAACCCCGTTCACCCATTGCTCATGTACGGCGCCCACCGCGTAGTCGGAGGCATCCGTGGTGAGGGCGATGGGAGCGTTGAGCACCGGGTGAGCGAGCAGTGTTGCGTCGGCGAGGGCCCACTTTGAGCCTTGGAAGGCCGCATCCATTGCTGCGGACCAGGCGATGTCGTGCTTGGCCGGCATGCCCCGGAGGGCTTCGTAGAGGGGCCGCATGAGCTGAGCAGCGCGGGGCACGAAGCGGTGATAAAAATTCACCATTCCCAGGAATTCCTGCAGGGCCTTTATGGTGCGGGGACGCGGGAACGTGGTGATGGCCTCGACCTTGGTTGGCAGCGGCACGGCCCCGTTCTTGGTGATGTGATGGCCCAAAAAATCAACGGCCGTCGTGCCGAAGTGGCATTTGGCCGGGTTGACGATGAGGCCGTGCTCGCTGAGGCGCTCGAACAGCGTCCGGAGGTGGAGGAGGTGCTCGGCCCGGGACGTGCTGGCGACGAGGATGTCGTCCAGGTAAACGAAAAGGAACGGCAGGTCACGCAGCACGCCGTCCATCAAGCGCTGGAACGCCTGAGCCGCGTTCTTGAGACCAAACGGCATCCGCAAGAATTCGAATAAGCCGAACGGCGTGATGACTGCCGTTTTAGGGACGTCGGCCGCCCTGACAGGTACCTGGTGATATCCCCGTATGAGGTCAATTTTCGAAAAAATGACCCGTCCCGCCAGACGGGCGGAGAAGTCTTGGATATGCGGGATCGGGTACCTGTCGGGGGTGGTAGCGTCATTGAGACGGCGGTAGTCGCCACACGGGCGCCATCCACCCCCCGGCTTTGGCACGATGTGCAGTGGCGGGCCCACGCGCTATCGGAGCGCCGCACGATGCCGAGGTGCTCCAACGCGTCGAATTCGGCCTTCGCTACGGCGAGCTTGGCTGGGTCGAGGCGGCGGGCCCTGGCGTAGACCGGCGGGCCCGTGGTTGGTATGTGGTGCTCGATCCCATGCCGTACTGCGACGGCCGAAAACGTCGGCCGCGTGAGGGCCGGGAACTCCGTGAGCAGGCGAGCAAACTCGTTCGCCGCCGGGACGGCGCATGCCAGCTCGGTCGGCGCGGAGCTGCTCAATGTGCATACCAGGGAGCTGAAGGTTTCAGCGTTGATTAAACGACGCCGTTGGACGTCCACCAGCAGTCCGTGTGCGCAGAGGAAGTCGGCGCCTAGCAGAGCCACGGGCACGTTGGCGGTTACAAACGTCCAAGCAAAGCGTTGGCCGCCGAAGCAGAGGGTGACGTTGCGCGGGCCGAAGGTGCGGATAGTCGATCCGTTGGCCGCAACTAAGGAGGGGCCGCAAACCGCGGATTGCCTGTCCTGGTCAGAGGCGGGTATGACGCTCAGTTGGGCGCCGGTGTCGCACAGGAAGCGCCGTCCGGACGCTTTATCCGTGATGAACAGTAAGTTGCCCGTGTGGCCGGCGCTCATGGCTGGTAATGAACGCCGGCCCGGCCGTTTCCCGGCCTGCCGAAGGTGCACGGGGGTCGGCATGTCCGGGCCTTCTGTCCGAACCTGGCATGATAGTAACACCACGCTTGGTCAGGTGGAGGCCTCGGTCGTCGTGCCGGAGGTGGTCGGCTCGGTAGAGCGGCCGCCAATGGCGTCGGCAGTTCGGCCGTCGACCGTGCCGGGTGCTCGGGCGCCCTGGGTGTTGCGTCGGACGGCGGTGGGTCCCATGTCGCCGCTACGATGCGCTGTCCTGCGGCGGAGATCTTGTCGGCTTCTCTGGCAAGGGCCCGGGGATCTGTGATCGTCGTGCTTGCCAGGGCGAGGCGTACCGGGTTAGGCAGCTGACGGAAGAACAGCTCCCGGAACAGGAATGCCGGAGAGTGCTCGCCGAGCAGTGAAAGCATGTAGTCCATGCGCTCGGAAGGGCGCGTGTCGCCGAGCTCAGGCAGATCGAGCAGGCGCCGTGCGCGTTCCGCCGATGGGAGGGCGAAAGCATCGAGGAGCAGCTTCTTAATCGCGCCGTATTTGTCAGCGGCTGGCGGGCTTTCGAGGAGGCTCAGGGCGCGGGCCGCGGTAACCGACCCGAGCGCAGCTACCACATGGTGGAAGCGGGTGTCGTCGGCCGTGATGCCTTGCAGGGCGAACAGGGACTCCGCCTGTGCGAACCAAACCGCCGCGTGAGCCTCCCAGAAGGTAGGCAGTTTAAGGGCGACTGCCGTGTCCATGTCGATAGGTCACCAATGAAGGAGCCGGGGCTCCCACGTCGATCGGAAGAATGGACGCGACAAAAAGCTAGAATTCATCTGAGTTGCTTTAATGAAATCAAACACTCAGGCACTCTGAAAAACCGTTTATCAGTCAGCAATATATATCTATTCCGCCAGGGGGTTTGCCCAGGCCCGGCGCCAGGGGGCGTGGCCCAGCGTCCTGGCTGCGGCCTGGCAAGTTGAGCGCGGGCCTGGGCGTCCTGGACGAGCCCGGCATGGTGATCGCTCCGCGTCCTTGATAGGTGCAAGGCGATTGTGAAAACTCAGCGGCAGCCGCTACAATGCATTGATTAATAAATAAAAAATAAAAAAAGTCAACTGTAATTGATGTTCTGAAATCTAAACTCTAGAACAATGATAGTCAAGTTGCCAGGACATGAAACCCGGAAATTGTCAGTACTATAAGGTTTTTTTGGTGGATTAGTAATGGTTAAGGGGTATATATGACAGAACCACCTCTTGCCGCTGCAGCAACTTTGGGGAATTTCCGTTATTTGCATAAATCCAAGATGGCCACCACCGACCTTGGTTCAAATAGAAAATCAGCAATAACCTTTGATAGAATCAAGGTAGAAGGATGATTTTGGTACCTACACATAGGTTTTCACACATGGCGGATGCAATGAAAGTGTGAAAAAATGTTTTTGATGTTGCTAGACAACCATAATCCAAGATGGCCACTGTTTTGATGTGGCTAAATAGCTAATCGGCCATAACCTTTGATATAATCATGCTAGAAGGTTGATTTTGGTATCTACCCATAGGTTTTCCCATATGGCAGAGGCAATGGAAGGCTCAAATTATGGTTTTTATGTTGCTAGGCCCTTGCTAGTCAACTCAAATCCAAGACGGTCGCAATTGACACTTGGTAGGAATCAGATTTAGAAACACGAAAACTATTTGACAACCAAAATGTTTATTACATTTTAAAATAATAACCTTGTTGGGTCCACGAACACATATTAATTACAATAAAATAATTCACAACATCTCAATAAACCATCTTAAACACACAACCTTGCACTCCCACTATCAACTATACTTATACATCAATCATCTTTGTACATATCAGGGTACATTTGTATCTGTAACAATGCGCTAATATGTAGCACACCGCACGTCTTTCTAAAACTAGCACATCATGTCATCTTGAGTATATATGTCTAGTACTCGAGAGGACCAAGGCCAGGATCCACTCGCCCTGTATCGTTGTCATCATTGGTGTCATCCTCTTCTTCACCATTCATCGTGGCATCTTCCTCGTGTTTCGTCATTGGGTTATGGCACTCATCTATTGAACCCTCACAATGACAGTAGGTTGTGCAGGACAGGCCTGCCCCAAAGCAGCTGCAGTTCGCTTGTGTGCAAGCATTTCCTGTGGCTTTGCACTGACAGCTTATGACCTTCATTAACTCAGGAGGTGCTGGTGGTCCCTTGGCGATTACTGGAGACGGTATGCTGTTGAGAATCTCCCAACCGAAGTTAGTTATACAGAGCGAAGGGGCGTTCTGCTTGTCTGCTGCTTTCCACAGTATCGTTTGATGGTGCGATCTGAGCATATGAAGGAGCAAGTTTTCATCTGTGGGAGGAAGAGATTTCACTTGGGGTGGCTTACCCTTCTTCTTTGTGTAGATGGCATGTCAGGCGGCATTCATGTTGGTGCATTTTGGCTGACCATATAGTACAGCGAATAACTCTTGACCCATTTTCAGCAGGTCTTCATGTGTAGCCGGCTCCTCTCCGATGACAGAGTAGAGCCCTAGAAAGTCTCCTTCTTGGAGTTTGCTGAGGGCGGTGATCTTTCCCTTGTTGAAGGGATACGACACTGTGTCTTGGATACAATCATCTTCAAATTTTGCACACTTGTTACTCTTCATGACTTCTACTACAGTACGAAGTTTCACGTCGATCAATGAAGTGGTTCAAGAGATATAAATGTTTTTATTGTTTGCGTTTAATTAACGATGTCTGCCTAACCATGTGACCTATCGCAAATTCCAAAAGGACATTTTAGTAGACTGATATGCTGAACAGATCTGTGAAGTTTCCCCTCGATTGGATCACAAATGAGGGAGTAGCTAGGTTTTAAAGGTTCATGCTTAAAAACGTCATAACTCTGAAGCCATGTGATGCATGATGTCATGCTCGCTGACTTTTTTGTTCGTCATGGGTATGCGATTCTACCTGCAAAGTTTGGCCTCAATCTGTTTAGACGTTTTGGAGAAAATTGGATTTTAGTGTTTTTCACTCAAAACAATATGGCGGCCTAACCACGTGACCTGTGACGTCATAATTACCATTAAAATATTCTTCAGACCGAGTCCCTCCTATGATGAAAATTTGCTCTCAATCGGTCCAATTATTGCAGAGAAAATGGTTTTTAAAGGAAAACAGAAAAAAAAATTCCCCCAAAAATTCCTGGATCCGGAATAATATCCTGAGCTTCACCAAAAACTAATCAATTCTTCCTTATCCCAAGGGCAATCATCCCACCAACTTTCATCCAAATCCATTCAGAACTTTTCCAGATATCTTGTTCGCACGCACGCACGCACGCACACACACACACACACACACGCGAATGCATTACTCCCTGGCGGGAGTAATAACCTTTTTGCCACAATACAACTTTGTCTTTTCTAGGGGCAACCATTATTCAAAGAAGGTTGGAGGGATGCTTTCACGTGATCATTTCTTGTGATCATCCCTACCTTGCTTCCATACTTTTGGAATAACATCCCGACATTCATTTGCAATTTTTAAAATGTTTTTATTGCTTGTTGTATAATGTATGTACATCACTGCCTGTATATTTCTGCTTATTTTTATTTTATTTTTCTACAACAGCTTGTACGATTGAGGTGAAATTTTAAACATAGGAGGGACTCTCCATGGAGAATATTGTATTGATAACTCTGGCATCATAGGTCACATGGTATGGCAGCCATATTGGATTAAAGGAAAAACATTTCAACCTCTCCGAAACTGCTCAAGAAAAAACATTTGAAACTTGGCATATGTCATCTTGTAATAGTGCTTTTACAAGATAGTGCATCTTGTAAAAATTGAAACTTGTAACAGTGCTGTCATAGTCCTCTCAATCTCTGAAGTACAGCTTCACAGAAGTAGCTTCTCCCTCCCATTGCAGATATATTAAATAATCATTGTACCACATGCCTTTGCCATGGACAATGGACATGATACCGCTCTTCTTGATAATATGGAGAGGAACAAGTGTTTCAACCTGAAAATTTGTTCAACTCTCAATGTAGCACAAAATGCCATTGATTCCTGATCAACTGTTTTCAGTTTTGGTGACTTCCCCACAATAACCCTCCTTCCTTTTTCTCCATCTTCTACTTTTTTTTCTTTTCTAAAATGATTTTTCCCCCTAATGTAAGTCCCCTTCCTTCATACTAATGTGGATATACGTCCCATTTTGCCATTGCTAGGATTTTGACATTTACCTCTTTCATGAGATTATATCTCTATTTTATAAAAATGTTGTCATCTCATTTTGAATAAAATGATAGCTGCCAACAACAATTCTGGCTTTTGTAACCTGTCATTTTGTCATTTTGTGAGGCAGCTCGGTGTGGCTCTGGGATTTCTGCTGCCACCCATCCTCATACCAAATGCACGAGATGTGAATTCCTTGAATTTTCCCATCAGGATGATGTTCTTTGGTGTGGCTGGATTGACAACTCTGCTGCTGTTATTGGTGGTTATAAGTATGAAATACTTAATTTGCTTGCAAAAATATATACATACTGCTCTCCCATATATATATATATATATATATAGGTATATATATATATATATATATATATATATATATATATATATATATGTAATAATTGTAATAATAGTAATAATAGTAATAATAATAAGTAATCATGTTGAAAAAAATAAAATAAAAACTTTGGGATATCCAAAATAGTCCTGTCAAGTTATTACCCTCGCCAGAGGAGAGGGTACAGCTTTTGAGTCTGTTTGTTTGTTTGTCTGTTTGTTTATCTGTTTGTCCGCACAGAATAAATATGATTTTCTCTGCAACCGTTGGTCCGATTGACAGGAGAGTTTCACCATAGGTGCAACTCCACCTGTAGAATTTTTAAATTATAATTATGACGCTGTGGTTTGGCCGCCATGTTGGAAAACCGAAAAAATTTGCACTTTTGTATATCTGAAAGCGCCGCATAGAAAAAATTGAGACATGGAGTAGACATTGAGACATATTGTAAAGAGCTTTCCATGTGGAATAACATGTTAATGATGATGTCATAGTTGCCTCCATTATGATGTCATAATTCGACAACTACAAAACGTCATCCGATCAAGATGAAATTTCTTGAGCATCATCTAGAGATAAATTGGTGGAGAAAAGAAATAACGATGACGTCATTGGTCACGTGGTTCGGCCGCCATATTTGTTTTTACACAAAAGCCTTAAAAACCACTGAAAACACGTCCTGGCGAGGGTCTGCAATCTCTGATTGCTATTTCTTGTTTGTAATGTTGGTTTTGATTTGTTTCAAGGGTCCAATCAAAATGTTACATTATTTTCCCCCCCACCCTCATCCCCTTTCAACCCTTCTAACTTTCCCCACTCTCGTCCTGCAGTCTTCAAGGAACAACCCCCAATTCCTCCAAGCCATGCCCAAGCAGCCATACGATCTAATACCCAGAAAGACTATTCCTACAGGAAATCTATTCTGAGGCTAGTCAACAACAAAGCATTTGTGTTGTTACTTATAACATATGGTAAGTCTGGTTGAATTGAGAGGCAAATGGGGGGATTGGTGCATTATTTGCTTTGTCACCTTGGGGTTTTTTTTCTTTCTTTTTTCCCCATTTTCAATGTTTTAGCAGTAGAAGCTACAAGTAGTAGCATGCTCTTTTTATTTACAAGAGATACGTTACAACTGTGATCAAACTTGATGAATTTGCTTTGGTGAAATCATTGTATTTAATTATCATAAGTACAGCTTTGCAAATATGTATCTGCAAAGTTTTTGATTTGAACAGATAGATCGATCTTGAAATGGATCGGAATTGTTATTTTATGGCTTGCATTAACTGTTTTGCCTTAACATCAAACTCCTGTTTTATAATTGTTTCGATAAAAAAAAATCTCATCTACTTGCAGTTCTTGGTCTAACCTTCACTCTTTGCATAACTCTTGTAATAGTGTTGTCATAGTGTTGCACTTTTTTGTTGTATACATTGTTGAGGCTCGTATAAGAGCAAACACAGAACATATAACAAAGGGAGCAGAAGACAAGAGGGGGTGAGAGAGGGAAGCGCAACAACAGTCGGGAATATGGACATCAGGAGATCTGTGGAAGAGAGAGGGCTGGGGTACATGGGATAAACAAGATTGACACGATTAACAATAATTGATACCGATCTGTCACCCACAAGTACTTACCGCATAGCGTAACGTACTGGAAGTCTTGTGGTGAGAGCTCTGCTTGGGTAGAATGGAATTTTCTTCACAACAAATTTTTATTTGCTCACTCAGTACTATACGCAGGTTTGAGATATTGGTTGATAGGGGGACGTGGGGGAACGAGACAGGAGTGATTTTGGTTTTTATTTGGGATTCATATGTTGATTAATCATATCCAAACCTTCACTTTGGGAAAGAGCAAGAAATCCATTCAAAATTCCTCCCCTGTCCCCACTGTGATTGAAAAAAAAAAAAAATGGACTGGAAAAAGACACTTTTTTATGCAGACTTTTCAACAAGAACAGCAGGTGAACAACTGAGTGTCCTTGAGAGTAGAGCAGAGGGCCATAGCACAGTTTCTGAGGATTGCTGTACTAGTACTGTTTGTTCCAATTGCAAAGGACGTGTCAATTTTAGACTCTAGCTATAATGGGAAGACTCATCCACATGCTATTTGATGCAGTCTGTGATGGTGGGAAAGGTTTGATCCAGGAAGGGAGTGATTTGGAACCTTGGCCTTTTCAGTCAAATAGTGTTTATATACTGTAGAACCTCAACATTCTCACAGTGACATTTGCAGATTTTGCATATTCACGGTCCATAAATGTGACGTGTGACCTTCTACATCCGTGGCCCTGTGCTTTGCGTATTCACAGTTTTTAGCGGATGCAAAAACATGCCCCACCAGCCATGCACATGACAGTGGAAGATGTGGTATTCTGTATTATCTTATAAAAGATAGACGTTGAGTTTAAATTGCATAACATTAAATGTCCTAGCAACACAGTCATTGTGTTAGAATTTCATTTCATTTCATTTTAGGTCCAAAAAAAAGGTAATTTTTACTTGTATACCCTGAAGCATCCTCGCCGATCGGCCATGTCCCCAAAATGTAAATCTTATACTGATCAGCGAGGCTGCTTCATGGGAAGGTATGTAAAAATGAACTTTTATTTTGAATCTAAAATAAAATGAATTTCTAACACAAGGACTGTGATGACTACGTTTAAAATTATGCAGTTTAAACTTGACGTCTATTTTTGAAAGATGCGGAGTGCCATGTCTTCCTTCAGGCTTGGACTCCGATCGGTTGAAATGGAGACTATTTCTGGGATCAAGAAGCGCTTTGGAGACCACGCACGATTAAAGCAAGACAAACTGTTCGTTTTTGATAAAATAACACGACACTCACGGCAAAAAAGTGAGCTAACCTTTTGGAATGGTTTACAGTAATTTTATTTGCATGCATTTTTAATGAAACTAATGGATTTGTATTCTTAAACTCAAAAAAAAATTGCCTTATGAATTACGAACCGCCGGGAACCTATCCCCCCTTTTTCCATTGAAACATTGCCCCGACATTTACGGATTTGATATTCTCGGCATTTTCCAGGAACGTATCCCCCATGAATGTTGGGGTTCTACAGAATTCAACTTTTTCCAAGAGCAGTGTCCAACATGACCATTATTTTGAAGTAGGGATATAAAAGGACGACATTTACTCGTGAGCAACTCCCCCTTTGAATGATTGTGAGAGAGTTGTGAACTTATTAGCCGACGTTGATCGATTCGTGCATGATCAGAGAAGTCAAAAGTATACGATGTGCTGGCTGTGTGCTGGGTCTGTTGCTTCCCATCTTTACACAACATGGTGCAAGCACCTTCCAGGTGGAGCTCAAGCTGTTTTTTGGCAATTGTCTAACCACTCACACATCACTCTATGAAGAGACCATGCGCACACCACTTAGGTGGTTGAATAAGATAGTTTGAGGTGTGAAGAGATTTGATTAGTAAAAGCATAAAAATAGACTGTGGAACCTATTCATGGTGTTGTAAACTTGGGAGTTGATTAAATTATTGTCTGTGAGGGAGGTAATGGATTAATGATTAGGTTTAAGAAATGCTCCTCGTAGATGGAGTCTGTTGAGGGATGGTTGACCAAACACAAAGTAGTTTGTTGCTGAGCAAGGCATGAAGCCAGAAATGCTCATGCTGTCCTGGGGGGCAATAGAGGGGTGGCGGCTGTGGGAAGTGGTTTATGAACATGTGGGGAAGCACTGACACCATGACAAAAGCTGGTTCTGTCAAAGCACAGAAGAGAGTAGCCAGAGATTGAGACGGATGAGACGGATGAGATTGAGACGGATGAGCATCCATTCTGTTTTTTTTTGTTGTTTTATTTTCTGTTGCTTTTTTGAAATTGGGAGTAATGTATATTTTCAATGTGGTTGGCTTTGCTTTCCCTTTGTTTCCTAGGTATTAATACGGGATGTTTTTACTCTGTATCAACTCTACTCAACTCCATGATCATTGCTAATTATCCGGTAAGCTGTATTTCCGGAAATTTCCCAAAATGTCTTTTGCATTTTAAGTTTATCATTGTTGCACATTATATTTAAGTTGAGCATACTCTATTAATAAGTGTTTATTGTGATTTATTTTGTGTTTGCTAGTTGTTGGCTGGTTTGTTCCTTTTCAATATCTTGATATCTGATATCTTGTAATCAGCTTCTGTGCAAGCTCGTTCATCCCCCATGTCCTTATCCCCCTACCCTTGATCTTTCACTCAATTCTACTCTGCTATTGGTATTAACCCCCTTTCCATTTATTCCCTCCATTCTTCTCTCGCTCTTCCATGACACTCAATCATGTATACAATTATTTTTCAAATTCCACCCAATTTGTGTGAAACAAGTGTGGTTTTGTCATGTGTTCGACAAAATTAGCCAGTATATGCCATCCCATATGTCAGGTAACGGATGACCTTAAAAAAATCAAAAAAACTGTTACCATACAATTTAATAAACGTTCTTTGTTGTTATTGTTGTGGATCTGTCGCCGGCCTTCTCCCCTTATCAAGGGGGGATTAATCCCCTTGTCTTTACTGACCTGGCGCGACCCGAGACCTATTACGTCCCTTCCGGACAGCGCAAAATAGGGTTTCGGGACCAAATTCTCGCTCGTACCTAAGTACTCGCGCTGCCCTGGAAGCGAGGAAACAAGCCTCACACGAACCACGTGTGATGGTAATACGCCGAGCGGTTTGCGTACACGTGATCCACGCCGTTATAACTAATGGAAACCGATTCAAGCGATCTTATTCGTGCCACGCTTAGTCAATGGAGAAATCACGGGAACGATCGAATTCAGAAGAAAGGAAGAACAAATAGATTTAATGAGTATTGCACGTATTTACAGTCAGGATGAAGAGACACAGGGAAATCCTTATACAGTCTTATTCTTAATACCCAAGGACAACGGACCCGTCTGACACACTCAAACGGGCATTACAGATGGGCAGGATGATGTTCAGGCCAAACGCGCCGGCTTGGTCGTCCAGGAACGGCCCCGTCTGGCTCTCCTCGGTCACAGCACGTCGAGGTAGGCGAAGACAAGGCCACGCCGCGCGTCTCTCAAGCAAGGGTGATATATCGGGGTGAACGGCAGGGACGGCTTTTATGGCAAAGGGCGGTTACGCAGCTTCGTTCACTCGCTTGGCTGAACCGTGCAAGTTGGTTATAAATGCCCTGGCTGCGCCCACGTATCTCCAGCGATCGTCAAGTTCATATGGTGCGAGTGATGCAGATCCTCTTCACGTCCTCTTTGCCGCACGTCCCCCTCTGCGAGTCCTCTGCAACTGCCGTGTACACGCGAGTCCTTCACAACGCGCTTATCCTTTTCAAGTCCTGTTGAGGGCTTTGCGCATTGGGTTATATAGCCCCGCCCCGCGAGCCTTCTGGAACTCACCAGACTCTTCTCACCACGCCCTCTGACGCAACCACCTCGGAGCCCTGATTGGCGGCTCATGCTTACCGCCATCGCCTCACCGCTCTGCCTCGACTCCGCCCCGACCTCAACGCCGGCCCCACCCTTTTAGGACTACCTCATGTTAACTCGACTAGTGAGCGAGCAAAGGGCAGTAAAATGGAGTGTGCCTGTAGAGGTGGAATGGTTTTCCGAAGTAGGACCTATTCTCCTGTCTTTACACAATGCAGGATTAACATTGGAAAGGGCCTACTCTCACATATACTAAGACATAACTATACTACAAATGAGGCTACATGTTGCACGTGTGACTATCTATGGGGGGCAAACCTTTAACCTTTATTAGGCTCACTTTACACATCTCAAAACCGTAGCATTATTACTAAGTGATGTGTTATTTGTACATATTGTCGCGTGACTACCCTTGGTGAACACCGTAGGGTAACACGGATGACCGATTGCGAGACTTTACACTCCCGAGGCGAAAACTCAATGGCGGATTCAAGCTCAACACAAAGTTAAACGCGCGGGAGGCCAGACGCAACGAGCTCCACAGCCTTATCTATTAAAATGAAACACCCAGGAAACTGCGTTCAAATATGTACAGAAAATAATATAAGGATTTATTATTGAAAAGTAATAACAGTGAAAAAACACGCGCCGGTAATACTAATAACTAAATCGGGACGTCCCCACACGACTGATATCAAACACAAAACGAGGGAGATTAATTACGAAAAGAACACGTCACGTCGTTCAAAATGTACGCGGATTCGGGCTTATCTGGTCTTTCGTCGTCTTTGTGGCTGCCGTCCAACACCGCTCCTTTCGGCCCGATCGCACACCTCGCTCCAAGTTCCACGGCCCTCTGCGTCCGCCTCCAAGCGCCACCAGGCCTCGTCGGTCCAACGGCCCACACACACCACGAGCTCCTTTGCTCCAACGGTCCACCGCAGGGCTGCACGAAGCAACCAAAACCAAGTGCCAACTGCCAACTGCAACGAGCTGTGGTCACGAATGTTCAACGAACCGTGTCCTGTGCCAACTCCGACGAACTGTGCAACGAACCGTGTCCTGTGCCAACTGCCACGAACTCTGGTACGGAACTGTAACAACGAACTCTGCGACTCAACTCTCTCAACTCTGGACTCCACTCGAAACTGCCGAAATGGCGTCCGACCGTCGCCTATATTGGTGGCCGATGACGTCACATTGGCGCGCTCCTCAGCCAATCATAGCCTCCCAACTCGCCCAGGTCACGCCCTCTGCGGCATGCGACTCCTGACATCTCCCGTCCGTGACCCCGCGGTCCTGGTGTAACACGTGCCAGCGAGGTTGGTAGGCCTTTGAGGTGCGCAGGCGAGGTTTGTAGGCCTTGGAGGTGTAAACGGTGGCGGTGTATTGTGGCGGTGTTCTTGGCCTGGTTGGTGTCCATTTATTACGAAGTCAATGTCAGGGAAAGGGAATTATTTAATGTTGCACTAAGGACCTAACTAATGTTTATGTGGTTTGCAGTGCCATAAAGGACAAAGGTTTGATTACTAGGTGATACTCACAGGGGCGTTACCTTTAATCCCTCACTATTTAACACTCGAATCTCCAGGTAGATCCACACTCATACATCTTACCCCGACAACCGCCTGAACATCAATAACTTATTACATGTAGAGTCCCTGTCACGACAGCCGAATACCTACCTATTCAGATCTACCTAGCTCTAGATGTTGCATTACCAAATTCATAACACAGCCCCCCCCCCTGGAACCGTAGCTCCTGCAAGGTTCACCGCAGGGCTACCATTCCAGCCTTAACACTTACTGTCACACACTTAATTAACCTATGAAATAAATCAGGAAGGGCTGTGGGAAGTGAGTCGGACTACCTACCTACACTTCCTTAACATGCTGAACCCCTTAACCATCATGCAAGTATGTACATCTTCTTCGTTGTTCCTGTGGAGGGAGGAAACAACAACACACAACACTAACTTAACCACAAAACTTAACCATCTTTCCAAAACTCAAAACTCTAACCTTTGTACATACCCCGGTCTACAGACCGCGTCCCCCGGTGGATGCCACAAGACTCAACCTTACCTGCGGGGCCATCCCCAATGCATCCCCCTAAATTTCCTCGGGCCCTGTCCAGATGTTACAGGTGAGTGACACGGCTCGGTGGATTTCGCCCACATTCATGCTACACAGACCCCTTAACCACTCATTCTCATTCCATAGGTCATCAAGGCATTGCAAAAATCAACAAAGCACTTATTCCCAATACACCCCCTGCAGGACCATGGCATTGATGTCATTCACGTGTGTGTGCATTCCTCAACTAGGCAGCGGGGAGGTACCGCACAAAAAGATGGTGGGGGCGCATCAGGCTGTGGTGCCCGCAGTCCCAAAAACAAGTCAACCGACTTACAAATTCATTGCCCCCCCCCCCCCTTTACCTCTTGGCCCCATGACAGCCCAACAGCCCCTTTCCGCCGTTACCTCGCCGGTGAGGGTCTCCACACACACCAGGCTCCTTTGCCTCCTGCTTTCGCGCAGCAACACGGGTCACCGGGGGACTTCCTCACCCCGCGGCGCCCAACCAGACCCTCCACCGACGAGCTCCAATTTCCAGTTACCACCGGCTGCCAGGGGTAATTGCCGCAGAGGGGGGCCCGCAGGCATCGCTCCTCAGAGCTTGCTCTGTACCTGCGGACACACACACCTTCCCCACCCATGGTCCCCAAAACACACTTCCTCCCCCGCTGCCATTCAATTCTCCACACAACTCAGCACAATTCAGTACAATTCATAGATGGTGTAAAAGGTGTTACAAGGCTTGCCATGGCCTGCCAATGTGAAATCCCATTCACAGTTCGAATCATTGAATCCTTACACATTTCCATTAGCACATTTCCAAAAAGCACAATTTATCGCCCCTCATTATCTCCAATAATCATCACTCACTCTCCAGGTTCCACTCTCACGACCACATCAAAACACCTAACCACAATACAAAAACATACGCCACCCACAAGACACTGTGGCTCCCATTCCATCCCCTCACCGGCCATGTCATCACTCGCTCTCACCTCCCAACTCCAAATTACATGTCCCCAATTTCCCAAAGCAAATCCTGAAGCCTGGGACAGTACTCCTCAAAACACTCACCTCAAGTGCAGGTAGTTGCAGGTTGGTCAGGTTCAAGAGTGTCATCCACCCTTCACAATCCCAAAATTTCACATTGGGCCTACCAAATACTTCCAAATTTCTCTTTTGTCCCCACTACACTGGCAGGTATGTGGATCCGCATCCAACGGTGATCATCACTACACAACTACCTGTGGCCACGACAGCTCTGCACCTCTACCGTGCAAGGGTCACCGGGACAAGGTGAGCAGTCAAAACGCCAACATGGCCCATGAGTGTCCATAAGGGTGCGACCCACCATCCATCCTTCGGCCCCCCTGCGAGGAACACAGCTGCAGCAGCCCCAGCTGGCCAATGTGGTGAGCACTTGCTGCCACAACACACACTACCGCACACACAACCTCGGCCCTGGGGGGCACGGTCGCAGTGCGTGGCATCCCTACAGCCACGTCCCCTGCACCTCCCCATCATCCCCCAGTCCGACTACAAAACTGCAGCCCCCCCAGTGCTCACCCACACTTGACCACACCAAGGTCCAGTCAACAGCCATGCTCCACCAGGAGACTCACCCAGAAGACATGGTCCACACACCTCGGACACGCACAGCACCACGTTGACCCTCAGGCTACACAACTACATCCCCATCATCCCGCGTCCCAAATATCAGCACAGTTGCCCCCGCAACCAGTTGAAAGCTGTCTTGCTACCCTATTAATTTCATCACAGCCTCCAACACTTTGGTCTACACACCCGGATCAATAATGGCGTCACTGTACAGTGTCCACCATGACATTTCAAAATCCACCCTTAAATTTGCATCTAACCCACAGATTACCCATGCCAACCATTTGTCACCTTTTACTAACCTCACCAAAGAAGGATGCTTTGCCATACACATGCCAGCCGAGCATGGCCCATATGCTCGGCTCGCTCTAGTTTCCCGCACACTCCACCGCTATTGGCCCAGGCGGAGGTGATGGTCCTCTGTCTGGCACCTGTGGACCTACTGGGGGCCCCCTCCTTTCTGGACTGCGAAGCCTGTCAGGAGGTGGGGGCCCATATGGTTGCCGACAATTCCTCTGACTGTGCCCTCTTCTCCCACATCTAAAACAAGTCCCCAAGAACGGACCCCTCTGGTAGCCAGGTGGAGCCCCCCTTTCTCCCGGCCCAGCCCGATATGTACTCTGGATAGATGAGTCAAAGGTAGAGCTATTTGGCCACAGTACCAGAAGACATGTTTGGCGAAAACCAAAGACAGCATTTGACCACAAGAACCTGATACCAACTGTAAAGCATGGTGGTGGAAATATTATGGTTTGGGGCAGCTTTGCTGCATCAGGGCCTGGGCAGCTCACCATCATAGAATCCACTATGAATTCTTCATTGTACCAGAGGGTGCTTGAGGATAATGTGAGGCCATCTGTCGGAAAATTGAAGCTCAACCGAAGGTGGATCTTGCAACATGACAATGACCCTAAACATACCAGTAAATCCACCAAGGAATGGATGAAAAGAAAGAAATGGAGGGTTCTGGAATGGCCAAGTCAAAGCCTGGATCTAAATCCCATCGAGATGTTGTGGGGGGATTTGAAACGAGCTGTGCATGCAAGAAACCCCTCAAACATCGCACAGCTGAAAGAATTCTGCATGGAGGAGTGGGCAAAAATTACTCCCAGTCGATGTGAGAGACTGGTAGACAGTTATAAGAAATGCCTACTTGAGGTTGTTTCTGCCAAAGGGGGCAATACCACCTATTAGAGCCAAGGGTGTACTTACCTTTTCCACAGAAGGAAATGGCATCTCTGTTAATGTTTTGTTGAATAAATTATTGCAAAGTCCATTTTTCATTGTTTTTTGTTCAATTAGATCACCTTTTTCTGTAGATACTGTTTAAATGAAGATCAAATATTGATATGTCCACATATGTTAAAAAGATTTTAAAAAACATTTCATGGCGCGTACTTACTTTTTCGACATGCGAAATTTGTTTATTAAAATTATACAATGGACAACAAAATGTAAATGTTTCATGATATTTGTTATATTATATCACCTTTATCTATCAATATTGTTGAAATGAAGATCAAATAGCTGTATGTTGAAATACGTTGAAAAAGTCCAAACTTTACATGGGGTGTACTTACTTTTTCTACATGCGAAATTTGCATTTATGTTTATTTAAATTATACAATGGACTACAAAATGTAAATGTTTCATGATATTTGTTATATTACATCACCTTTATCTATCAATATTGTTGAAATGAAGATCAAATAGCTGTATGTTGAAATATGCTGAAAAAGTCAAAACATTACATGGGGTGTACTTACTTTTTCACGTGACTGTACATATTTGCATCACATGAAGTATGATCACTCTGTAAAGTTCCAGATGGATATCTTTAATGTCATTTATATGATTGAGGTCAGAGCATATGCTCCAGATTTCTTTTCCAGCTCCGTTCTTATCCTCTTTCGTTCTTCGTTATTTGTTCTTTCGTTCTTCGACCACGTTGTTCGAGATCACGTGATCAAGTTGTTAATACATGTTTCATCTGTCCCCTGAAGAACTTTATTATTATGTCATATTCTATAACACCTTTTTCTACTTCTTCTATAAAAGGATGCTTTCGACTTTCTCACCAATTCTATTCATTCAAAAAAAAAATTCCAGCTCTTACAGTGCATCTTTCATTCATTCCCTAAACTCTCCAGAACTCCACCCATCCTTCAGCGTCCTCAAACGTATTTTTGACTCGAATGTCTCAAGAAACTCAGTTTGCAATAAATGTTCGTTTCCCATAAATCGTACACTTTTCAAAATCCAATCTCACCCCTCCCCTCCAAATCTTCCCCATCACCCATCTCTGTCAAATCTTCCCCCTTGCCCCTCCCCCCCAAATCTTCCCAAACACCCATCCCTTTCAAATCTCCCCCCCTGCCCCTTCCCTCCTAAACTCCCCCCACACCCCTCCCCTCCGAGACTCTCCCTCACTCCTCCCCTCCTAGACTCCCCTCTCACCCCTCCTCCTCAAAGCGTCCTCCCCGCTTCTTCCCCCTTCCAACTTTCACCTTCATCTTCCTCAACCTTCTGCCTCACTCTTCCCCCTCCTCAAATAACACCTCACTGCGCCTCACCCAAACACCATCAAACCTTTTGTCCGCCCCATTCTTCCCTTTCTCCAAGCTATTCTGTAATCTCTGACACACCTGCAACAGCTCTCCCTACCTCTTCCTCCTCTTCCACATCCTGCCCTACCGCTCCCCCCCCCCCCCCCCCCTGTTCTGTATCCGATGCTCCCCCTTCCTCTTCCTTAACAGTATGGACCTCAAACATCCAGGGCCTTCGCTCAAACTTAACTGATCTCTCCATACAGGTTGCTTCTGACAAACCAGACGTGATCTGCTTAACAGAAACCTTCCTCCTTCATGATGTCTCTGATTCCTTGGTATCTCTCCCAGGTTACTCCCTCCTCCGGTATGATAGACCTGAGCCTCGTTCTGGAGGTGGGGTTGCTATCTTTATAAAAAACTCTCTTCCTCACTCGCCCTGCACTGCCCTCTCTCCACCTCACCCCCAGGAATACCTTTGGCTACGGCTTCCCCTTAGCTCCCACCTTTTGTTCATATGCGTGTTGTACCGTCCACCAAACAGTGATGACTCCATCTACATCTCGCTGTCTGATAATATGGACCAACTTCTATCTACCCATCCCAACTCTCTCTTCCTCATATGTGGTGATTTCAACTGTCACCATGCCAGTTGGCTGGGGGTGGGTACCTCTCTTACCAGCCATGGCTCTTCAGCAAAGGACTTCTGTGACTCACTGGGACTGACACAATCTGTCAATTTCCCAACCCGGATCTCAGTCAACGGAGAATCTTCTCTTCTGGACTTGGTTATGACTAACTTCCCTGAAAATGTCTGCTGCTCTTCTTCTGCTCCAATCGGCTCTTCTGATCATGTGCTTGTTGAAGTGGACATCTCTCTGACCATTTTCAGAGAGCCTCCTCAGCGTCGACGAGTCTGGCATTTCACTCAGGCCAACTGGCAAGGTCTTCAAGCAGCCATCAATCATCTGGACTGGTCTCCCATCTCTATTGCCTCTGACATCAACTCATCCTGGGAATTCTTCCAAAGTAAATTGCTCTCTCTCATGCACAGTTTTATCCCTTCTCGTCTTCAGTTGTCATACCCTTCCTCCCGTCCATGGTACACGGAATCTTGTGGTGAGGCTATTGCCCAGAAACAACTTGCTTTCGTCTCCTGGAAAGCAAATCCAACGGAAGGAAATCTCATTTCCTTTCACAAAGCCTGAAACAAGTGTGTGTCCACCCTCAGGAGAGCCAGGAAACAATATCTCTCCGTCCTCAGGACCGAACTCTCTTATCTGTCTCCCTCTTCCAAATCCTGGTGGCGTCTGGTAAAATCTGTTTCTGGTGTTTGTTCCCCCTCCATCCCCTCCCTCACCTTAAATGGCCACACGGCTGACTCCACACGTGAAAAAGCCGAATGCCTCAACTCTGTGTTTGCCTCTAAATCTTGTGTCCCAAACCCATCCCTCTCTGTACCCACCGTACCCAGTCGTACCCAGCTGCTCCTGGACTCTGTGTCCTTTCCTCCTGACAAGGTGGAAAAGTGTCTGTCAACCCTCGACTCTGATTCTGCAACTGGACCTGACGGCATCAGCCCACGGGTCCTAAAATCATGTTCTTCCGCTCTTTCACTCCCTCTCTCTGTTCTCTTCACCCTCTCTTTTGCTCAAGGTCATCTTCCATCTGCTTGGAAATCTGCCAACATCACCGCTTTGCACAAAAAAGGTGCAAAAACAGATCCCAGCAACTACAGACCAATCAGCCTTCTCCCAATTATCAGCAAGGTCATGGAATCCATCATTGCTTCAGATATGAAATCTTTCCTCTTCTCCAATGGCTTGATCTCTGATCATCAATTTGGTTTCAGACCTGGACACTCCACTCTGGACATGCTGCTTCTGCTTTCTCAACAATGGATGGAGGTCCTCAATGCCAAACAGGAAATTAGAGCAGTCTCCCTTGACATATCACGTGCCTTCGATACAGTCTGGCACCCCGCTCTGCTCACCAAACTCTCCTCTTTTGGTATCCATGGAAATCTCCACGCATGGCTGGCGGACTTCCTCTCTAGTCGTAGTCACCGTGTGGCCCTGAATGGGTTTCTCTCATCTCCTCTTCCTGTTCAGGCTGGAGTTCCCCAAGGCAGTGTTCTGGGCCCTGTGCTTTTTCTGGTCTTCATCAATGATCTCTCTGACTCTCTTGAAAATCCTCTCTATCTCTTTGCTGACGACTCTACTCTCTGTCGCTCCATTCTTCATCCCTCAGATCGGCAGTCTGCAGCCTCCTCACTCTCTGCAGACCTTGACAAAATCACAGACTGGGCAAACAAGTGGAACATGTCTTTCAATCCTGACAAATCTCACACTCTTACGAAGTCTCTCCGAAAAGACCGACTGGACAACCCTCCCATCCACTTTCTGAATAATCCTCTCCAAGAAGTTCTGTCACTCAAGCTTTTGGGTCTCACTATCTGCCATGATCTTTCCTGGAAAAACCACATTTCAAATCTGGCCTCCAAAGCCAGTCGCCGACTGGGCATCCTCCGTCGTGCGAAGTCCTTCCTTGGCACACCTGAGCTCCTCACCACATACAAGGCTTTCATCCGCAGCTCAATGGAATACTGCTCTCCCCTCTGGGCTGGTGCTCCTGCCTCACACCTAGCTCGCCTTCGCGCTGTTGAAACCAAAGCATTCAGAATCATTGGAATCTCCCGCGATGAAGCTAACTCCAAGGGCCTCTCACTCACTCACCGCAGGCAGGTTGGTGGTCTTTCCGTCTTCTACCGACTCCTCTCTGGCCTTTCCCCCCCAGCTCTCTCTGGGCTCTGTCCCGCAAATATTCCTACAGGTGGCACAAGATCTGCCTGCAACCCTCTTTTGGTTAAACTGCCAAAATCAAGACTCTCTGCTCACCTTCACTCCTTCATTCCTCTTTTCTCCCGCCTCTGGAACAAACTCCCTCACTCTCTTCAATCCCACTCCACCCTCCAGGTCTTTAAAACAGCTGTTCACCACCATCTCTTATCTGCCCCCATCCAAAATCTTGATCTTTTCTACCCCCGCTAATTTCACCCCAATTCCCCTTTTTGAAATACCAACTTCTGTCCTGGAAGTCCTTGGTGTGCTTGTGCTTTATATTTCTCCCTCCCCCCCCCCCTTCCCATGCCTCCTCCCCCCGGGCCCTCTCCCTTCCACACATCTCCCTGCTCTCGGATGTTGTGTTTATGTGCTTCCCCTTTTCTCCCCATCTTGTCTTCCGCTCCCTCTTTTTGTGTATTTTGTTTGTCTGGTCGATTTGTTTGTGAAGTAAATGTTAGCTCTTTCACGAGCCTCGATTCAGTATACAAAAAAAAAGAAAGAAAAAAAAGATGTCGGCCATTACGCTGCATGCACCCTCGGATTCACAGGCAAAATTGTTTTTTACTGTGACAAATTTGACAGCAGTGATTGAACGGATTTTGTAATTGATTGATTTTTTGAGATGTATGGATTGTGGCCTTTCTTGGTAGTCATTGTCCTTCAGCATCTAACACTGAACTCAGTGATCCTACTTCAAGGATTTCGTTCTCAGGTATATTTTGACTGTAAACGTTTTCTCTTTAGTTATCTGTAGCATATTGGAAAAAATGGGCTCTCTTGACTCTATCTGAATCTTCTGACTATACATGAACTCCAATTTGCACACCTCCAAATGCAAGAGGATATCATTAGTATGGAGGATGTTATTTGAAGTAAGGTAGTTACCATTTTTTTTAGTGGTCATACTGCACAATATTGTTATAGGCATGCTACCGGTCTGGGATTGACCGAATCACATGGGCAGTCAACCGGGCACGGCCGCCAGCCGTGTTTGATGCCCAAAACCAGGTTACAGGCTTTAAGTCCTGATACCTCGTCAAAGGGCACGAAGCCAACTGAGTATTGCTTGTTTGCACTGTGTGCCAGTCAGATGTATAAATGAGCAACTGGTTTTATGACGCACCATACGTTACTTTACTCGACACTAGTCACTTTTACCAATTATGCACCTTCAGGGTGCCGATCGTGAAAATTCAATCATTCATACAGCCAGAATGGAGACAGGCCGGAGTAACAATTCATGGATTGTTATTGTTACATTTGTGGGGGTAGATAGAGGAATCCCATAGTAAAGGTAGGATTGCATAATTGTAGCATAGATCTTAGACACGCAGGAGATATCTCGATGTATTTAAGTCGGGAAACTGGAGCTTAAGTTTGTTTGCATTTTCACACAGGGGAGGTGGAGGGGGTGAAGCTGTGTTAACTAGATAGGGATTGAGGTTAGTTTTCCCCCAGTATGTGATTGCCCCCTGTGGCTTTTCCCGACGTTTTTACAACTACAACAAGGCCGGCCCTAAAAATATCCATTTAAACAACAACAACAACAACGACCGTTCCCTACAAGCCAGGCAGAGCCGTTCGGCAAGTATACCCTGCTGCACCAACCTAATAAGGGAAAAGGCCATGCCCCGAGTTTCGTGATTGGTCAAGGAGACATTCAGTGGAGCTCGGCGATTGGACAGTATGATGTCATTGAGAAGGTTCAAGAGTGAGAGGAAGAAGAGCGCGTCTCTCTCTCTGTCTCTATCTCTCTCTCCTGCGGGTTCTTGCTTGAGCAGGACGGGCGCGATATTTGCTCTTGTGCTTTGGATATTTGGTGCTTTGGAGGAACAAACCTTGGTGCGGTCAGTGTGAAGAAGCTGTTGCTGCTGTTGAGGAGCTGGAGGTCACGTTGTCCCTCGCCGACAGTGGAGGAAATCATCTTCGGGACTTGCCCGTGGACCCGAAAAGCGCGTGACACGTTCGGGCCATCGCTAGTTCTGGAGCGTTTCCCATGCGGGCGGCTCCAGGCCACCTTGTAATACCGACCTCACCAAAATCACCATTTTGGACACAGAGCTGAGTGCCAGGTGAAGGCGTTTAATTATTTTATCTTTTTGTGTGTGTGTGTGTGTGTGTGTGTGTGTGTGTGTGTGTGTGTGTGTGCGTGCGTGCGTGCGTGCGTGTGTGTGTGTGTGTGTGTGTGTGTGTGTGCGTGTGTGCGTGCGTGGGTTGGGACTTAAGACTTGGGACTCAGAGAAGGAGCAACGGATATATTTATTATAACTCGTTATACACAAGCTTGCGGAAAACAGGATGTCACAGGAAGCTCACACAAAATGACCAACTCTACAACAAGATGCTCTGAAAATGTTTGATCAGGGCTTCATTATATATTTGAAAGATAGGGGTGTGGTTTAACATCAGGACAGGAGACAAAGGGTGGACTTACATGGCCCCCACCTCAGTCCCCTCCTGTTGTCCAGTTAGTTTAAGGAAGTCCGAGGCTAGGCGAGGGTTATGCCCTTTGATATCATAATCATTGAAGCTTGAAGATAAATCATTGAGGTTTGAAGGGAAAGAAGGAGATAAGGAGTAGACAGCCTTAAAGCTGTCATCAAGAAGAATATTGAGAACATGGAGGAGTATAGCAGCTTTGCAGCTGTGGCCACAGTATGGAAACAAACTCTGGATTTCGACAGGTAAAGAGAACATGCCATTACAAGGCATGAAAGTCATACAAAGTATATAATCCTTAAAAGGCATTTCAAACAACAAAGTAATGTAACATAAGTCCTTTGGTTGGGAAAGTATAGAGGGAGTGAACAGTCATAAATGTGCCAACATACAGGAAATTGGCAGAGGCCAGAAAGATAGCAGTTTGCAACCAAGGCCGTAGTATGGGGAACAAGGGATTGTGCCAACACAGGGCAAAGGTTTGTAAAGCATTTAACTTCTTATAAGGGTACAGCCAGCTTTCAGAGAACATGGAAAGAATATAAGTATTAAAAGGATACAGTAAACAATCAAACCAAACATATAATTGGTTATACTTGGTCAAATGGTAAGAGAGCACAAAGGGGGAGGGGCTCACGCCCCACATGTGTGTGTGTGTGTGTTGTGAATCTGAGTGGAGGATCCTCAAAGTAAGAAATACTAGATTTACCTCAGCTTTCAATTATATTCCTGCATTTATTTTTATTAAATCGTATTTGTTGAATTGTACTGTCGTGTTTCTTTGTTTATTGTTTCGGAATAAACCTGTGTGTTCCGTCCAGATAAATCCCTTGCATCACTTCCATCTCCAAAATTACCCACAACGCAATCCCAAGCAATGTATATTTCTTAACGGTTCTTTTCTTAGGGCCCATTCACTCACTCGACAAGAACACACTACAGAGAATACAAACAACAAACAATACCGAGAGGTCGATTTCAAACCCAGAGGCAAACTGTGCAGGGGTCTGGAAACTGGGTTATAGGCAGTTCTCTGGTGCAACACGCTATAAAAACTCCTCCAACCCCATAATTGTGGCTTCCTCAAAGCCGTCTTTACTCTTGGGATTCAATGTTCACAACTCCAGGACACTCAGAACCGCACATTCAGAGACTCGGGTGTTCGCCTACCTCCTGCCATACCTCACTCCAAATGGCTGTTTTTCTCGGCTTTGACATCTCTCTTCCAGTGCAGCTGTAACGGTCAACCTCCTCTGTCAGCTGTGTTGCCAACAGACCTCAAAATTTCTTTTTCGTTCCAAGCAGCTATTAACAGAACTGCCTGCGAGATCAACTGTCAAAGCCCCGTGCCTGGCCACATTGGACTTCCCCAATGCAGATTCACCTGCAGTGAGGCTAATGGCTGACTATTTCAATGCAGATTCGCTACACCTGCACAATCTCATTGCTTGAGTTGCAAAGCAGGAAAAGAACATGAAAAATTTATAGCCAGAGGCTTCAATAGAAGAGGACAAAACAGTTGGGTAGGGAAAACAAACATCTCGCTGTACATACACAACACATATCTATTGCACAAACAGTGCGTCATGCTTATCTGAACAAATGATAAGAAGTAACTATCATTCTACTAAACAGTTTTATTGACCCCTAAAGATCTTTCCCACAACAATATATTATGTTATTTTATAATAGGACGTGATTCATTTCACCACGGTGTGCCTATGACTTTGAGTAATGGGTTAAGGCCATAAATGCTGTTGGCCAATGGGTGAAAGGTTAGAGTATTGTCATATGTCTACCCCATAGTGAACACCGCATGGTGACGGATGGCCAACCGAGCTTCAACTCCGAGGCATATACCCAACGATGGCGGTAGTGACACGCGTGGGGGGGGGGGGGGGGGGGGGGTGCTGTGTGGGGGTCATGCGGGTATTGGGGGGCAGCGAGAGCTTAACTGTACGGCCAGACGCGACGCTGGTTTTCTGAACCACAAACCAGTAAACGGTCAAGACATGGGATTGAAAGTCAACAATTAAAGGGTTTAATAAAAATAGATGCAATACAAAAACAAAAAAAACCCATGACACTAAATTCCTAACCGAGGGGCCCTCCATGCGGACTCAAATAGAGAGACAGGTTCAACTACATCGTTGACCACCTGCCGCCGACGTGAAGCGAACAGGCCAGAGCTCCTCCCATGTCCTTCTCGCTCGGCTGCACTGAGTTCCGACCTTCCCGAACTGGCCAAAAGTGTAATGTTTTCAATGTTATTGGGGCAGGGAGAAGGATGTCATTGGACCATGGAGTCAGAGTTATCGCAGATAAATTTGGAGATGTTTTATTCAGGTAAATGTTTGTGGCAGGATCAATATGGGATCATTAGTTTGGTCTTTTAAAGATCAATATTGCATTTTAACAGTGATTTTCAAAGTAGTGAATCACTGGGAAATGCTTCAATTATGAAATTAATAATTCAAATGAGGTAAAAATACAAAAAGGTTTGGTTATATTAAGTCACCAAGCAGATTTCTACCTGTTCACATTAAGTTGAAGTGTGCTGATGGCAGCTATTGGAACCAAAATGTCATCGCAAAGATTGTATTGAAATTTGTCACTAAATCAAGTTGAATGAAAGTGAAGGAATGTTGCAAAAAAATTGTGAATCTTTGCATATGAAAATCGAGGCCATTGATTTTCTACTTGCAGTGCAGACACTTGTAACTGCAGCATTTTATATAGTTTTACTAAATGGCCTGTCATCGGTAATTGCATTTAAATTTATCTTTATGATGAGTTGGGCAACTTCCTCCTTGATGGCCTTCACTGCAGCCTTGATTGCACTGGTAGTTGTTTTGCTGAAGTGAAATGAAAGCTTTGGCACAGTTAAGCAGGTAGGCAAGCCCAATCATGTTGTGAATTCCTTTCAGCAGCACTTTATATTGGTGCATAGACCCAGAGATTGAACTGCAATGAAGCAAATGATGCTGCTTATCTGCCAATAAGAACGTGTTCATTGCCCCTTCATCATCATGAAACTTTTATGACTTTTTCCTTCTAACTTCTACTCACACACACTTGGCAGGGTCTGCACTAGTATCACAAACTATGCTCGTACGCTTTTGCTCCAACTGCAGCAGCAGACTTGCTCCCGAGCAATCGAGCCTTTATGGTGCATTGCGCTTCAAGATTCAAGTTGTTTTAACAACATGTATAAAACTGCATTGTCAATATCACAAAATTAGATGCTATTGTTGTCAAAATCAAGGCAAACAGATCCTGGAGATACTTTGTTTGATGCAAATGTGAAATTATACATGAAATAGTCTGGTGAGGTTCATCTCTTTGAGTAGGAGTGTCTTATTTGAACAGCTGAAATGTGGGGAGAGAATCTTAAATTAATCTTCTTATTTATGCATAGGATGGATTTTAACTATATGTTAATGAAAGCATGTTTACAGCTGTGAAAAACAAGGTGCAGTTGATGTTTTAAGCTTGTGCAAACAGTTGACAAAGGGCCAACGGTCAACATCAGCCGCACAGTGTGTTATTGGAGGTAAACACTCTTGTTAACTGTTGATAAAATCCATTATTGTCCCCCGTCGCACCGCGGAACGAAAGGGGGACTATGGTTTTCCCCTCTGTCCGTGCGTGTGTCCGTGCGTCCGTCCGTGCGTGCGTGTGTAAGCGAAGGACCGAATTCTAATTTGGTGTGTGGGTGCAACCCACGTCAAAATCCAAGATGGCCGCCGCCATGTATGTCTGACGCCATGTATGTCTGAACCTTGTGAGCAAAATATCTTGAAAAATAAACGAACTACTAACTTCTAATCTAGTGTGTGGGTGTATCTACGCATAAAGAAGAACGCTGTTGAAAATTGGGTCGCCACGTCAAAATCCAAGATGGCCGCCGCCATGTATGTCGGAACCTTGTGAGCGGAATATCTTAAAATAAGCGAAGTACCAACCTCCAATCTGGTGTGTGGGTGTATCTAGGCATAAAAATGAATGAATGAATGAAAATGAATGATCGTTTTAAGGCCATTTTCCCCCACTAGAGCGGGGGTTAGCCTTGCGAGCCCCATGACAATCATGGTTCCCTGTTTGAGGCAATGTTTTTTTTATGTCCGGATGCCCTTCCTGACTATCTAGGCATAAGGAACAACGCTATTGAAAATTGGGTCGCCATGTCAAAATCCAAGATGGCCACCACCATATATATGTCTGAACCTTGTGAGCGAAATATCTTGAAAATAAACGAACTACTAACTTCTAATCTGGTGTGTGGGTGTATCTACGCAGAAGGGAGAACGCTATTGAAAATTGGGTCGCCACGTCAAAATCCAAGATGGCCGCCTTGCGACTTCCACCTTGTCAACTCGCATCACTTCACCGACGGGGGACCTAGGCGTAACGCTTGTTTATCTTGATCTTGTGCATTGACAAACAGATGCTAATCTTCACAGACTGGTCTTCCATTGTATTTTCGAGCATTCAATATCTACAGTGCCTATATAATAAGTCTACACCCCCTCACAAAATTTTCACCTTTTGTTGCCTTGTTGCCTGGAATTAAAATGCATCAAATCAGACTTTTTCCACATTTATTTATTTACACATCGTAATGCACAACTTCCAAGTGAAAAACAAATTATACAAATTTCAGAAAATTTATTTAAAATACTGTTATGAATTTTGGGGTAGGGGGATATATAGATTTAGGTAGATCTGCGTAGGTAGGTGCTCCGGTGATCGTGGGAAGCATGAAACCATCTCAATGTAAATAAGTAGAGGACCTGTCTAGCCCGTATATCGGATAAGTTGGATATGTGTCCCCGTTACAAGGGGGCAGGGCATGTTAAGTAGTTGAAGGGTATAAGGATAAAATTTCCTTGTAGGTCATTCCCTCTGTGATCTACCCATTGTCCCATATGGCAACGCACATAGATATAGATTAGGAATCCATCCCCATTATCGCACACACTAATTGGTGTGCAAATTAATTCCCCCCAAATACTAAAACTCACCGGAAGCCAGTTCGGAGCACTGCCGATGGGATACCACCAGTTACATCACCACAAAGCACACATTGCTCAGGCAGGCTGAGGCCATGCCCACCTTGCGAGGGGTGGTCGAGGAAGGGCTGGTGACGTCGGAGGACAAGCCACACCGCGAGCCGATATTTTGCCCTTCTCGTGCTGGATCCCGTAGCGAGCGATCACATTTTGGCTTTGTCAGCGTCGATGTCCCCATTTGTTCTCTCCTTTGGACTGCCGTCTTGTGCTTGGATCTTCAGCTTGACCTGGACTCTCTCTCTCTGCTCTCTTGCTTTCTCCTTCACTTGGCCCTCATGTATTCCTCTGCCGTTGACTCTCCCCTCTTTGTATCGGACATTTGCGAGTGACTGTGCGGGACGTGACCTATGGTTCCGAACCAAGGAGAGATTGCGTGCGGGTCTTCGTAAAAAGGCAGAGCACCAAGAATGAAGAGCCGCGGTTTCCGTACCGCGTTCGTAAGGAAGGGCACGGTTGGGGAGCGGTATGCGTGCTCATTCACCTTGCGCGGGAGGCCTTCATCGGGGCCGAGCAAACAAGGGCGAGCCAAGGCCTTCTTGGCACCAAGGTATTTTGGCGCGCATGGAGCCGCGTCCGGGTGGTGAGTTTGGGGCCGACACTGTTCCTGACAAGGTTCAAGCAGTTGAGCTGAGTGCACAATAACTCGCACTATTTATTTTATCCAGTTTTCCTCCCCATTTGTCCGTGTTTAAGTCTGGTGTGTGGACGTCCCGAATAGGAATCATAGTTATTTACCCGGCGCATTTTATTTTGTATTATCAGCATCCTTAGCAATAAAGCCTTGTTTATTTTTGTACATAATTCCATTTTCGTTGAGTTCATTTCCTATAGGATCGGAGCTGCCGTGGGGACTGACAGCTAAAAGTTTTCCGCTTCTTCTTCCTCCCCCTTCCACCCGCGCATATATAGTGAAATCCGCATTCGATCGTCGCCTCATTAACGCTCGTTTCCATCCATGATTCCCCGGTATTAACTGAGGGCAATGACACGACAATACATAGCGAGAATGTCTTGGTTGGATAAGTATCCACCTCCCTGAGTGAATACTTGGTGGAAGCGCCTTTGACAGTAATTACAGCTGTGAATCTGTTGGGAAAGGTCTCGACCAACTTTGCACACCTTAATTGGGCAATATTTGCCAATTCTTCTGTACAAAACTGTTCAAGCTCAGTCAAGTTTCATGGGGAGCGTTGATGGACAACAATCTTCAAGTCATGCCACAGATTTTCGATTGGATTCAGGTCGGGGCTCTGACTGGGCCACTCAAGGACATTTACCTTTTTGTTTCTCAGCCACTCAAGTGTAGCTTTGGCTGTGTGCTTCGGGTCATTGTCATGCTGAAAGGTGAACCTCCATCAGCATTTCAGCTTTTTTGCAGAGGGCAGCAGGGTTTCCTTCAGGATTTTTCTGTATTTCGCTCCATACATTTTCCCTTCAATACTGACGAGTGCCACAGTTCTTGTTGATGAGAAACTTTCCCATAACATGCTGCTGCCACCACCATGCTTCACAGTAAGGATGGTGTTCTTTGGATTTGCACCAAACGTAATGTTTTGCATTTAGGCCAAAAAGTTCCATCTTGGTTTTGTTGGACCAAAAAACTTTTTGCCACATGGCTTCAGGATCTCCGGTGTGGTTTTTTGCGTACCTCAATTGGAGCTCAAGGTGGGCTTTTTTGAGTAATGGCTTCCTTCTTGCCACCCTACCGTACAGGCCAGACTTGTGGAGTGCTTGGGATATTTCTGTCACATGCACAGTGACCAGTCTTTGCCATAAAGGCCTGTGGCTCTTTCAAAGTTGTGATTGGCCTCTCGGTGGCCTCTCTGACCAATCTCCTCCTTGCTTGGTCATCCAGTTTGGATGGATGGCCTGATGTAGGCAGGGTCTTGGTGGTACCATACGCCTTCCACTTCTTAATGATTGTCTTGACTGTATTCCAATGGATATCCAAGGGCTTTGAAATATTTTATATCCATCCCCTGAGCTTTGCCTTTCCGCAACTTTATCCCGGAGGTCTTTTGAAAGCTTTTTGGTGCTCATGGTTTCAATGGCCTAAGCCTTTTTTTTAATTAACAAAAGAAGGTTAAAAAAAAAACATTAAAATGTCAAATCCATAATCAAAACCAATTAAATCAAAAACGATAATCGAACAAGTAAATAAATAAATAAAAAAAACAAGTAAATAACAATAGTCAAATGTCCAATCAATAAATCCAGTCAATTAAAGGAAGACCCCAAAAGTCACTTTTTCCCCAGTTTTGCCCCTTTGTGATTGCCACCCCCAGAAGGGAGGGGGGGGGCAAAATGGGGGCTGGAGAGAGAGAGAGAGAGAGAGAGAGAAAGAGAGAAAGAAAGAGAGAAAGAAAGAGAGAGAGAAAGAGAAAGAAAGAGAAAAAAGAAAAAAAAGGAGGAGGAGGAGGAGGGGAGAGGGAGAGAGAGAGAGAGGGAGCGAGTGGGAGCTGATAGGGGACATGGCGGTTGAGGGGACGTGTTCCAAAGAACAAAGCTACCTTTGTATCTCCTCCACTGATCTTCTGGAGGGCACGGGGCCTCTTGGCACCTCTTCCATGGCCATAGTACGTTTTTAACTCAACTGGACTACTGTCCAGTTGAGTTCATCACATACTGAACTCTCCGGCGTCCGTCGTCTGTCAACATTTCGACGTTAACACTCCAGCGTCCACAAATATCAATCAATTCTGATCAAACTTGACATGCAGCATCCTTACCCCAAGGACCAGGTTGATATTACATTTCAGCCCGATCCGTTGAAAAATGGCGGACTTAGGCGACCATTTTCCTTGTGGTCATGAAAACGACGTTAACACTCTAGCGTCCACAAATATTAACAGATTTTGATCAAACTTAGAATGTTTAACCCTTACCTCGGTTGCTATTGCATTCCAACCCGATCCATCACAAAATGGCCGCCATAGGCCGCCATATTGTTTTCAGCTCCGAAACGACGTTAAGACTTTAACGTCCACAAATATTTATGGATTTTGATCAAACGGTGTGTGAGACTCTTACCACACAAGGTAGGTTGCTATCTTAAGTCAAATCTAGTACAGACAACTGACCTACTTTAAAGTTGTCCAGTCAGTTCAGTTGAGTTCTGCTTCCCTGGAAGCTCTAGTTTGTAGACCGGTTTTGGGCCTTGGTTCTTTCTCGGGGTTGCTTTACCTTTGCCTCAGCCCCTCCAGCCCTTCACGGTGGTCCGGCCACTTGTGTCCACTTCCTCATAACCGGAGGAGTCGTCATGGCCCTCCCCTCTCCCCTCAGCGGGCCCAATGGCCACTGCACCCATGTCGATGACAGCTCCCTCCTCTCTCCTATTCCCTTGCTCCGTGGCGAGGCGGGGGAGGGGGAGGAAACACCGGCAGCACCACCACTGCCCGGGGCAAGGGGACATCCGCCTCCACTCTGCCCTCCTCTCTCTTCGTTAACTGCAGGGGAAGGGGAAAGAGGCAACACAGCAATGGCAGCACTTGTCCCTGGGGTAATACCCCCACTCCCACCTGCATGCATTTTGCTGGCGTAGCTTTGCCGGCAGGAGTGGAAAGTGTGCCCCATCACACCACATAGGTTGCACCTCACCTGAGAAGTGCAGTGCTTCCTCAAATGTCCCAACTGGCCACACTGCGAGCAAAACGGTTCTTTACACGCAGATACAAATTGGTCCAGTTGTCCGCACCTGCGGAATACTTTTGGCTGACCCGCGTAAAACACTTCCCCACAGTCCATCCCGATTACAATCCCATTAGGGATGGATGTCATCATGTCTTTCAATCCTGACAAATCTCACACTTACGATGTCTCTCCGAAAAGACCGACTGGACAACCCTCCCATCCACTTTCTGAATAATCCTCTCCAAGAAGTTCTGTCACTCAAGCTTTTGGGTCTCACTATCTGCCATGATCTTTCCTGGAAAAACCACATTTCAAATCTGGCCTCCAAAGCCAGTCGCCGACTGGGCATCCTCCGTCGTGCGAAGTCCTTCCTTGGCACACCTGAGCTCCTCACCACATACAAGGCTTTCATCCGCAGCTCAATGGAATACTGCTCTCCCCTCTGGACTGGTGCTCCTGCCTCACACCTAGCTCGCCTTCGCGCTGTTGAAACCAAAGCATTCAGAATCATTGGAATCTCCCGCGATGAAGCTAACTCCAAGGGCCTCTCACTCACTCACCGCAGGCAGGTTGGTGGTCTTTCCGTCTTCTACCGACTCCTCTCTGGCCTTGCCCCCCCAGCTCTCTCTGGGCTCTGTCCCGCAAATATTCCTACAGGTCGCACAAGATCTGCCTGCAACCCTCTTTTGGTTAAACTGCCAAAATCAAGACTCTCTGCTCACCTTCACTCCTTCATTCCTCTTTTCTCCTGCCTCTGGAACAAACTCCCTCACTCTCTTCAATCCCACTCCACCCTCCAAGTCTTTAAAACAGCTGTTCACCACCATCTCTTATCTTCCCCCATCCAAAACCTTGATCTTTTCTACCCCCGCTAATTTCACCCCAATTCCCCTTTTTGAAATACCAACTTCTGTCCTGGAAGTCCTTGGTGTCCTTGTGCTTTATACTCCTCCCCCCCCCCCTCCCCTTCCCATGCCTCCTCCCCCCGGGCCCTCTCCCTTCCACACATCTCCCTGCTCTTGGATGTTGTGTTTGTGTGCTTCCCCTTTTCTCCCCATCTTGTCTTCCGCTCCCTCTTTTTGTGTATTTTGTTTGTCTGGTCGATTTGTTTGTGAAGTAAATGTTAGCTCTTTCACGAGCCTCGATTCAGTATACAAAAAAAAACAAAAAAAAAAAAAACAATTGACTGTGCCATCATCCTTGATCCAGAAATTAACGCGATACTGCCGAGCTCCAGTCCATATACCCAAACAATTTCGGACGTACGGTGGTGGGCTTTTAACATCAACATATCGTGACAACCAATACTGTACATCACAATCAGTGTCGGGGTTCGTTGTCCACTGTTCAATAAGAACGTAGGACAAATGCCTTGAGAATATGAGCCGTTTTTATTACGGAGCTGTTACAACACGTGCGGGAGATTAGGAGGGCACGAAGCTGGCCGTCCTTTCTCGAAATATATTTCCCAGTGAGCTTCATTTATAAGCAGGCAAGAACAATATTGTAAGTTTGTCTGGTCTTTCACGAGCGAGTTTTCGCTCTTTCACGAGCCTCGATCTTGTATGCAAAAAAGAAAGAAAAAAAAAAGTGTTTTTCCTCCAAGAGTATGCCACGCACCCATAGTGCCACACATACAATATTGAAGGTCAGATTCCAACACGGAATGGCCTGTTCTCCTGAAAACCCCACAATGTGTTTTAAAATCTTCAGATAAGCAGAGAGAAACACAGACCAGCTTTGTGGTCAGAACAACAAATGCAAGATTAAAAAAAGATCACAGAGCATGACATATGCATCCTCAGCAGACTAATGAGAAAAGGTTTGATAAAGCAACCATCAGCTCCCACATTAGAAACGTTCTCATTGTAGAGGAGGACCGTCACGACCCTCTCATGGTCAGAGAGGGCCTCGATCAGCCAGAGATCCGGCTGACCGGGCGGCAGTCCACCTCACCAAGAACTCGGCAAGTCTTCGAGGAGACTGGAAGGATGCATCAAACCCACGGGCCAAGGAGATAAGGCAATGAAAATCCTCAGCCTTGAACTCTAACGTATCCAACAAAACCGTCTGACCAATCTCCTCATCTGGCGGAATGGGTCCCTCCTTCATGAATTGAAATCGGACACAGTTACGGCACCTGCTCGCCATGCCGGAGTTCTGGGGAAGGGCGGAGGACAACATTGGGAATGACTGGTGGGGAGAAGGAGGGAGGGAAGTGGAAGCAGGGAAGTGGAAGCAGGGAAGTGCGATGCCGCCTACCTGTCTGGAGGGTGAGGCCGCCAAACAGGAGGAAGGCCAGGGAAAAGCAGGAAGGGAGAGACGAACGAAAACGCAGGACGAACAAGACAAAAAGTATAAGATAAACACATAGACGAGATGGGGGAAATAAAAACGTGCAGGACAAACACAACAAGACTAACAAGCTGCTCAAGGTGGAGACCGAGGGACCCCTCCTCTTGCAGCCTGCTCGTCATAATGCTGGATTTGCTGTGAAATGCACTACCCAGCAGAGGAAACCTGCAGGAACAGCTGATTTTATTCTGAAATAATCAGAATTATAACAATTTCACACAGGTGGAGGCCAAGTAACTTGGTGTGTGATTTTGAAGGTGAATGGTTACACCTGAGCTAATTTACAATTGATATTATAAGGGGGGTGGACAATTATCCAAGCAAGATAATCTAGTTTTGTATTTTTAATTAATTTTCTGAAATTTGTAATTGTTATTTTGTATTAAATTTTGTATTAAATTATGAAATTTGTATTAAATCTGTAAATGAAATTTGTTTTTCACTTGGAAGTTGTGGATTACGATGTGTAAATAAAGGTGGAAAAAGTCAGATTTAATGCAATTTAATCCCAGGCTAGAAAGCAACAAAAGGTGAGAATTTTGAAAGGGGTTATGGACTTTCTATAGGTACTATATCACTGTATCTGATTTGTGTTTTGAGACCAGCAAATTTATAAGATTCAGGGTAGATTCAAGAATGGGGATGTTGGGGGGGGGGGGGGGGAGGGGAGGAGCCTAGGCACAGACACTGGCGGTGCAGTGCTCAACGCTTTTTACCATGGGAATTACACCACTTATTCTAACATGTATTATGAAATAACCATTCTAATCTATTCCCCATTTTACACTAAAGTCTAAGCCATATCCTTAACAGTAATAGTAATAGTAGTAATAGTAATAGTAACAATAGCCCTGGACAGTTCTTTTGAACAAGCCTGCAGCACCGAGACAGCCGATTGATCTCCCAGGAGCGACCCGGATATCCCCCATATGAGAGAGAAAGAGTCGGTCGGTCCATGGGGACCGATCGGCACTCTGACCATGACTGTGCTGCCCTGACGAATCCGGGCAGCAGGGAAGAATGAGGAAGATTTGGCCTCAGACTTGTATTGGGAGGGGGTGGGGGATACAACCACCACGAAGGTGTGTCCCTGATAGTTGTTGTTAATCTTACTATAATTCACCAAATGTCCGTCCGTCTGTCTGTCTGTCTGTCCATTCGAAGGTACCGCAAAAACAGCTGAACTGATCGCAACGATATTTTGGGTGGTTAATCCTGGGATCCCCAGGAGTAAAATAGACTATTTAATTTTCCCAATTTCAGCTTTGGTCTCCAGCATTCTCATGTTTGGACTCCCGCATAACATTCGCGTTCGCATAACGTTCATTGTGACGATGTTTTCATTGCGACAATGTTGTTTTCACGGGTGCCGCACAAACGGCTGCACCGATCGCTGCACGGCTGCACCGATCGGACTCGGTGACCTCCGACAAAAACCTTTTATAAGGACACGGTTTGAATCCCTGCTTGAGAGAATTCCAACCCCCTCCCCGCCATCACGGCCGTCTCTCCAACTCACAATCCCACAAGATATATGCGGAAAGGACGACCCAAAACCAATATAAACATCATTAAACATCATTCATATATAAACATCATGAAAAGTAAATAATGACCTCGGCTAAAGTTCAAACGACGTTTAATCTCTACATGAGAGAATTCCACATAGCTATTTGGGCGGTGTATACGCTAACAGATCGCGATCACGATTTGAAACACGATGGAATAATATTTACCGATATGAACAGTGATGTGGCTTTTATTGAAATTCTCAAGATACTGTTTAGATTTTGATGATTTGCGTGTGATATGATTTAACGGATGTTTATATGAATCGTTTAAAATAAAAAAGCCTTCAATTTCTGATATTTTACCTTTTCATTTGGGCCTCCCAATTGAAGCCCCGCCCACGGGGCAGGTACCGTTGCTAGTAGTATTTAACTATGGTGCCCGGTGGCAACATTGTATTGTGAATATCCCTTTGAAATTTAATTCGGCTTTATCTATAATGTGTTAACTTTTGAGTGAATCATCAGGCTTCAATATAACTGGGTAAAATTAGTGTAATGTATGACAACTCTAAACTAGATTTGCTCTGAGGAGATTGTACATTGACAGACAATTTGAAGTCTTTATTAGGTTATCTGCACCTATGATCATTTTAATGATTAATGCTCCTCCACCTTTTATAACATCTATTGTCATAAATTAAATGCTGGATCCTGTACTTTCTCAGCTGATAAAAGAAAACAGCCAATTTGTGATCGCAAACCTTCATGTTTTAATTTCTGTGTCCTTCAATAGGATGAGGAGTTGAATGCTGGAAGGATCGGGCTAACGATTATCCTGTCTGGGATGGTCGGGTCTGTGCTGTGTGGTTTTTGGCTGGATCGAACCAAAGCATACAGGTGTGTTGTTTTTTTCCCCTCTTTTGATCGATTTTTCAATTTTTGGTATATTGAGATATGTGGTGTGTGCTGTCACATCAACGCCAATAGTACAAACGGAATGTATTGCTCACTCTTGATTGCTATGTAGACCATGTCGGTTGCAATCCAAAGATAGCCAGCTTAAAGCTCTTAACAGACCCATGTTGAGTGGTTTCTGCAGGCTGTATCTGCTGAGCGAATTCCTTGTCATTTACCAAACAATTTTCATCCTCCAAAGAGTCCAAATTAACCACATTGTTTGTTTGACAAAAAGGCTGCAGAAGCAAAGTGCATGATGTTCCTTAGGGAAAAAATAATTTGTTGTACCCAAGATAAAATTCCCCTAAAAGACCAGGACAAGAAATCGAGTTATCAGCTGTCTGCCTTGGAGATATCACCCACCTATGCGTGTGCATGTTATATCAATAGATGATCTCTGAGCTTTCCCTCACTCACAATACACGGAATGTTTCTGGGAAATGACAAAGTGCAAGTCGGGCCTGAAATCAAGTGGCAGGTTTAACTGGCAGCAACCTCTTTCCGCTTCCTCCATTCGTGGTTCAAGGTTTTCAAATAACCTGAGGCTGCCACAAATGTCTGCCCCACGTTTGATGAAAGACAGCTTTTATTTTAGAGAGAAAATCTAGGCTCGTGAAAGAGCTTGAACAGAGAATGCTGTGAAGTGGCGAAGTGCTAACAGTAGTGTCAAGGGTCAATTGGAGGAAAACATGGTGTGAACAAGCTGAATACAAGTTCAAGCACGACAAGAAGAGGAAGGGAGAAACTGGGGATGAAACTTAAATGCAAAGTAGGAGGGTGAATGGGGGAGGAGTGGGGGAAGCAATGACTTTTAAAGGATGGGGAGTGCATCAGGAGGATTGAGGGTAGAAGATATTCAGGCTCCACTAAACCTCTGCATACATTTGCCCCTTGTAGTTTCTTGTTAGTTACATCATACATTTTTCTCAGCAGTAGGTGACCTTATGGACATTCGTGTAATTTATTATTTCACCACCCCTGCCCCCCCCCCCCTCCCCCCTGTTCCCCTTGGGTACAAGGCTTTAAGAAGGCCTACCAGATTGTCACAGCAAACATAACCTGCTGTATTTTTTTTTTTTTTTGCACAGATATACAACAGTGTTGCTTTATTTCCTCACCTTTGTGAGCATGGTCGTGTTTACAGTCACCCTGAGCCTTGGTCAAATCTGGGTTGTCTTCATCACTGCTGGTGCGCTTGGGTGAGATCATTGCACAATATCATTAAATTAATTTTGTCAGCTTTCCCCCCCCCCCCCCCCCCCCCCAGTTTTTATTTTGCTGTTGAAACTTTATTTTTATAGTTTTGTGTGTGTGTGTGTGTGTATGTATATATATATATATATATACTAGCAGAAGTACCCGGCATTGCCGGGCGGGGAAAGGGGAGGGGAGGGGAACGGGGGGAGAGCGAGCCCCTTTGTAAAGCGAGCGATTTTTTTTTTTCATAGCGTCATAGCGATTTTTTTTTTCATAGTGGTCATAGTGGTCATAGTGTTCATAGCGTTTCATAGCGTCATAGCGATGTTTTTTTTTTCATAGCGTCATCGTTCATAGCGGTCATAGCTTCATAGCGTCATATCGTTCATAGCGTCATCGTGTTCATAGCGTTTCATAGCGTCATAGCGATTTTTTTTTTCATAGCGTCATATCGTTCATAGCGTTCATAGCGTTCATAGCGTCATCGCGTTCATAGCGTTTCATAGCGTCATAGCGATTTTTTTTTTCATAGCGTCATATCGTTCATAGCGTTCATAGCGTTCATAGCGTCATCGCGTTCATAGCGTTTCATAGCGTCATAGTGATTTTTTTTGTCATAGCGTCATAGCGTCATAGCGTCATCACGTGATCGCTCTGAGCGAATCAGCACCCACCTGCTCTGATTCCGTTGATTCCGTGCGCTGAAATGCGCTGAGGTAAATATGAATAAAAAATATGGATCGTCAAATATTTTGAGTTCGGCCATGTTCGTCCCAGGCTCAATAGCCATGTCTATGCCAAATATAAAGCACGTAAGCCTCTCCGTTTAGGAGTCTATCGGTAACATTACACACACACACACACACACACACACACACACACACACACACACACACACACACACACACACAAACTGTGTTTTATATATATAGATTGCAGGAGGAGGTGGTGGTCGACTCCAAGGGATCTGAGTGATATATAGTATTGTAGGAGGGGGTGGTGGTCGATTCCAAGGGATCTGGGTGATATTTAGTATTGTAGGAGGAGGTGGTGGTCGATTCCAAGGGATCTGAGTGATATATAGTATTGTAGGAGGGGGTGGTGGTCGATTCCAAGGGATCTGGGTGATATTTAGTATTGCAGGAGGAGGTGGTGGTCGATTCCAAGGGATCTGAGTGATGTATAGTATTGTAGGAGGAGGTGGTGGTCGATTCCAAGGGATCTGGGTGATATTTAGTATTGTAGGAGGGGGTGGTGGTCGATTCCAAGGGATCTGGGTGATATTTAGTATTGCAGGAGGAGGTGGTAGTCGATTCCAAGGGATCTGAGTGATATATAGTATTGTAGGAGGGGGTGGTGGTCGATTCCAAGGGATCTGGGTGATATTTAGTATTGTAGGAGGGGGTAGTGGTCGATTGTGAGATATCTGAGTGATATTTAGTATTGTAGGAGGGGGTGGTGGTCGATTGTGAGGGATCTGAGTGATATTTAGTATTGTAGGAGGTGGTGGTGGTCGATTGTGAGGGATCTGAGTGATATTTAGTATTGCAGGAGGAGGTGGTGGTGGTCGATTGTGAGGGATCTGAGTGATATTTAGTATTGCAGGAGGAGGAGGTGGTGGTCGATTCCAAGGGATCTGGGTGATATTTAGTATTGTAGGAGGAGGTGGTGGTCGATTCCAAGGGATCTGGGTGATATTTAGTATTGTAGGAGGGGGTGGTGGTCGATTGTGAGGGATCTGAGTGATATTTAGTATTGCAGGAGGAGGTGGTGGTGGTCGATTGTGAGGGATCTGAGTGATATATATAGATAGTCGCGCGGCAAGGAACATCACGTGATCGCTCTGAGCGATCGATTGCAACTCTGCGTCCTGTCGTGGGCGTGGCCAACGTGGCCTCATGCTCATTGCTCCCAGGTGATTGGCTAACTCGAGCTCGAGAGAGCCATAATGCGCTACATTATGGCAAAAAATATGAATCTAAAGATGAAAGGGAAAAAAACCTATGTGGTGTGAATGGCAATGTTCGTCGCTTAAATGTGAAAAAAGGCAATTGCTTTTCGCTCTGAAATACGTGCGAACACGTAACTGAGTTAATGGCGGCAGGGAACATCACGTGATCGCTCTGAGCGAATCAGCGCGCTGCTCTGCGACCGGTCAGATTCCGGTCATAATATTTCGCGCTGAGATAAAAATATGGTAAAAGCATATTATGAAATAAATTTTTAGGTCAGCCATGTTCGTCCCAGGCTCAATGGCCATGTCTGTGCCAAATATCAAGTACGTGAGCCTCTCCGTTTAGGAGTCTATCGGTAACATTACATAAACACACACACACACACACACACACACACACACACAAACTGTGTTTTATATACTAGGGCATGCCCGTACTATATATATATCTAAAATTATATCCCCCCCCCCTCTATTTACATGAAATGGTTTGGTCCAAAGCGAACGGCTTGCGAGTACGGTGACAATCCCCCCCCCCCCCTCTATTTACATGAAATGGTTTGGTCCAAAGCGAACGGCTTGCGAGTACGGTGACAATCCCCCCCCTCTATTTACATGAAATGGTTTGGTCCAAAGCGAACGGCTTGCGGAGTTTGGTAAAGAAATCGCCATAGCGTGCACAAACGCGCAGGAAAGCGAAAGAATCGCAAATTAGTTTTAATTAGTTTTAAAACATAGTTTAACGCCAACATAGTTTGCCAACGTGAAATAAATGAATACGCTCTCAAATGTGCCGTCCGAGGCAGAGTCTGTTCGCCACGTTCGGCACACGTGATAGCTCGCTGCTCTCTGATTGGTTGAATCGTTTTTTGGACATAGCTCGGTAACTACTTGTCCGATTAATATGAAACCTTGAAAAGGCACATCCTCGGGTCCCCAGCAATATACCTGGCAAGTTTCAAGTATATCGGACCCGTGGTTGTCGAGAAACAGCGGTCACAGACAGACACACAGAGATTACTGGCATTATAGATAGATATAGATATACTATATATATTACTAGCAGAAGTACCCGGCATTGCCGGGCGGGGGAGGGGGGGGGAAAGGGGAGGGGAGGGGAGGGGAGGGGAACGGGGGGAGAGCGAGCCCCTTGGTAAAGTGAGCGATTTTTTTTGCGAGCGATTTGGTAAAGCGAGCGAGCGATTTATATATATATATATATATATATATATATATATATATATATATATATACATATACATACATATATATATACATATACATACATACATACATACATACAGTGGAACCTTGACTTACGAGTTTAATTCGTTCTGTGACCGAGCTCATAACTCAAATTGCTCGTTTCTCAAATCAAATTTCCCCATTAAAATGCATTGAAATGCTATTAATCCGTTCCAGCCCGCCAAAAACCACACCAATTTTTTTTTTAATATACAGTATATATAAAAATATCTCGCGCTTTATATTTCACCTGTATGCAGCATACAAGTTGGCAGGATGGCCTGGACTGGAGGTACGCACACTTGACTCTAAAGTCTAAACTGTCCAGCCTGGGTTTGAATCCCGACCCAGCTATAACCTGTCATGGGTGAATCACAGGCAGGGTGATTCATCAATGTGTGTACCGCTAAACTGGGCGCCCCGTTTGCGTCCCATTAGTTGTTGGATGTTAAGGATCTCACCGTGTTTTCCACAAAGAGAAGGCGAGCTATCGCCGGCACTCTGAACAAGTTGTGGCCTGGCATGGCATGAACATGAAAACATGAACATGAACATGAAATGTTCGACATGAACATGAAATTTTCCAAAATAACCAAAATGCGAAAACAAAAATGCAGCGCTATACGACAGAGATACTGTACTTGCACGGCAAGATAACCACGTGACCAGAACCCACCTGGTGGCGTCACTCAAAATAACCAACATGCGAAAACAAAAATGCAGCGCTATACGACAGACATACTGTACTTGCACGGCAAGATAACCACGTGACCAGAACCCACCTGGTGGCGTCACTCAAAATAACCAACATGCGAAAACAAAAATGCAGCGCTATACGACAGAGATACTGTACTTGCACGGCAAGATAACCACGTGACCAGAACCCACCTGGTGGCGTCACTCAAAATAACCAACATGCGAAAACAAAAATGCAGCGCTATACGACAGAGATACTGTACTTGCACGGCAAGATAACCACGTGACCGGAACCCACCTGGTGGCGTCACTCAAAATAACCAACATGCGAAAACAAAAATGCAGTGCTATACGACAGAGATACTGTACTTGCACGGCAAGATAACCACGTGACCGGGTGGCGAAAGCTCGTAACTCAGATCTCGGCTCGCATCTCAAAGCAATAAACCGCCCGAGCGACGGCTCGTATCTCGAAAAACTCGTAAGTTGGGGCACTCGTAAGTCAAGGTTCCACTGTATATATATATATATATATATATATATATATATATATATATATATATATATATATATATATATATATATATATAAAATATTCTGAGTTTGTCGTTGCAACTGTTTTTAACAATAATAGATTGCCTGTTGCAGTTTTACCATGACCGGATACCTGCCAGTGGGGTTTGAATATGCTGTAGAATTGACATATCCAGAATCTGAAGGAACTTCATCAGGGCTGCTAAATGCCTCTGCACAGGTTTGTTACATTGCAATCACTAATTTGAATAATATTGGTGAAAGTGTATTTTAGGAAATGGTTGTATTCATGAGTAAATAACAAATAATTTTTAAGGCACATTTTCAACTGGGATCCCATTGGTACACCTCCACAATACATCGAGTTTGTGTTTTGCTTGTGCTCATGCATGAGTAAATTAAAGGAGAAATTTGTGCTTGCCTAGGTGAGGGATGTCACTTCTGCTATGTCTCTGTTATATCCACTAATACTAAGCATGATTAGCCGTCACTTCACTGACTGGTTTAATGAAAAGACAGCATATTGTATTTCACAAACCTATTTCATGTCTATCTCTGAGTCAAACACACACGCAGACCCACACACGCACAGGCGCACAGACATGCATGAATTGTGATTTACATATGCACATGCATGATTATGATTTATACACACAGCATACAGACATATTATACAGTATATTACAGTGCCTTCAGAAAGTATTCACACTCCTTGACTTTTTCACATTTTGTTGTTGCAGCCTCAATTTAAAATGGATTAAATGGAGGTTTAAAAAAAAAAAAATTTTTTAGAATATAAAATAAAAACTTTCTCTGATTTAAATGATCTATACACAATAGCTCGGTCTGGCGGAAACTGAGCACGGCTCATCACCCATCTAACACCATCCTTACCATGAAGCATGGTCGTGGTTGCATCATGCTATGGGGATGCTTTTCAGCGGCAGGGACTGGTAAGGATAAAGGGACCAGTGAATGGAGCCAAATACATGCAAGTCCTTGAGGAGAACCTGCTTCAGAGTGTAAAAGAGCTTAGACTGCTGTGAAGATTTACGTTCCAACAAGACAATGTCCCCAAGCATACAGCCAAAGTAACACAGGAATGGCTTCAGAATAGTAATGTAAAAGTCCATGAGTGACCCAGCCAAAGCCCAAACTTAAATCCCATTGAGAATCTGTGGAAAGACTTGAAGATTACTGTTCATTGACGCTCCCTATCCAACTTGGCAGAGCTTGTGCAAATCTGCAAGGAAGAATGGGAGAAACTCTCCAAATCCAGATGTGTTAAGGTGATACAAACTCAAGAAGACTCAAAGCTGTAATCGCTGGCAAAGGCGCTTCTATGGAGTATCGACTCTGGGCTGAATACTTAAGCAAATTAGATATTTCTATATTTCATTTTCAATGACTTTGTAAATATTTATAAAAACAGGTTTTCACTTTGTCATTATAGGGTACTTTGTGTAGATTGGTGATAATTTTTTGAAAATTTTAATCCATTTTAAATTCAAGCTGTAATAACAAAATGTGAAAATGTCAAGTGATGTGAATACTTTCTGAAGGCAGTATATACACATACTGTACGTGACATGTTATGCTGTATATTTATATACACATGTTCTGTATATTGTCCTGTCAGCCCAAACGGTTAATACCACAGGGTGACGAATGGCCGTAACGGTTTTAAATCCCGAGGAGCGTAGCTGAAAAATCTCGAGGTGCGATTGGGCGGTCAGTCCGTCGTGCGTGGGTGAAGGAAACCAGGGTGCTTACCTACACGGACGCAAGCCACGTGGTTTATTCCCTCGAACCCACAAACAAAGAAATGAGACAAGAAAAATCGACAATACAACAAATGAAAGGCAACAAATAATGGTTCAATGACAATAAATGCAATATGATAAAAATAATGTTGAGGTAAAATAAGTATTTGCTACTTCAAGGGACCTTCCATGCAAACACAAAAACACACACAAGGGGAATGATAAAAGAAAATAAATGATGGACCTGAGTTAGGATGAGGACCTGAGTCCCAAACGTCACTCCCGACTAAGTGTGTTTGAGGGTGACTAATGTCAGCGACCCTAAGTCCTATCCCCAACCCGCCGGGCCAAGGCCCGCAAGCTGGCCGAGCGGTTTTTGGAAGCTTGAACTTTTGGCTTAGTGCAAGGAGTTTAAACTGCCACACTGGAAGCTCAGGGGAGCTTGCAACCCGATCCGAAAAATGTCAACCAAACAAAATGAAATATAATCAATTTACTTCAAATACCGTATATACCGGTGTATAATATGCACCCGTGTATAGTACGCACCCCCAACTTCCACCCTCAAAAAAAAAGGAAAAAAATCATTCATTTTCAGATTACAGTAGCGTGAATCTATGCATTTGTACACAAACTTTAAGTAGCACAAAATGAACATTTTGAAAGGAAAAAAAAAAAACTCAAAATATTTAGCTATATGTAGTCAGTATTCTGTTACACAGTGTCCACAATTGTTACACACAATTTTTCGTGTCCAGATGTGCATGCAATCGCAGGAGCTTCTTTGCTTCATAGAAGAAAGGAGAGAGTAGAGAGATTATTAAAACATTCTTTATTGTGGAGTTGTGGCCCTGCAAAGGGCCGTTTGGATGTGTGATGGGCTTCTCAGCTAAAGCCAAGGAAATCCTCATCGTCGCTCTCCTCTTCAAAGACGGCATGCAAGTCCTCGTCTGGGTAGTACAGGCCACCATCGCTCTCATTGTCTCTGTCGCCGCCACTGGAAGCTCCCTCCTGCCAGATTATATCATCTTCGGTACCGTCCATGCTGTTAGAAATACAGCACTTGAGAAAGGCCCGCTTTATGATCGCTGGCGGAATCTCCTCCCACACCTTTACAATCCAGCCACAGATCGTCAGGAGGTCCACCTTCCTCATTCGCCCGGCCTTTGGGTAACTCCTGTACCCCTCCAACATCCAATTCGCCCAGCATCGCCGCATACCTTCTTTGAAGGGCTTATTAATGGCCACGTCGAGGGGTTGGAGTAGGGAAGTCATCCCACCCGGGATGACGAGGTCCGTGTTGGAATGCCGGAGTAGCTCTTTGGTTTCTTCTGTCTTGTTACAGCGAAACGCATCCAGGACCAGCATACTCCGTCGTCGAAGGCCGCCATCCCGCCTACCCCACACCACTCATAGCCAGTCCTGAACCAGGGCCAGATCCATCCAACCCTTCTGTTGAGCTTCAATGATGACACCCACTGGAAATTTTATCTCGGGTAGAGTTTTCCACTTGAAGACGACATACGGTGGAAGCTTGCCCCCGTCAGCGGTGCATGTGAGCATAACGGTGAAACGATCCTTTTCGTGGCCGGTGGTCTTGACTGTGATGGTCCACTCCCCCTTCACTCCGATGCTGGTCCCTTTTGGAATGTCGAAGGTTAGAGGGGTCTGGTCAGTGTTTCCGATCCTGCTGAGTGGGTAGTTGTGCTCCCGACAAAGTTTGATTATGAATGCCTGGAAGCGTGTCGTTTTGTCGGGCGTATCGTCGGGAAGATGCTGTGTGATGTGCGTGCGGCGTCGTATCGACAGATTATGGTGTTCCATAAATCTGTAGGCCCACGATGTGCTGGCCATGAAGTCTTCGATGTCTCCGTCCAAAGCGAAGCTCCTTGCCTTCAGGCTGAGAGCAAGTGTAGAGACGGCGTGACCCTCTGCCATCTTCTCCCGAACCCAGGCGATGACATGCTCTTCCAGCTGAGGCCACTTTGCCGATTTTCTCCTGTTCGCCTTCTTCTTCCTCGGCATATCGTCTATGGAAGCCTTTGTTATTCGCCAGCGCCGGATGACAGACTCATTCACGCCGTGCCCTCCCAGCTTCTCGGTTCCCAAACTCTTCTGCAGACTGGGAGACGGAGAGTTTGAATGCTGAAGTGTACGACCGCCTTGACATCTTGATCTTCTCTTCTCTGGAACCGGATAGAACGTATGAAGACATTTCAGTCTGAGCTGACGTTTTTGGTAATCTGCCCTATAATTTCGGATTGCTACGCAATTGCAGTTGTAAAATAAACGACCTTCAAAATAAAAGACCGATGTGGCTTTTCAGAGCGGGAAAAGCCGTTCTATTCACATTCCGGAAGCGGCGTTGCTTTGAGTGGCAAATCCATAGAAAGCACGTAATGGTACAAAACCCGCTTGCCATCCGGGGCGAACAAGCAGCAATGGCGGCCCTGCATGTCGGCGCAATTGTGCATGACGCAACGGGGAAAACGCAACCGAGATCGCTTTTTGTAAAATACTTTTTTTCGTAAATGTATTGGAAAATTGACTTGTTTTGAAGCCGAGTTTTTTTTCTATCCCAGTGTACAGTACGAACCCCCAACTGTTGACTTTTTTTTCCGAAAAAAAAAGTGCGTCTTATACACCAGTATATACGGTAATGCAAAACGATACAATAATCAAATCATACAAGTATAAGTATGACAGACGTAATTAATTAATAATGACAGACTGAAACAATCAACACAGGCCACATACAACCGATAGGAAAGGCCGACACAACATCCACACACAACACTCTATCTAACCCAGGGAAGGGAAGGTAAGCAAATTAATAAAATAATATTAGCAGGGAATTGAATTCCAGAATAATATTTGCAGAGGTATAAAACACATGGACACTGCTAGAACTTCCATGAAAGAAGTCAGTATTTCAAAAAAAGTGGATATGGGGTGAATTAACGGGGGTAGAAGAGATCAAGGTTTTGGATGGGGGAAGATAAAATATGGTGGTGAACAGCTGTTTTAAAGACCTGGAGGGAGGAGTGAGATTGAAGAGAGTGAGAGAGTTTGTTCCAGAGGCAGGAGTAAAGAGGAATGAAGGCGTGAAGGTGAGCAGAGTCTTGATTTTAGCAATTTCACCAGAAGAGGGTTGCTGGCAGATCTTGTGTGACCTGTCGGAATATTTGGGGGACAAAGCACAGATAGAGCTGGGGGAGCTAGGCCGGATAGGAGTCGGTAGAAGCCAGAAAGACCACCAACCTGCCTGTGGTGAGTGAGTGAAAGGCCCTCGGAGTTAGCTTCATCGCAGGAGATTCCAATGATTCTGAAAGCAACTAGATGTTGGAACATTGCTGTGGGGATTTGCTTCCATTCAGCCACAAGAGCATTATATTGAGGTTGGGCACTGATGTTGGGCGATTATGTCTGGCTCGCAGTCGGGAGTTCCAATTAATCCCAAAGGTGTTCGATTGGGTTGAGGTCAGAGTTCTGCGCAGGCCAGTCAAATTCTTCCACACCAATCTAGACAAACCATTTCTGTGTGGACCTCGTTTTTTGCATGGGGGCATTGTCATGCTGAAACAGGAAAGGGCCTTCCCCAAACTGTTGCCACAAAGTTGGAAGCACACAATTGTCTAGAATGTCATTGTATGCTATAGCGTTAAGATTTCCCCATATAATAACTGGAACTAAGGTGCCTAGCCCAAACCATGAAAAACAGCCCCAGACCATTATTCCTTCTCCACCAAACTTTACAGTTGGCACTATGCATTCAGACAGGAAGGTAGCGTTCTCCTGGCATCCGCCAAACCCAGATTCGTCCATGAAGCATGATTCGTCACTCCAGATAACGCGTTTCAACTGCTCCAGAGTCCAATGGCGGTGAGCTTTACACCACTCCAGCCGACGCTTGGCATTGCGCATGGTGATCTTCGGCTTGCGTGCGGCTGCTCTGCCATGGAAACCCATTTCCGACGAACAGTTTGTTGTGCTGACGTTGCTTCCAGAGGCAGTTTGGAACTCGGTCGTGAGTGTTGCAACTGAGGACAGACGATTTTTATGCACTTCATGGCTGAGCTGTTGTTGCTCCTAGACGTTTCCTCTTCACAATAACAGCACCTACAGTTGACGGGGCAGCTCTAGCAGGGCAGAAATTTGACGAACTGACTTGTTGGAAAAGTGGCCTATGACGGTGCCACGTTGAAAGTCACTGAGCTCTTCAGTACGGCCCATTCTACGGCCAATGTTTGTCTATGGAGATTGCATGGCTGTGTGCTTGATTAATTATATATATATATATATATATATATACATATATATATATATATATATATATATATATATATATATATCTATCTATCTATCTATCTATCTATACATATATATATCTATCTATACATATATATATATATATATATATATATATATACATGTCAGCAATGGTAATGGCTGACAACATGGCTAATGGCGTTTAAAGTCACTGAGCTCTTCAGTATGGCCCATTCTACTGCTAATGTTTGTCTATGGAGATTGCATGGCTGTGTGCTTGTTTAATTATATATATATATATATACCTGTCAGCAATGGTAATGGCTGACATAGTCAAATCTACTCTCATTAGGTGTGTCCGCATACTTTTGGTCATGTAGTGTATATGCACACACACGATGAAGGTTCTGGTCAAGTTTGATCTAAATTGTGTGTGTAGCTTCTGAGGAGAAAGCAAATACCTATTTTGAGGGGCAAAAACCGCCTTAGACACCAATTTAAAAAATATTATTGATCCTGAAAGGTGAAAATGCCAAAATGCCAAAATTGGACCAATGATAAATGGAACAATAGGAATGATGAAGAACAATCTTGGAGATCTTGAAACCCATCTCTCGGAATATTACTACAATTGAACTACAGTTGGAAGCTGTCTGGCGTTCAGAGACGATCCTGAAAAGAGCCCTTGGAACAAAACCTTGAGAACAAGACACCTTCACAACCTGGTCCATGAATTGTATCCCACTCTTAACAAAACTCTGGCGGATATGTCGAGCCCTGGGGGGACTCGGTTCCACCTCCTGAAACCCACATATGGAGATCACACAACACACAACACACAACACACAACACTCAACACTGAACACTGAACACTCAACACTCAACACTCAACACTCAACACTCAACACTCAACACTCAACACTCAACACTCAACACACAACACACAACACACAACACACAACACACAACACTCAACACACAACACTCAACACACAACACTCAACACTCAACACACAACACACAACACACAACACTCAACACTCAACACACAACACACAACACACAACACACAACACTCAACACACAACACACAACACACAACACACAACACACAACACTCAACACACAACACACAACACTCAACACTCAACACACAACACTCAACACTCAACACTCAACACTCAACACACAACACTCAACACTCAACACACAACACACAACACACAACACTCAACACACAACACACAAACATCACAACCGTAGTAATACAGTAGAAGATGTGACATTGCCTATACTTGATCAGATACTCATCAAAAATGGAAAATTGGCTTATACATATTTCTCTTTTGTACTTCCCCTCCCCGCCAAACCCCCTGCCCCCCTTCAGCTGTTTGGCTTGCTGTTTACTTTATTACAAGGGCACTTGAATCGGTTCTTTCCTCCTTTTGTGGGGAATGGACTAATATGCATTTTCCTCTTCATTGGAAGCATCTTAACTGGTATGAGCAAAACAAACACTATTCTTGCTGAGTTTCAATGTAATGCTATATATTTTTCAAGTTGCTTATTCCCCGACACCCTCCCCCCTCCCCCACTCTTCCTTTCCCAGCGATTATAAAGTCTGAATTGCGAAGGCAGAAAGCCAATAAAAAACACGAGGTAAGAGTTTTGATATAAGTAATTGCATGAGGCTATGCCAATTAACCGTTTCATCAGATGCTTTTTCTAAAGAACAAGGCTGTTGCACCCATTTCCACCATATATGCTTGTTCACTCACAAAGCAGCATTCATTGCCTCACACACAAAATTACTATTATATAGAGGTCAAAATAACAGAATAATGTTCAAAGCTTTGGTTTAACTGTTAAAAACTTTCTTGTTGCACTCATCCTTCGGAAACTGGTTATAACAATTTATATTGCTTGAGACGAGGACACATAAGGCACTTTACCTCTCCTCTTATGTTTACTCCCCCCATCTTGTCTTTCTTCAACCCTTACATTTGCTCCCCCATCACATTGTGCACCACCCCCCTCCCACCCATTATCTTTCTCTCCCCCCACCCCTCCCCCCACCCACCCCTTATCTTTCTCTCCTCACCCTTATCTTTCTCTGAACCCTTATTATCTTTCTCTGCACTTTTGTGTCTTTCTATACCCCCTCCTTATCTTTCTCTGCCTCATCCTTATCTTTCCCTGCCCCCTTCCTCACCCTTCTCTACTCCCTCCTTATCTTTCTCTACACCCTCATCTTTCTCTATGCCCTCATCTTTCTCTATGCCCTCATCTTTCTCTACACCCTCATCTTTCTCTATGCCCTCATCTTTCTCTACGCCCTCTATCTTTTTCGGTGCCATGATGTCTTTCTATCCACCCTCCTTATCTTTCTCTAGCCCCTCTTTATCTTTTTCGGTGCCATAATGTCTTTCTATCCACCCTCCTTATCTTTCTCTACCCCCTCTTTATCTTTTTCGGTGCCATGATGTCTTTCTATCCACCCTCCTTATCTTTCTCTACCCCCTCCTTATCTTTCTCTACCCCCTCCTTATCTTTCTCTGAGCCCTCCTTATCTTTTTACCCTTCCATCCCGATATATCTGCTTTTTTTTTCTTTCTTGCTCCCACCCCATCTCAGCAGGCTGATGCTGATGGTTTACTGGATGCACACAAAGAAACTTTGATGCCAATGCTGCCTGTCATAAAGGAAACTGCACTATGAAGACCTAAATAGCCTTGTGCACAAATTGTTCACCTATTTATTTTATAGAACGATTTTGTTAAAAAGGTATAGAAAGCAAGAGAAGTGTTCCTTGTAGTTTTGACCCCCCTTCCCCCCCCCCCCCCAACCCCCCCCACCTCTTTGCACCTACCTGGACGCATCCTCCACACCACCTACCCAACCTTAATGATCGTATTGTTTTCATGCATTGTGGAAAGTTTTCAGGTCTATCTTTCAGTCTTATTACTGTGTTGTCACGTTATAAAGATGTGACAAGTGCAGTGTTGCTTGAACTCTATTGGGGGCATTGAACAAATGGTTGTAAAATATTATACAAATTTCCAGTGACAGTATTCTCCAATTGTTTTTATTTTTAATTTTATTTTTACTGTTAAGATGGTCTAAAGTATTTTCTCGTGTCTGCATTAGATTTGATGCTTTCACACAATTTGAGGACCAGTTCACTGGTAATTCCCTGTTTGTCGTTAAAGGCGGCAAAAAGGGTTGGCGTCAGGAAGGGCATCCGGCCGTAAAACATTGCTTCAAAAAGGGGACCGAAAAACAACAACAACCACGGTTCCCAAAAAAGGCCAACCCCCGCTTGCGGGGAAAAATGGCCTCCAAAGGTGTTTTTTTTTTTTTTAATACACAATGTTACCTTTACATTTGGGCTAATAGCTGAAGTTTGTTGAAATTTATTATTATTATTATTATTATTATTTTTATTTTTATTGTTATTGTCATCGATCATACGAAAGGTCGTTTGACATTTTGTCTTCCATCCACCACTTTGTCTGCTCTGAGAATAAATAGTCAACCTGAAAATTTGATCTTTGGATTTGCCATGCAGCTGTTTATCATTTGAAAAATAGTCCCAAAGTTTGACATTGTGCCGTTTCATGTTAGTGTCTCGCCATCACTGGGTAAACTGATACTCTCAGATGCTTCTTTGCTTGACATTCAGTTGGTTGACATCCCGTTGAGGGAGTGGGGGAATTGGGCAGTGGATATGTCTTGTTTGCGCTGCTAACTGGAGAGAATAGTGGTTCCAAGATTGTGGGGTTCATACACCCTTGAGGGGGTTGTCTGGTCCAAAAAATTAGATTCTTCCCCCATTGGTCCTCTCCCCATTTCTCTTCTGTTTTTGCAATTTAAGAAAGCTCCACTTAAAGGGTAACCACATTTGTATTGTCTAGCATTAATTTATTTTTTTCTAAATTAACTTTATCTTTAAATGCTTTAACCAAAACTAATTGAAAAAAAAAATTGCCAGTAAATTAATTTGGAGGTGCTTCATTTGGTGGATGATAGATTCCAGGCTGTCAAACAGTAGGTGAGTTGCCACCTCAATCCTGAGCAAATTCAAAGTTTGTGCCATCTTCAGAACAATGTTAGGTTTTGCCAGCTTGTTTGAGTTTACGGAAGACGCAGGTGAAAAATATTTGGTAATGTATTTGTTTTCAATCCATCGGTATTTCTCCAACAAAATGCCATGCAATCTTGATGCTATTTTATTATTTTGTTTTGATATTTTGATTTTCGTCTCCAATTGGATTTTTTTGTATACAGTCGAGGCTCGTGGAAGAGCTTGTACACTGAATGAATCAGGACATAACAGGATGCAAAAGGAAGAGTAGAGAGGGAGGGGGGGGGGGGACACCAATAGCAGAGTTAAAGGCCAAGACAGAGGGAGGCTTGGACAAACAATGGGTGTGGGGAGGAATGAGGGGGTAGGAGGGCATGCCTAGGGTGGACAGGATGGATACAGAAGAAAACACTCAGGGGGGAAATTTGGAAGAAGGGATTGGGGTGAGTAGTATGGGGGGTGGGGGGTGCGGTGGGGTTAACGAGGATAGAAAAGATCATGGTTTTGGACTGGGGATGATCTGAGATTGTGGTGAACAGCTGTTGTGAAGACCTGGAGGGAAGAATGACATTGAAGAGGATGTGGAAGTTGATTCCAAAGTTGGGAAAAACAGGAACAAATCAGTGGAGGTGAGTAGTGATCCTGATTAGCAGAAGGAGGTTAATGGTGGACCATGAGCCGTGCAGAAACCAGGGGGGGGGGGGGGGGGAGGGTGGGGTAGAATCGGACTGAAAGATCAGACGGTGCAAGACCAGAAAGGAGGAAGTAGAAGAATGAGCTACCACTACCCATATGTGATGGTGAAGTGATAGACTCATAGACTTAGCTTTATATCGTAGGAGATTCAGATGATCTTGAAGGCCTTGATTTTCCACAGTATGAAGCTGAGCAAGATGTTCGGCAGAGGGGAGAGCAGTAATCCATCAGGTTGCGGATGAAAGCATTGTTTGTGGTTCTGAGCTCAGGTGTGCCAAGGAAGGACTTTGCATGATGGAGGATGTCCAGTCCAACTTTGAAATGTGGTTTGCCCAAGAAAGATCATGGCTGATCGTGAGACCCAAGCGTTTGATTGACTGAACTTCCTCCAGATTGTTGAGAACTTTGATAGGAAGGTTTGCCAGACAGTCTTTTGGAGAGAGATATTGAGTGTGATATTTGTCAGGATTGAGATATATTCCAAGTGTTTGACCAGCTTGTGATTTTTTTTTTCAAGGTCTTAAGAAAGTGAAGAGGCTGCAACCTGCCTCTGAAAAATGAGGAATGTATCTTTTTTCAGTCCTTGGGTGGAGTCATCAGCAAATGGATCGATAAAGAGGATTTTCCAGAGAGATAATAATTGATGAATATCAGGAATATGACTGGGCCCTGAACACTGCACTCCAGCCTTGACAGGGAGAGTAGGTGAAAGGATTCCGTTGAGTGTCACACATAGCCTGCGGGAGTAGAGCAAATCAGTAAGCTATGTGTGGTGTTGGCTTTGGATGTCACAGGCAGAGTTTTGAGAGCAAGTCAAGATGGCAGACTGTTTCAAAAGCATGAGATATGTCCAGAGAGACTGCCTTCATCTCATGTCTGACATTGAGGGCCTCCATCCATTGTTGGGAGAGTCGAAGCGGCAGGTACAAGTTGGAGTGACTTGGTCTGAAACCAAATTGGTGATCTGAGATGAGGTTGTTAGAGAAAAGGAAGGATTTCAAATCAACTGTGATGACTTGGGAGCAGATTAAATGATGTGGTTAGCATTTGTCCTTCAGCTAGTCAATAGTTGAATTTGAGATTTACTTCTCGCAAGCTGTTTTCAGCCTATTGCTTTCACTTTAAAAAGTGTTATTGAAGCACTTAGCTGTATGTTTACCTTGTAAGGATTGAAATACAATGTAGGCCTTGCTTGAAGGAAGCCATGTTTAAAATTATTAGAATTTTTTTGTTTTCTTTTTAATACAGGGTGGGGTGATTGTCTTGAGTACACAAATAAAGTCCTTAATGACAAAACATTGTATTCCACTTCAAAATATTTTTTACATGTGACATGCCGCAGGTCTATAAGAGCTTTCTTTGTGTTGGTGGCATTGGTGTTGGTGTTGTTGTTGGTGTTCGATTTTTGAAATGTAGGTCGGACAGCTGCCAGACCACACCCACATCTCACTTGACTCCACCCACCATAGCACCAATACAAAATATAGCTGCCATCTTTGTTTTCTCGTGGGCCCAACACAGGCCTGTAGGCTCTAGGCTTCTGCTGATTATACCCTCCCCGGGTTTGTTGCATCAGATTTTCATTGGCTTTGTTTGGGTCGAGTGTTATTCATGTTGGACCCCAAAAAATGAAATGTCGAATAATAGTTTCTAATAATAATAGAGAAATGGGTTTCTCTCATCTCCTCTTCCTGTTCAGGCTGGAGTTCCACAAGGCAGTGTTCTGGGCCCTGTGCTTTTTCTGGTCTTCATCAATGATCTCTCTGACTCTCTTGAAAATCCTCTGTATCTCTTTGCTGATGACTCTACTCTCTGTCGCTCCATTCTTCATCCCTCAGATCGGCAGTCTGCAGCCTCCTCACTCTCTGCAGACCTGGACAAAATCACAGACTGGGCAAACAAGTGGAACATGTCTTTCAATCCTGACAAATCTCACACTCTTACGATGTCTCTCCGAAAAGACCGACTGGACAACCCTCCCATCCACTTTCTGAATAATCCTCTCCAAGAAGTTCTGTCACTCAAGCTTTTGGGTCTCACTATCTGCCATGATCTTTCCTGGGAAAACCACATTTCAAATCTGGCCTCCAAAGCCAGTCCCCTTCCGACTCCGAAAGTTCCGAAAGATGCCGACTGGGCATCCTCCGTCGTGCGAAGTCCTTCCTTGGCACACCTGAGCTCCTCACCACATACAAGGCTTTCATCCGCAGCTCAATGGAATACTGCTCTCCCCTCTGGGCTGGTGCTCCTGCCTCACACCTAGCTCGTCTTCACGCTGTTGAAACCAAAGCATTCAGAATCATTGGAATCTCCCGCGATGAAGCTAACTCCAAGGGCCTCTCACTCACTCACCGCAGGCAGGTTGGTGGTCTTTCCGTCTTCTACCGACTCCTCTCTGGCCTTGCCCCCCCAGCTCTCTCTGGGCTCTGTCCCGCAAATATTCCTACAGGTCACACAAGAAGATCTGCCTGCAACCCTCTTATGGTCAAACTGCCAAAATCAAGACTCTCTGCTCACCTTCACTCCTTCATTCCTCTTTTCTCCCACCTCTGGAACAAACTCCCTCACTCTCTTCAATCCCACTCCACCCTCCAGGTCTTTAAAACAGCTGTTCACCACCATCTCTTATCTTCCCCCATCCAAAACCTTGATCTTTTCTACCCCCGCTAATTTCACCCCAATTCCACTTTTTTGAAATACCAACTTCTGTCCTGGAAGTCCTTGGTGTCCTTGTGTTTGATACTTCTCCCGCCCCCCCCCCCCCCCCGCCTCCTCCCCCCAAGCCCTCTCCCTTCCACACATCTCCCTGCTCTCAAATGTTGTGTTGTGTGCTTCCCCTTCTCTCCCCATCTTGTTTTCCGCTCCCTCTTTTTATATATTTTGTTTGTCTGGTTGATTTGTTTGTGAAGTAAATGTTAGCTCTTTCACGAGCCTCGATTCAGTATACAAAAAAAAATAAAAAAATAAAAATAGTAAAGTTTAATCAAGCCCGTCGGAACGCACGGTAATTAAGTGTTGCATGATGTTATGCAAACTAGTGTTGTGTAATTTTTGAACGGCCCCATATCGGGGTTAAGCAATCCGTGACCATGTGACGAATCAGCTCGTTCTGATGTAACCGTGGGGAGTGTGACATGGATGAGAGTTATTGAGTTAATATATTGAGCTTTAATTTCGCATTTCCCAATTGGCTCGTTACGAATTTTGTCGCAGGTTTGACCAAATATGAGCTTTTGTAAATATAACAGGTAGGACAAAGCCATTAATTGACAACAGTGTCGGCATTGACAGAATTACATGGACAGCTGATGTGCGGCCTTTGGAATTTTAAGCAGGACGTCATCACCAGTGGTGACATTTTGAGGTACCGGAATCCTGCAGAAATGTCAGTCCTGACGTCATTGCCAGATTTACTGTTGCATCAGGTTGTGACATGACACTGACCATTTGAGACCCCAAAATGAGTGATAGATGAAATATGCACAATTTACCATGATCAACAAAGCTAACATAGTCACATACATCCACTTGCTCTCACAATTCAGAATCCCCTTTCAAGAAAAAAAAAATCACATCATTTGGTCCAACCACTGTTTTTCGACAAAATTATATATTTCAAGAAAGACTACAACGACACTTTTCGACGTCATGAAGTCCACTGATATGCCTCCGCCCACATTATTACATCATTATTGTAGTTGTACCAAGTTTGATTTAAATCCATTCTGCTGTTCTCAAGTTATCACATTTCTACTTCACATGACCTCTGACTTTTGACCTCTTGAAGCCATAATGTAATCTGTTCATATTTTCATCATATATACTTTTACCACATTTGTTCAAAATCTCATCACTGGTTCACGAGTTGGTGCGGCAACATCATTTTTACTTAAGATGGTCTCTGACCTCGTGACCCCAAAACCTAATCAGTTCATCATTATACGTACCAGGACCAAGTTTGACTTGGATCCCTTCAGCTGTTCTCAAGTTATCGTGGTAACAAAATAATTGCAACTTAACCTGACCTCTGATCTTTGACCTCTTGACTCCAAAATCGAATCGGTTTAACTTTGCATCATCATATATAATTATACCAGGTTTGGTGAAAATCCTATGACTGGTTCACAAACAAACAAACAAAATACCTATTTTGGGGGGCTGAACACCCCCCCTCCCGCCCCCCATAAACTTCCATAGATCCTGATTTTCTTAATGCCATGAACAAAGTTTGGTACATCACGGGTGATGAAGATTTTGGCCAAGTTTCTTCGAAATGTGCGTAATTTCGGAGAGCAAATACCGATTAGTATTTTGAGGGAGTCAATCCTGGATACACTTTGAACATCCTTAAACCATCACAGACCCCGATTGTTTTTAATGCCGTGAATGAACTTGAGTACAAACGTACCAAATATCATTTGTGCCAAGTTTGGTCACAATCACAACAGTTTTGAAAAAGAAGTTGCAAGTGGTCATGGACTGACTGACAGATGGACTGATTGACTGACTGAATGTCAGTGACTGACTGTCATGTGACTGACTGACAGTGACTGTCAAAGTGACTGACTGATGCACGGAGTGACTGGTAGACAGACTGACTAACCGAGTGACTGACGGACGGACGACGCGCCATCCCATAAGCACCCTGGAACTACATTCCAGGTGAGCTAAAAATCGTGGTTTGGGGAGGTCTACAGGTAAGTTAAGCAACAGGGGAGGTCTACAGGTAAGACAACAGGTAAGTTATAGTTGTGGTGGTGGGTGGTTGCCCCCAAAATAGGTATTTTTCTGTTCGTTTGTTTAAAGTCTGAGCGCACAGGGACGTTGCCCATTTTTTTTCCATGTCGGTTAAGGAGCCCTCTACTACTACTAGATGCTTTTAAGGCCAGCATCATGGCCTGCCTTTTTTATAATAAAAAAGGTTAAAAAATCAAACATTTAAACAGCCTTGGACGTGCACCTTGACCCCACGGCCAAGGCACACCGTCTATCAAGACTGTCCCATTGGCATACACATGCACCTCAACCCAAAGGCTGAAGCACATGGTCAATCAAAACATGCATCCTGACCCCGAAGAGCCAGAATGCATGGTCATACAATTGGACCCCTCCTCCATAGGAATGAGTTCACCGTCCCCCAGTGGATTCTACACCCTTAAGATGAAGCCACCAGTGGTTTTAACACAACGAGTATTTAACACACTACTAGATACACAGGTGGAGGGACAGAACACGGTTGTGTTCTTTTATGAAGTAAACTCTACTGTTGTAGATTGCTCGCCAAGTGGCTTAAGCATTCAAGCCAGCACTCCATTCAAAACCGTTGATAAGGAACGGCTGGCTTGGCAAGTGCTAGATGTAACTGAACACACCCCAGAAATAGACGGGAGAGAAGATATTGTTGTGGATCTCAGCGCTGGCCTTCTCCCCTTACCAAGAGGGGATTAGTCCCCTTGTCTTTGACTGGCCGACGGGACCCGGGACCTATGACGTCCTTCCCGGACAGCGCGAAATAGGGTCTTAGGACTAGAATCACTATTACCTAATTACTCGCGCTGCCCGGAAACGAGGAAATAAGCCCAGCACGAATCACGCGTGCTGAGACGCCGAGCGGTGCGTACACGCGATTCGTGCCGTTTATATGGTGACCCCAGTTCTAGCGATCTCGTTCGTACCATGCTTAGCCAATGGAGAAATCACACAGGTGGTCGAATTGGGAAGAAAGGAATAACAGGATTTATTTACACGATTTACAATGATTCCAGAAAAGAGGACACTGTGCAGCCTTAAAAACAGTCTTAACTTAATCCCCAGGACAAACGGGCCTGTCTCACACACAGACACACTCACACGGGGCTTGCAGCTGCGAGATGATGGTCCGCGTCCAAGGATGGCTCTCGCGCAGCTCCCTCCGTTCTCCGGCTCGTCCTGGGCAGATGGTAAGTAGTGGGGCAGGAGCTCTCCGCGTGTCGTTTGGCGCACACGGGATAATACGGGGCGAACGGTAGGGTCAGGGCTCTGGCGGTTGGCGATTAACACTGGCGGCTATTGCCGCGTTCACTCGCGTGGCTGAATAAGCGATATCCGCCACCGGCGTGTCTGGCTGCCTTTCCTTCGGCGCTTACGTAATACTGAGATATAGCGCAATGCCCCCAAAGCGAGCGCTGCTTCAGTCGAGTCCTGTTGACCACTCACTCATGCTCTCTCTCGTGCTCCTTGTAACAAGTCCCTCCAGGGCTAGTCCTTCCTCTCGTGCAAGTCCTCTTATCACGCCCTTTCCCAACGAGTCCTGACCGAGTCCCCATAGGCACGCCCCGTGAACCTTCTAGCACTTACCAGACGCGCCTTACCACGCCCTGTCACGCCATGCCCTTAGAGCCCTGGTTGGCTGGTGGCCCTTACCATCATCGCCTCTGACGCGCTGCCCTGACGCCGCCCCACCCTGACCCCGCGCTCCTCCCTCTTAGGCCTACCTCGTGTTACTCGACCAGTGAGCGAGCAAAGGGCAGCAAACGCTGCTGGCAGCCAAAGCGTAATAAATGCTGCGGCTAGCCAAAGCGTAACAAACTGAGGGATCAGCCAAATGGGGCGCGGGATCAATTATGCCCATGGAGGTGGAACTTGGAGGGTGTACGCAAAATGATAGGACCTAAACTCATGTCTTTACACAACGCAGATATTACTCGTGGAAATGGCCTATACTTACACATACTATGACATAACTAATACTCTAAGGTGGCCTACGTGTTGCTCGTGGACTAACTATGGGGTGGTGTTACGTGGTCCTCCCGGTAACTACCTGGTCTTGGTGACCCCCGGACCGTGGGAGGGACCCCGCCAGAAAGATATATGGTTTATACGCTTTCGTAACGCAATCAATATGAATTCCGGTCAAGAAGAAACCCCACACCAAGGATCCGGAATAATCAATAATATATTCACTCAGCAATCAACAACCATCAACCATGCACAATCAATATTACAACCATGTGAACTCATCTACACAAACTCTAAGATGGCCATCTTAATCTTATACATTCCTCACGTGAGCCCCACTCCTGACTCCCTCCGTGGTCAATGTCTCTCCTCTCCGCACACGGGCGGGTGAACGAGCCCCGGGCGGACGTGCTCTAAACGTGCCGTCTCGGACTGGGGCCGCGGCTGCAGCGCACCTCCTTGCCAAGCCACGGGGCAAACCCAGCGCGGCGTCCAACGGGCGCGAGGCCCCAAGTGCGACCCTTACGCGTCCTTGTAGATGGGCAAAAACCCAGCGCGGCTTCCGACGCGAGCGAGGCCCAACGTGCGGACCCGTACGCGTCTTTGTAGACGGGGCAAAACCCAGCGCGGCTTCCGACGCGAGCGAGGCCCAACGTGCGGACCCGTACGCGTCTTTGTAGACGGGGCAAACTGTCCCGGACGCTTGGTTTCGTGCACGAACTCACGGTGACTGGACGTGTCAAAAGGTATTTACCGCCCAGGTAACTCCTCTCGCCAGACGTTTCGCAACGGCGCGTTTTCCGCGCAGCGTAAGGTCGATTCCACCTTCTCGTCGTCGCGGGGCGAGGAAGTAGAAGCCCCGTCCTTTTCTCTCCTCGTGTCTTTTTTTTCTTCCGTTTCCGGCCACTTCCGTTTCCGGCCACTGGTTCCGAAGGGCTCCTGACCCTCCCATCACAACAACCCTTAATATAATACACACGGATAAGCAACCTGAATGGTAATTTACATACATTCACCTAAATATGTAACACTCCCCCCCTTCAAGAAAGAAAGTTTGAACCCAGCGAAAACTTTCTTTGCCGGCCAATTTGGAGAAACAAACCAGATAACTCAACCCCCCCACATTATCAATTCCCCCCGGGCACAGTTATCCCTTAAAAATAAAGCCAGTTAAGCCACTCGATAGCACTTTTCCGGGAGGCCAAGCCGAGTATTCACTACATGGATGCCTTTAGGAACGCGGAGTTCACGGTTAGTCCGTGCAGGAAAGTTCTCTACATGGGCGCCTTGAGGAACGTGGAGTTCACGGTTAGTCCGTGCAGGAAAGTTCTCTACATGGGCGCCTTTAGGAACGGCGTTCACGGTTAATTCGTGTAGGAATCTTGGCTCGGCGGCTCCGCCGCCTTCAGTGCTTCAACTTCTCAGAACGTCCCTAATAATTAGGGTGGGACCACTGGTCCCTGTAGTCCCCTGAATACCGGTCTTCTTCTCGGCCACTACTTTGCCAATTCTTCCTTCGGGAGCGGCCGTAACTCAGGGAGCCTCCATAATAATATTGACTGCGGCCACCACCAAAACTACCGCCCAGTTGTCCTCTCCTGTAGACCTCTCGACGCCTACGAAATGCCTTCCCTACTGTTATGGTCCGACCCTCCAAATCCTTGCCATTCCAATTCTTCTCTGCCTCTCTGGCGTCTTTTGTGCTGGCAAACGTGACAAAGCCGAACCCTCTGGACTGTTGCGTTTCCCAGTCTCTTACCAACCGCACTTCCACCAGCGGCCCATATCTGTTGAAGACAGAGGTCAGAACTTCTTCCTCTGTTTTGAAGTTCAGTCCCCCTACAAATAACTTGGCACTTTTGTCACCATCCCGAGCTGGTGTGGTGTTATTTTCCCTGCTGGGCTCTTTCTCAACCCTCAGGTTACCATAAACTTGACCCCCGGCCAAATCATTCCCGAGAACCACAGATACACCCTCTACAGGAAACGTGGCTTGTAAACCGACGGTGACCGGTCCTGACACCAAATCGGACTCCAACTGGATGACCTGAAGGGGAGCACTAACACCGCCCCCGATCCCCTGTAAACGAACACTATCCCCCGTTGCCGTCTCCTCGGACCATGGCAAAATGCCTTCAAGCATTAAAGATTGATGGGCCCCTGTGTCTCTCAATATCCTAACCGGTCTCCGGTTAGTCGAGGCTCCATCCAGTGACACAAACCCCTCGGAAACAAATGGTTGGTAACCCTCTTGATGGCGATTTCTTACGCTAGCCATCGCATTCGGAGTTGTAATAGTCGGACTCCGCTCTGGGTTGTCCCTTTTCATGAGGTAACAACTGGACATCAAGTGTCCAGGTTTTTTGCAAAACGCGCAAGTAGGCCCGGAGGAAAAACTCGGGGTCTGCCTCGGGCCCCCCGAACTATAAGTTTGTCTTGGGCCCGCATCCCTCTGATTTCGAACCGGTGGGGTATCATAGTTGTCCCCATAATCATCTCGAGGCCGCCGCCATGTATGGTCGTTCTCCGCACCTGCTGTTCCCCACCTCCCCTGCGGAGATCTAGGCGAGGAGTTAGGTTCGTGGACCCCTATTCGGTGGGTTAAGGCATAATCATCTGCCATGGTGGCTGCGTCCCACAACTTCGGTACTTTCTTTTCCTGCAGGTACACTTTGATGTCCTCGTGGACACACTGCTGGAATTCCTCCACCAGGATCAAGTCCCGCAATGTTTCGAAGTCTTTCCCGACTCCTTTTGACTCACACCACCGATCAAACATGTTTTCTTTCACTCTGGCAAACTCCACATGGGTCTCACTCTCCCTCTTCCTGGCATTCCTGAATTTTTGCCTGTAAGCTTCCGGAACCAACTCATAGGCTTTGAGGATGTGCTTCTTCAGTACCTCATAATCTGCACATTGGTCCATTGGTAGCGCCGAATAAATTTCCTGAGCTTTCCCCACCAGCACACTTTGCACGAGTATGGTCCATGCCTCCTCCGGCCAGTTTAATTGTCGAGCCACTTTCTCAAAGTGTGGAAAAAATTTCGCGACTTCTTTTTCACTGAACGGTGGAACCAGCCTCACATGTCTGCCCACATCCCAGGTTTTCTGGTTAGGTGTCGACCCCGTCAGCAAGGGTGGTGCCTCTCCCCGTTCTCTCATTAACTCCAGCTCCTTGAATTTGATTTCTTGCTGAAGCTGCATGTCACGTTCCTTTAATTCCCTTTCCGCTTTTCTCTCCTCTGCTTCGAGGTCCCTTGCAGCTCTCCTTTCCTCTGCTTGTTCCTTTTCTCTTCTTTCCTGGAGTTCTCTTTCCACTCTCCTTTCCTCTGCTTGTTTCTCTTCTCTCCTCTCCTCTGCTTTCCTTTCTTCTTCTGCTCTTTCCTTTTCTGCTCTTTCCTTTTCTGCTTTCCTTTCTTCTTCTGCTCTTTCCTTTTCTGCTTTCCTTTCTTCTTCTGCTCTTTCCTTTTCTGCTTTCCTTTCTTCTTCTGCTCTTTCTTTTTCTGCTTTCCTTTCTTCTTCTGCTCTTTCCTTTTCTGCTTTCCTTTCTTCTTCTGCTCTTTCCTTTTCTGCTTTCCTTTCTTCTTCTTTGATCCGTTCCTGGCTCCGTAATTGCAACTCCAGTTTCCGGAGCTCCACGTCTTCTGGTTCTTCGGGTAGCCACTCCCAGGCTAACTCGTCCCATGTTCCTAATCCCACCATAGATTGTATCACCGTGGCCTGCAACTCTGCCTTCCTCAAATTAGTTCGGACCTCCAAGTTAAAATGTTTGGCCAATTTCAAGAGATCCGACTTTAGCAATGCTCGGAACTGTGCCTCACTCGGGGTTACCCCAAAGTTCTGTGCCACAAACGCCATGGTGCCTATCGTTAACACCTGTTAACCTTCACCCCAAGACTTTCCCCAATTTCTCAAAAAAAAATATTACCAATTAATAATTAATTAATAAATTTTAATTACCAAAAATATTATTATTTTATTATTTTATACACTTTTAGATCCCGGACGTAGACCCAATTGCGAAACCGCAAATCGTAATTTGGACGAGCCCCCAATTCCGTTACGTGGTCCTCCCGGTAACTACCTGGTCTTGGTGACCCCCGGACCGTGGGAGGGACCCCGCCAGAAAGATATATGGTTTATACGCTTTCGTAACGCAATCAATATGAATTCCGGTCAAGAAGAAACCCCACACCAAGGATCCGGAATAATCAATAATATATTCACTCAGCAATCAACAACCATCAACCATGCACAATCAATATTACAACCATGTGAACTCATCTACACAAACTCTAAGATGGCCATCTTAATCTTATACATTCCTCACGTGAGCCCCACTCCTGACTCCCTCCGTGGTCAATGTCTCTCCTCTCCGCACACGGGCGGGTGAACGAGCCCCGGGCGGACGTGCTCTAAACGTGCCGTCTCGGACTGGGGCCGCGGCTGCAGCGCACCTCCTTGCCAAGCCACGGGGCAAACCCAGCGCGGCGTCCAACGGGCGCGAGGCCCCAAGTGCGACCCTTACGCGTCCTTGTAGATGGGCAAAAACCCAGCGCGGCTTCCGACGCGAGCGAGGCCCAACGTGCGGACCCGTACGCGTCTTTGTAGACGGGGCAAAACCCAGCGCGGCTTCCGACGCGAGCGAGGCCCAACGTGCGGACCCGTACGCGTCTTTGTAGACGGGGCAAACTGTCCCGGACGCTTGGTTTCGTGCACGAACTCACGGTGACTGGACGTGTCAAAAGGTATTTACCGCCCAGGTAACTCCTCTCGCCAGACGTTTCGCAACGGCGCGTTTTCCGCGCAGCGTAAGGTCGATTCCACCTTCTCGTCGTCGCGGGGCGAGGAAGTAGAAGCCCCGTCCTTTTCTCTCCTCGTGTCTTTTTTTTCTTCCGTTTCCGGCCACTTCCGTTTCCGGCCACTGGTTCCGAAGGGCTCCTGACCCTCCCATCACAACAACCCTTAATATAATACACACGGATAAGCAACCTGAATGGTAATTTACATACATTCACCTAAATATGTAACAGGTGGCAACCCTTTAACCTTTAATGATCAATATGTGCCAATCTCAAAACCGTAGCAATATAATAGGGGTAAAAATCTGTACAGTGCAGTACGGTAGTGTGAATCAGGATCGGTGGGGACAAGAGGCAAATCTGCGTACGTAATAAATGGATGGTTCCGAAGAGTCATTTCATCTTTCACTGGTCATGGTGATTACTTGACTTCACTTTGGGTACTCTTTCCATGAAAATCGTATTTAATTGACAATTTGGAGATAAGAAAGTAGTGAATAATTTTGAAAATAAATTCCGAAAACGATTAATTTTGAAAATAAATTTGGTAAACGATTGATTTTGAAAAAAATTTTGGTAAACGATAAAATTTGGAAATGAATGAGGAAAACGATTAATTTTGGAAATGAATGAGAAAAAATGATTGATTTTGAAAATGAATGAGGAAAACGATTAATTTTGAAAATAAATTAGGAAAACGATTAATTTTGAAAATAAATTTTGAAAACGAATAACTTTGAAAATGAATAAGGAAAACAATTGATTTTGGAAATTAATGAGGAAAACGATTAATTTAGGAAATGAATGAGGAAAACGATTAATTTAGGAAATGAATGAGGAAAACGATTAATTTTGGAAATGAATGAGAAAAAACGATTGATTTTGAAAATGAATGAGGAAAACGATTAATTTTGAAACAAGGAAACACTGAATGCCAAGTAAACCGTGAATTTGAATTAATTGTGTGTTGGAAAAGCTGAAGCTCGATGATTGGTTGATTGGGAGCCAATGATTTAACGATCGGAAGTGACGTTTGGTTCAGTCAGCTGGTACTGTACCGTTATTCCTGCCCATGGAATGTTAAACCATAACGGTTAATTTTCGCCCTGCTGGCGTGGCTGACCATGAGGCAAAGGTCGGGCCGGGCGCGGCGTGCTTACCGGTGAATGGGCAACGGTGCTGTCCCGAGCCATGCCCGGAGCCCGGGATCAGCCACGTCGTGGGCCGTCGTTGGCCGTGGCCCCGGAACACGAAACGAGGCTGTGCGACGAGACCGCGGTATCTGAGGACGACGAGGACAAGGAAAGCGTCGGTTCACCCCCCCACGTGAACCGGAACGGTTTTCCTATGAACGCAGTTACGTGGGACCGCATGTGGTGCATCGCGACCAGGCAGCACCCGGGTGGCTCTGACATGGCGTGTAGTATCCGTGAGGCCAGGCATCTGCCCAAGGTGTGACCTCGTTATCCGTCTATTGACATTGTAGTCCATTGGTATCGGGTTAGGGCCTGGAAGGAAATGTTGGAGGGTGACTGCACACCATCACCAACACTTTTGTGTGGTTTTATAGTACGTATTTTATAGACGTAATCGCGTTCTAGTTGTACATGCTGTGCTTTATAGAGGTACTCGTTTGAAAAAAAGATAACGTGTACTACTGGCTACCACTAGGTGGCGTTTGTGACCTATGTGGGCACATTCTGTGCGTACAGATAGACAGACGTACCCAAATGCAGTACTCTCCTCTGGTGAGGGTAATAGAGGTACATGCAAGGTATGGGACCTGAGGGGTCTTTTGCATTGCCCGTTTGGAGGGTGTTCGCAATGTGGTGGCAGGTATGCACAATTAATGCCATAAACATAGCAGAGCGAATGCGAAAACACAATAGTTTGTTGTCATATTATCTTGCACATGGAAATATATGTTAGGAGGGGGGGGGGGGGGGGGTTGTTGCTCGGATGGGGGGGGGGCATTGTCCCTTGAGTGTGGTCAAGTGATGCATACTGATATTGATAGGAACCAAAGTAAAGTATATATCGCAATCTTTATTGTATTTTCATGTATATGTGGATGAGGGGGGCACCACATCACTAGCACCGCTTCCACCAGCAAGACACGAGCCAACAGCTGCGTGATAGACACAAATGAATATGGGACTTTTGAAATTATGTAATCCGCTCCAGAATGCTTGGCGGCTCCAGAAGTGATATCCGTTGCATGTGGACTTCTGTAATGCGTGCACGATCAGGATTGTTACCTGAAATGGCTCATAAAGCTTCTAACACAAGCTGAAAATACTTGGAAAAGTATGTGAGAGCTTGGTGTGCCTCTGTACAATGAAAGATTGGAGGAAGACACCATATCTAGTGTGGGTGCTTCTGAACACCAATGGAAAGGACCTATGTGGTCCTTAATTTTTAAAATAAATTAGGAGTCATGATTGGAAATCGGAAATCATGAAGGACAAGTTTTGAGTTGTTTATTGGCACAATTAACTTGCTCGTGGTCACATGTCATTTCCAGATATCTCGCGGGATTGTGAGCTTGACAGGCGACCATGCCAAACCATGACATGTAGGGACTGTTTCAATCGCAGTTTCTGTGAAGTCTGTGCTAGCATGATGGGAAGGGAAAAGCGTTAAATATTCTAGTCTTTCGATGTGGGAATGCTCGTTTGCTTTTATGTGTGGAAGGAGGGTGGGAAGGGGAGTACCTACTGAGTTGTAGTTGGGAGGTCGGGGGGAGAGCAAAGATTGGGCAGAGTTGGGAGGTTGAGGACTCTCGATGGACGGGAAGTGGTTGAGGAGTTGTTGCGGGGGAGGAAGGAAGAGGGTGTGAAGTGAAATGGGGAGGGGATTGAGACCTTAGGGATGGGAGGGGAAGGTTGAGGCCTTAGGGGTGGAGGTTGAACACTTTGGGTTTGTGAGGGGTTGTGGGGGTTGAACATTTAAGGACTTGAAGTCACATTTTACATTGTGTAGTTGTTCCATGGGTCCCTGTTAACCCTTTGAGTACGGATGACGTCCAGTGCCGCGACCCGCGAAAAAGTTTTGTGTCCGGATGACGTTACTACACGTCATCGATTTATCTTACTATAATTCACCAAATGTCCGTCCATCCGTCCGTTGGAAGGTACCGCAAAAACGGCTCAACCGATCGCAACGATATTTTGGGTGGGTATTCCTGGGACCCCTGGGAGTAAAATAGGCCATATTGTTTTTCCAAATTTTCCAGTTTTTCCAAACACGATGGAATAATATTTAGCGATATGAACGGTGATGTGGCTTTTGTTGAAATCCTACGTACCAGGAGAGAGTAGATCGACTCCTGACGAACTCTTCCTATATAAACGTGCAGCTCTGAAGTAACATGGCAGCGTGAGCAAAGCGACTGAGAAACGGGATTAGCGGCCGCTTGTGTGTTACAGATTTGGCACGCACTCTTCACACATAAACGTGCGACTGAGAAAGACGTGCAGCGGCCGCTTCCGTTTTGCAGAATTCAATCTTTTTTCAAAATGGGCGCCATGTACTGTTTAGATTTTGATGATTTGCGTGTATTATGATTCAACGGATGTTTATATGAATCGTTTAAAATAAAAAAGCCTTCAATTTCTGATATTTTGCCTTTTCATTTGGGCTTCCCAATTGAAGCCCCGCCCATAGGGCTGGTGCGGTTGCTAGTACCTATAAACAGATCGTCAGTACGTGGTTGCATTCCCGTAATGCCAAATTAATCCCGTACCTGGGGTATTTTTATCAAAAAAAAAAATCCCGTACTCAAAGGGTTAATATTTATTATGAATTTGTTTCATAAGAAAGTGCATTTGTTGAGAGATGGTTGTTTGGCGTCATCGTCGTTTGATGTTTGTGCAATCTGAAATGGGTGTTCATGTAGTGGTTTTCTCGGTGCTTTCTGAGTTGGGTTATTGTATTTTCTATTTTGGTTGTGGTACCTTCCGAGTTTAATCTTGTCCTGGTGGTTGTGGTGTTGGTGCTATTAGGGTGGCTCTACCACAACCACCACCACCACCAAAACAAAACCTGAGCCATAAAGACAAGCCTTGGCTACCTTCGCATTAATCTCAGAGAAATCCACCAATTGCATTTGCTGTTTAATGTTGTCTTAAAAAAAAACAAATACAAATGCTACAAAGTGAAAATTTTGATGTACTGAATTGATCATATGTCACTCAATTATATATTGATCTCTGTGTTTGAAATTCCTTTTTTTCACTTTACCTTGCTGTGTTAGCCTGGTGTTGGCTTAGCGGTTAGGGTGCCGGCTTGGGATCCTAGGATCCTGGGTTCGAATCCCGGTCATTGCTGAATTAACGCCAGGGGGGTTGACTCAGCCTGTCATCCTTCCGAGGTCGGCAAATTGAGTACCAGCTTGCTGGGATGAATGATCCCGGAGTGTATCCAGATTTAGAATAGGTACACCGTATCCCTGCACATCGTAAGAGGCGACCAAGGGTTGGCGCCAGGAAGGGCATCCGGCCATAAAAACATTGCCTCAAACAGGGAACCATGATTGTCATGGGGCCCGCAAGGCTAACCCCCGCTCTAGCGGGGGAAAATGGCCTTAAAACGATCATTCATTCATTCATTCATTCACCTTGCTGTGTTTTTTGACATTGTGCGTCTGTGGATCGTCTTTCCCCAACGAATCCGCTGTGTTACAACAGATGGTTCCATTGCTAATAAATACCGCAATGACAAATCAAATACCAATTACTTTTGTGTGAAACATGTTCGTTTGTTTGGGCCCAGTGAGGTAATGATTACACCTGCGTAAAGCGTGCATGAAAAACGATGCGTTAGCACATCGTTTCTTTTTCATGATGTAACGGAGCAAGTCGTTTTGATGCTGGGAAAGTTGTTTGTTTGACTTCATGGGTCCTATCAGACATTTTAATTTGGCAGCATTGTTTGCATTTGTAATGACCTCGTGTTTTTCTTTTCTGAGCAATTTCGCTTTCTTTTTCTTTGCAGGTGCATATACCATCTGTGCCGTACTTTTTACCTTCCACCCCAGTTGGTGAAAAACTAGAAGCCATACAGAAGTTCATGTGTGAACTTCAGTATCCTGCGTTTACCCCATCTGTGTGCAAATCTAGAACCCATGTATTAAATGTACAGTTAGAGTTCATAGAACACTTTACCCCATGCAGTCTTGTGAAAAAATGACATGGGCAGGGTCTGCGAGCGGCAAATTTGATTGGTCGAAATGATGTAAAATGCCATGATATTTTGTCCCAGGTATTGCTAAAGGAAACGTTTTTGAAAATGCCAATAATGTGATTTGTGTTCTACAGTGTTGTAGTACTGCATATTATTCAAATGAAATGAAGTAAAGCTTTTAAAGGCTGTATAATTTTTCTTTTGGGCAGTTTACCCCTGCTGATGCAGCATATTTTACACCACCTTATTTAAGATGTTACATTAGTTATTCGTTCCTATTGCTTGTGTCCTTCATAATGTCCTTAAAAACAGTACTTTTCCTGTTTGGAATGATTTTCAATTTTGTTTGACTGCCAGACAGGCAGACAGAATAATTTTTTAAATCTTACTCCTCTCTGCGCATGTGCAATCGGGACGCATTCAGAGCCAAAGTTCCGATTCATGCTCCGATTCGTGTTCAAAGTATAACGTTCAATTGATACCAAGTAGTTCCTCGATCATAAACTGACATTTGTAGATGGACAGACAGACAAAGTGAACCAATTGCATAACTCCACTTTTCGCTTCACTTGTGTGGAGTAACTAACAGTTACTCATTCGGCTAAGATCCCATGGTGTCCGTTGCAGGGTGCTCTGTCGTCTGTGTCCAAATACACGAGCCATTTGTCGCAGGTCCGCAAGAGCTTAATGTTGTTATTGTTGTTGATGGGGTTCTTGTGGGTCGATTTTTACTCCCGCTAGGGAGTAATGCATTCGATCGTGTGTGTGTGTGTGTGTGTGTGTGTGTGTGTGTGTGTGTGTGTGTGTGTGTGTGTGTGTGTGTGTGTGTGTGTGTGTGTGTGTGTGTGTGTGTTCGTGTGTTCGTGTGTTCGTCAACAAGATATCTGGAAAAGTTCTGAACGGATTTGGATGAAAGTTGGTGCGATGATTGCCCTTGGGATAAGGAAGAATTGATTAGTTTTTGGTGAAGCTCAGGATATTATTCTGCATCCAGGAATTTTTTGAAGGATTTTTTACCATTGGAAGATAGGCCTCAGCAGCGGCCACCCACAGCGGGAGTATGCGCTCTAATGAGTGGCCATCTTTTTTTTTCTTCTTTTTTTTTTAAATTATTATTAAATGTGCACCCATCCATTGGACATCTGCCGATTCACACCCACATTGCACTATGGGGCTGAGACGGAATAATATTGCTGCCATCGTGTTTCCTGGTGGGCCTAACACAGTAGGCCTATATAGGCCTCTGCTGATTGTAATACACTGTCTGGCTGTTGCGGCAGATTTCCATTTGCCTTGTTTGGGTCAAGTGTTAAATTATTAGTAAGGTGTTTAATCAAACCCGCACGCGCCTTCCTAAAAAAGTAGCATTACTTAATTTTTGGACGGGCCATTATGCGCGTTCAATGCGCGGTTCCCAATCGGCCCATTACCGGATTTTTAAAGCCAATTCAGCTGCACTTAATGGCAAAGTCCTGAAAGTCGAATGACCACATACAGGATTTCATGAACAAAAAGTTTATTGCCACAGAGAGAGTGGGAGGACGGAAACTTGGTAACTGAATACACCACTGACGTTCTTGATGCTCATGTTTAGATCTACTGTATTCTGCATACACCACTGAGGATAATAACAAGACCCTTCCTGTGGCTCCTGCTCGGAGTGGGTGCACTAGCAGCCTCGAACCAGACCCAGCTGTCCGTTAGATTCGTTCAATTGATATTGAACCAAACTGCGAAGACCCTCTGAGATGAATTGTATAATGCCTTCAATAGCAAGGATGAGGGAGTTAAGTGGACAGAGGTAAAAAATACATATTTTGTGCCGCAGGTTGTGACCACAGTGCAGTCATTCTTATTTTTTTTTCTAAATGAGGATTATTTTGAAACTCTAAACCCAGTCATAGTGGTCAAATATTGAAGGGGAACATTTGGTGCAGTAAACTGTGGAGTGGACGCATGCATAGTCACCAATATCTTGCATGGATGTGTGTGATACGTGCTTGGTCCCTTGCTGTTTTTAACTCTTGCATGAAATGATTGACCCAGGTCTCATCTCAATGTTCCAGAGATCATCTCCACTCTGCTAGTGTTCCGGGAACACTGTTGCATTGGCTGCACGAGTTGCTGTTTGATGGAATGTGTGATCTTTTGGTACCCGCCTGGCATTAACTATGTTATCCGCATTCTTTAAAAAAAAGAAACGGTGGGATGGATATAGTAATCTGCTCTGTCTGTCTGTCTGTCTGCCCGTCATGCTATCTCCTCCTCAATGGTTGTGCAGAAATTCACCAAATTTGAGAGTTGTGATCAGCACATGGCAAGAAGGCACGAGAGCGGTATCATTTTTGGCCACCCCCCTGTGATGTTCTCAAAAGGTCAAATACCAAAATATGCAAAAAAAAATTTACGTTTAAAAAAAAAAGAAACAGCACATTTATGGCACATTTTTAATGAAAGTTTGTATATGCAATCAACATTGGGGGACGCATGAAATATGTAACGATTGTTTTTGGATTTGACCCCCGCCCTTACCCCCAGTTCATGCCCCAAGCGGTGGAGACTTAAGGTCATGGGTCAGCACAGCAAATGTGACTGGTCACCATCTTGGTTTTACTAAGAATGTTTGAACCAGTGTTTGTTGTTTAATATACAACTTGCTCAGTGTTGAGAGCATCATTACAAAAAGTGTCAGTGCAGAACTATTGTTTTGCACTTTCTAGAATGAAAGGTCCATGTCAACCTTGGTTGTGTGTTGTCGTGTTTCAGTATATTTGATAGTTACTTTCTAGATATTTCAGAAGAATGTACTTCACGCAGATTTGGAAAGGTAAAACGTTGCGGGGATTCTAAGGGTAACGTATCACGTCCAACATTGTGGTTCGTTTGAGTTGGTTCGTTATCAGAGTACAATAAGTACATGTCAGAGAAAATAGATGATGGCGTGCCCTCAGTGACTTTATTTCACTCAAACAATTGTTATTCTGTATTTGTGAGACAGACTGGGTCCACATCAGAACATACCCATGACAAATTCGTCTTGGATTTCCTTTTGCCAGGAATTCTGTGAAAATACAGTTTGTATCTTTGCATGAGCAAAGTAGTAAGGTGTTTAATTTTTGGTTTGTATCTTCTTTTTGTATCTTATTTTCTTCCTTGTGTTATTGTTTATTCAAAATTATGGAATTTTTGAGCATTCTCTCTCCCAACCCCCAATTTTTTCAAGGAATATCCTTTATCTGAAATATCCACAGATATAACCATACCGGGACTCAGTTCTATGAAATCAAGAAATGTCGTCCATTTTCTGGGTGAGCAATTCTTTGGGGATTCCAAGGGATGCATATCTTGTGATCATCCTTTTGCGTAACAAACTGTGCATTAAGTAGGCAGTTATCGCTGCAGGCTCATGGACTTGGCCAAGGAAATGATCCGGGAATCTCTTCCCATAAAGTGCTTGGAGGCCGTTGTTCTGGCGATGTATCCTCATCGCTTTGTTGTTATTTTTTTCAGCTTTCCTTGTTGGCCAAAGTAAATTATGGATGCTTCAAGTATATTCTAATGAAACATTGCTGTAATACTCAAATTTGCTCGTGAATCATTGATTACTTAATTTTAGTGGTGTTATTGTGGTTCTTAATCATAGTTTGAATTCCAACAAAGAATGTCGAGCATCGATTCAGATTGTCCAAACCTTAGCGACCTTTCCAGCTACCTAACAAATGGCTTACAGGGTGTTGAGCGCTTCCCACTGGCGTTCCGCACACGGGTTGGAGGCACGATATTTGGGCATGTGGTATTGGGCATGTGGTCCAGTGGAAAGTATGGTGCACTAGGTATGAGTCGTCGACCCGACCTCATGCACCGGTCCCTGACCTTCAATAACCTGGCAGACTTGGTGGCTGACTTTGGGAAAGCGTATGCAACCTACTGGCATGAAGTCGTGAATTTGAAGCTTGGCCTCTTTCTTCCCCACAATCCCTACAGCTTTGAGAAGGTGAGTTGAATTTGTCAAATGTTTTTTGTTAACCATTTGTTTTACTTCGACCAATATTGTTGTTTTTTTGGGGGGGAGGGGATGGGGAAGGGGTGAAAGTGGGAGGGGGGGGGGGTGCGTGTTAACTGAAAGCAGTGTGATTGACATTTTTAAAGATGGTATTACATCTAGGATGCGTTCTTGAAAAGTGCGACTTGATATCGGTATCCACAGTTTATTTTTTTTCTTAAAAAAAATAGAGAGAGGGAAGCACACAAGTAAAACATTTGAGAGCAGGGATATCGGGAGATCTTTGGGGGGGAGGGGGGGAAGGCATGGGAAAGGGGTGGGGGGGAGGGGAGAGGTATATAACACATGGACACTGCTAGGACATCCAGGAAAGAAGTCGGTATTTCAAAAAAGTGGATCTGGGGTGAATTAACAGGGGTAGAAAAGATCAAGGCTTTGGATGGGGGAAGATAAGAGATGGTGGTGAACAGCTGTTTTAAAGACCTGGAGGGAGGAGTGGGATTGAAGAGCGTGAGGGAGTTTGTTCCAGAGGCGGGAGTAAAGAGGAATGAAAGTGAAGGTGAGCAGAGAGCCTAGATTTTGGCAGTTTCACCATAAGAGGGTTGCTGGCAGATCTTGTGTGACCTGTAGGAATATTTGGGAGACAGAGCACAGAGAGAGCTGGGGGAGCAAGGCCGGAGAGGAATCTGTAGAAGACAGAAAGACCACCAACCTGCCTGCCGTGAGTGAGTGAAAGGCCCTCAGAGTTAGCTTCATCGCGGGAGATTCCAATGATTCTGAAAGCTTTGGTTTCAGCAGCGTGAATCCGAGCTAGGTGTGAGGCAGGAGCACCAGCCCAGAGGGGAGAGCAGTATTCAATTGAGCTGCGGATGAAAGCTTTGTATGTGGTGAGGAGCTCAGGTGTGCCAAGGAAGGACTTCGCACGACGGAGGATGCCCATTCGGCGACTGGCTTTGGAGGCCAGCTTGGAAATGTGGTTTTCCTAGGAAAGATCATGGCAGATAGTGAGACCCAAAAGCTTGAGTGACAGAACTTCTTGGATAGGATTGTTGAGAAAGTAGATGGGAGAAAGTAGATGGAAATTAGAGAAAGTAGAAAGTACATTTGTATCCCACGGTTGATAAAATTTGATGTGCTTCGACATTTGTGGCCCTCTGCCTCACCGAATTGATAATTTTTTGCAGGTGCAAAAAAAAACAAAAAAAACATCTTCCACCAGCCAAGCACATGATATTTCGAAAAGCATCTTTCACACATTATGTATAAAACCACTTCCAGCCACGCACAAAGCATTTCCCACCAGCTGTGCACAAAATAGTTTGAAAAGCATCTTCCATGCGTCACGCCGTTGTACATGCACAACCACGTGAGTCGACATTCCTGTGATTCGACATTCCTTTCGCGGGCGTATTCGTGGTTTTTCTGAACTGCATCGACATTTGCGGCCCTGCGCTTCGCATATTCATAGTTTTTCACAGGATTTTTTATTTTCCCTTTTTTTTTTCTTCTTTTTTTTTTGTATACTGAATCGAGGCTCGTGAAAGAGCTAACATTTATTTCACAAACAAATCAACCAGACAAACAAAATATACAAAAAGAGGGAGCGGAAGACAAGATGGGGAGAGAAGGGGAAGCACACAACCACAACATTTGAGAGCAGGGAGAAGTGTGGGAGGGAGAGGGCTTGGGGGCAGGAGGCGTGGGAAGGGAAGGGGGGGGGGGGGGGGGGAGAGGTATAAAACACAAGGGGACCGAAATTAGCGGGGGTAGAAAAAATCAAGGTTTTGGATAGGGGAGGATAAGAGATGGTGGTGAACAGCTGTTTTAAAGACCTGGAGGGTGGAGTGGGATTGAAGAGAGTGAGGGAGTTTGTTCCAGAGGCGGGAGAAAAGAGGAATGAAGGAGTGAAGGTGAGCAGAAAGTCTTGATTTTGGCAGTTTAACCATAAGAGGGTTGCAGGCAGATCTTGTGCGACCTGTAGGAATATTTGGGGGACAGAGCCCAGAGAGAGCTGGGGGGGCAAGTCGGTAGAAGTCGGTTATGAGTCACGAACCGCCGGGAACCTATCCCCTCCTTTCCTATTAAACTTAAAGCAATGCCCCACATTCGCGAATTCAACATTCTTGGCATTTTCCTGGAACATATCCCCCGTGAATGTTGGTGTCTGACTGTACAGTGCTTGTGTGTTTTGGTGTGTGTAGGTGTAGATAGGTAGAGAGAATAAAATAGAGACAGGGAGTTATGATCAGACAGAGGAGTATGGTAGGCAAGAGGAAGCTTGCCATATGTCATTCTTGACATATGAAAATGTGAGAAGAGGTGAAGATGTTGGTTTAGTATATTTTGAAGCTCTGAAGATTTTGAAGATCTGCCAGGCTCAGGCTCTGAAATTGCAAACATTGAAGTGCCATGTTTTGGAGCTGCTATTTGTTTTGGCGGCTGGAGTTGCAGCCTTTTTAAGGAAAACATCAAGGGATGTCTGCTTCTTGGCCTGCATTTTTTGTCCCCCGTCACTCAGCGGAGCGAAAGGGGGACTATGGCTTTCCCCTCCGTCCGTGTGTCCGTCTGTCCGTCCGTGCGTGCATGTGGCGTGCTTGCGGCGTGCGGGCGTGCGTGCGTAAGCAAAGGACCGCATTCAAATTTAGTGTGTGGGTGCAACCCACGTCAAAATCCAAGATGGCCGCCGCCATGTATGTCTGATGCCATGTATGTCTGAACCTTGTAACCTGCATATCTTGAAAAATAAGCGAAGTACCAACTTCTAATTTGGTGTGTGGTTGTATCTCGCCATAAGGAAGAACGCTATTGAAAATTGGGTCGCCATGTCAAAATCCAAGATGGCCGCCACCATATATATGTCTGAACCTTGTGAGCCAAATATCTCGAAAAATAAGCGAAGTACCAACTTCTAATCTGGTGTGTGGGTGTATCTAGGCATAAGGAAGAACGCTGTTTAAAATTGGGTCGCCACGTCAAAATCCAAGATGGCCACCGCCATGTATGTCTGAATCTTGTGAGCGAAATATCTTGAAAGATAAGCGAAGTACCAACTTCTAATTTGGTGTGTGGGTGTATCTCGGCATAAGGATGACCGCTATTGTAAATTGGGTCGCCACGTCAAAATCCAAGATGGCTGCCTCCATGTATGTCTGAACCTTGTGAGCGAAATATCATATCATAGCATGTTTTCTGCGTCTTCCACTCTGTCAACTCGCATCACTTCCCCGACGGGGGACCTAGGCGTAACGCTTGTTCCCCAGTGGATTTATTTTGTAGCAAGAGATAGAATCTTGCAGTGCTCTGGTTACTTTTGCAGATCGTTATTTGAATGGATCACCATTCTCAGTGATCTCTCTGCAGCTTTATGAATGAGGTCCAAAAGCTGCGAGAGGTCATTTGTTGTCGTAATTTGCCTCGTACTCAACTTGGATGATAATGGCATGACATGTTTAGCTCTTTCACGAATTTGTTCTGCATTTTCTTAGCCACAGGCTCACTCTTATCACCACTAGTACGCTTAAAACTCATGATTAACTAGAATGGCTCTTGGTAGAACGCATACCTCCGCCAGGCTGAACAGTTTGTTTTGTATCCCACTGATGGGCCGGATCTGGATTCGGACATGAACCAAAATCTAATCGCTTGTTCTTGTCACCTAACCAACTCTTCCACCAAGTTTATTCATAACTCGTCCATAACGTTTTGAAATATTTTATATATTTCTTTTCGCCCGATCTCTCAGTGGTGAAGAATCACTTAAAAATTAAATAATTCTTGAATCCGAATCCATATTCAGATCTTCACCAAATTCGAAACAATTTGTCCTTGTCAAACACACAACTGGTCCACCAAGTTTCGTCCAAATCCGTCCACAACTTTTTGAGATGTCCGATCTCCCAATGGTGAAGAATCGCTAAAAAATTTTAGTAGCCAGATCCGAATCCGGATCTTCACCAAAATCTAATCATTTCGTCGGTGTCACATACGCTACATCTCTGGCAAATTTCGTCTGAATCCGTCCACAACATTTTGCGATATTTTGTTCACAAACAAACAAACGAACGGATAAACAAACAGACAGGGGTGAAAACATAACCTCCATCCACCTTTGGTGGCGGAGCTAATGAAATCATTGTCGTTATTTAATGATACAAATCACAATACTGTATGCAAAGATTTTGAAAATGCAGTATGTCTGGTGTTGGTTGTTGGTTGTCTGGTGTTGTAACCTGGTGTTGGCTTAGCGGTTAGGGTGCCGGCTTGGGATCCTCGGATCCTGGGTTCGAATCCCGGTCGATCGCTAAATTAACACCAGGGGGGTTGACTCAGCCTGTCATCCTTCTGAGGTCGGTAAATTGAGTACCAGCTTGCTGGGATGAATGATCCGGTGTGTACCCCGGATTAGAATAGGTACACCGTATCCCTGCGCATCGTAAGAGCGTGACCAAGGGTTGGTGTCAGGAAGGGCATCCGGCCATAAAAACATTGCCTCAAACAGGGAACCATGATCGTCATGGGGCCCACAAGGCTAACCCCCGCTCCAGCGGGGAAAATGGCCTTAAAACGATCATTCATTCATTCATAGTATGTCTGAACAACGCAAAGGGCAGAATGAGGTACAATACACTTAACATTCAAGTTACATCATTGAAGTCACGTACTTTTGCTTTTACGTCACCAATTTTCCTGAGCTGCTCAGTCAATTGAATTTAAATTGAATTGAATTGTCATTGGAAGAAAATTTCCCATGTTTTATGTGGACAATAATGTAGGATTTGAATATGAGCAGCGGCCATGGCGACATAGTGTCTGACTGCGGTGCTGTCTAATCGGTCTAAATTTATAATCCGTACATGACTACAGGTACAGGTACACCCCGACAAGGGCATGGAGCACGGATTCCAGGAACCTTCTTCCATCCGTGAAGCTTGCCCTTGCCGGCACGCGCACAGGCACAGCACAACCACACATGGTGTGTCATTGACACGTCGTCATTGAAGTGTGCCTGAGGCTAAATAAAATTGGTGAGGAAAATGTTGTCATTATGCAAATATTTCACAATGTACGATAATCTTAAGTTCCAATACGATACTTCCACTTTTCAGATCTGGCAACAGTACGAAGGCTGCTGGCCCACACAGGGCAGCATAGTTTGTCGTGTTGTCATTGAAGTGTGAGGTAGCACTGTACAAAATGTCCGTCGCACTTCAATGCCGACACGTCTTGAAACAGCAAACCACGTGTGGAAGTGTGCGTGCTTTCAAGGTTCATAACGGTAATGATCTTAACGTCTTGGCGTGAGAATGGGCGTCTCAGAAAAAAGCCAAAGCACATGGTTTGAACGACTTGCCTTCTATGCAAGTAGACGTAATTCAAAGCCTGGGTACCTATTGATTGATGACGCAACTTCAAATCGACATAAATAGGGGCAACGTAAATCACGGTATTCCTGTATTATGATAGTTGATAAGGAAGCTTGCTCCAAAGTTCCTTTCCTCTAATCGCCCTTCTCTCGCTCACGCCTCCCTCCACCTCGATGTGGAGTAGAAACTTCTTATTTATGATGGAGAAAAAAAAAAAGTGCTTGCATGCGTGTCAGTCAGAATCAGAGAAACAATGTGATTTATTTATATTCAGGGCCTTGCAAGCATGCATTAGGATACGTAAACTTGGTGGACAGACAAAAAAGTAGCCATCTTTTGACTTCTTTTTTCACAAACTATTGGCATCTGGGTCAAATGTAGCTTGTGCAGTGACATCTTGTGGCACATTACTTGTATAACTGCAGGATTGAGAACTGAGGTTTAGAAATGTCGATTAATTTTAGCAGGGTTATGAGGTCTCCATCTTTTTCTTTTTTTTTCCAGCAAAGAAGGAACTCTCATGCTGTTCCCTGTGGGGGGGGGGGGGGAAGAAAAACCCCAGTGTTTTACTGAGCTATTGTAAAGTTCCCTTTTCTACATTAATACGTTGTCAGTCCGTAATCACTTGCAACTTCTCTGAAACCGTTGAAGGTATTGTGACCAAACTTGGCAAAAATTATATTTGGTATGTTGCAACTCAAGTTTATTCACTGCATTAAAGTATTGGGGACTAAGGGGGTCGACCGGGGTTCAAAGTGGGCCCAGGTTTGAATGAATGAATGAATGATCGTTTTAAGGCCATTTTCCTCGCTAGAGTGGGGGTTAGCCTTGTGGGCCCCATGACAATCATGGTTCCTTGTTTGAAGCAATGTTTTTATGGCCGGATGCCCTTCCTGACGCCAGCCCTTGGTCACGCTCTTACGATGCGCAGGGATACGGTGTACCTATTCTAAGCCGGGGTACACACCGGGATCATTCATCCCAGTGAACTGGTACTCAATTTGCCGACCTCGGAAGGATGACAGGCTGAGTCAACCCCCCTGGCGTTAATTCAGCGATCGATCGGGATTCGAACCCAGGATCCTAGGATCCCAAGCCGACTCCCTAACCGCTAAGCCAACACCAGGCTCAAGGCCCATGTTTAACCCCCCAAAATAGGTATTGCTCTCTTCTCAGAAACTACACATACATTTCGATGAAACTTGACCACAACCTTCATCACCTGTGATGTACGAAAGTTTGCTCACAGCGTTAGAAAAATCAGGATCTAAGGGGAGCTTAGGGAGGGCTGAGGATGGCAAAGGGAGCTGGGAAGGGGAGTGGGGGGAGGGAGGAGGTTCAAAGTCTTATGATTACGTCGCCTAGCAACCATTGAAATTGGTTTAAAATACCATGATACTGTTTAAAATACCTTTAGTCGGTGTAGTAAACCGCTTTATTCTACTAGTGAGCACCCTCAGGTATTGCCCCTGTTTTTCTTTTTTGGTTTTGGAGCTTACTCATCCTGGATATTTGTGTTTCATTTGTTTGTTTTTATTTGCCGAGATGGCTTTGCATGTGCGTTCTGAAAAACAAAAATTATCATAAATATAGGTACAGTATTCCATCAATCGGGGTGCATAAATTGGCATTAAAGGTCAGATAGATATGCAAGTATGAATCTTGATGTTTCTTTGAAGATTTGTGCAGTTTTATTTTAATTTTTATTTAATATTGCCTTGAAAACTTGAGGGACAAACCATATTTTAAAACATTTTTGCAAGCACGACTTGCGATGCGATGACCTGTCAATTTGCGATGACATCGCAAATGTCATCGCAAATGACCTGTCAAGAATTCTGCAAAGTGTGTACACCAAATAATTAAATTCCCCACTTAAAACAACTTAAACATTTCATTGTGGGTTGCCATTAGAAGCCATACATTTGGTGCGTTGAGTTACGGAGAGGAGCATTGTGGTTAATTGGGATATAAAAAAAAAGGAATTGAAATCTGTGTAGGGGGAGTCATTCTATGTGTAGTAGTTTTATTAAGCTAAGCAAAGTTAAGCATACCGTGTAGAAAAGGGGAAATGTATTCAGGATGAGAATTTGGGTTGGGAAGAGGCGTGTTTGGGAATACGGTAGAGCCGGTTAAAAAAAAAATTTTGCTTGTGTAATATGTTGATGAACCTTTGGTTTGAGTTTGGGTGCATAATATGGATAGAAAATACTATTTATCAGTTGAGACTAGTTTTTATTTCACCTGATGTCTTTCGTTAAAAACTTGCAGTTTAACATCCTTAACACCAGAAACGTATTGTTTCTTTTATGTACTTTTCTTGATTTTTTGGCTTGGAAGCATGAGTGTAATACAGAAATGTTCAACCTTTGTTTCTCCTTGCACATTTGGAGCAGCTGGATTGGAATTACCTTGTGCTAAACGTAACAAAACTACCTCCTGCCAATCTGCGTAAGGAGCTGGAAAAGCATGCACGAGATATGAAGGTGCATGGAGGGAAGGGTTTATAATTTGTTGTGCTTTACATTCACCTTTGAAGAATGGACATTGCATTCTGAAATGATTTTTTTTTTAACACCACTTTGTTCATTTGTTGTTGGCTTCAGCTTTTGAAGGGTGTTTCAGTCCAAAGTTCTCCAAACAAAGAATGCAAGAAGGGTACTCCTTCCCCCAACAATTCTCCCAAGCACTCCTCTGCACAATCACAACGGAAAATCAGCTACGGAGACAAGCTGTAAGTGCTTAAAATTTCGTACAAAATACAGGCATAGCATTGTAAAGGTTTATAAAACTGAAATATATATATATATATACAGTGAAACCTTGACTTACGAGTTTAATTCGTTCTGTGACCGAGCTCGTAACTCAATTTGCTCGTTTCTCAAATTAAATTTCCCCATTAAAATGCATTGAAATGCTATTAATCCGTTCCAGCCCGCCAAAAACCACACCAATTTTTTTTTAAATATACAGTATATATAAAAATATCTCGTGCTTTATATTTCACCTGTATGCAGCATACAAGTTGGCAGGATGGCTGGACTGGAGGTACGCACACTTGACTCTAAACCGTCCAGCCTGGGTTTGAATCCCGACCCAGCTATAACCTGTCATGTCGGTGTTTCACAGGCAGGGTGATTCATCAATGTGTGTACCGCTAAACTGGGCGCCCCGTTTGCGTCCCATTAGTTGTTGGATGTTAAGGATCTCACCGTGTCTTCCACAAAGAGAAGGCGAGCTATCGCCGGCACTCTGAACAAGTTGTGGCCTGGCATGCTCTTCTCCTCTGCCGTTATATACGTCCTCCTCGGCATCTTTTTCCAGAAGAGCCCTGTCTCGTCACAGTTGAAGATTTGCTGGGGGATGTATCGTTCGGCTTCTATCAGTTCGGCAAAAGTTATAATAAAATCTTCAGCTGCCTTCACATCCGAGCTTGCTGCCTCACAATGCCTGACGACGGAGTGAATGCCGGTCCTCTTCTTAAAATTATCAAACCATCCCCGACTGGCTTTGAATGACTCTTCCGATGCCTCGTCCGTTGATGTTCCCAGCCGTCTGCTGCACCAAATCCCCGTAAATGTCTCGGGCCTTCTCACACATGATGCTCTCGGTCACGGTATCTCCTGCGAGTTGCTTCTCCGTCAACCACACAAACAACAACTTCTCCATCTCTTCATGGATAGAGGTCCGGAGCTTTGAAATAATCGTAACGCCCTTGGCTGGCGTTATAGCCTTTATCGACTCCTTCTGCTTCAAAAATCGTACATATCGTAGAAGTACTACGATCGTACTGCCTCACCAAGTCGACAACACGCACACCTCGCTCATGTTTTTCGACGATTGCGTGTTTTATATCCAAGCACATCATCCTCTTCTTCTTCTCATTACTGCCCTTGGCACTCAATTTCTTAGGACCCATGGTTAAAACTAAGAAATTTTCCAAAAATAACCAAAATGCGAAAACAAAGCAGCAGCGATATACGGCAGAGATGCTTGCACGGCAAGATAACCACGTGACCGGAACCCACCTGGTGGCGGGTGGCGTAAGCTCGTAACTCAGATCTCGGCTCGCATCTCAAAGCAAAAAACCGCCCCAAGCGACGGCTATATCTTGGAAAACTCGTAAGTTGGTGCACTCGTAAGTCAAGTTTCACTGTATATATATATATATATATATATATATATATATATATATATATTATATATATATATATATATATATATATATATATATATATATATATATATATATATATATATATATATAATATATATATATATAATATTATATATATATATATATATATATATATATATATATATATATATATATATATATATATATATATATATATATTGTTGTGGATATGAGAATGTTTTTTTTATTTTATTGTTGTGGTAAAATGTTGTTGTAAAAGGTTGTTGTAAAATATCACCCCTCCTCCCTCCGTTGTGGTTGTATAAAAGGTCAAAGGGCGTTCCCGTAGTTAGTCCATAAAACATACATGCAGGACACGATATATCTTTTTTTTGACAGTTATATCCTTATTATGTGTATTAGCGTAAGGCTGTGTCTTCCATTAATTGAAATACTCCATTGCACCAGTGAAAGAGAATAGATCCCCTTTCCTTCCCATCCCCAAAATCTCCATTTCATATTACATCCCCTCTCGTCATTGCCGAGCCTCGATTGCCCATATTACCTCCCCTCCAATAACCGCCATTGACCACGAGGCTCGAGTCGGGGAAGAAAGGCGTGTCTCCACCTCGTCATAGAGGGGAGGAGTGAGCCAGCCCCACTCGACCAACCATGAGCCAGGGGTTTGGCTAGAGAGGGCGGAGGAAGAGCGATCGGGGAGGTTCGAAAAGGTTGAGGGGCGGGGGCCTATATAACCCAAGGCAGGGCGTGTCCAGAGAGAGATGCGTTTTTACAGAGGAGAGATGCACTTTGAGTTGGTCGCCAAGAGAGTCGTGAGGAGTCAGTCAGTGGAGTCGGTGGTCAGTTGGTTGCGTTGGTTGCGGTGAGGAGTCGGTGGTGGTCGTCAGTTGGTTGCGTTGGTTGCGGTGAGGAGTCGGTGGTAAAGAGTGAGTGGACCAAGAACGAGTGGAGGGTTTGGACCAGACGCGTCCGACGAGGCCTGGCAAAGCACGCGACGTCCACAGCAGCCAAAACAGCAGCGTGGGGCCTGAACGGCGGCTGCTAAACGCGCCGGTTGTGCTGCGGGACCCCCTTGGACCTCCCTCTCCCTCCATCCATCCACCTCCTGCCTTTCCACCCTTCTTGTATACGTGAGTTTGTTTTGTTTGTTCTGTCCTGGGAATAAGTTAAGTCTGTAGATAAGCTAGTATTTGCACTGTGTGACCTGCGTCTTATGTGTTGTAAATAAACTTGATTGCTCCTTTTTGCTTATGTGTGTAAATAGTAAATAAATTCAGTCGTATTTCCAAACCTTTCTTTGCCTTCTTTTTCCTCTTTGCATTCGTCGCCTTTGTCTTTTCCCTATTGACTAGCTGTGGTGCGACCCGGCCAACGTTTGGGTGGAATCGGGTGAGTCGGGGATCCTGTTAGGTCGCGGCAATACCAAACGGCTCGGTAACTAACATCTTAAACCGCGATCTGTAACAATTGGTGTCTGGGAGTGGGATTCGAGGCCCGACCAAATTTTTAAAAAAAACGAATAGAGGGAAAAAAAAAAAATTTGGTCAATATTTGGAGCGGCAGAAATTTGTTTTGTTTTACAAAACCTGAATTTTGAAATCGCGCCATGGCTGGTCAAGGCGACGGGATGCCGGTGGGAGAGATAGATGGGGTAGAATCGACCCAGGACCCCAGGGAAGAAGTGGGAAAAGTGGTGGAGGAGAGTAAAGAAGGTGTGGTTGAGGGGGTATCAGGTGCACAAAATGGCGCTCTCGCGCACGTGGTTACAGCGGCACCAAATTTTGCCGCGCCCGTGACCGTACCACTACCAGCGGGCTTTGATGTGGGGGACTTCATGGCGCAATTCACCGAGATGCTGAGAATAGAGGGGGAGAGATTGAGTAATAAAATGGATGCTCGGAGTGAGCAAATTGAAGCAACAATAAACGGAATGAGGGCCGATAGGGAGGAAAGGGAGCAGAGGGACAGAGACCGCAAGTTGGGCGAAAGGGTCCCAGGGGTGCACGAGGAGGTAAAGCGGGTCGAAAAGCGCTGGTTGAGCGAAGCGGAGGAAAGCACGGGTACAATGACGGGGGTAGAAATCGCGACCCGGGGTTTGGAAAAGCCGGCGACCGATGAGGTAGAGGGAATTTTATTAAAGCCAACGGTCGTCGAGGTGAACAAAGAAATTATGGGTATAGTTGAAATTGGAGAGACCGGGGACTTAAAGTTAAAAGAGCAACAATCGGAGGAAGGAATGGAAATTGCTCAAAGTCTAAATGCACATCCTGATGCTGTACTCGCTAATCCAAATGGAAGTTTGCAGGTTTTGGTGCAGGGAGGAAGAAGAACCCCGAAGGTGAGACGTGCTGTGTATTGTGCTGGGAGATTTTGTAAATGGATGTTTAGCGACAAAAGAATTGTCGCGCGATTGGGATCGATATGGCACCCGGGCGTTGGTGAAGGGTCCCGTGTGAGTGGAAATGGCACGCGTGGGAGAAAAAAGTGTGCGTCGGCGAGTGGGTGTGCTATAAAGTGTGGGAGTGAAACCGAGTGCGAGCGAGAATGCACGTCGGGGTGTACGGAGTGTGACACGAATAGTGAGTTGGTGATGGCGCAGGTGCGAGAGGGCACATCGGAGCGCGAGTGTGAAACCGAGTGCGAGCGAGAATGCACGTCGGGGTGTACGGAGTGTGACACGGAGAGTAAGGTGGTGGTGGAACGTGTGCGAGGAAGCACACCTGAGTTGGTCATGGCGCGGGTGTGGGAGAGCCCATGTGAGCGCGTTAGTGGGTGGATGCAGAAGTGCACGCCCATGGTGAGTGTTACGGAGGACGTAACGGAGGAGAGGTGTGGACCAAAGTGTGCGCGAGAGGTGTGGTGTGTAACAGGGAGAGCGTTGGTGGAATGTACGGACGGCGTTGGAACGCCAGGTTTTGTGAGGGTGAAAGGGGTAGCGTATGCTTGTAAGCATGCAAGTAAAGCATCGACGTTAACCAGGTTAGCGGTTAGGGCGACGGATAGCCGATGCGAGCGCTCGGTGCGAGGGGGGGTGCTTTGTTGGGTGCGAGGCCCGGCGCGGGTCGATGCTGCGTCGCTTCTCTTCGAAGCGTCGTTGCCGATTCGGGCTTGGCCCCGCCCCGCACGGTCGAGTCCGGGCTTTGTCGGGCGAGGCGACCGGTCCGGTTCAAGGGCGAGTGGGAGGAGGCGGAACGGTGCCCCCTCGTGGGGACGGGGTTCCGACCGGGGGAGATTGAGCCATCGGGCCCGGGACCGCAAGGTGCCGCGCCGAGATGGTGCGTGGAATCTCGGTCCAACCAACCACCTCCCTTGAACCGAAAGCCGGACGGATTCAACCTGCAGGCAACCAAACCACCCAAATTCATTGCTCGGCTTTACGAACCGAGTTTAATGATGTCACGGCGCACCGAGAGGATGTAATAAGTAGACGGGTGATGAGGATAGTGTTTTGGACCCAAAATTAGAGAAAAACAAAATTTGATGATTGGCAAGGGATTGGCAATAGTGATTGGCAGATGATGGGTAGTGATTGGCAAATTTTTTAATTTGTTGAAATTTGATGTGCAAAATTGGTAGTGAGCGATGGCCCGGTGGGTAAGGCTGGCATCCCTGCCGCCCTTCCCATGTGGGGGCAAAGGAGCAATAGCTTATGGGGTTGATGGCAGTGAAAACTAGCCCGGGTGGGTTAGGATATTGATAGGGATCTAGCGAAGATGACCGTAGGTGACGTTAGTTTAGTTAGTGACTGATACCTGTAGTGGGGACGCAGGTAGATTAGTATGGATGATAATGACGAGGGAGCGCAATAGTTAAAGGACGACTGGGAAGCGCAAGTTTCAGAGGGGAGTAGTTAGCTGAGATGATGCCGTGTGTGTGAAGATTGAACAGGTGTGATTGCACAGGTGTGCAACTGAACAGGTGTGTGGAGCAGTGTATGAGGGAGTAGTGGTGATTGCGTGTTGTGTTGACCAAATGGTCCAGGAAGAGGAGGAGGGTGCAGGTGGCACCAGGTGTGATTGCACAGGTGTGCAACGACAGGTGAATGAAGGACAGGTGTATGGAATAAATGGTATGGAGTATAGGAATGGATGGTCGTGGAGTGAGAATGGTGGAAATTGTGGAGTGGATGGTGCGAAGGTGTGAATGGGGAAGAGTGGACCCCCATCACGGATACCCGGGGCGGGTAGTGTAAGTGTTAGGTAGAGGGTATAGGTAAATTGTGGTTGGATATTGGCATCTGTGGTGCGGGTGACAGAATGGTATTTGGATGGGTGCATTAGTGTTGTGGAAATGGCTGGGCGTGTAGCCTGTTAGTGTGTGTCGTTGGTTTGGGCACTCCACCACTGTGAGGATGTCGGCCAGGTGAGGCCGCAGGTGGGCTCTGGGAGCCGGTAGTAGTTGTTGTGGATGGGGCCCGAGGATCCGGAGGACGGACCCGGGTAGCCCAGTGCCAGAGGGCACCATGGGGTGACAGAGCCAGGAGAGGGGCTGTCCCCAGTTAGTTAGGTTAGGGTGAGGAGCTAGGTAAGCTCGGGTGGCAACTACAGTGGTGGAGGTGTGCAGGTGGGTAGACCTGTTGGGAGAGCTAGACGTCGCAGCCCAGAAATTGTGCGAGAGCACCGGGAGATGAATCGGGGGAGTGAGACCCCAAATTGGGGAGCACCACAGTTGGTCAATGGGAATTGGTTATTAGAACCCATAGTGTAAGCTGGCCAATGGATTGGCAGGGAGAGACCCCGGGTAGTGTAAAGTGTGTTAAAGTCATTTAGAGGATAGTTAGGATGAAGGATCTCCTCGCACCATCTGCATCCACTCACCTGAGGTGACAGGTACTCCGCACCATGCCATGTTTAATTATTTTTACTGTGCAAATGTTTGGATTGTGAGACGCATCATGACGTGGGTGTGACATTGTGCTTTGATGTTCCATCTCTGCCTCCTTATGAGGATTGATGATGAATTGGTGATGGCAAATTTTGCAGTAGAAGGGATTGTGGAGACGAATTTGGTATAGGGGAAATATGGGGAAGACGTGACAGTAGTGACGAATTTGTAAATGTGTAAATTTTTGTACATATGGGGTAAGGGTAGGGTAGGTGACAGGGGGGTGACGTACGTAGGGACGAGCTTTCTCACTTCGCCCTCCGTACGCATTTCGCCTTGCATTGCCTTATTGATGTGTACCCTTGTGACCTTACCCCTCGCTCAATTGTCTTTCCCCTTTTGTCTCCACATGACCTGTGCGCCGTTGGGCGCCGAGGGGAGCGTGCGTGGGTCGGCCATTGTGCGCCCGAAATTCCAGAACCAGCTGTCTGCATCGATGCACCACATTATGGACCACATGTCTGTGGCCGAGCACCACTTATGGACCCCATGGGTTGGGGCATGGCCCCTCTGCTGGAAACCGGCCATGAGGGCCCGAAATCTTGCTGGCGGACCTTGGCCACAGGGCACCGATGCCCCACAGGTGAACCACACATAGTCGGACCCTGTGGGCCATAAATAAAGCAAATAAAAAGGACACATTGGGCACACTTTATGAAAATAGGCCGCCAGTAAGCAAAGCAAAAGAATGACATCTGGAAGACCAAATAATAAAACCAGCAGAGGGAGCCGAAGAGCAAGAGATCACCTGCAGGGTTAGGGGTTGTTGAATTTATTTTTATTCATTGAACAATGGTGACTGCACCGATTGGTGCTTGGGTGTGTATTGGTGCGTTTTTGGGTGCGTTCATGGTGCGTCGATGCAGAGCAGACTGTCTCCCCCCCAGAAAGAACAATCACAGGTCCTGTGTTAGTTTTGTAAATAAAAATAGCGTCATTGTAAATAATGCTTCCCACCGTCAGTGTATAGTTTGAAGACCATTCCGCAATTCGGTTAACTGTGGGCGTAAGTCTGTTAGGCAGGGTGCAATGGAGCAGCGGGACACATTTATTTATGTTTTAAAACTGTCGCACTCAGGGTCAGGTTAAAAGTAGAGGGAACTACACCTACGTGCCACACTAAGGTAAAAGTTATAGCCCGGGACGTGCCTAAGGGGAGGAGGGTGCAGTGTTGTGGATATGAGAATGTTTTTTTAATTTTATTGTTGTGGTAAAATGTTGTTGTAAAAGGTTGTTGTAAAATATCACCCCTCCTCCCTCCATTGTGGTTGTATAAAAGGTCAAAGGGCGTTCCCGTAGTTAGTCCATAAACATA